>NC_064259.1:61661623-62308950 GCF_003254725.2 Canis lupus dingo | reverse complement strand
GGTCAGTAAACTTTTTCTGTGAAGAGTTAGACAGTAACTATTTTAGGGTTTTCAGGCCATATGGGTTTTGTTGCAGCTACTCAGCTCTGCTGTTTTAGTACAAAAAGCAGCCATTGACAATAATGAGTGTGATTGTGTTACAATAAAACTTTATTTATTAAAAAAAAACAGGTACGGGGTCAGATTTGGTCAGATTTGCTGACCTCTGCTTTAGACTAAACTCCTCCTAATGCAGAAATGACTTTTGCAGCTCCCAGAGCATTCTATGCACGGTTATAATACCTAGAGGTTTTTCTTATACAAAGATGCACTGCATCCCCCTGAAACTCCCACCCACTATTACCACCACCATCTCTGACCTGGACCACGCAGTAGCCTCCTGATTTGTCTCTCTGGGCTTCTAAACGTGCCCTTCCTACGACCTAGTCTCCACCCAGCAGCCACTGGAATAATTCTTATAAAATGTGAGTCAAACCATGTCATGCCCTAGCTCAAGGAGCTCTGATGGTTTCCCATAGCATTTGAACAAGTCACGACAGCCTTGGCCTATAGGCTCTCTCTCTATATGTAAGGCTCTCCAACCTCATTTTCTACTACTCACTGAACTCTGACGACAACCAGCCTCTCAATATTTTTCAAATCCACTACATACATATACACTATATACAGCTCAGGGCCTTTGCACTTGTTTTTATTTCTGCGTGGTATTTCTTCTCCCACACATCTGCCCGTCTTGCTCCTTCCTTTCATTCAGGTCTCTGTTCAAATGTCACCATCTGAGAGAGACCTTCTCCCACTGCTTTATCCATCATGCTCCATGCTTTCTTTTCTTTTTAACTCTGCGTTATTTTATTTCAGAGCACCTAGCACTATCTAACATCGTATTATAAATACGTGTGTGTAGTTCCTTTTATCGTCTGCTTCCCCACTGCATGCCGGTTTTACATTAGACTGAATTTATGAGCCTTGCTCACTGTTCTATCTCCAGTGCTTAGACCAGTGACTGTATATATCAGGTTCTCACTAAGTATCTGTTGAATACATGATGCATGTAGCTTTGCCCTCTACAGTTTCCAAAAATGCCTATGATCCACATATTCTCATGACAACCTTTCTGCACACAAAGTCCAGCTCTACATTTCCCCTAAATCTCCTAGTGTCCAGGGCCATGTAGCTTTGACACCTGTCACATTTTGCATTATCCCTTAGGCCCATGCTTCTGAAGGTTTGACCTTGGCTCTGCGTGCACTTGCCCATCAGATCACATAAATCTGCCCCTGGCCGCTCTGGGTACCTACTTTCCCAGGTCCGCTTGATTTTGGGGAAACTTATTCCCTGAAGTTTGCCCAGGCACTTGTAAAAGGGAATCAAGCACCTACTGTGTGGACATTTGTCATTCCTTTTGGCTACTCAGCATCTGTGTTTGAGGACTCCCCAACCCTATGAGATAGAGTTGTCTATATGTCACAGAAACTACAATTTTCAAGTGCTCACTTTTCCAGACATTCTTACCTTACAGCAAGATGCTGTCATGTGATCTAGGCTTTGCCAATCAGATACTTTCATGCCAAACTTAGAGCAAAAACCAGTGAGGCTAAAAAGCAGTGGCTGCCACTAATCCATTCTGGTGACACTGTGACAAGGGCAGCCACAACAACCTGTTTTAAACTCAGAGATTCTAGTGCCCCCCAGAACTTACCTTCTAACTCACTGGATCATCTGCTTGTATATTATGTTTATTGTTTATTGTGCTCCACAAGGGCAGGGATCATTGTGTTGTTCATTTATGTGCCCCAAGCATCTAGAACAGGGCCTGGTGTATAGTAGGACCTCAATAAATTTTTATGAGGGAATGCACACTGAAATAACATTCTTTAATCTATCAGACTGACAGAAACTAAGTCTGATAACTCAAGGTTTATCAGTGAAAGTATGGGAAATAAACATTTGCATATTGTTGGTGAAATTATAAATTGCCTCTAACATCTTTTAGATCTAAAATTTTATACAGTTCCTCATCTAAGAATTTATTCCACCAAAGTTTACCAAGATCTTAATTCAAAGATGTTCATTGAAGCATTATTTGCAATAGCAGAATATTGAAAATAACCTAATAGTTACATATAAATATTTTTTATATATAGTTATATATAAATATATATATAAATATAAATATAAAGTGATATTTACAGATTTTGTTACAAAATAAACACGGTTAAGGTATCACACATTAAGAGAAAAAATAGGGACACCTGGGTGGCTCAGCAGTTGAGTGTCTGCCTTTGGCTCAGGGTGTGATCCCAGGGTCTTGGGATCCAGTTCCACATTAGGCTCCCCACAGGGAGCCTGCTTCTCTCTCTCTCTGTCTCTCATGAATAAATAAAAAAAATCTTTTTAAAAAGAGAGAGAGAAAAAATATTTTTAAAAAGAGAAAAAAATCTATATCGACTGCTAGATATAATGTATAGAATGATTATAATCACATTAAAAATATTCCTAGAAAAAAAAATACTACAACAAAATGTTACTAGTGAGGGGCTGGACTTTTCTCTCCACTGGTTTTCTATTTTTTCCAGGTTTTCTGTAACAAATGTTTCTTATAGAACTGTTCTATAAAGAAGGAATTGATGCACCTTTGTTATGATTTGTTCATAGTCAACTTATGCTGATATTAAATTGATCTACCAGTTCAATTTATTTTTGTTTTTAAGATTTTATTTATTTATGTGAGAGAAAAAGAAAGCACAAGCAGGGGGCGGGGCAGAGGGAGAAGCAGGCTTTCAGCAGGGAGCCTGATGCAGGGCTCCATCCCAGGACCCCAAGATCATGAGCCAAAGGCAGATGCTCAACCACTGGGCCACCCAGGTACCCAACCAGTTTAATTTCTAAATTAAATGCTCACTGGCCATTTCTTAAAATTGACTACAGCATTTTGCCAAGGACCAATCATCAAACCTATTGATTTTTATTATCCAAAGATACTAATTTGCTTATTACCAAGTACCACTAATTTTGTCTTCCAAGTATTTATTGACATCACCCCCCTTTTCTTACCTCCTGCCCCCACTATTGGCCCTGGCTAAAGCTTTTATCCTGACCATTCTCTCAACTTCATTCTTTCTTCCTCCCATTTTATCCTGCACTCTGCCTTGAGAGTAATCTTCTTACCACACTGACCCTACCACATGATTCATTTGCTTAAGCCTCTCTAAGGCTTTTATGGCTCAAGAGCTATAAGAGTTCATGTTCCTTGGTGAGCTTGCAAGGTCCTCCAGACTTGACCCCTGTCTATATGTCCCCATTTCAGTTCCAGCTCTAAGAATACATAAGTCATCATCGTTCTCTGAGGTCACACTGCCACTTTACACCTTCTTTGTTCACACCATTGCTTCAGTCTGGAACCCTCTTCATCTGCTAATACTCCACCTTCCTCAAGTGTCAGTTCTGATATTAGCTCCTCCAAGAAGATTTCTCTGACCCACCCAGCTGAGTAGCCCCCCTCCTGGTGTGCATGCACACACACACACACACACACACACACACACACAACTGCTTCTCCAAGGTAACATTTGTATGTTTCTAAAGGGCTTTCATATATAATAATACCTGTAACCCTCATGAAATAGGCAAGAAATACATAATCCCTATCGTATGGATAAGAAATGCAACCCTGTGAAATAGGCAAGAAATACATAATCCTTATCGTATGGATAAGAAATGCAAGATTCAAAGAAAATGCACTTAGCCACGGTGACACAGTGCATAGGGTGGAGTCAAGACTGGCACCTAGGTGTTCAGACCCCTAATGCAGGGCTCTCTTTTCTCTCAACCTCACTTCCTGAGCTGCTAAGATTAAAGAGGTATACACGAAGAGGCTGAGCAACTAGCAGGGAGGAGGATCTAGCTGACAGAGAAGCTTGAGAGCTACTTTAGGGAGTTCTTTTGGCTAGGTAACTACCATTTACTGAGTACCCACTCCATTCCAGATTTAGTGCTGGGCATTTCATGCAAATCGCCTTGCATAGTGGTTAAGAGCCAGGTTCCAGAGCTCAATACCTGGTTTGAATCCCAGCCCTGCTACTTCATCCAATTCTCAAAATATTCCCATTCTATATAGGAAAAGAGTGGTGGTCCATATAGGTTAAGTTGCCCGAGACTACACAGCCTGTAAATGGTAGAGACAGTTCAGATCCAAGCCTGTCTGATGCCCTTCCTACCACATAGAGACCCACATGGCTAAGTGAAGAGCTTGGGCTTTGTGGTCATAAAGTCATTAATCCACACTTTCTGGTAATGAGATCTTGAGCAAGTTACTCAAGTTACTTGACCTTCTCAGTGGCAGTTCCTGTAGCTCTAAGTGGCAGGACCTACAGCTAGTGCTCTTGTGCTCGTAGAGTAGCAGGGTACCAGGCATGCGTGAAGTGACCACATATGTTGATTCTTTTTATTAAGCCACTGCATTGCTGAGAGACATAATGGGAAGGCAGCTGTGTAGAAGGACTGGCATAAAGGAGGCAAGGGGCGGTTGCAATAGCCTAAATATGCGGTTGTGAGACCTTGCTGGAGGATGCTGGCTTTGGCAGGAGTGCAGGGGAAGAACGAAAACACTGAGCTTACAAGTGTGAGAGCAGGAATTGTAAGTGTGGCTGCTAGAAGCTTTAGAGTCCTCTAATTTCTCATGTCTTACATTCTATTTTATCCTGTTCCATTCAATAAATGGTACGTGGTTTTAGAGAAATATAACATTTTAGCATTGTATTTTTAAATGCTATCAATAAATCTCAGTAATGATAATGATTTCTACTAAATTTATTTCATGATCTAGGTCTTGAACTTTTAATCTATGTTATTGAGGAAATTAATATGAATTATGGATTTTTTTGAAGCAGGCTCCATGTCCACTGTGGGGTTTGAACTCACAACCCTGAGATCAAGACCTGAGATCAAGAGTCTCCCTGAGCTCCTGAGCTATCCAGGGTGCTCCAATTATGGGTATTTTTTTAACCTGATTGAAGAAATGGAGATCTCTACTAATTCAGTTAAGATTTAAAAACCCACCAAATATCATTATAAAACCTTCAGTCAGAAATCCATGTCTGTCAAGTAGAATCATGGTGTAACAAAAACTCTGTCTACAAGATCCAAGCAGGAAAAAATAATAATCAGTAATATATTATTAAGAATTGATGGCTAGGGGCACCTGGATGTCTCAGTGGTTAAGTGTCTGCCTTTGGCTCCGGGTGTGACCCCAGGGTCCTGGGATCGAGTCCTGTATCAGGCTCCCCACAGGGTGTCTGCTTCTCCCCCAGTCTCTGTCTCTGCTTCTCTCTGTGTCTCTCATGAATAAATAAATAAAATCTTAAAAAAAAAAAAAGAATTGATGGATAAAAGCATTATGTCCCAAACATACGCTGGACTCATTTTTTCCCCTTGAAGGTCAGGAATCATTTCATGGAAGCGGAGATAAAGCTGCAATTTAGAAAAAAAAAATGAACAGATTCATGTTATTTTCACTCTAGCAGAACAAAAGGACTGTTATATCAGGTTGATTTCTTCCCCAACAGGTAAACTCTCAAAATGACTCAGCTAATAAACTCTGTTCAGTGAGACTAGATAAGCAATACACTATCTGGCACATTTATTATGAAAAGTGATTGTTACCTAGACTAGCAAGGAAGAAAAGATGTTGTGTAGGGATTGTCCAACATAGAAAATTTACTGTACCCAGACTAATAAAGCCCTGTTGTTAAGGGGTATCATGTGAGAGACAAAGCATACAGAAGGACAATGGCCAGGCCATATATAAAAATAGAGCTCTGACCTACAGCCTGCAGCATCCTTCCCAGAAGACCAACTCCTTATCTACAATAAACCACCCAGGAATACAGCCCATTGTAAGTCACACCTGCAGGATGCCAGTTGGCTATCTCTGGTAACAATCCAGGAAGCTAAATAATAACTTCTTTTTTTTTTAAATAATAACTTCTATAACAATTGGCCCCAAATGACCAGGACATGTAATAACTGGCAGCCTCCCTCAATTTTGTTTCTGCTTCTAACTTAGGACACTAACAAGAGAAAGCCAAGTACATTCGCCAATCCAATAGATGCCCCTGTTCTAGTTAGCCTGTCTACAGCTTCCCTAAGCCGACAGTCTAGTCAGGGTATACCCGAAGCCTTCTTTTTTCCACTATCAAGCTTTACCATCCCACCACCTGCCTTTGCATCTCTGCCAAAATGCGAGTGACAGTCACTGACTTCCTTGCTGTAGAGCAAGCTCAGAATAAGCAGCCTTTGCTTTTGTTATTTGGGTAGTCTTCATTTATTTTCACACTTGAGAACATAGAAATAATGGCAAAACTCTGGGTGCTAAGAAACAAAATTCAGTACAGTAAATTTTAAAAATCTTCTTGGCTTTAGTCAACAGTTCATGAATTGAGCAGCATTCCATCTAGCTGAGAGGAATGAGGTCCAACGTGCTCTATGAAATGGAAGACTTCTGTAGGCAGGAGGGGGCGGGACAAGGAAGTTATTCTAGCAAAGAGCGGATTGTTTCAGGCAAGGTCACTTTTCTTTTGGGGGAGGGCAGGGGTCTATCAGGTGAGTGACCTCACTGGTGCTAGCCAGGTCATTCCAGACTGACCGGTTAAGATTGCATTCCTCGAAGAGGCTGAAACTGTACTTAGATTAGGTATTAAGTCTCAGTTTGCTGACACGGGCTTAGGGCAAGTGACTCTACTTAGGGCCAGTTGTTTCTTTTCTAATGATAGTATCAGCATATGATACTGTACTTTTGACATCAGCAGCAATTGTGGATTATACAAAGTCACAGGCTACATCCAAATGACTATTAGCACAGAGTGGGAGGACAGAAACAAGGAATGTAGAATTGGGATAAAAAGTAGCCACACGGAAAGAGGTATTGGATCATTTTTCTGATCCCATTTCTCTTTCCTTTAGAACAAGCCACATATGCAACCTCGTCAGTCATGAACAGGCCCAGGTCCACCACTCTTTTCTTTGTTCACTTCTCCTTCTACTTTTGGTTTCTGGGCTTGCCCTCTTTTCTTCAGCCAGCCTGATATAAGCCTTTTGCTTTGATCAAAATGAGCATCTTTTCCACCGTACACTCTGCTAGGCTGTAGGACCAGCTACATATTTCATGGGGCCTTGCACACAATGAAAATGTGAGGTCAGGCCCCTCGTTCAAAAGTTATTAAGATCTTCTAAACAATGGGGGTGCCTGGGTGGCTCAACTGGTTAAGCGTCCAACCCTTGGTTTAGCTCAGGTCATGATCTCAGGGTCCTGAGATTGAGCCCCGGGTCAGGCTTTGCACTCAGCATACAGTGTGCTTTTCCCTCTCCTTCTGCTCCTCTTCTCTCTCTATCTCACAAATAAATTTTTAAAAATTCAAAAAATTCAAAAAGAATTTCTTGACAGTGACAGCAGAACAGTAAGCCAAAGATGAGGCCCTTCTGAATGTAGGACCCCAGGGAGGAAACACTGTCTCTTCATTCTCTCTCGCCTACATCTACAGCACTTTGCCAAATCTGAGATCTGAGATCCTAAAGTCTAAGCACCTGGGGCTAGCAAACGGGCTTTTCTTGGAGGCTGGGAGGCCACAGCAAGGGCAGGCTAACGTGTTCTTTTTCAGTAGAGACAGAAATCTGTTAATGATAGATAAAAATTAGATACTTGAAGTTTGTAAACTGGGTTAAATTAGTCATTAGATAGTGTGTTATTTGCTTAAAATCATAAAAACGCATTGAATAGCTAGCAGCCACATTCCTTTTTTAATGTGTAGTGCGTTGCAGCTGTTCTAATGGACAATGAAGAAGAAATTGTGGGAAAGCAGTGCAGACAAAAAGGGGATTCTTGTTCTTTTTTTACTATAGAGTCAGGTTTGTTGTTGTTGTTGTTTTAATTAGAAAAAAATGAACCTGTGGTGTCCTGTGGTTTCAACATACCAGTCTTTGGCAACCGAGATCAGGTGATGTCTGTAAATATTATCGGACTAAAAAACATCCATCATTCACCCTCTTCTGGAAAACTTATTGCCCTCAAGTTTAGGGTGGATGATTTCATGGAAGACTTGAAAGTCTTTCAGAACAATATTTAACTAGGACCGCAGTCTATAAAAGTAAACTAAAATGTCATGTTTAATTACGTAACATGTAAAACGCAGGAGCCCTTGAACTCCGACCTGACTTTTCTATTGTCATAAGCTGGGGATTCCTGAATTTTGTGAGCTAAGGGAGTTAGGGCACATCTGGACTTATTTCACCTTTGTTTTGGGTGTCAGGTCACTAGACGCTAAGGTACTCACAGGACCGCTCACCCCGTCTGGCGAGGTCTTCCTTGTCACGTGTACACATATTCACACAGAAGCAAGTTCAAGTCCCTCTGTAAGCCATTCATTTAAAGGAACTAGTACAGGGGAAAGAGCTCACAGACTTGGGTTTGAATCCTCATGCTGTCACCAACTAGTCTTATGAACGTGAAAAAAAAAATCACATTATCTGTCTGAATCTATTTTCTCTTCTGGTAAAGCTGGGAAGTAATCAAGTTGTCAGAAGGACCCAATAAGATGTATGCAGGGCCTGGCACATAAAAGCGTGGTAGCAAGAAGACTCCGCTGCCTTCCCCGTGCCTCCCCACCCCTAAATCTGTTCCAGTCTCATTTTCCATGACACAGCCAGACTATTACTCACTAACCCTGAACATTGTTTCACAGTCTCTGCCTTTTCTTAAATGTTCTCCTCAGTCTAGAGAGCCTTCAAAGTCCCCATCCAGCTAAATCCTCTCACCCTGGAAGATTCAGCCCAAGCCTCACTGCTCCTCTGCAGCCTCCCAAGACATTCTGACACATTCCTGACACGCTGCTGTCTGCACCACGGGGTCAGTAGTCCACACTGCCTCTGAGCTTGCCCTGCTTGACCTGCTACCTTGTCTTCCCAGAGATGCTGTAAGCTGCTTGAGGGCAAGGATAGGCCCCGATTTTCCTTTGCATCTCCCACAGAGATGATTCCAGTGGGACATCCATGACACACGCTCAATAATTACATGCTGAGCATATGAGTGAGTGCTGTGTCATGTTGTGTTTTCTTAAATTCTACATATATGCCTAGGAATTGAAATATGAGAAAATGACATGGCTCTTCTTCCTCCTTCTAATGGAGATTGCTTTTTAAAATATTATCTGCCTAAGCTTTGTCTTTTTTTTTCCCACATATAGTATTTCTTCTCCAATATTTCAATATACCACTTAAAATCTGACCCGAAAAAAAAGTATTAAAGTGTGTGTTTTAAATGGAAGAAAAAAACGCACCAGTGATGACTAATGTCTTCAATTTATAGGATGTCCAATTTGGAAGAGACCATGCTTTTTCATAAGATTGCATAACGGCGAACAAAAACATTTTCAGCCACAGGATGTGTTTTGGAAGAATTTAGCCCTTTATTAGGCTAGGAAAAATGTAAAAAAACAAAAAACAAAACAAAACAAAAAACCAGGGGCACAGGTCTCCTTGATACACATCTTACCCTATGTAGAGAAGGCACTCAAATATTTGTCAAATTGAATGATTTCTCCTTAGAGAATGTTTGGTGGTAGGCAGACAGTAGATTGGAGCATTCTCAATTAAAATGATTCATTCTAAGTCAGATATTGCATCCTTGTTTAACTACGTAGATGTTGCCAATTATTGAGTATTAGCACTGAGGATGATTAAAGGGGATGAGTGGGAGATGACATGTATTTCTACTCCCATTATTCTGGATTAAATAATCAAAACAAAGAGGCCTGTCAATCAGCCACTTCCTAACGCTCCTGATAGCCCTTTAGAAGCGGAATAATGGTGAAGAATCCTCCAAATGAATCCTGAGCACTAGAACTTCAGGTAATTTGGTGACTGCAGAGGAAGTAAGACCCAAAAGAGGGTAATAGGTTACACTGGTGGCTATCTCAAATTTACAACTGTGTGTCTGCCATCTTTTTTCCTTTCTTTTCTTTTTTCCCCCCGCCATCTTTTCTATTCTCAAATATGACAGTGTAAAACCTGGCCCAGGCCAACATGTGGTGTGAGTTTAAGTTAAGAATGAACTGAACACATGTTCTTTACACAAAAATAACACTTGAAAATTTAGGAACTATAATTTATCAAATAATTCAATGGAAAAGCTTAAACTCTAGGTTGTGCAACAATTCAAATTTTTATTTTTAAATGGAGGTGGGGTGGGGGGCAAAAAAGACAACCCTGTGGTCTATGTCAACCTAATAAGAATGGATTTTAAATTCTATACTCTTATTTTGTTCCTTACCTTGAGGACTCAT
This sequence comes from Canis lupus dingo, assembly GCF_003254725.2. NCBI lineage: Eukaryota > Metazoa > Chordata > Mammalia > Carnivora > Canidae > Canis > Canis lupus. Next base: position 62,298,616 of record NC_064259.1, on the reverse strand, counting down.
TTTGGACCTCAAGTGGAAGATGTGAGAATTAAGATCTATAAAACAAAGTTTGAATCAATCATCTGAAGCAAAACATTGTTTTCAAGGACCGGAAAGAATTCTGACATTTTAATTACAAGCTCACTGGAAAGTTTGGTAGTAGAATGTGAGCTCTAAAAATTATTATTATGTTGTCTTTAGGAATTAATGACTATAAAAGATGTCAGTTTTGAGTGGTAATGGTAAATTACAAAGAAAAATGTATGGAACGCCTTTTCATTTCCTGATGTACTAAGAGTATTCATCATATTTACTTAATTAAAAATACAGTGGAAAAATACAGAAACATAGATTTTTGTAATGGATTATACAAATATAAAGCAACTTTTTCTTAGCAGTTCAGAAGATGCTCATCATAACACCATTTGTAATATCAAAAACTGGAAATGACCTAAGTATTGAACAATATGAGAATGAATAAGTAAACTATAGCCTATTCAATTACTAAAAATTATATGTATAGAAAGATTATATCACAAATTTAAAAAAACAGATGCTGTAAATTTTTAAATTTTATATATGCAAATATTGATGTATGCTATGACTACAAACATATAAACATGCAACAGAGAAAATAATGGAAGGGAATATATAGGAATGATTATAGAATTTATATTTGGGTGGTGAGATTATGGATTTTTCATTATTTTTCCAAATTTTATGTAATATTTTCAATTCTACTTGTGACATTTTAAAATTAGTTTCTATTTTTTAAAGACCTATCATCTGCTGTGCTATATTCATTAGATCACACTGTATGAAATTGCTGGTTTTCAGTAATTTTTTTACTTACAAAAATAGCAACATACAGTTCAACATAACATTGTGTTATCACTGTCCAACTGAATAAACAAATCCTTTTTTGAAGTAAAAGTTGCTGATGTCTATTTTGAACTGTTCCTTAAAGCTTCAAAATGGACTTTCAAAATTTTGAAAATTTTTAGTAAGCTAAATTACTTGAAAATAAATTACTTGAGAATCATGTTTGGAGAGGCAACTCCAAAATATGGAGGTTTTCAATATTTAAGAAAAAAAACTCAGGCCTGGCTGTTCTCAGTTGATACAAAGCTATTCCCTTTGTATCTATTTTTTCATCTCTGCAATTAAGTGTCATGTTCATTTTTAAATTATTCAGTGGCCAGTATAAAGTAAAACTTCCATAATTTAATAAGTAAATTTGCTTCTAACCTGTGCCAGGAATGACATTTAAATTGCTTCATACTCTGATTACTCAAAGATAATTAGTCCTCTAAATATTACTGTAATTAAAACCATCGGTTTAATGAAGCATACACATCCAAACCAAGCAGAATCTTTCATTCTTTACTAAATATTTAAGTTCAGCATAACAATTGTTTAATGTTGGTTAGAATTTTTAAAAAGTAGGTTAGGGCAAACCAGGCCATACAAATGTGAAGTGACCTTAAATGTATCCATGGGAATTTGTAACAGCGGTCATTGAAAAAAGTTGAGCAGCCTGGATTTGAGGAGAAGACAGACTTCCCCTTGGCTATCTGATTGCCATTGTAAGTGTTTAATATTAAGGACCATTGTTTCTGAATTTCAGAGAAGCATTTTACAGTCTTTTTTTTTTTTTTTTTTTTTTATGATAGTCACACACACACACACACAGAGGCAGAGACACAGGCAGAGGGAGAAGCAGGCTCCATGCACCAGGAGCCCGACGTGGGATTCGATCCCGGGTCTCCAGGATCGCGCCCTGGGCCAAAGGCAGGCACTAGACTGCTGCGCCACCCAGGGATCCCCATTTTACAGTCTTTTATGGTATATTTGTTAGTAAAGTATAGGAATATGAACTCCTTAAAGGAAGAGACAGTAGAGACTGCGTGTGTGTGCACGCACGCACATATTTATATCACCAGCACCAAGCACAGTGCCTGGCTCATGGTAGATAACCAATAATAGTTTGATGAACAATTACCTGGTTGGTTAAATAGGTATATTAAAAACCAAAGCACAGAAAAAGTGCTTGAAGAGAGATCATTTGTGGTCCTTCACCTTGGTTGTTAAATTCTGTCTTCAGTGATTTGGACAGAGATCTACGGGGCACGCCAAACAAATGCGTCAAGTAAACAAGGTGATGGGACTAGCCAAAGACATCAAGATAGTAATCTTAGGCTTGGAATGATGCATTAAAGCCTGAATGATGAAAGGCTGAAGCAGTAATTGCAATGTCCTCCGTTTTAGTGTTTTGAAAAAAAAAAATCAGTTTTGCAGGCATAGGATGACAGACTGGATATGGTGGTAACTTCTGTATTAAGAACTGAGGAATCCCTATCACCACAGGCTTAAACTCAGCCAACAGTGCTTTTAAAAAAAAGTTGTAAAAAACACGTAAAATTACCATATCATCCATTTTTAAGTGTACAGTAGTGTTGACTATATGTTCATTATTGTGCAACAGATCCCTAGAACTTTTTCTTTTTCTTTCTAAAAAATTTATTTATTTATTTATTAATGAGAGACACACAGAGAGAGGCAGAGACACAGGCAGAGGGAGAAGCAGGCTCCATGCAGGGAGCCCAATGTAGGACTTGATCCCAGGACCCCAGGATCACGGCTTGAGGCAAAGGCAGATGCTCAACCACTGAGCCACCCAGGTGCCCCTCCCTGGAACTTTTCCATCTTTCAAAACCAAAACTCTATATCCATTGAAGAACACCTCCCCGTGTCCCTCTCTACCTTCAGCCTCTGGCAACCACCATTCTGCTTTCTGTTTGCAAGAGCTGGACTCCTTCAGAAACCTCATATAAGTGGAATCATATGGTATTTGTCTTTGTGTGTGTATGTGTGACTGGCTTACTTCACTAGGCATAATGTCCTCATTGTTCATCCATGTAGCATGTGATGGGAATTCCTCCTTTTTTTAAGACTAATAATCCATTGTCAGTATCTAGCACATTTTGCTTAGCTATTCACACATTGATGGACACTTGGGTTGCTTTCACCTCTTGGCTGTTGTGAATGATACCTCAACGAACATCGTTATGCAAATATCTCTTCAGGATTCTGTTTTCAGTTCTTTTGGATATACACCCGAAGTAGAATGTACCGTCTGATAATTCTGTGTTTAATTTTTTGAGGAATCTCCATGCCATTTTCCACAGTGGCTGCATCAGGTGATATTCTCACCAATAGTGCATACGAATTCTCGTTTCTCTACATCTTTGTCCCCACTTGTTATTTTCTGGTTTTTTGATAGTGGCCATCGTAACTAATGTGAGGTGGTATTCCGTTATGGTTTTGCTTTGTGTTTCCCCAATGATTAGTGATGTTGAGCATCTTTTCATGTGTTTTTGGCCATTTGTATATCTTCTTTGGGGAAATGTCTATTCAAGTCCTTTTCTCATTTTTAAATCAGGTTACTTCTTTTTTGGTATTGAGTTGTAATTCTTTGAAGTTCTGGGTATGAATCCCTTATCAGCTCTAGGATTTGTAAATATTTCCTCCCATTCCATAGGTTGCCTTATTACTCTCTTGATTGTTTCCTTGGATGCGCAGAAGTTTCTAATTTTTATTTAGTTCCACTTGTCAATTTTTGCCTTTGTGGCCTGTACTTTTGGTGCCAGATCCAAGAAATTATTGCCAAATCCAATGTCATGAAACTTTCCCCTTGTGTTCCATTGAGACTATTATAGTCTTAGCTCTTATATTTAGGTCTTTAATCCATTTGGAGTTAATTTTTATAGTAAGGTAAGAGTCCCAAGATTAACTTTTTTGCTGAGAATTTTTTATTTTAGACTTCTTTTATAGCCTTAACAATATTACCATTAAAATGGAAATAAGCCATCTTAAAACAACTTGAACTTTAAAACAACACCCAAACTAACAAAAGAACATATAATTGATTTTTTTTTCCAGGAAAAAGATGCTGGGAGTTTAGTGCAGATTTGTTACAAACATGGACTTTGGAGTCAGATCAGCATGAGTTTGAATCCTGTGGCACTATGTACAGCGGGCGTTTTGAATAAATTCCTGACCACTCCTAATGTACACTTTCCCTTTGGTTAGAGAACTGGAGTTTCTACCAGTTCTCTTTCTACCAGTTTCTACGCAGTGCAGCCTTACTGATTCTTTACAAGTCTAAATGTAATAATGGAATTCATAGTGTCTGGGGCTATTTTGTTATCATCAAATACAGATTTATTTCAGAATTTCTGTTCCTTCTGATTACCCTAAGATTTAGAAGCTTTTTAAATAAACAAAAGACTTTGAGAAGCTGATAGATCTAATTTTGCTTTCGTCCAGATGTGATGGAAAAGCTTCTATAGAAATCTCTCCCAGAATGTCTCTGTTACTTCCTCTGGAAACTTAACTGAAACTCCGCAAAAGTTGGGTAGGGCTAAGCTCTCACAATCCTGGCTTAGTGGATGCTCTAACACTCTCATGAGGATGTCCGTACTTTGCGTCTGCCTTTATTCTGGAAGCAAAATTTCATTTTTGTTCTGGGGAACTGTCCCTCCCTGCTGCATGCAGTCTTGGTGGACTTTTAGTGAAGCTGCAGGACCCTCCCTGGCCAAAGGCTGGGCATGGGATCCACCTGGACCAGTCAGACTCTTCTGGAATTTGCATTGCGTGACAGTGATTGACACACTGTTGGGAAATGATGGAGCTGATTTATTTCAAATAATGGAGCTTGAATAGGTTCTCAATTGTTTCCTATCCTCTGGATTCTGGGTGCTGTTCAAGCTTCTCTTGTTTTGAGGACCTGGTTTTCTCATTTTTTCCTTAAGTTTTACGAGCTGTCTCATATCCTTCCATAAGTTTTTTTTGGTTTTGGGTGGTTTGTTTTTGCTTTTGTTTTTGCCCGAGACAGCAGATCAGCATGTGTTACTTGCACCCTGAGAATCTGAATAGATTCAGCACTTGTCACTCTGTGCTATGATCGACAATTGACTTATCCATCCTCCCCTATCTTCTTGGGAATGCTCCTTGGGAATAAAAACTGTGACCACTGACACATTGCCTTGCCAGTGCAGTGACCAACAAATTGTTTTGTGAGGAGCGGAAATCAACCATAATCTTATATTTGCAATAGGAAGTTCTTTGTTCAGCTATTTTACAGGTCATCTTCATGACACTTAAAATTGTTGGGACAATTGAAAAGCATTCAAAAGTATGTTGGCTTTTGCCCAACTGCAGATTCTCCCCTCCCTCCATTCATGTCCCACCCCCAGCACATATTCAGAAAGATAACAAAAGTAACTAACTAAAATGTTACAAAGCCTGTCAAGTTCTTACATTAGCTGTCCCTGATCTATAGCTTTTTATAGGCCTTGTCGTCATAAAGAAAAGCTTCACCTGAAATTTTCTTCCTTTCCTACAGCTTACCAAAATCCAATGGACCTTTCCTCTGTAACGGTCCCTCTTTCCAGTCTAAAGAAGCTATTAATTCTTATTTTGAACTCCAATAAAATATTTGATTTCACCTTGTTACAAGAGGGTAATGTACATTTCTGGAGACTTCTGTGAAGGGTGTCACCCAATCTTTATCAGGGGAAGATTCCTCATGAGGCATTACTTTACAATGAGTAATGGGAATGTTTGGGCTCCAGGTCCATCTGTTTCTTCATTTATTCATTAATTCAGCAAATATTTATTGAGAGCCCCCATCACTTCTGCACTTTGTGCTAGGCATGGGGATGAAATGCAAACAAAAGTGGAAGAGAGTTAGCCTCTCAGAGTTGTCTGTCCTGTCAAAGGACAATGATAACCTGTACTAAAGGCCATAAAGGAAATTCACCCAGTGCTGTGAGAGAATCTTAAAAGATGACCCCTTCTTAGTTTGAGTAATCAAGAAATGCATACCCAAGAAAGAAACCTGATGAGTATGCTAACCTCCAAGTGGCTGGGTTCTAGATTTTATGAGGATAATAGCTGTCTTTATGACCTTAGGTATATCGCTGTACCTATCTTGACCTCATTTAGGTCCTCAATAAAATGAGAAGTTCAGACTAGGAGATTTCCAGATCCTTTCCATTTCTAACAGCATTTCAAAATTATTATTTTGGGTAGCAGATTTTTGAGGTGTACTTTACATACTATAAAATCCATCCATCCTTTTTTTTTAAGATTTATTTATTTATTTATTTATTTATTTATTTATTTATTTATGATAGAGAGAGAGAAAGAGAGAGAGAGAGAGGCAGAGACACAGGAGGAGGGAGAAGCAGGCTCCACCCCAGGAGCCCGACGTGGGACTCAATCCCGGGATTCCAGGATCGTGCCCTGGGCCAAAGGCAGGCGCCAAAACGCTGAGCCACCCAGGGATCCCCCAAATCCATCCATCTTATGTGTGTGTCTAAATGATTTTTAGTATCTAAAATTGTGCAATCATCACCACAGATTCTAGAATGCTTCCACCACTACTAAAAAGAATCTCATGCTCATTTAGTCATTTCCCATTCCGACCCCTAGCTGTGGGCATTCACTAACATACATTCTGTCTCTACTGATTTGCCTTTTGGGACATTTCATATTAGGACTCTTATAATGTACGTTCCTTTGTATCTGGCTTCTTTTACTGAACAAGAGTTTTTTGAGATTCATTCATGTTGTAAACATCATTCATGTTGAAGTGTGTATCAGTACTTTGCTCCCTTTTATTGGTGAATTGTATTCTATAATTCTATTTCTTAATTCATTCACCATTAACGGACATACGTGTTATTTCCAACTTTTGACTATTGTGAATAACAGTGCTATGAACATTTGCATACAAATCTTCATGGGGACATTTATTTTCATTTCTCCTTAGTAGATACCTACCAATTAGAGAAACTGCCAAATTGTTTTCCAAAGTGCCTGTGCCATTTTACATTCCCATCAGAGTGTATCAGGGGCAGAATTTCTTCAGTCCTCATCAACACTTGTCATTCTGTCTTACTGACTTTATCATTTCTGCTGAATGTGAAGTATCTCATGATGGTTTTGACTTGCATTTCCTCAATGAATAATGATATTGATCATCTTTTCATGTGCTTAGTAGTCATTTGTATCTTTTTTAGAAAGATGCCCATTCAAATCCTTTGCTCTTTTAAAAAAATTTTTTTAAATCACTGAATTGTAAGATTTCTTTATATATAGTAGGTATAGGTTCTTTATTAGATATATGATCTGAAAATACTTTATCCAATTCCATAGATTATCTTTTCAGTTTCTTGATAGTGTGTTTTAAAGTTTTTTATTTTGATTAGATCTGATTTATCTGTTCTTTCTTTTATTGCTTTCCTAATCCAAGTTCACAAAGATTTTCTTCTAAATTTTTTTAAAGATTTATTTATTTATTTGAGAGAGAGAGAGAGAGAGAGAGAGAGAACATGCGAGCAGGGGGAGAGGAAGAAGGAGAGGGAGACAAGCAGACTCCCCACTGAGCAGGAACCCAACAGGGAGCCTGATCCCCAGACCCTGAGATTATGGCCTGAGCCCAAATCAAGAGTTAGATGCTTAACTGACTGAGCCACCCAGGTGCCCTTCTTATAAAATTCTATAATTTTATCTCTATATTTAGATTTTTTATCCATTTTGAGCTAATTTTTGTGTATGGTGTGAGGAAGGGGTCCAAATTTATTTATTTATTTTGCTCGTGCATACTTTTTTTTTTTTTTTTTTGCATCTAGCAGAAAACAAGTACTTTATTTTTTATTTTCATTTTATAACCTTTAAAGTTTCTTAATTCAACTAGGGCAAACATATTTATACAAGGCCACCAGAACAAGGATCACTTAAAGAGCTGGATGTAAAAAATATTATTGCAGTATACTACAAATATGGAAACTTTTTTTTATATGAGCTACAAAAAGAAGCATTTACATTTATAGAGTTCAGTGCAATTTTTTACATTAAAAAAATCCTATAAATTAAGAAGGAAACATCAACATGACAGAAGAAAATACACCCTTCAGACACATGAGCTCCTCTCTGGGTAAGCACACGGGTGACTCTATGTTCCGCATAGCTGGGACAAATCGTCCCAGCACAATTTGTTGAGAAGGCTGTTCTTTAGCTATTTTTTTTTTTTTTTTGCATGTAGGTCAAAACTCAATTGACTGTAAATCTAAAGGCTTATTTATGGGCTCTCAGTTTTATCCCATAGATCTTTATGTTTGTCTTTATGCAAGTATCACACTATCTTGGTTACTGTAGCTTTGTATTAAGTTTGAAAGTTGGGATGTATATGGGGTGCCTGAGTGGCTCAGTAAGTTAGTCAGCTGACTTTTAGTTTAGGCTCAGCTTGTGATCTTGGGGTCATGCAATCGAGCCCCATGTGGGCTCTACTCAGCATGAAGTCTGCTTGAGGTTCTGTCCCTCACTCCCTCTGTACATATACCTCCCCCCCTTACATGCTCTCTCTTTCTCTCTCTAAATAAATAGAGTTGGGATGTGTAAGTTCTCCAACTTTGTTCTTCTTTGTCAAGATTATCTTGGCTATTCTGGGTTTTTGCATTTCTATATACATTTGAGGGTCAGTTTATCAATCTGCAAAAAAAAAATAACCAGAGTTTTTTTTTAACCTAAATATGTTTTAACATTATTTAAGCATGTTTTTGCATATTATAAAATTCACCCTTTTCTAATATTCCATTTGATGATTGTTAAAGTCATGCAACCATCATCATGAATCATTTTTAGAACACTTTCATTGCCCCAATACGATCCCATATGCAAGTTTACTGTTAATCCTGTTCCTCCTCACTCCTGCTCCAGGCAACCACTAGTCTACTTTCTGTCTCTATAGCTTTGTCCTTTCTGAATACTTCATATAAATGGAATAATACAATATATAGTCTTTTGTGCCTGGTGTTCTTTTTAGTGAGAATAACATTTTTGAGGTTCATCCATGTGGAAGCATATGTCTGCAGTTTGTTCCTTTTTATTGCTGACTAGTATTGCATTGTGTGGATACACCACATTTTATATATCCATTCACCAATTGGTGGACATCTAAATTTTTTTCCAATTTTTGGCTCTTTTGAATAATGCTACGAAGAACAATCATATACCAGTTTGTGTGTGGATGTATGGTTTCATTTCTCTTGGGTAGATGACTAAGAATGGAATTGTGAGGCCATAATAGTAAATTTATGTTTAGCTTTTCAAGATACTGCCACACTGCTTTGTGTAGCAGCTGTACCATTTTATATTCCTATTATTATAGTGTATGAAGAGTCCTGTCTTTCCAACATGGTTGTCTTTTTTATATTATATATGTATAGATATTTATTATAAATATATATTCATCTCTCTCTCTTTCTCCCTTCTCTCTCTCTCTATTCATATTGTCTTTTTATTCTAGCCATTAGAGTTGGTGTAAAATAGTATCTCATTATGTTTTTAATTTGCTTTTCCCTAATGACAAATGATGTTAAACGTCTTTTCATGTGCATATTAACTATTCATATATCTTCTGTGATAAAATATCTATTCAAGTTGCTCTTGGCCAGTTTTTGATAGGTTGTTTGTCTTCTTATTATCAAGTTGTGCACATTCTTTCTGTATCCTAGATACAAGTCCTTTATCAGATATGAGTTTTGCAAACATTCTAAGTGTATTGTTTGTCTTTTCATTGTCTTAGCAGTGTCTTTTGAAGGCCACCAGGGATTTTGATATGGGTTGTTTTGAAACTGTAGATCAATACATTGCTTCATTTTTAGGCTAAACCAAGACAAAAGGACTAATGTGGATTTTTTTTATTGCAGGATGATAAAATTCATTCATAAGCATTCAATCTGGATTTATAGATGAGTTAGTTTCCTTTCTATTCCATAAGATTGTTGGTCTACCTGTATTGAAGGTACAGATGGAGGAAACAGGCAAAATATCAGAAATGAGCAGGAAGTCAAAATGCCTGGTACATTGTGGGAATTCGCTGAATATTTTTTGAGTGAACAAATGAATCAATCAATGATTGAACAAGTAGTCAAAAATAGCTATAATGGTTTCCTTTAGTTTTCTGTTTTTTAGTTTAAATATTTCATATTACTTCAAGTGTTATTTACATGAAATAATTTCTAGACCTTTTCTATTCTGGTTACTTTAATTCTAGACCTTTTCTATTCTGGCTACTCATAATTCTATTATGAGAAACACAACATTTCTCATAATAGAATTCAACACAGTGAGCTATGGTATATGTAGTATGATATACCTATTTCCCAACATTTGGACACCATATTTCCTTAATATAGCCTAACATTGCACATTTTTGAAAAGCACTATTGTAGGGCAGCCCCGGTGGCGCAGCGGTTTAGCGCCGCCTGCAGCTAGGGCGTGATCCTGGAGACCCTGGATCGAGTCCCATGTCAGACTCCCTTCATGGAGCCTGCTTCTTCCTCTGCCTCTCTCTCTCTCTCTCTCTCTCTCTCTCTCTCTTTCTCCCTCTCTCTCGGTGTATCTCATGAATAAATAAATAAAATCTTAAAAAAAAAAAGTCATGTGATGTGTGAAAGGTACAGCTTTGGGGAGACTCAGGTACCAGTCCTAAGTGGACTAATCAGAAGTCGCTGTTATACATAGCACCATACTAATAATGAAGAGAAAAAACAATTTCAAAATGGTCAGATACCACAATTTTATCTAAATATATCTACATATACACTAGCAATTTGCTTTCTTAAGTACAGGTATAATAAAAATGTTGAATACTAAGTTGCTTTAGTCTGAACCAAGACCTCTCAGATTCTTTTTTCTGTAAGAATATCTTTTTAGGTAGTAGGTTTTTTTTTTTTTTTTAAGATGTATTTATTTACTTTAGAGAGAGCTAGGATGTCGGAGCACATGATGGGGGATGGGGAACAGAGGGAAAGAATCTCCAGCAGACTCCCCACAGAGTGCAGAGAGCCCCAGGCAAAGCTGGATCTCAAGATGCTGAGATCATGACTTGACCCTAAAACAGAAATTTAACCCCTTACCCATCCAGATGCCCCTGCTTTTTTTTTTTTTCTTTTAAGAAGTTTAAAACTTCTCATACTTTGACAGAGGAGCTCCTTCGATATTTGACTAATTTCAGCTTTGGAATCATTTGCAGCTTTCCTTACCTCCTCAATTTAATTGCAAACACCTTCAACAGAGTGCTAGCAAACTAATTAGCAATTCCTTTTCCTTAAAAAATACTTCTAATCAAGGAAGATAATCATTTTTGATTAAACAACAACCAGAGTCATGAAATGTAAATTTGCAATTGATTACAGAAAAAAATAGTGTGCTTTCCCTCTTAATAATAGTAAGCATATTTCTTTCTATTCAGTTATATTTAGTTTCTTAGATTAATTTAAGCTGATCTATCTCTTTTGATGGTTTATTCACTAGGAAAACCTCCATTATTTCCCAGAAGAATAATCCCTACCCCAATAAAATATCCAGATGCAAAGTATGCATATGATTAAAAAAATTCTGGCAGTTGCCCAAATATTTTAATAATCTGGTTGCCACTAAACTACTATAATTCAGCCGTTCAAATCCTTTGGGGAATAGTAAGGTCATTGGGGAAAAATATCTAGATTTAAAAGATACAGAGCAAACAGTCTCATCTTAGAAAGGAGTTCATTCTTTCATCCACTTATTCATCCATCCAGGAAAAATGTAACAAGCACCCACTATATTCCATAAATCTGTGAACACGACATACTGTGTCCTCGGGGAGGTTTACAGGCTGATTGGGAAGACAGGCAAGTGAAAAGGTCATTGCAAATCAGTGAGACATGCCCCACCAGTGGGAAATAAGCAGAGTGAACCTCCTCGTTATAGCATCATTTGGGGGGAGTCAGGGAGCCCAGAAGGAAGTGCAGCCTGAGTTTGAGGTTAGTCCTGGAGGATCAATAGGGGTTAGTACAATAGGGGTTAGTGAAGGAAGCAAATCTGAGCATGCAGACTTCCAGAGGTGAGAAAAAGCATATCTCTTGGGAAGACCTATAAGAAATTCAGCAGGTTTGGATGCAATGGTGAGAAAAAAGGTGAGAATGGTAAAGAAGGACCATTTTCTGAAGACTGGTATGCACCTTCTGAGGAAATTTGCATGTGATTTTGAAAGCAATGAAGACCTACTCCAAGGTCCATTTTAATAGATTTCTTATCATTGTGTGCAGGTTAAATTTGCCTTTTCCCTCCCGTATGCTCTATACTGGATTGCAAACTAGGTCCATCTCTGTTTCAGATAACACTGGGCAGTTATATTTTATTCTTTATTCTCTAAGTTATGCTTAACCTCAGTTTATATGGATAGGCGACAAAAGAGTGCTACCCCCAAACTTGAAGTTGCCTTCTGAAATGTAATAGGAAACAATGACAATAAGATCAACTGTTGGGATAGATTCTTAAGCACAGTTAAAATACATTCCCCATGGACAAGTAGTAGGACATTTCCTCGATATCAAAAACAAAACAAGAACAGAGCCCTCATCCTAAATTACCCATGGGCAGCTAAATTTTTTTGGGGGGGAAACACAAATTCTAATCCCAGTGGCCGGAACATATTGTCAGAAAAGTGTAACTGTACTGGTAGGCAACATAATGGCTAGACAATTGCTTTGTGACTATATAGCATATTGATTAAGAACTATGGCATTTGCATCAAATGCATCTAGATTTAAATCCTGATTCTGCCACTTACTGTCACTTTTGCCTCTCATTTGTCACTCCTGGCTTGTCCCCGGTTCTGTTTAGTGAAAAACAAGCTGTCTTCACATCAGATTCCAGAAGGAGTAGGACTTAAAATAATAATAATAATAACAAAGCTAATGACATGTATCCTTTCATTATACTTAGATAAATAGTTTATTATCTCACTTGAATAAAACATTTCTTGAGCATAGAGCATGCTCTTTTCTACACAAATGATAACGGTAAAAATGAGGCCCCAGAATGCCATTGTGGCAACAGCATTCAAGAAAAATGGCCTAGAAAATCATTCTGTCACATTTCTCTACAAAAATAGCCCAGTGTGGAGATGGATACATACATGTGTGCATACACACATACATACTGACTCAGTGCAGTAGCCCTGTAATAAATGCCTACTATGTTCAGAAGGAATACAAAGAGCAATGAGTCACACATGCTATATAAACTCCAGTAGGGCAGCAACCATATCATCAACTTAGCTTTTGAAAAAGCTAAGCCAAGTATCTATACAACTTTGTGATAAAAGGCAAAATATTTTGTGGCACAAGAGGGGTTCAATTCAAGAACTGTGAGGGTGCAGAGGAAGGGTAGGCCCAATTAGCAGAGGGATGTAAAATGGTTTGGTGAAGGATGATGCATTTGACATGGGTTTTGGAGAATGAGAGCATTGCCATTAGTCAAGAGTAGGACATTTCAAACAAAGGAAAGAGCAGGGTTCAAATCTGTATTTGCCACATTCTAGCTGTGTGATTTAGGAAATTTCTGTAACCCTCTATAACAATGTTTTTGTCCATTAAAGTGGGTTAGTAGTTCCTACCCTTACACTATTGTTGAGTTGATGAAGTGTCAAGTGTTTAATGTGATGCCTCAACGTAGCTCTATGAGTTGACACTATAACTACCATTATGAAAGCCAGAAAGCCCCATAAGATGGGAAAAACATATAGTCTATATTGGTTAAAAGGGAGAACACTGAAAGATAAGTCTGCAGTTAAATGTTGAGACGATATCATAGGGAGTCACGGAAGCAAGACTGAGGACTTGGAACTTACTCCAATAAGCAAAGAAATCCTTGATTGAAAAAAAAAATCCTTGATTGTATTTCTTCCTCCTCTTCCTCCTCCACCTCCTTCTTTGACTAGATCAGAATTGACTTTTTATTTTTATTTATTTACTTTTAAATATTGCACTCATTTATTTGAGGGATCCATAAAGAGAGAGCATGAGTGAGAGGGGGAGGGAGAAGCAGAGAGCCGACTTGGGGCTTGATTTCAAGACTCTGAGATCATGACCCGAGGTGAAGGCAGACACCCAACCAACGGAGCCACCCAGGTGCCCTTGAATTGACTTTTTAGATTAAATAAGCAGTATGTGGAGTGAACAATGGTTGAAAGTGGGAGAAGGAGTGGCAACAAGGTGACTGGCTGGAATGTCACAAAAATAATTGAGGAACAGAAAAGAGTTTCTGGGTGTTTGTGATGGCAGTGGCAAAGAATACGACATAAAGAAACATAATCCATAGACTGATATATAAAAGAAGTTACTTTTGAGTCTTTGAAATACTGAGCATGGTGGGGTTATTAATGGAAGTTTCCAGGCACACATTGAAGGAAAGGAAATGGGGAGTAGAATTTGCTAAGCCCCTTCTCCCAGCCCAGTGAGTCAACGAGAGGTAGAAACAGGAGCAGTGTTCATGTAAGACCAAGTGGATTTTTCTGCAAAATAATGTCAGTTGCAAACCCAGCACAACAAAAAACAGTAAAAGGTGGTGGGAGTGAGGGAGAGGGGAGCAAAGAGAACCTGGGTAGAGACAGTGCTGAGTAGGAAATGAGGATTTAAGAGGAGGAGGAGGCAGAAATGGGGAGGTGTGTGCTCCACACTAAGGAAGCATAAACTTCAAAGCTGAGATTATTAAAAGGATATGTTAGAACTGGGGAAGGGTGTACTGTTAACGTAGTAGAATTTTGTTCTCAGAAAAGTTTGCACCTAAGCCGATCTTAAGGTTCTGAATGGCTTCTTTCTGTCTACAGAAATCTCTTCTTCTGGAGGTAGATGGGAGCCGTGAGGTGAGCACTGACTCAGTTTTGGCTGCCTTGGGTCCTGCCTTTGTTGAATCCCTTTGTCAGAGTTATGATTCTTTTATCTGCCAGTCTACTCCTTTCAACTCACTGAAAGCTGCTATAGGTTTTCTAACTTGTTCTACTTTTCCACAAATGAAGTTAGAAATAGGAGCAATTAAACACCTCAACAACTTGAGAAGTTAGAAAAGAAGTGGCCCCCAGAAAAATAGGTCAGTGGATAACAGATACCAAGAGGTAATAGATATTTGCCGTAGAATCAGGTCATTTGCAAGAACCCCTATCAGGCCAACAGGAAAGAAATTTGGTAAGTCTGATCAGAGCTCCCCAGAACCTATTAATGATGCAGGACCCTTGACATTACAGAATCGTCCAAAGATTCCCAACCCTGGATTCAGGTGCCTACTGTAGTAATATACACCATCAGAAAGGAAGGAATAAGAAAATTATTTTCTTCATATTTTGATTAACAGGAATGAAACATATTTACTGTGTCAAGCACTGTGTCCAACTCTAGAGAAACAAGTATTTGTAAGTAAGAAACTGTCCCCATAAAAAAAAAAAAAAAAAAAGAAACTGTCCCCATTCTTAGCAGCTTCCATATTGGTAGGCTTCCTTAGAAAATGCGTAGTGGGGGGATCAGCTCATGTATATTTCAAAGTTACCTATAAAATCTTCTTAAAGAAGACTAGTCTCTGGAAAAACATGGAACCCAGGAAGATCAAAGTATACTAGCTTCATAGTGAAGCAAAACTGCTCTCTTAGAAACATGGAAATGTTTCTAATATGGAAATGTTCTAAATATAAGGAAAATTATCTATACAGAAAGCAGTTTTTTAAGTGACACAAATGTCTCTTAATGTACGGAGAATCATGCGTATCTTGTTGGAGACAGCAGCTGTTTGGCATCTCAATAGCTGAACCATAAAATACATGGAGTTCTTTCTTTATATGCCACAGCAATGTAAATATGCCATTTCCTATACTGAGTACAGTGGGTGTTCTAGAACCTATCCCAAAGAGCAGAGCCAGCTATGCCAAGGAGTTCAAGTCTCCCAGGTTAGCCTGTGAATGCAGCAGAGCTCTGACATCTGGGTGACAGGCAAGGGAGGGAAGAAAATGAAGGAAGGAGGATAGGCCATTTCCTCCCAGTCCTGTCCCTCAGGAGAGGTCTCTCCCTCCCACCAAGGTCCCGTTAAGCTTCAGGAAGCCTTGGGAGACAAACAGCCGATGTTTCTGTACCATCTCCTCATGGGGTGGGGATAGGGGAGTCAGGCTCCGTGGAATCCTGACCTTCTGATGGTCTATACTTCTTTCTCATTGTCACTGCTCTTCCTATTCCAAAGAGACTTTGTTCCTTCCTTCTACCTCTATACCGAAAACCATGTCACGTTTGTTACTGGAATCCACAGAAAAATAAGGCCGGCCATGCAGCATTGCCTAACAGCAAAAAAAAATTGAGAACCAATTTCAGGAGACATCCGTGATCATCCCAAGCAGTGATGAATGAATCTTCCAATAATGGATCTGATACAAAATATTCATCTAGATACAAATGTAGAAAACGCAGTATTCTTAAAATATTCCCCCCCCGGAAAGAAAATATGGGTTACCCAGTGATACATTAGTGTTTGCAAATGTATGATACGGCAAGGATTAAAATCTATTAAGAGTAGTGGTAAAAGGTAAACTTGGTAATCGTAAATCAAATTTACCTATTGGATTATTAACATTTATTGAGAGGAAATTTTACAGTGAGAATATGAACTCGTCTCCCCAAGGCACTAAATACAATTATACTCTTGTAAATGTTTAAGAACACCTCGTCCTGGTCATCATAAATACTCTGCAAGAACAATCTGCCACCGAAGAAACGAAGATGGGGGGCGGGGGGAACGCTATGGCCTGATTTGCTGGTCTTCAGTTTTAAGATTATATCAATTTTTAAAACGGCATCTTCCATTGTTCACGTTTAAAAGGAACCAGCAGGGATCCCTGGGTGGCGCAGCGGTTTGGCGCCTGCCTTTGGCCCAGGGCGCGATCCTGGAGACCCGGGATCGAATCCCACGTCGGGCTCCCGGTGCATGGAGCCTGCTTCTCCCTCTGCCTGTGTCTCTGCCTCTCTCTCTCTCTCTCTCTCTCTCTCTGTGACTATCATAAATAAATAAAAATTAAAAAAAAAAGAAAGAAAGAAAGGAACTTGGAATGCTCGCACATCCTCCCAGAGGGTACACATGGGCTGCAACCTTGTTACACACAATCTGGCAAAACATAGCTCTCCCCGGAGGGTGATGGTAGCTTAGAAGTCTACACCAAGATAACAGCTTTCCTGAGAAAAGTGTAAACCTAGAGATTACTTGTACTTGAATGGAATCACAATACGAGGGAAGTGAATTTCTATCACCTTGGCTGTCTGTAAATAGTACAATGCATTCTGCAAAAAAAAAAAAAAAAAAGGAAAAGACAGAAAGAAATTTTAAATTATATGTTGTTTCCAAAGCTTTTGATTTTCTTCGAGCTTTCCTGTGCCCCATCTTTGACTTGCTTTCTTCTATGCGTTTTCTTGTCCGTTTCATGAAACAACATTGTTAACCAAGCACTCCTGGTGTGGTCATACGGGTAACCTAGACAGCGACCACATATAGTGGCTGGCTGACTGCTCTATGGCAGAGGCAGAAAAATTAAGATTTTTTTTTTTAAAACGAAGTTTTCATTCCGCACACATTTTAGATTTACAGAAAATTGCAGAGATGCTACGCGAAGTTCCCATACTTTTCACTCAGTTTCCACTATGGCTAACATTTTCCATGACCATGGCTCATTTGTTAAATCTGAGAACTCAGCGTTGGCCCATGACAATGACCTAGACAGCGGACTTTATTTGGATTTCACCAGTTTTTCCATTAACGTCCTCTTTCAGATTCAGCATCCAGTCCACGATACCACATTGTAGTTACTTGTTAGGTGTCCTTACTCTCTCCACTGGTTGTCCCAATTTCTCAGTCTTTCCTTGTTTTTGACGACCTGGACAGTTTGGAGGAGTATTGGCCAGGTATTTTGTAGAGTGTCCTTCAGTTTGGGTTTGTCTGATGTTTTTCTTATGATTAAACTAGGGTTATGGGTATTTGGAAAGAATCCAACAGAGGTGAAGTGTCCTTCGGGATATCAGGATGAACCTGACATCCACACATCACTGGAGATGTGAAACTTCATGACTTGGTTAAGGTGGTGTTTGCTGAGTGTCCCCACTTTAAAGTTACTATTTTTCCCTCTTCATACTCTAGTTTTTGTAAGTAAATCATTAAATGTAGCCCACACTCATGGGTAGTGGTGGTTTGGTTTGCTTTTAAAATACCTTATATGCAAAATCTGAATGTATGATAAAGATTCTGCTTTCATTCAAATTCAATTCAACAAACTTTTAGGACATTGTGAGGAGAAATATTTTGGAGATTTATACAGCAACCATTTTAATCCCTAGAAGCAGCTTTGGATATTACCATTGTATGGAAAGACACAAACCTTAATCCTTGTAATGATTACAGATACTGAGAATGGTTATCTTTATCTTACCCGAGTTGTTATAATGACTGCTTATTTTTCTAAGCTCTTTTTAACGTCTGCTAAAATCCCTGGATGAATTTTCTTCTGAGAATAAGCACGCTACAATGCAAATTGTACACAAGCTAAAAATTCGTCTTCATATAATTGTACTCTGGGGTCACACAACATTTAAATGCACACACTGTTTGCAGAATCATAAATGCATAAATGAATTACTCTTTTTCAATGGTCATGTATTTATAAATCTTCTCAAAAGCATCCAACTTACAAAATAGCTTGCTTCTTTACATGTAAAGGCATTCCGGTTTATCATTTTCGTTGGAATCTCTGCTGTCATGCTACTTTTTAAAATGTTTTTATTTACAATTACTTTTTTTAAAATTCCACCTGCTTTCCTCAACATTTGAGTAATATTTTAGTTGGCATAATTTACATAGTAGGCAACAAGATGAAAATGTGTTCTTTTCAATTTAGAGAAATTATTTAACCATCTTGCAAATCTATAATTAAGGTCTTGAATTAGCTACATTTTCCTAATTTGATGATTTATATCTATCTTGTCCTGATTAAACTATGTCATCATAAAGATAGAATTGCTATAGTTAGAAGTGCATATCACAAGATAATATTTTCCTCTGGGCTTTATTTATTTTTTTCAATATTGATACCTTAAGACAATAGGTTAGATGCCGTGAGAGAAATAATGCAAGGAGCTTATTTTCTCATAAAGAAGCTCAAATGTATATGAAGTTTATTATAAAGTAGAAAATATGAAGTGACATAGAGGCACAAATAAAATGTATTAAAAATAGAAAGCAATGAGGAGATGCAGAAGGTTTTTTTAGCAGGCAAGGAACAACACCAGAGACGTCCTTTGGAAAAATTAATTTAAAAAATTTTAATTCAGTAGCATTGTATTGGATGAATTACAGTGGTAGAAGAGAAGGGAAGAAGGATAGGGAAGGGAGAGACTGGGGCAAAGAGATGAATAGGAAGCTCCTTATATTAAAGAGGTAATGTGAACTAAGATATTGGCTGTAGAAATAAAAGATGGGAATCCAAGAAATACTTCAAAGGTGAAACTAATAGGTCATGGCTACTGATTGAAGGTGGAGAATGAGGGATGGAAAAGATTCAAATAAAACTTTGATCCTTCAATATAGGAAATGTGGTTCCAGTAGTAAAAATGAAGAAGGAGCATTTTCTATCCGTATGTGTTTATATTTCTTCGCAACATTTTTTCCCAATGTCTTCAGCATGCAGGCAGAGGCTAGCCTACCACATTAGAAGATTTCCTTATCGTTATGTTTCCCTTATGATTCAATCATTATGGCAACCTCTATTCCTGTCTGGAATAGGTTGCAGTGTAAATAAATGAATATGCATTCATTACGCTTGATTATATAATTGTGCTCCCCTAATATGATGGCTTCTGTTCATCACTAAAATCGAACGCTTTTTTAAAGGGATGTCTTTGAGCTATATTGTGTTTGTTAGATATTTTATGACACCTAACTTTCTTACCAATAAGCAGTAGACTTCTACAGGAAGGAACTTTCTCATTTTAATTTGGAAAAAAAAAATCTTATTTTTCCTTAAAATCTATTCCTTTAGAATTAAATGCTTCTCATTTCTGTGTTGATACTGTATGAACTTTTCAGTAATGATCAGAACCACACAAGCAGCACCGCTAATACTAAGCATTTATTATGTTCAAAGCATTGTTCCAAGTGTCTTTTTTATTCCTCAGAATAACCCTTTTGAGTAAGCACTATTGGAAGCCCATTTTGCAGAGGAGACACAGAGAAATGAAGTAACTTGCACACGTTTATATGATGAGTAATTGCGGGAACCAGAATCTGAACTCACAAAGTCTGGTTCCAGAGCCCATGTGCTTGGCAGCTCTGCCCTCAACCACTTCCTCTAAGTGGTAAGAATCAAATTAGTTCAGCCTTAGACTTAGTGAGGTATATCTTACTGCCATAGATCTCACATTTCTCTGAAATTTGGTCTATTTTAATAGAGAGAAGAAAAAAATTTGCAACGCCCTTTGGCATTCTCAGAAGGCTTCATCATCAAAAGTCTACAAAAACATAATTCCCTACACACCAAGATATTAGATTTGGTAATTTTAAAATATTCTTTTCCTGTGGATAGCTGTAGGAAAGAAGAGTTCTTTATTTGTACTTAAGCTAAAAGTAGTAAAAAAAGAGAAAAGGGGGAAATAAATGAAGGTAAGTTGATTTTCAGCCAATGAAGCAGATAAAGACTTAGAAAGGTTAATCAGATGTGTGGGTGCCAGGACTACAGGGAGGCAGGATTCCTGGGGATGGGAGTCCCTGGTGTTAGAATGAGGAACAGGAGGGCCAGGAGAAGAGGCACTTTGGATATTTCGATCTTGGTAAAGATTTTTCAAGATGAAATGTTGACGGCTCGCCTCATGATGCCTCTAAGATAAATCCTTTCTTTATTTCAAAAATATGAAAGGACTGAATTATTTCTGAAGATACTAGAATATGGAAGTACATTTTGTCAGGAACTCATTCTCCAAATGCTGTTATGGAAAAAAAAATATCTTCATAGATGAAATATGCTGAAAAGATTACCTAACGTATCTCAGGAATTCATCAAGTGAATGGTCCCTGAACTCCGAGGCCTTCATCCTTTTATGCTTTTTGCTTACTTTGTGCACTTTGCTAAGTTTGGACCATGATATCAAGGTTAAACACATACACACTCGGATTTTCTTCTGCATCTTAGGCACTATTGCATAGCCTAAGACAAGATGATTTTCCCAGAGGAATGGCATAATATTAAAATTTTTAATCCTGTTTTTAAAAGATTTTATTTATTTATTCACGACAGACACACAGGCAGAGGGAGAAGCAGGCTCCATGCAAGGAGCCCAATACGGGACTCAATCCCGGGCCTCCAGGATCACACCCCCGGCTGAAGGTGGCGCTAAACCCCTGGGCCACCAGTGCTGCCCCTGTTTTTAATCTTGATTTAAAGTATTCTTCCCTGGGCAGCCCAGGTAGCTCCACGGTTTAGTGCCGCCTTCAGCCCAGGGTGTGATCTTGAAGACCGGAGATCGAGTCCCGGATTAGGCTCCTTGCATGGAGCCTCCTTCTCCCTCTGTCTCTCTGTCTCTCCTCTCATGAATAAGTAAAGTCTTTAAAAATAATAAAATATCCTTCCCTATAAAGTGGGATGTGTTTGACACTTTATCCTCATAGGTTCCTAAAAGTTAAAAGCTGAACAACTTTAAGTACAAATTATATTTTATTGAAATCACACACACACACACACACACACACACACACACCTGCAAAGTTGAACAGAAATGAATCTCCCCGCCTTTTAAATCTTAAACAGGATAGGTTAAAAAAAAAAAAAAGTACTGTTTTTACTATTTCTTATCTAGGATCAGTCCTACCTAAAAACATCTAATATTTTGGAGTTTTGTGCAAAGGTCACATTATTTTGAAAGGTAGGAGATTCTCCATCTAAAGCTGCTGAAGGATTTTACCCAAATATAAATTTTCTCCAGGTCTTCAAATCTGCTGTTTTCTTCAATTCTCAAAGGGCAAGTATGGAGGACTGGCAGGCTGGAGGCACATAGATTTTGGAAATTGCTTCAAAACTGGTGGAATTCAGAAGAATTAAATTAAATAACCAATGGAGACCCTTTCAGAATCTTGCCTGAGGACAATTGGTAGATCTCAAAAATTGGTCTCCCTATATAGCCAGGAACTTGTTAAAAATTTAAATTCTAAAAAAAAAAAAAAAAAAAAATTTAAATTCTCAGCCTTTCCCAGATCTTCTGAATTCGTAAATCTAGGAGAGGAACCAACAATTTTCCCTCTATCAACCCATTCAGGCAATTCTGCTGACTGCTAAAGTTCTGGAAACACCAGACCAGAATTACCTAGACCAGATGTACCTGGGATGCTTATTTTAAATTGCAGACTAAAGGGTCCTCCCCACACCCAAATCTCTAATGGTAAAACCCAGGAATTCATGATTTTAATAAGTTTCCCAGGTGATTCTTATGCACACTAACATCTGTGGATCATTGAACCGGTAGCTAAATCAGTTTACCAGCTTGTAATGGAAAGGAAGCAGGCTCAGCTTTCTCTGGTGGGAAGAGCATCAATGTTAGAGTTGTACTGACTTGGGCTTGAATTCCAGGTATGTCATACTCCTTTGTGATATTCAAGCAGTTATGCAAACTTTCTCAACCTGTTTCCTTATCTGTGAGACAGGCATAAAAAATACCTAGCTTACTCCATTCTGAGAGGATTAAACGAGATAGGTTATATATTCTGTATAATGTCTCCTACATTTTAATAGACCTTAATTTTCATACTTCTTTCCTTTGAAGATGGTCTAACCCATTCCTGTCATGGTGCCTAACACTTTGCTCATATTTGCCAGATACAGACAGGTCCAATGCAAAAATTTTGGGTTTGAGCCCTAGCTCCACTGCTTACTAGTTATGAGACCATGAGTGAGTTATGTGACCGCGGTGCTTCAGTTTCAGTATCTTCAAAATGGGAATAACAATTACACTTACTCCTAGGCTTATAGTGACGATGAATTGAGTTAACACATATAAAGCATTTATAGTATTTTTTAAAAGGATTGTTTATTTGAGAGAGAGTCAGAGCATGAGCAGGTGGGAGGATGAGAGAGAGGGAGAAGTAGACTCCCTGTGGAGCAGGGAGCCCAATGCAGGGCTTGATCCCAGGACCCTGGGATGATGACCTGAGTCGAAGGCAGATGCATAATCAACTGAGACACCCAGGTGCCCATATAAAGCATTTAAAAACAGCGTCTGGAAAACTATAATTCTCAAATGTTTTTGAAAGAAAAATTCCTCAGACATACACTTCTAACCTTCAGAAGGGTTTAACTCAAAGAAATAATGTCATACATTAATGTTTCCACAAACATTTGGATGTAATGTTACAGGCTCTGTGTGAAATCTTGGGGACACACGGTTCCTGGTCTCATGTAGCATGTAGTCTAAAGCACGAGGCAGACTGTAATTATGTCATTAGGCAAATGAGTATGTAATGACCAGAATGAGAAACAGATGTGCAGGAAACAGTATGTGGTGTGGTGAGAGCTCAGAGAGCTCAGAGAGGGAAATAGGGTGGGAGAGAGGAGGAAGCTGGACCAAGCAGGGTCATTCCACATCTGATTGTATTTCCAGGAACATCGGAAAGCCTTTGAAGAGTTTAAGCCAGAGAGTGACCCGTACAGATTCATAGTTCAAGAAGTTCTCTCTGTGGTGTCATGGAGACAAGATTGGAAGAGGTCCATGGGGGGGGGGGGGTGCAGGGAAGGCCAATGAGGAGGTTTTCACAAGAGTCAAGAAACAGTGGTCGCTGAGAGAGGGGAGCAGTGCAAACGGAGCGGCCTAGAATTCTAGAAGTGTGTTGGAGAGGAAGTGGCTGGGATTCAGGGATGAACTGGAAAGGACTGGATTGGAGGGCAAGGACAGACTGTGGCCTTGGGTATGTTAAGTTTGTTGCCAAGAGATGTCCAGATAGAGGTACTAAGCAGTTGAACATATGACTCTGAGGCTCAGTGCAGGGGTCTGGTCTGGAGAAACAAGTCAGGGAGCCCTAGGCTCAAGGATAGAAGCTGTGGCCTGGGGATTGAATTCCATTGCCTAGGAGGGAGTGTGGAGGCCAGCTTCCCAGGGAGCAGGGGGAGGAGCAAGAGCCTGCAAGAGAGGCCCTCTTGGCAGGGTAGTCTGTAGAAATATTCAGTGTGCATTTTCTCTCTCGTTTGCCCCTTTGAAGCTGATGGCTTGGTTTTATGATTTCTGGCTTCAGGGATCTTGACAGGGCCTATAGCAAAAGAGTCTTGAGGTTAAAGCCTCTCGCTTTTGGTAAAGGTCCCAAAGGCAAAGAGACAGAGGACTAGAGGGTCTCGAGTTGTAAAGACCCACACACACAGCTCAAGCTCTCAACCTTAGCAAAAATCCCAGGACCTTTCAGAGACCTCAGATGTCACAGAACTACTGGTCCTGAAGGCACCAGGGTGGGAGGAGGATGTGGGCAAGCATGTTCTGGAAATGGCCAATCAGTGGCCAACAAGTGGAGGGCACCACTCAGTGCCTGGGGGTTAGGTGGCTTCCAGACCTTCACCCAGCTCTAGGATAGCAAGCTCCAAAAAGGACTGAGCTTAAAGTGTTCACCAGGCTGGTGGGACAGTAGGAAAAAGTCTGAACTTCTGTTTAACAAATAAGAGTGCAATGTGCTATTTCTTGACAGTTCTGTAATATGCCACACTGAAACTTGAGACAGAAGAAAAAAATGAGACTTCAGGTTTAATGGAAGCTAATTCAACAATATTTTCAAAAGCTAACTTCTTTAGTTTCTTCATTTTCAATTAAGATAACAGAATTGCCAAGTTTCAAAATTTCTCTTGACAATCATCTTTAGTAATTTTTAAATTGAAGTAAAACCATCACTTCCTTTTTGGTATAAATATATTTAAACAACATATTGTTACATCTACTTTTTATTTTTTCAGTATGTTTCCAACTAATCCAGTGTTTGGGGGGGGGGAAAATTAGCTATTAGGAAATACATCAAAAGATGTACATGAAGACATACATTTTTTTCTTTCGCCCTGGGCTCCAATCTGAATCAGCACAGCACTGGTCTTCATTTAAAAGATGTGAATGTATTGCCTACTACCTCATTGAAAATTTTGATATTTTGTTCAATGTGGATTTCTTGCATTAATTGAGTTTTTAGACCTATTCATTGAAATATCCTGTTTTTGGAGTTATACAGCACTCCCTTAAGTTTTGTGCCTCAGTGAGTGAGTCCAAATATCTCATTTGCCTCCCCCTACTTCAGGGGCTATTTCTTGAATACCTAACTATGGGCTAAAAAAACATTTCCAGTTAATGGAGAAGAAGCCAGTCTTGTAAGAGGAAATCCAAGAGTAGGTAGCGTACCCAAAGGAAGAATTTCCAAAGGAGGAGGGAATCACAAAGAGTGTCAAATGTTGCTAAGTCAAATAAGGCTAAGACCAAAATGTACATTTGTTGAATGACCTTCAAGGTCATGGGTCGCTTAGTGTGCAAGGCCTCGGTGGTTTGATGGAGGTGGAATGGGGCTGAAATGGATGGAGGAGTGAGTAGCCAGCAGGGAGACTGAAACTTTAACTATAGGCAACTCTCCCAAGAAGTGTGACTCTGAGGGAGAAGGAGAGAATGGTAGCTAGAGAGAGAATAGAGTCAAGGGGTGGGGTAGTGGTTGTATTTTTATGTGATCCAATTTCAAGAGAGAAGTTTAATGTACAAGAGGGAATCTAGGGAATCTAGTAGTGTAAGCTCCCAAGAAGGTGGGAAGGAGATGGGATCCTAGTCAGAGATGAAAGGGTTGGCATTACACAGGAGGTAAAGTTTGTCTTGTGTTGCAGCCTGAGGGAAGAAGAGGGTGAGTGCAGACGTAGGTGGGGGTTTTATATTTGATAACAGGGAATTGAAGGAGATCCTTCTGAAGCCTTCAATTTTCTCTACTGAGTGGGAGACAAAGCCTGAAGAGAAGCGGGCAGCAGTGGGACGCTGGATGGTTGTGAGGAGGAGAAAGTGCTTGAGAGCTATGATGAGGGACCTATGGTTGGTAGGCGGCACTCACCAAAGCTCCTCTGCATCTGTATTAATAAACAGTGCTACCTCCACTTGAGGGGACTCTATGCCATTTGCAGGGAAAAAACTGGAGAAGAGGATGGAACTGTCTCTAGGGTATACCATTATGTGGGGGAAAAGTCCAAGATGTAGTATATCTAGCATAATACCTTTTTTAAAAAAATAAAAAGATTTTATTTATGTGTTCATGAGAGACACAGAGTGAGAGGCAGAGACACAGGCAGAGGGAGAAGCAGGCTCCCTGCAGGGAGCCCTATGTGGAACTTGATCCCAGAACCCCGAGATCACGGCTTGAGACAAAGGCAGACGCTCAACCACTAAGCCTTCCAGGTGACCCTAGCATAATACCTTTTGTGTGAAAAAGGGAAATAAGGATATGCGGTTAAATTAGCTTATATTTTATATAAAGAAACTTGGGAAGAATGTATAAGCAACCAATAAATAGTACTGGAGAAAGCAGGAGACCAGAAATAAGGTGAATGGGGACAGAGATGGGTGACAGACTCCCAATGTACGCCTTTTATTTTTATGTTTACATTCTGATGCTGAATCATGTGAATGGATTGCCTACTAAAAATAAAAATTTGAAATTTGAAAGATGAAGTTCCTACACAAATAGGTATACACAAAGAGCCCAGTCTGAGCTGTCAGGCACCCGGATGATGTTTTCAAATGACTGCCCCATCAATAAGATGATTGCATTCCTACATTTCTGGGAAGGATGTTATCAGGAACATCAGGGCCCTAAGAATAGAGCATTGTCATTACTCTCAGTCTTGAAGCTGGTGTGTTCTCTCTCCGTGGGGGTAGAAGGTCCCCCAACCATCTGCCTTTCCTCTTTTCCTCCTCTCCTTCTCAGTCAACAATGTCCTTCACTCCCTCAGCTTAGACTAGTCTCCACAATTTCTATCTCCCTTCCCGATTCTAGACCGGAAATCCCAATGGCCAGATCAACATGATGTATCACTTAGGATTTCAGCAGGAAGCAGATAGTACATCAAAACTGGGACAACTCCAGGAGGGTTTATTTACAAAGAGACTGTTTACAAAGGTTTGGGGACAGGGAAACCATAGGCAGCTAATGGCTTTTGCCAGCCCTAAATCCAAAGGGATAAGGATAAGGAGAAGTTACCAGAACCTAGAAGGAGAGAACATCATGGAAAGCAGGCTTCCTGGAGAAAACATGCCCTTCTACCTATACCGAGGGACTCCACCAGCCTGCAACTGCCTCATTAGAAAAAAAACAGAGAAGTAAATACCTAGACTTCACCCTCTTCCCTCCTTCTGCTCAGCTGCTCATTGGCCAAGCTCAAACAGAAGCCAGAGGACATGGGAAGCTACAGATGTCGTCTCTCAGATAAATATCCTGAGAGCCTAGAGTGTAGTGCAGAATAGGGGAGGATGGATGCAGATCTGAAGGGGCAAACCCTGTGACAAGCTTGGGTCCACTGATGGATGTCCTACCGGCACTTCAATCTCAGCATTTCCCAAACCAACTACATCATCTCCCCTTCATTAACCTGCCCTTTCTCCTGAATTCCTTAGTTCCCTTGGTGTGTGGTGCCTCTTTGCTTCACTGCCATCCCGGACTCCCCTCTCCTGCCCTGCATATACACAGGTGCACATACACAAATCGTCTCTTCCACTGGCTAGCAAACTTCTGGAGGTGGGATCCTTAAGCCTGGACTCAGCGAATGTCCCATGAGTAATATTCTTTTCTTTTCTAAATTGAAATACAATTAACAATCTATATTAATTTCACATGCACAACATTGATTCAACAATTCTATACATTACTTAGTGCTCACCACAATAATTGTAGTCACCATCTGTCACCATACAAGGTTACTACAATATTATTGACAATATTCTCTGTGCTGTACTTTTCATCCCTGTGACTTTTTTATTTTATCACTGGAAATTTGTACTTCTTAATCCCTTATTTCACCCATTTCCCCACCAACCTCCTTTCTGGCAGCCACCAGATTGTTCTCTGTATGTAAGAGTCTATTTTGTTTTTTAGATTCCACATGTAAGTGAGATCATATGGCATTTGTTTTTCTCTGTTTGACTTATTTCACATAGCACAGTACCCTCTAGGTGCATCCGTGTTGGTGCAGATGGTAAGCTCTCATTCTTTTTTGTGGCTGAGTAATATTCCAGTGTGGTGTGTGTTTGTGTGTGTGTGTGAATCACTTCTTTATCCATTCATCTATTGGACACAGTTTCCATACCAAGATAACATTCTTACAAGAGAGCATCTGACATGGAAGCTTGCCCACAAGGACCATGATGCTCCCTCTGCCTCTTCTGTTCAAGGTTGAATGGACCACCCTTGATGAAAACACAGTGTTCTGCAGCTGATTTTTTAAAAAAGTCAAATGTTGGCCAAACATTATAATTCAGAAGGCAAGGGTGGAAGCTAGAGCTTGAACTTGCTGCTGAATTGTAGTGGACAGAGGGGAAAAGGAGGGTATGCCAGGTGAGGAGGCCAAAGAACAGTGGGGAGGGATTGTAGTTTGTTTGTGGGCCTGTGTAGAGAGGACCTGGACCAGATCAGAGAATAAATATTCAGAACCAGTAGGATAAAACTGAGAAGGATGGAGGAAACCTAGATTATGGACGGCTTTGGAGTCCATGTGCCTGCTGAACCTTCCTGTAGAAGAAAATGAAAGTGGAATTTCAGAAAGTTCTTTTATCATTCAGAGGGTGTGTGGGACAGACTGGAAGTGGAGGATGATGTGGTGCTGCAGGAACCGGCCAGAGAACTGTTCTGATGGTCCACTAAGGAACCCCTGGACCAGAGTGAGGCAATGGGAGTGAACAGTGAGCAAAGCATACAAGAAATCTCTCAGAGAGGAAGTGGTCCATAGCACTTGCCCACAGACTGTTGTGCAGATGGAAGGGGCTTGGCCTTCTGCTAACATGACTTCAGTTTCTGGCCTTTGCCAGGGGCTTGTCATTAACCAAGCCGCTGGAGTAGAATGGCAGAGAAAGGAGAAAATAAGCTCGTTTTAGACCTCTTCAATTTGATGTGAGGGCCTAACTGGCCCATCAGTCGCTCCCCATTTTGCCAATGGAGAGATCTAGCCTTAGCAAACTAAGAGGGGCCAGAGCATCTCTCAATCCTTCATTTTTATTGTTATGGCTTTCCATATTTTTACCTTATAAAAAAACTTTTTGTGTCTTAACTTTGTGCCATTTGGGTTTTGCTCTCTATTAATTTTCAGTCAGTATACATCAAGCCCCTGAACACATCCAGCCCTGCTGCGATGTGTGTGCTGAGGCGGGGAGCAAGGTATAGCTTCGGGTATCATAACACACCAGGGTACTGAAGCCCTGTGATTCAGGACCAGCATACTGCGGCTCTAATTGGTAATATTTTCTACTTCACAGTAGCTGAGCTGAATTGCATAGACTTGGAGGAGTAAATGAAACAAGTGTTTTATGGAACAACAGGCAAACCATTTAAATCTATAACTACTATGCTTATGTTTCCTGTTTTCTTGTCTACAGTGGAACGTAAGTGGTATCTATGAGCCACACAGTCATTTCGTTTTATGTTTGCAAATAACACCACAGATGATATTATATCCTTGCTCTAGTTCCTAGGAGACTTAAAAGGCTGAGTTGACAAAACAGGAAAGCTTAATCATTTATAAGGATGTAAACAACCAGATTTCCCCCACTACCACTAGTCCCAAAATGCTGGAATATGGAAGGAATTCATAGAAACCAGAAATACTGATTTCTCTGCCCCACAGAGACAAAGATCGAAAGATTACACAGTTCTTTTTTTTTTCTTTTACTAGAAAGAACAGATACTTCTCAGAATTGCCTGTAAAGTTTTGCCACCTCTAAAATTTTGTAATGATCCCAAAGTTTAATCCTTAAAATTGGAATTATGTATAAAAATGCTTCTAGAGGGACATCCGGGTGGCTCAGTCAGTTAAGCATCTGCCTTCAGGGCAGGTGGTGATCCCAAGGTCCTGGGACAGGGCCCCGATGAGGCTCCCTACTCAGCAGGGAGTCCACGTCTCCCTCTGCCCCTCCCCTGCTTATGCTCTCTCTGTCTCTCTCTCAAATAAATAAATAAAATCTTTAGAAAATGCATGAAAACATTGCAAAGTACTTATCATTTATTTTATAATTTAAACTAAGAACAAAGACTAAAGGTACAGGCAGACATGTGCAGACACTTAGGCTGTTTAGAACAGAATGAAAGACTGTAAAACTGGCAGGGAACGTTTCCATGAATGGGCATAAAAACGGATAAAGAGGAGGGAGCTGCAGGTCTGTCTGATAAATTTTTCTACAAATCGGCCTTTTTCTTCTAAAATATGCTACTCTAACACATTTATACGTTACCTTGCCCTGAGACTGTGCTGATTTGGTCAGTTGTGCTTTATGTAGCAAAACTGCTCCGATAGGAAGGGTCCATCGTCCTGGTGTAAGAGCATGAGCATCGTCTTTCACTTTCAAAAGTACTCGGATTTTGGCAAGACACGGCCACCTGTACATTACAGTGCCATATGTGAGATCCAGGGCTCTTCACCAAATTTCATTCATTTAAACATTATCCGCTTTATATGCCGTTTACCTCCCATGTGCTAGGACTGATTGTCTGAACTATAGAAATGAAGATGTTGTCCCTAGCCACATGGAGCTTGTGTGATACAATGCGACAAGCACCCTATAATGATAGGGAAGTTTCAATAAACACTTTTTTTTAAGTTATTTTGTTGTTGTTGTTATTTTCTGATTAAGAATGATATATTTGTCAACCAAACGTGTTGGTTTTGGGTTAGCCAGAACAGTATAATGGTGACTGTGGGCAGTTTGTTCCCTTGCTTGCTTGCTTTTTTTTTTTTTTCTTTCAATTTTTAATTTTTTTTCAATGATTTTGAGAGTGAGAGTGGGGGGAGAGGCAGAGGGAGAGAATCCCAAGCAGACTCCCTGTTGAGTGTGGGACCCAGAACTGTCCACCATGAACACAAGAAAACAGGAGTGTGAATGGTTCTGGTATTTCCCTCTTACATAGAGGAATTTCTCTCAGGCCGGGGTTTTGAGATTTGGGATTTTTCCATTGGCTTAAGGAAAGGAAAAACCCTGAGTGAGTGTGTTGTCAGAATGCCTGGATTCAAATTCCGACTCATTAAAAGTCATGACTAAGTGGGCTTGGGCTCCTTACTCCTTTATTTCTCTAGTGTCTATCTGTAAAAATGAAGGTAATTAGTGCCTTACTTCACAGCATTGTCAAGATTAAAAGAGCTAACGCACGTAAGGATTGAGAATGGTGCTAACACATGTCATGAACCCTCCTTATGCTTTAGCTGTCATTTATTTTTTTAAGTTCTTAGTTTATTAATCCTCTCATGAAAAATCTGCACAATCATCACAGATAAAGTCTGCAGAATCTTTACTCCTTCTGTTGTCCAATATCCAGCTCACTTTTTTTTTATTATTGCCAGAACTGCAATGGCTTTTGCAGTCTCCCTGACTTTCTTTGGCCTGTTCTTGGGATCCTTTTTGCTGTTTTCCTGACCTCTTTTTCTTCTCATGTAGGCTATGTCTTGCAAGTCTATGTTTGGGTTTGTTTTTCTTTGCATCATCCAAGGAATCCTAAATCATGCCAAAGCCAGTTGTCTTGCTGCCACCAAAATGGGTTCTGAATCCATATACAAAGATGACATCTGGGAAAGCCTGGATGGCTCAGTGGTTGAGCATCTGCCTTTGGCTCAGGGCATGATCCCGGGGTCCCAGGATCAAGTCCCACATTAGACTCCTTGCAGAGAGCCTGCTTCTCCCTCTGCCTCTGTCTGTGTGTCTCTCATGAACAAATACATACAATCTGAAAAAAAAAAAGAAAAAAAAGATGACATCTGGTGTGGTCTTGTCCATTCTGGCTAGTTTTTCCCAAATTTCTTTCTTTCTTATTGATTGATTGATTGATTAATTATTTTTTTCTGAATTCCTTTCTTAGGTACTGTTACCTTTCCAAGGTGAAGAACATCAATGACCATCTGTTTCTGCTGAAGTGGTCAATTGGTCATGAACCTCCTGCTCCAGATTGTTACTGTGTCCTTCATGATGGCAGCTGAGCTTCCAGCAGCCAAGAAAGAGAAAGTAAACAATCACTGCTTTAAAGGTTAAAAAAAAGCTTCCCTCCCATGGTGTGAACAGATCCATGGTACTTTATCTATTTAGGCTGGATGAAGGGATGAAGAGTCCCCTGACACAGAAAAGAGAAGGTGTTAGATAATACCATTTTGCTCCAATTTATGAAAATGAGGGATCTAGTGGCACAGATGCTAAATTCTACCCAGTAAGAGCTGGCGTGAAATTTTTTCCTGCAAAGACCATAAAGAAACAGAGTATTTCCTAAATTGAAGAAGGGTTATCTACTGGGGCATGTTTTTAATACTAAGTCTGCTTTGTTTGGAAAGCAGATTCATTTCAGAATGTTTACATATTTTCACTTATTTTGCTGCTACTAATATTTGTATGCTACTTCTAATATTTGCTTCACAAGTCCCAGGATGGTAGCACCCATCCAGAAATCACTTCTGTATAAACTTGGCTCTTCGTTTATACCTTTATTTCTTAAAACTTCTCCTCCTCCTCCTCTTCCTCCTCCTCCTCCTCCTCCTTCTTCTTCTTCTTATTTGCTGAAAGGAAACCGAGCACCTTGAAAGATAGGCTGATTCCAGGTTTGTGGCAGGAAACTAAGAGGAGGAGTGTGGGACATCTTGCTGTGCTGGAAAACAAGGAAGCTATTAAGAACTAACGCCAGGTCAGAAAGACGCAGGAACGACCCAGGGTAAGATACTGGCAAAGGAATGAGAAAAAAAGAAGAAAGAGAGAGATGGAGCAACTATGGCAAAATCTCGACAACTGTTTAATCTGAGTGACACACGCGTGGGGGTTTGCTTTATTATTTCTTGTTTTTGTTTGAATTTTTTCATTTTTAAACTAAACACATAATTTAAACCTTCTTTACTGCAAAACTCTATAGAGTTAGACAACACAAATGAATAAAATAAAAAGCGCTGATAGTTCTATCACACGGAGAGAATTACTGAACTACTCTAGTAACTTGTTGGAATGCTTTTTCGACATTCTTTACTGCATATGCAAATGTTTAAAAACTAATTTCTTCTCCTTCAACTTCTATCTTCCACAGCCTAACAGCACCACTTTGATTATATTATTTCCCTGTTTTCTAATCCTCCAGAGCTTTCTATATCTATTGAATATAGTTTGGGCTCCTTGACATTCAGGGGCTTCCAACATTGTTTCCAGAATTCCATCTACTGCCTTGTCTCCATAGACCCCAGCTACACTGGATAGCCTACATTTCAGTTCAGATTGGATCCTGTATAGATGCCCCAATTTATAATCTGAATGAACACTCAAGACCTTTACAATAATATATTTTGGGATTTCACGGTTTAGGACTCTGGATACAGCTAGTGACTCGTCTCAGCACAGAACCTAATTTTTGTGAAAAGGCCAAGCTGTTACATAAGCATTTTGCTGAGATCCAGGAAAAGAAAACAAGAGCATGCAGTTCAGCCTGTAAGGGATGATTGAAAACTAAACAAAGGTGGGAGAATCTGCCTCCACAGGTCATAATGCTTCTGCAATATCTGTTTCTGCTCTGTGGTGATGGAAGGAGTGATAGCAGGCCTCTTGTTTGGCTGAATACAAGGGAGCACGCGGTGCCCTCAAAGGTCCTAGCATCACATTCTTCTAGAATTAGAAATTTTGGTTCCTTGAACAAGCTTGTCCTTTGTTCAACTACATTGCATTGACAGCACTTCTCTCTCTGCAGCTACAAAAGGTAATAATTTGGGTAATTAAAAGTTTAACTCCATTGTTTCTAAACATCAGCAATTCTGTATGTCAATTATTTTGTGTAGATTTTTTTAATCACTGGGAAGATTCTTACTCTTGGTAGATGAATATTATCCTCTTGTTTATTTTTACCAAATTTTCTAAAAATTAGTCTTTTTCTTTTCCTGGCTCGCACCAGTATGGGTGGTCAAAACTACAATCCAAATGAAAATCTAATCCTAAATGTCTTCCTTTTTCTACCCCACATGCTTCCGAATGCTGTGAATCAAAATATATGATCTTCTGCAAAGATAATTTGAAAAATAGAATATTTATCTCTCCATATGAGTTGGAGAATGGAGGAAAAGAGGGGTTTATGTTAAGCTCGTATTCCCCAAACCTAAGAAAGCCCGTCATGGTAAAATTCCCTTGTATTGTAGAGCCTTATTTGGTAGAAGGGAATGGAAAACTACAGTTTTCACATATTTAATTGTTCAGTTACTTAAGGATTAATTAATTTTTAAAAAGATTTTATTTATTTATTCATGAGAGACACACAGAGAGAGAGAGAGAGAGGCAGAGACACAGGCAGAGGGAGATGGAGGCTCCCTGTGGGGAGCTGGATGCTGAACTCGATCCCAGGACCCTAGGATTACACTCTGAACCAAAGGCAGATGCCCAACCATTGAGCCACCCAGGTGCACCTTAAAGATTAATTTAAAATGTGTATTTCAGTTTATATTGTTGAAAATGGCTCAACTTCATTTCCTTGCATTACTAGGCAGTAGGTGATTTTTAACTCCTCCACATCTAAAATGTTATGAGCCTATGAATCTTTCTCTCTGATAACTATGGCTTTTTGATGTCTCAGGGTCACTACTCAGAACTGTTCTCAATGTAATGCATCATTGCTGTAGTGATTATTAAGGGAATGGATAAAATCTCTCAGACTCCAGACATCCCAAAAAATTGGCTGGATTTTTTTTTTTAAGAATACTCAGAACCCATTGTATTGTGCTTTATTCTCTCTTCTAGACAATTAATTGTGGCAAACATAGAACTAGCTGACAGGGCCAAAGGATTCTGAGTTTTCATTTGTTAGATATTAAAAAAACCAAATCAGATATATATGTATTTATCCAGTTTTCTCTTTTACTCAGGTAAATTTTACGTTTTATCCAAAAGGACTTAAGCCAAAAGTAAATTTAATACCTTCAATTTTTTTCCAGTTTGATATATAATTGTCACATAGCATCGTATTAGTCTAAGATGTGTACAACATATTCATTTGATATAAGCATATAACATGAAATGATTACCAAAACAACTTAATGTTTATTAACTCACATAATTACAATTTTTTCTTGTTTTTTTTTTTAAGATTTTATTTATTTATTCATGAGAGACACAGAGCGAGAGGCAGAGACACAGACAGAGGGAGAAGCAGGCTCCCTATGGGTACCCTGATGTGGTACTCCATCTCAGGACCCCAGGATCACGACCTGAGTTAAAGGCAGATGCTCAAGCACTCAGCCATCCAGGTGCCCCCAAATTTTTTTTCTTGTAATGAGAACTTTTAAGACCTACTCTCTTAGGAACGTTCAGATTTACAGTATTGTTAATTATAGTCACTATGTTCTACATCACATCCCCACAAGTTGCTTATAACTGGAAGTTTGTACTTTTGACTACTTTCACCCATTTTCCCTCTTCCTCTCCCTGCCTCTGGCAGCCACCAATCTGTTCTGTTTCTATGAGTCTGGGTTTTTTTTTAGATTCCATATATAAGTGAGATCATATAGTATTTATCTTTCTGTCTGACTTACTAAAATCAACCAATTTGACACTAATAAATTCAAAACTGAATTCTTGAGACTTTCTCAAGTTTTACCACCTGTTTATCTTGGCTATTGCTCTATCAGTATTCTGTAATACCATGTTTAAATTCGCTTTAAAATAACTTCCTTTTGTAACACATTAACCTCCTAGATCAAGATAAACCCAGGCTAGAACACTTTCTATAGAAAAAACACCCCAATCTAGAAATGAGCTGAACCCCAAGTCTCTCCAAAAACTAATGTTGATGAAATTTCTGCCAATAAGTTTTTGTTCTAGTAATTTTTTTAACTATCAGCTTTTAATTAAAATACAATTAAACAGAAAGCAAAGCTATTTTTTTTTTTTTTATTTAAAATCATTAGAAGCGAGTGCCAGGGTGGCTCAGTTGGTTAAACATCTGACTTCAGCTCAGGTTATGATCCCAGTTTCCTGGGATTGAGTCCCACATCTGGGATCCCTGCTCGGCAGGGAACCTGCTTCTCCCTCTCCCTCTGCCTTCCATTCCCCCTGCTTTGCTCTCTCTCTCTCTCAAATAAATAAATAAATAAATAAATAAATAAATAAATAAAATCTTTAAAAAATAAATAAAACCATTAGAAGCATAAAACTGGTACCTATATAGAAATGTTAAATTGTCCTAGTGACTTCTGACCTGTCCATCTTAAGCTTCAGATAAACAACATGTTTGTGTTTTACATACAGAAATACATATAAAGGGTGTGTATATGTGTGTGTGTGTATGTGTATGTTTATGTAACATGCGTGTGTGTGTTTTCACCAAATGTTGATTTACCCATCATCTCCTCTAAAGATAGTAAGTATTAAGTGAGGTTTAATTTATTACCAGCATAGACTACCTCCAAGTACCAGAAAATTCCCTAGGCCAAGTATCTCATGCCCTAAGTAGTCTGGTTTTGAAAGATTAACCTGAGGTGAAAATACTGAACTGGTGCTTGGATGAGATTCCAGACTGGTAGTGTAGATTCGGGAGTTTTAATTATCCAGCATACTCTGTGTAAGACATGGGCTAGGCCATGTGGGACATGCAGAAGGGCAGATCTTGATTATTTTTCTTTCTCAACCACCACCATCTCCTGCTCCTGCTCCTCTCCTTCTTCTTCCCCTCCCCACTGTCCTTCTCCTTTTTGCTCCTCTTCCTACTTTTCTTCAAACATAGTATTTTTATGCTTGTTTTTTTTTTAAGTAATACATGTACAGTTGATCCTTAAGCAACCCAATCCCCTGTGCAGTCAAAAATCTATATATAACTTTTACTGTCCCAAAACTTCACTACTAATAGCTTACTGTTGACTAGAAGTCTTGACCAATAATAGTTGTTTAACACATATTCTGTATACTGTATGCATTATATACTGCATTCTTATATTAATGTAAGCTAGAGAAAAAAATGTTAAGAAAATAATACCCAAAGAATACAAAAAATACTAATTTGAAGGGATACATGCACTCCAATGTTTATAGCAACATTGTCTACAATAGCCAAATATGGAAACAGCTCATGTGTCCATTGACTGATGAATGGATGGTATATACACACAATGGAATATAACTCCCCCATAAAAAAGAACTGTCATTTGCTTTTTAAACTTTGTGGTAATTGTTTTGTCATGTCATGTCATTCAAGATCATTCATAGTCAAATTTAAGAATCTTTCAACACTACTCTGTATCTTGATGAGAAAGGCCTTCCTCCATCAATATTATAAAACAATTTTACCATCTTTTATTACAATACTAGTTGGATATTTTTATATTTAAATATCTGATCATCTGAAATTTATTTTCAAATAAGGACTATGGCACAGATCAAGGATCAACATTCATTTTTTTTTTTTCTCAGATGGCCAGTCATTTGTTCTGTAACTATTGATTGAATAATCCATCATTTCCTCATTGATAGAAAGTGTTCGGTTTTTTTTTTTAAAGATTTTATTTATTCATTCATGAGAGACCCAGAGAGAGAGAGGCAGAGACACAGGCAGAGGGAGAAGTAGGCTCCATGCAGACAGCCTGACATGGGACTCGATTCCGGGACTCCAGGATCACACCCTGGGCTGAGGGGCAGGTGCTAAACTGCTGAGCCACTCAGGGATGCCTGAAGTGTTCATTTTAAACAACTTGTTTATTGCTATGAAACTTACATGGTAAGATGTATAATCTGAAGTATAGGGCTAGACTGGTTTCTGCATATGTTGATAACTCCTTAAAGTGCTACCCATAGTAAGATGTAGAACACTGCCAGGGCCTCAGAAGATCATCTGTTTTCCCTTCTGTCAATACTCTCTCAAAGTAATCATGATTCTGACTTTAATCACCATATATTAGTTTGACCTGTTCTTGAAATTCGTATAGATGGAATCTGATAGTACATCATTTTGTGTCTGGCTTCTTTTGCTAAAAATTATAACTGTGACCTTCATCCATTTTGCTGTGTGCAGATTAGTTTTATTCCTACATTGTTGTGTAGTATTCTAAGAACACACCAAGATTTTTGTAGTTATTCTAACCTTAGTGGACATGTGAGCTGTTTCCAGTTTGGGGCTATTCTGAATAATACTTGTATAGATCTTTTTTGGAGGATATAAGTATTCATTTCTGTTGGGTATATACCCAGGAGCAGAATTGATGGATCCTAATGTATATAACTGTAGTAGAAACAGCCAGTTATCAAAGAGGTTGAATTGATTTACATTCTCATTGGCAGTGTATGAGAATGTCCACATGTCTACATTTTTTTTTTTTTTTTTTTTTGCTGACACTTCTAGGGTCAATTTTTTTCATTTTAATCATTCTGATGCAGCTGTAATAGAGACTGCTATTTCTTATTCTGAGGGTTCTGACGTTCTGTTCAACTGTGAAAATGTTTTAGAATGACCACCATGACAAAGAAAAGGAGGCTAGATTTGGAGTAAAAACATCTGAGTTCAAGTTTTGACTTATACTTAATGTGGAGAAATGTGTGAGCGCCTAGAGTAACTTTTCGGACTCCCTAGTATTTGGGAATATGGTGATAGCTGCCTCATAGAATTATTACAAAGATTGAATTGCTGTTTTAAAATTATTATGAAGATTAAATTATCTAGTATAATTAATATATCTGAAGGAAATTTGAAGGGAAAGCACTCGAGTAGACAAGTGTTTATTAAGATCCTACTGTAAGCCAGGTGCTATTCTAGGCACCAGGGTTAAATTAGTGAACAAATAAAGATTTCTGTCTTCCTGGAACTTAAGTTCAAAGGTAGAGACAGACATAAAACAATATATAAACAATTGTTATTATGTCTATAAAAAAGTGATAAATGCTGTGGACAAAGGAAAGAAAAGATGGAGCAGGGGCACCTGGGTGGCTCAGTCGGTTAAGTGTCTGCCTTCAGTTCAGGTCAGGGTCTCAGGGTCCTGAGATCCAGCCCCACATCAGGCTCCCTGCTCAGAGGGGAGTCTGCTTCTCCTTCTCCCTCTGCCACTCACTCTGCTGGTGCTGTCTTGCCCGTGCTCTCTCCCTCTACAATAAATGAATAAAATCTTTTTTTTTTTTTTTTAAAGAGTACAGTAAGGAGATCTAAGAGTTAAGAGGATGTTGCATTTTTTAGATAGGAAGGAAAAGTAGGACACATTGAGAAGTGACATTCGAGCCAATGTCAGATGGAGATAAGAGAATGAGCCACAAAGCTATCTGGTGGAAAGGGACTCTAGGCAGGGGAGAGCTGAGGCAAGAGCAAGTCTGCCATGTTGAAAGAATTGCAAGAAGGCCAGCCGTAGTTGGAGTGGAGACAAGTGGGGGGCAGTAGGAAAAGAGATCATAGAGGTAACTGGATGATGGTGGTCCTGTTGGTCATTGTAGGAACAATGGCTTTTTTTTTTTTTATTCTGAGTAAAATGGGGATACAATTAGTGTTGAGCCAGGAGTAACATGATCTAGTTAATTTATTTTTTTAAAGAATCACTGTGACTGCATGTGTCTAAGCCAGCTCTGCTGCCATGACAAAATACCATACACTAGGTGACTTAAACAACAGAATTGGATTTTCTCATAGTTCTAGGTATCGGAAGTCTGAGATCAGGGTGTCAGCGTGGTTGGTTTCTTTCTGGTGGGAGTGCTCTTCTCTTTTCCTGGATTGCAGGCTGCCTCCTTCTTGCTGTGGGGAAGCAGAGGAGAGATCTCTCTTATTCTCAAGAGACCATCAATCCTATTGAAGTAGGGCCCTACACCTGTGACTTTATTTAAAACCTGTAAACTGGGTTTAGCGCCAACTTCAGCCTGGGGGTGATCCTGGAGACCCGGGGATCGAGTCCCACGTCAGGCTCCCTGCATGGAGCCTGCTTCTCCCTCTGCCTGTGTCTCTGCCTCTCTCTGTCTCTGTCTCTGTGTGTGTGTGTGTCTCATGAATAAATAAATAAAATCTTTAAAAAAAAAGTTTAAACCTTAATTCCCTCCTTATAGGTCCTGTCTTCATATATAGTCACATTAGGGGTGAGGACTTCAACATACAAATTCAGGGGGATACAATTCAGCCCATAGTAGCTTGCAGTTTGAAATTTTTAATGTCAGCATTCTCAAACACACCCAAGTCAAAAAGAATGCCTTGAAAATTAACCACGTAATGATGGTATTAATGGTTTTGATGGTTTGCTATTGATGTAACCAGTTGCTCTGTTTTTCCTATTTGTGCCTATCCAACCACGAATGGACAGTATATGTTGATATTGATTTACTTGAGATTTAATTGTCATATCACAGTTTTAGATGCACAACATAACGATTTGATATTTGTATGTATTACAAAATGATCACCACAATAAGTCTAGCTAATATACAGCACCGCATGCAGTTACAATTTTTTTCTTGCAACGAACACTTTTAGGATCTACTCTTAGCAGACAGTTATTATATATTTAAATGTGCCATGATTAAGTTTAGGTTCTAAAGTACAGAAGCAGCTTCTCAGTACCCATTTTACCTAGAATGTTGCCCTGCTTCTGGAACAGAATTCAGCTCCTTCTCTCCTTCACTCAATACCCAGCAAGGTCACTCTCCATTTTTCAATGGAAAATATATAGACTTTGTTTAGATACTCTTGTAAAGTATAAGAAAGGCCACAGTCCCCAGACTTTGAAGGGGATGTGTTTATTTTAAGCTCATGTGGTGCGTTTCCAATAATTTTTACCATGAAATTTGGGAGTGTACATTTGGAAACACTTTACCTAAGTTTAGCCATGTTAATGAGAATTTTCCTTCTGTTGAAGAAAAGGATCTTCTCCTCATGCTTCATATCAGAATCCGTGAAAGGCACTGTTTATTTGCATCTAATCTGCAGTGAGAAGACTCAACAGCCTGCAGTTTTCCAACAGGTCAACAAAACTAAAGATCTTACATGGTAGTGAAGCTCTTTTAATACAAAGTTTGTGAATTCCTTAACAAGTCAGGAAACAAATTCTGCTTTTTAAAAAATATTTTATTTATTTATTCATGAGACACACAGAGAGGCAGAGACATAGGCAGAGGGAGAAGCAGGCTCCCTACGGGGAGCCTGATACGGGACTTGATACAAGGACCAGGGGATTACTACCGGAGCCAAAAGCAGACACTCAACAACTGAGCCACCCAGGTGCCTCCAAATTCTACTTCTTATAACAACACACCCTGTCAGTTAAAAGAACAGTATGCTGTTTCACAAATTTTAAGGTCATCGTAGACTTTGGGTAGATGTTGCTTTCTTAAGAGATCCAGGAAAAACCTTGAACTTAGCACTCCATTTCTCTAGGTGCGCTTCTTAATAAACACAGCAAAATAAAGAACCTGTATAAGTTTAAACTTAAGTATTTCCCCTATTTTTTATTTTCTAAGTTCCTTCTTCTCACTGGGAATGGACGTTTCAATAAAGCATTACATTTCATAAAGCTCATTAAATACAATTGTAACAGACGTCTTTAACTGTGATAAGTCTCTGAAATTAAAACTATAATTTCTGATTTTCATGGTGCACTTGGTAAGTTTTCATTTTCACTGTTTCTACCCTGGTTCATGCCACTGAGCCTTCTCAGTGGGCTCCTGTACCAGATTTTTTTTTTTTTTAATCTAGAGTCCCTGATTCTACTGTCACCCTCCTTCTCTGTGGAGCCATCAGAACCATCAGTCTAAAACGTAAGCCAGATTCTACTATTCCTCTGAGGTCTCTTTATTGGCCTGGAACACTCAGGTCTCTGGTCTTCACTTGGTTCCCTCTTGTCATTCATGTCAAGCAAACTGTCATCTTCTCTGTCTCTCTCTATTTAAAGATTTTATCTATTTATTCATGAGGGACACAGAGAGAGACAGAGACACAGGCAGAGGGAGAGAAGTAGCCTCCCCACAGGGAGCCCGATGCGGGACTCGATCCCAGGACCCTGGAATCAATGACCTGAGCTGAAGGCAGATGCTCCACCACTGAGCCACGCAGGTGCCCAAAAGTGTTACCTTCTCAAGCAGACCTTCTCCATGATTTCTATCTGATGTAACCTGTGTCTTCTCCTAAACACCCACCATTTCATTCTGTGTTATCTTTTTTTTTTAAAGATTTTATTTATTTATTCATAGGGACACAGCTAGAGAGAGAGGCAGAGACACAGGCAGAGGGAGAAGCAGGCACCATGCAGAGAGCCCGACGTGGGACTCGATCCCAGGTCTCCAGGATCACACCCTGGGCTGCAGGCAGCGCTAAACCGCTGCGCCACCGGGGCTGCCCATGTGTTATCTTTTTTAATTACAGGACTGTTCCTATTGGAAATTATCTCAATCATTTACTTGCTTTGGGTTTGCTGTTGATGGACTTCAGGATGTGATCCCCTAAAATACGGCAGCTTGGCATATTGAATATTTGAAACTATAACGGTTTGAGAAAAGAGGAGAAGCAGGCAGGTCTCTCTGACCTTCTCCCTCTTCTTCTCTGAAGCAGGTCCTAAGAGGTACCCTCTCCAGACCCGGAGTAAAAAAGGAGCATCTGGATATCCAAGTTGGAGGGATATCAAGAAGATTCTGAGAAAACAGGCTTTGCTGAGTTTTCAGGGTTTATTACTCTCAGCTCATATTCTTTGCCCTATCACACCTTTCTATGACTTTCAATTTTTCATCAGTAGCTTATAACCACTGAGGTTTAATCATTTCTTCTGGTCTTTATTTCCTTATGAAGGCTCCTATGTCACATAAAACTTAAGTAAAGTTGTATGCTTTTCTCCTGTTAACGTGTCTTTGTCAGTTGAAATTTCAGACCCAGCCAGGGACCTAAGAGGGTGGAGGAAACTGTCTTTCTCCCCTACACTGTCATCCTCCCCCCTGTCATCCTGTTCATTGCCATAAACCAACCCCTAAGACGATGCCTATTTATCATGGGCACTTTATTTTTTGAATAAATGTGTGCTAACTATACTAAAGACAAAGTACCCAGACCTATGGGAGAGACACAAACAAATCAGGGTGAGATCTTGCTCTCAAGGATCATGAGGTCTACTGGAAAAGGAAACACATAGAGATAGCATGCTTTTAGTTCTGGAGAAGGAAGAGCTGACATCCAGCTATAGAAAATCAAGGCTGGCCTTGAGTAGGAGATTGTATTTAAGCTGAAAGCTGAAAGATAGGTATTTTGGTATGTTCTATTTCCTTCAATGTTCTCTTTGTCCTGCTTTGCTAGAGGAACTTGACATCTGACTGCTTAACTAACCCCCTTTCAAAGCATGTTGGCACTGCACTCGGTTTTGAATG
Organism: Canis lupus dingo; assembly: GCF_003254725.2. Classification (NCBI taxonomy): domain Eukaryota; kingdom Metazoa; phylum Chordata; class Mammalia; order Carnivora; family Canidae; genus Canis; species Canis lupus. The sequence continues at coordinate 62,255,189 of NC_064259.1, read as the reverse complement.
TTTCTATTGTTCTGTGATTTGGGCTGGATTCATTTAGTCATTTGCAGGTAAATGCGTCCATGGGCAAAACTGCATGTTTATATATGAAACATAGTAAGTAATACAGATTTTATTTTTTTATTATTTTTATTTTTTAGTAATACAGATTTTAGACAATAGTCTGTTTAACTGAAATACAATCTTCCGTGTAACTGCTTTTGTAATTGAGCATATTTTAGCATTAGCATACAAATTAGCTCACAGACCTCAGCAAATAAAAATGCTAATAAAATGTAAAGATATAATGGAACATTAATATTGAATTCAGTTAGGTTATTAATGTTAGACTACATTACATATGTCGTTTCCATAATACAGGTAAATATGGATGTTTTCTGAGCCCGTGAAAGACTTTGTTGACCAGAATTTTAAAAATTCCAGGTAATTTTATTATAATCTGTGGGAAGAAAAACAAGATGAATGTTCTGATGCTCCACATAGAAGGCAAACCTTTGTTTTATCTGTATACTCCTCTTCTCCCCCACCCTCTGCCACCATCATACTTGAGAATGACTTCACCTAAATAATGATTTGATTTATGATTACTAGTGATTCAAGTTTTCACAGAAGAAATGACTGAGGATATAAAAACAAGTGAAATCAAAGGTTTCTCCCTGCACTTGCCTTGCTTGGGCACAAAGCCATGCACAACTCCAGGGGTGCTGACCACACGGCTGCCAGTGTGGGTGATGGGCTTGGGGCCCTCCACACACAAACTGTACATGGCACCTCAGACTGTACAGGGCGGTAGGTAAGCATGAGTCATTTCAGAAAAATGGAGGGGGGTGGGGATCCCTGGGTGGCTCAGCGGTTTAGCGCCTGCCTTCGGCCCATGGTGTGATCCTGGAGACCGGGGATTGAGTCCCATGTCGGGCTCCCTGCATGGAGCCTGCTTCTCTCGCTGCCTATGTCTCTGCATCAATCTCTCTCTCTCTCCCTCTCTGTGTGTGTGTGTGTCTCTCATGAATAAATTTTAAAAAAATCAGAAAAACGAGGAATTTCTACCTGCCATTCTGAACTTTTCTAAGTAGAAGGGTTTATTTAGCTTTCATTAGGAACACTGTGTCCAAAATCATAAAACAAAACACACCCCCTGCCTTGTCAGAAACATTGTATACTAGAAGCAAATTAGTGTAGTCTGTTTGTGGAGGACACTGTGGATTGCTTACGGAAAAGCCGGGCTTCCCTTCTTCATATTTGCTAAGAGAACACCATTCACCACCCCCACCCCCTGCTGCCTTGCCCCAAGTTCAAATATTGTGCAGCCGTGCAGTTTATAAGATGCTCGATCTCCTTTTGAGCACCCAAGGGTGAAACTGGTTAAGGATATTTCATTACTCTTTGCACCTTCAGTTTAGGAAAGGGCATTTGGGCAATTTCGCCCAATAAGCTGGAGGGAAAGACTTGCTCAGAGCCTCATGGGGAGAGGTTTCCTTGGTTTCCAAAAAAGAAATGGGGGAAAGGAGACAACCACTTCTCTCCTTTTCATCTTTAAACATTGTGATACTTGTGTTGGTGTCTCTATAGCCGTCTTGGGACCTAGGTGGTAAGCAGCATCTTGAAACATATCTACGTTTATCATATGGATGGTTGGGAGTAGCTCAAAGAAATCTTGGAGATCATCAAATTCCATTGTATCATTTATTTTTGTTAAACCAGTTTCCATATTGTTTGGCTTATTAATACTCCTTGGTGGAAATCATAACTATTAGCCCAACTATAAGTTTAGGAAGCTGTGATAAACATAGATAGAATTTGGTTATTTGGTTAGGTGCCATTTTACAGATGGACACTCATAATGTGACTCTTTTAATTATGCAGTGATTTCCAGAACAATATCCTACCAGAATTAATTCACTGGAGGGGGCAGTTTATTTCTAAAATATTTTAAAAGTAGAACCTAGACTTATTAAGATGGGTGAATTTAATACTTAGAGAATTACAAGGGTGATGAACAATGCTTTTTGTCTTGTCACAAATACAACTAGCACAAACTAATTTCCTGAATGTTTGCTTTTATGCTAGATCATATGTTAAGTGCTTTCTTGATTCAAATAGCTCCATTCAGTTCTCACAACAACTCAGGTGAGCACTGCTATTATACTCCTTTCAAGGATGAAGAAATGTAGTTTAGGTAAGGTTAAATAGTTTACTCAAGATTATAGAACTAGTAAGTAGAAAAGCTGGGATTTGCAGTCTGACTCCAGAGCACAAGGTCCTAATCACTGCAGTTTTCTGCCCAAGAGTCAAGATAATGTATTCTTGGTTGAGGCATGCGGCACACACTGTCGGGTGCCTACTTGACATTTATTCTTTCTCCTCTCAAACAGAACCCCTATTTTGTTTGGGGTGACTCATGATCAATTTAATGAACTGTGGCAATCTCATTTTTTTTTTTGCCACTAGGCTACACTGGGCATGTGACCATTTTCTGGCCAATAAGGGAGATTATATTGGTTGGGGTGGGGGTTGCAGTCTGGGAAAGATTTTCTCCTTCATACACATGGGAGCAGCACTGTCTTTCCTTGCCTTCCTGCTTGTACAGTGACCTCTGAGGATGTCCTATCTGGAGCTGTGGCAGCCACATTGCAGTCAAGAGGTGATGAGCCTGGAGATAGAAGCTAACATGCATACGATGGTAGAGAACAGGCACAAAAAGAACTGGGTCCTTAGTGACATGATCGTGCTACTAAACTAACCCTGAGATTACTTAACATATGAACCTTGTGTTAAAGATATAATACATGACCTTATTCTTGAAGCTGTTAATATTTTGTTCCTCGTGGCCAAAAGTATCCTAATGGATGCAATCCAGGCAGGAAAAGACATTTCCCCCAGAGGTACTGTGAAAGTAGATGATGTGGAGGTTATCAAGATCTCATCCAGGAATCTGTTAGCTTAGGTAATGCTTCAGAAAAAATACTCCAACTTTGTCTCAGATCTGGGTAAATCTGAGCAATCTGTGTGTCTGTACTAGATGTTTCCCCCTTTTCTCTCTAGATGCACACTTTCCTCTTCTCTGTGTGACTGACTGAGATGGATTGCAGCAAAGGGTTCTCTTGCCCTCTGGCTTCTGGGTGGATTTGGCCACTGGGATGCACCAGCAGGAGACTGGAAGAGGGAGGCACAAGTGAGATAGAAATCCTCCAGCATCATCCTGGGGCGATTACTTAAGCCGACTGCATCCCTTGATTGAAGTTCACACATTCCTGTCCGGCTGCCCTTTTTGTGCTGAATTTTGGTTCCTTCCTCTTCTGCAGACCTAGGAGCTTACAGCCTGGGGGTTCCACACTACCCTTGGGGTTTCCCACATCTTTGTAAAGTACCATTTGTTTTCTGTCAGGCTCTGACTGATACTATGGCATGAACAAAATCATGAAACTTGATTGCTGAAACTTGGTCCACTCTATCTGACACATGATGAGATTCGGTGGAGTCATTCACTGTGTAAGTAAGGGCTTTCCTCAACTATTAAAGGGAGGCAGGAAACTATGAAATTAGGAGTCACTCTGCAAAGGTAAAACAAAGTCTCATTGCTCAGAGAAAGGTTTCTACTTTGAGGACAAGGAATCAAAGAAGGCTACCTGGAAGAGATGGCATTTGGACTCAGGATTTGCAAAGATTTTATTTACTTTTTCATGAGAGACACACAGAGAGAGGCGGGGACACAGACAGAGGGAGAAGCAGGCTCCATGCAGGGAGACCATGCATGCAGCAGGTCTCGATGGAGCAGCATCTCGATGGATGCAATCGAGACCATGCAGCAGGACTCGATTTCAGGACCCCGGGGTCATGACCTGAGCTGAAGGCAGACTCTCAACCACTGAGCCCCCCAGGGGCCCCCTGGATAGGATTTTTACAAGACAAAAAGCTGGGGAGAGTGTGAGGGAATGAAAATGCTCAATTGTTGTTGTTGTTGTTGTTGTTTTTGAAAAATCAGTGCTGAAAGGGACCCGAGATGCTCTTTATTCAATGTTTGCTCTCCCATCGCCGCCTCCTTTACAGATGAATGAACTCAAATGAAGCCGAGATTCGGCCAAGGTCAAAGCAGCGAGCAGAGCAGCCCGCAGGTCTGGCAGTTCCCGGGCGAGTTCTGATCCTGACTCCTACCTCCACATCACCCCTCATTTTGGGCGGCCTGTAGACTTGCCGGTCTCTCCACCAGAACTACGATCTAGCACAATTTCGGACATAAAGTCATCGTCCATATCACCAGCTACCGAGGAGGAACCACCCACCTTCCGCGAGGCGCCGTGCAGGTATTTTACACGTACCAGATGCCAGGCTCACAGCAGTTGGGAGGAGTGTGACCATCCCCACTTTGCAGCTGCGGATGCAGCGGTTCAGAGAGGTCGTCTAATCTGCCGCAGGTCGCACAGCAGTACGCGGGGCTCGGAGTCCGACAACCTGTCTCCGAGGAGCGCACGAGCGAACCAGAAACACGCCGCGAGTGCAAGGGGTCGGCTGGGAGACGCCTCCCTGGAGACCTCGGCACGTCGGGCAGCGGGCGCCGCGGGCCACGCCGCAGCCGAGCGAGCACAGCTTCCCCGGGCAGCGTCCCGGGCCGGCTCCGGAGCTCCAGCCGCCGCCCCGCCCGGCTCTGCGGCCACGCCTCCACCTCGGAGTTCTTTCCGCTTTCCCGGTCCGAGCGTTCGCTGGGCTCCAGCCGCCGCCAGGGGGGCCTCCGTCCGCGCGGCCGCGGGCGGCGGGTCCCATCCCTCCCCGGCCCCTCCCTCCGCCCTCCCTCACTCTTCAAACTTTTTTTCCACCCTTTAAACTTCACTCATCCCAGTGCCCGCCTCCTCCCCTGCCCCCAGCCCATCAGCGGCCCGCGCTGTCGCCGAGGGCCCGCCCCCTGCCCGCCGGGGGCCAATCGCCGGCGAGGGCGTCGAGAGCCGGGGCTGGCGTCCAGGCGCGGGCCTGTGACGGCAGCGCGCCGGGCGCCGCGCGGCGGGAGGGGGCGGGGCCGGGCTGAGGGCCGGGCCGGGCGCGGGCGCGGGCGAGGGCGGGGGCGGGGGGAAGGGCCGAGGGAGGCGGAGGGGGCTGCGGCGGGTTTGAACGCGGCAGTTTCCTGGCAGCTCCGGCGGGCGTTGGGCTCCGCGCTCCGGCTCCGGCTCCGCGGCGGCCGCGGTCGGTCCTGCGGCCGGTCTGCGCGCGCTTCTGCGCGCCCCCGACGGATTTTTCTGGTTCCGGCCCCTCCTCGCCCACCTCCCCGCCCCCTGCCCTGCCTCTCCCGCCGCTCCGGCGCGCAGCCCGGGGGCCAGCCGGCGGCCGCGACCCCGCCCGGGGGCCGCTCCCGTCTGCTTTTCCGGCCTCGCGCGCCCGGGGCGGCCCCCGCGGAGCCCGGTAGCCCCGGGGAGCGCGGCCGGGAGGGGCGTCGGGGGGCGTCTCGGGGCTCGGGGCGGCGGTCGGGGCGGGGGGCGCGGGCGCGGCGCGGCGCGGCGAGGCCGCCTCGCCGGGCTGCACGCGCTGCACGGGCCGCCGGGCCCCCGCCGCCCGCGCGGGGTCTCCCGCATGGTGCCGCGGGGGTCGGGATGTCGAAGACGCTGAAGAAGAAGAAGCACTGGCTCAGCAAGGTGCAGGAGTGCGCGGTTTCCTGGGCCGGGCCCCCGGGCGACCTGGGCGCCGAGATCCGCGGCGGCGCGGAGCGCGGCGAGTTCCCCTACCTGGGGCGGCTCCGGGAGGAGCCCGGCGGCGGCACCTGCTGCGTGGTCTCGGGCAAGGCGCCCAGCCCGGGGGATGTGCTGCTGGAGGTGAACGGGACGCCCGTCAGCGGGCTCACCCACCGGGACACCCTGGCCGTCATCCGCCACTTCCGAGAGCCCGTCCGTCTCAAGACCGTGAAGCCAGGTACGCCGGCAGCAGCGGCCCCTCCTCGTCGCTCGCCGCCCTGGGCGATCGCGGGCTTCCGGGGCGCGCCCGACTCCCTGGCAACGGCGACGGGGACGGGGACGGGGGGCGGTGGCGATTGTCCATTTCGCGGATGGGAAAACTGAGCTCCGGCGCGGCGAGGCTCGGCGAGGCTGCTCTGCGGGCTGTTCCAGAATTGCCCCTAGAAACTGGGTTTCCTAGATTCGTAGCCTCGTCTCCTATGGAGAGTTTTGGACCAGAGAGAGAGAGAGAGAGAGAGAGAGACAAAAACCGGCCTTTGAAGCTCTCCCTTGCAGAGAAGGGTCCTCCTGATCGTAGCGTATTCTTGGGAACAGCCGCACGCATTTTCTGATGGGGACGGAGGTTCTGTGCTGTCGAGGCACTTGGTGCCAAGGTTACCGCCGAGCGTGCCCAGGAGGGCTGGGCCGCCCCAGTGTTTCCTGCGCACCAGCAACACCCCGGGGCTGACAGCCTGACTCGCGCAGCCCAGGTGGCGTCAGGTGTCCGGGTATCGATGCTGTGCAGTGCGCGATGCGTGGCGGAGTCGTGCGTGCTTGTGGGGAGCTGTTGAATGGTCCGGGCTTCGGAAGGAGACCTAGACCGAGGTGCCTCTTCCGAGTACAGCCTCTTCCAGATCTTTGATTTGACACAGATTTTGTAGAAGCGGTGGGTAAAACGGACCCCCGCTGCCCTGGTGTCTTTTATGCAAGTCAAGTCTGCAAAGCACGTCAGGTTTATCTTTCAGAGCATTGATCAGACTGCGTGCAGCGAGATCCCATGGCGTGCCGTGGCCCTTACGTGTGTGTGTGTGTGTGTGTGTGTGTGTGTTACCCACAGCGCTCTTGGTCGGCCCGGCATTGGTTAGAATGTGGTTCTGTTTTCTGAGATGCTTGTAACGTTGTGATTGATCCTAACGTTATTAGAAATCAGTTCTGCAGAGTGTGCTCTGTCTACTGGATTACATAGTGCATCGGAATAGAATGGGCTGTTTAATTGTGACTCGGGCTAGAGCGGTCAGTCCACCCCTTCACTGCAAAATGCTAGAAAATTCGGGAGAAAAATTTAACATGTTCTCTCCCTCACCCTGTTTTTTCTTTCTCAGCAGCTCACTTTGGAGATCTCTCTTTCATAGTCCTTGGGCTTAATGGGAACTGATGGTTTGTGGTGCAGTATACATATGTGTGAGTATTGTGGGTGTATGCACACACACTCACATGTCCCTGCGATCTTAAGATTTTCTTCATGTGGTCTATTTCATCATACTCATTTTAAGCTTACAGTTTACATAAGGTTTTCTGCTTTATTGTTAATTTAAAAAGACTTTGGCAGACTTTAAACATTTTTTTTTTTTTTTTGGTATAGTTTTGCAAATTAAGGAATTCTGGACTCAAACTTTTGGAGCCATATATGAAAGGTGGAAGAAAGGTTTTGAGGGCTGTCATTTAGTCAGTCAGGCACTGTCTGTAATATGCAAAATACTATATAATACACCGTTTACTAGTGTAGGTGCCATTTAGTTCAAATCCCACGAGTCAGGGAATAACGAGAACATCTACATCATTGTGTTTTGTTTTGATTAGTTAGGGGCATGAATGAGAATGTAACTTACTTTCAAAAATAGTTTAAGATTTAATAGATTGAGGAAGTCAATATATACTCAAGTCATTGTGGTTCTTTTAGAAGACTGGGGAGATCTTTAATATATTAGTCTGATGGGGATCCCTGGGTGGCGCAGCGGTTTGGCGCCTGCCTTTGGCCCAGGGCGCGATCCTGGAGACCCGGGATCGAATCCCACATCGGGCTCCCGGTGCATGGAGCCTGCTTCTCCCTCTGCCTGTGTCTCTGCCCCTCTCTCTCTCTCTGTGTGTGACTATCATAAATAAATAAAAATTAAAAAAATATATATATATATTAGTCTGATGGCATGTTATATATTTTCTCAAGGTTTATATCAAATTTGAGAAAATAATTCAAAGTTTAGAGTGTATTCAGTAATATCAATTAGCTGGGTCGAATAAACATCACATGCCCCAGAAGTAGTTGACATTTTTATGGTAATAACATTTTGCCCTCCTGACAACCATAAGTACTTTCGTACTTTAAATGTTTAGCCAAAAAACGGGAATGATTTATATTAATGAGTGTAGCATATTTTCTGATCATTAATAATAAAACTTATTTCTTTAAAGATATGCTCCGCTTCGGTAATTTCTAAAGGAAACCACTGTGTGTCATCTGAGATTATACTCTTGTTTCTAAGTAAATTGTAATTTTAAAAGGTTGATTTCTCAAAGAATAGTGTTCTTAGTTTCGAAATAGCCTCATGTTAAGCGTGAAGTGAATTGGCTTTCTTAAATGGTTCTGCTTAAACAACATTTGTTATAAAATAGCAAGGTTTTTGCAATGAAGCACAAGACTTCAAATATTAAGGAACTAGAGGAGGTTATTCCTAGAACTTTGGGGGCATATATACACCATCTCCAGAGGAGACAAGGATTCTGTACTGTTAGGATTAAATTTGAAAAGTATGAAAATACAAAGCAAGGAAATTTAAAAAGGAATGTGCTTTGCACATTTTTTTTTTCATTTTATCTAAACTTTGTGAGAGAAATGGATTTTCCATTTTAATATGGAGTTGTAAAGTGTACTTTAACACTGTCTCTTGTCTTGATTTAGTAACTCTTGGTTAAACTGTATCTATAACATGTCATTTAGAAACTAGTACAGCGCAAGAGTAAATTTAGCATTTCTCTGAGATGTAATATGCGTGGGGAATTATCTCACATTCGTTGTTTTCTGACAAAGTCCCTGGCAAAAGGATGAGTGTGGAACCTTCCTAGCTTTCTCCTTTTTGTCTTGTATGAGCTAAGGGGAACTCAGCCAAAGCCAGCATCAACACCTGGATGACTTAAGTTCTTTCTGGCAGTGATTGTCTTTAATCTTTGATTTGGGGCTTTTAGTATTTTCTTCTCCTTGCAGATTCCATTAAAGATTACAACAAAATTAACTCTTTAAAATACGGTTCCTAATCCTAGGCTTTTCTTGAGAGAATTAGGGGATTTCTTATTGGAATCTTATTCTTGCTTAGTGTTCACATAGTATGTAGCAATCAGTGCATTCCTGCTTCTAGGACAGTCTTTATTTAGTTCCACCTATTTCTTGGCCTAGCTGGTCAACTGTTTCTTAATTACAATTCTTTTTTCTTTTTTCTTCTTCTTCTTCTCCTCCTTCTTCTTTCTTCTTTCTTCTTCTTCTTTTTTTTTTTTTCCTGCAAAGAGAAAAGTTTTCCATTGAATTTGAACTTTGTAGTTTCACAGTAGTAAAGGAAGTTGAACTTTGGACCTCTGATGAAATTGTTTCATGATCTAGTCCTGTAACCAGAATTGGTTTCTTTGATTTTTTTTTTCAGAGCATATTTTTAAGCAGTTTCTTTTCTGATTAATGATAGGAGTAGTTAATTTTGTTCTAAAATTCTCTAGACTATGAATGTTCACCTCTTCATATATTTATTTATTTATTTATTTATTTATTTATTTATTTATTTATGATTTCTATTTATTTATTTATTCATTCGAGACACAGGGAGAGAGAGAGGCAGAGACACAGGCAGAGGGAGAAGCAGGCTCCAGTAGGAGCCTGATGTGGGACTAGATCACCGGTCTCCAGGATCAGGCCCTGGGCTGAAGGGGGTGCTAAACCGCTGAGCCACCTGGGCTGCCCACTTCATATACTTTTAAACACATATTTCAGTGCTTGCTTATGATGTGGATTTTACTACAGAGATTTAAATATAGATAGATTACATGGAACCATTGTCTACTGTTTTTATGCACGCACTGCTTTCGACTACCTTAAATCGGCTACTGTGTCTAGAGATGAAAATCATGAGAAACAATGTTATCATTTAAGCAAAAACTAATTTGAAATAGATCTTGTGGAAATGCCAGTTAATTTTAGGTCAGAGTTTGCCTTTGACTCTTTGAGACATCTGTCTTATAGGGGAATTTTGTTAAAAACAGCACATTCCTAGAAATCCATTCCCCATTGGTGAAGAAACATTACTAGAAGCTTTTAAGTAAGGGTGTCTGTGTTATGCCAATGATGAATAACTTTACCTCTTTCTTTTAACTTTGGGATTTTTTTTTTCTTTTGGGGTTTATTGGGTAATTTGGGACTTGTGAGTTTTGTTTAGGTGGTTGTCATATTTGTTTTTTTTTTTTTTAAAGATTTTATTTATTTATTCATGAGAGACACAGGGGGAGAGAGAGGCAGAGACACAGGCAGAGGGAGAAGCAGGCTCCATGCAGGGAGCCCAATGAGGGACTCGATCCGGGGACTCCAGGATCACGCCCTGGGCCGAAGGCAGGCACTAAACCACTGAGCCACCCAGGGATCCCCTGGTTGTCATATTTAAAGACGGGAAGGGTGGGAGAAACTAGCTAGCCTGGTTGGTTTCCAAATCAAAAAACTTTGTTTTTTAACAATAGAAACTAAAGATTGGGTGAGGCAGCCTCTTTGTTAGAGAAACAGCATTAAATTTTGATAAACCTGAAGTTGGAAACTTTCCTGTCCTCTCAAAATTTGGTAGCAATTTTTTTTCGCATCTAAAATTGGCCTCAAAATAACTCCAGTAACTTCAGCTTCTGGACCCTATTCCATCCAATTCATGTGAATGATGAACTTATGCCATAGAGGCAGAAGAAACACTTAATATTTGGCTCTTTTCAGTTTTCAGACCATTTTTATTTTATTCAGTTTAATACTAAGACTGATTTTCATGGAACATAACTGTGTTCCTGGGGAATAGAAATTGTTTCTCCTCTGAGATTCTGGGATGTACTTGATAAAACCTCTTATTATAAGAGACAGATTTCAGTGTGTGTGTGTGTGTGTGTGTTTCCTGGTCTCTAATTTGTGTAAATTGATGGTAAAACAAATCTACCTTTGCTCCAGTATCTGACTTGTGAAGTCAGTGCATAATCTTCTCAGATGAATAGTTTCTTTACTATGTAACCTCCAAGTGCTGTATAAATTTTGTGAGCATTTAGGAGTTTGGAGAGTATGCTATAGGAGAATTTCAGTTTTATGATCCACTACAGTATTAGGTACCAATTTCAAACTCTGCCAATTCCTAGGTCAGATTTTTGTTGTTTAGGGTTTGACAAAGGATAAGTGTTTTGGTATTGGAGACTAAAACTGTGACCCTTTTAACTAATTAATCGTTTTGTTTCTCTTCTGAATTTTTGAGAAATAATTTCCTTGCAGTACTGCACCTTGGCAGAGAGAATGAATGTCCTTTATTTAAAACTGCTCTTAAGGGTAACATTTTCTATATCTCAGGGGCTAGTCTTATGAGAGACTTGTTTGTGGGGAAGAGTTGCTCTTCTCCTTGAACGGATATTACTCAGAATGTTCCCCCCCGCCCCCCCCCCCCAAAAAAAAGTGCTTATTTTACTTTATAAAGAGAAAACAAAAGTTTGATTACTGGCACACATTCCTTCCTTTAACAGCCATTTGGTGGTGTACCCATGTCAGCTAGCGCCGGTGATATAAAAACATGAGATAAATAAATGAATGAGAAACGATCTCTGACTTCCAGAAGTCACACTTTAATGGGAGCTTAAGGTTTCATTGGTAAAGAATCCCTGTAGTAAGGGTTTTACCTTTTTTACTCTTCTCCTGGTACTTTAGTGTAAAACTCTTTAGGTAAGTCTGAGTATGAATTTTGGTGGGAGCTGGACTGATTAATTGGTTGCCAAGCACCCTGTTCTAAAAAGTGACGTGGGGTCACATCTCACAGAGGATTTGGGTTCTCAAGTCATTACAAAAAGAGGGTAACCAAATATAAACACAATTATCCTTTGACAAGCCCTTAGTTAAATTGCCCTCAAAATACATTGTGTCTGTGTTTATACTCACAATGTATTTTATACACTGGTTTGTACCATTTGTAGAACAAGTACTATATACCTCTTTTCTGCCCACCTTGGAACCAGTTGCCATGTTTCAGTTGAACACCAGATGAAACAGTTTGCTTGCAGGGAAGAGTTAGGTTTTTGTTTTTGTTTTAATAAAAAACCTATCTCTTAATTTTAAAAATTATCCTCATCTGGGTGTGCAGAGTGAATTTGTAGAAGGTAAATGTGTACATGAGGCGAGAGAGAGTGAGAGCTTTCATCCCTTTGTGTGTCTTGTTAGGGTCCTTGCCTCATGCCTTTACCTGGGGAGAGAATTGTGAAGAATTTTGAACGTAGCTTGGCTTTGAAAGATAGCTAGGTTTTGGTTTAGTGAAACTAGTATCCTCTCAGTAGTATGTAAGAAGCAGAGGAGGAGAAAAAGATGAGGCAAGAATATTCGATATAGATAGGTCTACGGTATAGTCAGTCTCAATAGTGAACGTGTGTAAAACCTTATTTTTTTATAAATGCACAAAATTCACATTATAGAATAATTAGAAAATGGAGAATCATATTAATTGTTTAAATATGTAAGCAGTTCTAATATGAATTGTCTCATAAGTTTTTTTTTAATTGGAACTTGAAATTTTTTTTTTTTCTTCTAGAAATAGTGCTGGCGAAGTGCTTAATGCTATTTCTACCTTCAGCCTTCCTCAACTCATAATGTAATGAGTATTTTTATTTAACCCATAATGTAGCTGAAATGTTACTAGTAGTACTGTGCTTTATGATAATAGGCTTTCTTGTGTTGCCTTGGAAGCCTAGCCAATTTTATAGGAAAATGCAATTTGCATTTGAGGTGAATAAAAGAGAACTGGAAATAAATTTCCACCTTAACTTCCCCTTTTCCTTTGTTATAGTCACTGTTGACTGACTTCCAGAGAAAAGGGTTGCACCATTATACCTCCATCCAATCCCCTCCTCCCCCCACCGCCAACCTTTGCACTGTGTCCCCATGCAGCTACACGGCAGTGGTTCCCAGGAGCAGTTCTGCATCTCTCCCCCAATTTCAGTCACCCCATCATGGCCAGGGGATCATGGACTACATTTTGAGGACTGTCATTTGACTTGTGACATATTTAAATAGCTGAGAAAGGACAGACTGTGCTCAAATTGTAAGGTACCTTGTTTTAGTAATACTTGTGCTGGAGATACTGTTTTAGAGACTCAGTAAGAAATAAAGAGGGTTAAACTGTTTGCTATAATGTATTTGGAGTTTATAAAAAATATTATGGAATGCAGATTGGAAGGAAAATTTGCTTCAGATTTATTAAAATTAGCATCTATTTTATTTGGAGGATGTCCTTGTCTTGGGTATGTATTATGAACAGTAGCTGATCTACTTAATTAAAACTTTCTAGCATCTTAGGCTCTTTGTTATTTTATTTTATTTTTTTTTAGATAATTTTAAACACATAATTGTTTTTCTTGCTTTCAGGAAGTTTGTGAATGAATACCCTGTTTCTCATTGTTGTTCTGATTGGGAAGTACATGTGACTCTGAAAAATATTTTTTTCTTTTTTAAAGAATTTATTTGAGAGAGAGAGAGAGAGAGAGTGCAAACAGGGGGAGGGGCAGGTGGAAAGGGAGAGAATCTTAAGCTGACTTCTTGCTGAGCCCAATGCTGAGCTCTGAGCTTGATCTTACAACCCTGGGGATCATGACCTGAGCTGAAATCAGTCGACTTGGACGCTTAACTGACTGAGCCACCTAGCCCTCCCTGCATTCTCCCCACCCCCCCCAGAGAAATGGAGTTTTACTACACATGATGACATTTCACAGAAGTAGTTTTATGGAATGAAAATACTCTGAAAGGGAGGGTAAAGGGAAGTATTTATTAATAAATAATTTATTTCTGATCTTCATCAAATAGAATGAAGTGAAGTTGTCTTTTTTCCCCTCTAATAAAATGACTTAAAAAATCCCCTTTAAATGGAGCAGCCCTAGAGATCTTTTACTCTTTGGATGTGGTTATCCATTTTGCAACAGGTATCTATTGATATGTAGGTCAGATCTCATCAGGAAGGGAAAAAAGAAACCCTAATTCACATGTCAGTTTCTGTGTTTGTAAGAGTTCTGTAGCAAGTGACAGGAACTACTGAGGTTAATCTAGGCTGAGGAATGTATTGGCTTACATACATGAAAACCCATACCTAGGGCTGTAACAGCTAAATTCATGCAATCAAGTGATGGTCATTGGGACTTTCACTTGGCTCTTTTCCTCTGCGTTGGCTTTTTCTTTAGCTCAGTCCTCAGTGTAGCAAGAAAGGTGGCCCTGAGCCCCCAAGTCATACAGAGTCCTTAAAGCTTCTCATCTTTGTCCTGGAGTCCAATAACGAATTTCACTCAGGGACTTTGTGTCCATCTTTTGGACCAGTTGTAGAGAGAAGGCAATGAGGTACCGTGATTGGCCAGGCCTGTGTGGCATGTCTACTCTTGCGGTTAGGTGTAGAAAGTGCAGTGTCTGCACTGTCTTAGAACCTCAGGAGACAAGGGATGAGTAGTTCCTTAAAAGATGGGATGCTGGGGAGATAACACTACAGGAAATGGCCTCTTTTTAAAACATTAATCTCTCCTACTTTGAAGCCAACAGGAGTACACAGTTGTTATAAAGCTGTCATTTTTTAAAAACCAGGTATTGATTATAGACCAAAGGCACTGATTTTACTCAGTTTACTTAAATATTATAATTTTTGAAGTTTTTAACCTAAAAGCTGCTTTGATCTAAATTTTTTTCTTTAAGATATCAACATCTTGGGCTGCCTGGGTAGCTCAGTTGGTTAAGCATCCGACTCTTGATATCCGCTCAGGTCTTGATCTCAAGGTCATGAGATCTAGTTCTACATCAAACTCTTTACTCAGCAGGGAATCTGCTTGAGACTCTGTCTCCTTCTCCCTCTGTCCCTCCTCTGCCCCCCGACGTGTATGAGCCTGTGCTTTCTCTCCCCTAGATTTAAAAAAAAAAAAATCTTAAAAAAAAGATGTCAACATCTCAGTTTTTTAATGTGTACAGCTAAAAAGTACTTTTTCAAATTTTTTTTAACATTAAGATTCTGTTAATCAGTGCTGCTTGTTCTTAGGTAGATCTGATACTTTGGAGGATCAATCAGTTAATTATCTTTGGCATTGAGAAAATTATTATTAACCTAGTTAATGCAATTTTTTAAACCTCATTGTACCATTTTGAAGATGAAATTCTAAAATAATTGCTTTCCAGGATTTTTGGCTATTTATTTATTTATTTATTTACCTACTTACTTACTTACTTACCTACCTACCTTTTATTTCTTTAAATAGGCTGCATGATGGGGTGTAGAGCTCAGGACCCTGAGATCAAGACCAGATCTAAGATCGAGAGTCTGGTGATTCAACTGAGCCACCCAGGTGCCCCCAGGATGTTTTGCTTTTAAGACAATAGCCTTTTTAAATATAACTTGAGGCTACATTTTTATTGTATTATTGCTACGCATTCTATAATAATACCTTTTAACTATGATCTCATAGAAGTCAAACATTAAGAAACTACTTCATTGACTCTTTGAAACACTGCATAAGTGTGTAATGTGGTTTTTGTTTAATCACCTAAAAAAGTCACTTGGCAGACACAGTAGGCTAAAATCTGACCCCCTTTGTTTTTTTCTGCCTCTACCAGGGCTAGGTATTTGGAGTAGAGGTGGGAGGTCAAAAAAAAGGGGTGGGTACCTGAATATCTTTTCATACTATTTTTATATTCTTGATTACCATTTGAGTATATTCAACTCTGGTATCGGGAAAGTGATTTGAATATCAACCTTCAGTTTATGTATCATGTGCATGGTAGGAGTTTTGCAGTTTGGCTCAGTGTTGTCTGGTAGTTTGTATCTTTAGTGAATATTAAATATTATTAAATTATTGGTAAATACGCTATTGTATATCAAAACCAACATTCATGGTATTGGGTATGATTCATCAAAAATCATAGTGTGACTTTGTATTTTGAGATTAGTGTATGTCTGTCTTGGATGTCTTTAGGTTGTATTTGGAAAATCACTGCTTCTATTGCAGAAGCCTATTGCTAGGGTTCTCCAGTATCAATTCTATATATTGATTAATGAAGTCATGAAATCTGTTAAAATAATACAATTTCCTTATCTCTGCTCACAGAACTATATCTAACCTACTTCTATAGCTTTGGGCAGAAGAACATTTTGTTAAAATATTATTAATTTTAGCTAAGGATACTTTTCACTTGTTTCAGTGTTTACAGTTAGAATGTCCGTACTACTTAAAAATTTAATTTCCTTTTAATAGAGTTAGAATTGCTAACTAGAGCCATCTCATAGTGAAATGCTGGTGGATGAAATGATACATCAACCTTCCCTTGGTTTGTGACTCTTAAGTCAGCGGCCTTGCTTTGAATCTAATAGGAATATTCTGACTTGGGGACTTATCATTAAAATGCTAGCTGCCATTTCCTGAGTAATAATCGTATGTCCATACATTATACACCTGTCTCATTTGTTTCATAAGGATGTGTATTTTGGCACACATGTATTCCTGTAAAAAATTTTATATTTGTGATTCTCCATGAGTCAGACATTATCCTCTCCCTTTTATCCATGAGAAAACTAAGGTCCAGAAAGATGAACACAGCAAAGGTCTCAGACTCAACGAGTACTGTGAACTAAAGCAGTTTCAAGTCTTCCTTCTTCACTTTCCAAATAGAATATTATTTCATTGTGTCTGAAAAATCTGCCTTACTTCCTTTTCCTCTGTTAAAAGGAAAAAAAAAAAACAAAAACCCCACAATTCTGAATTGTTTGAGTGGGTGTTAAAGGCAGTGAAACATTGGGCAGCTACTTAAAATAAAAGCTGCATTGCTTGGTTCTGTTTCTTTCTTTCTTTTTTTTTTTTAAAGCAATTTTCTTTATTTATTTATGATAGAGAGAGAGAGAGGCAGAGACATAGGCAGAGGGAGAAGCAGGCTCCATGCACTGGGAGCCTGACGTGGGACTCGATCCTGGGTCTCTAGGATCCCACCCTGGGCCAAAGGCAGGCGCCAAACCGCTGCACCACCCAGGGATCCCCCTTTGTTCTGTTTCTAAACAAGTTTGTGGTCTTGCAGTTTAATCTGTATAGCTAAACTGCACAATGAAGTAGTTATTCCCAAGAATTACCAATCAACCAGAAAGTTAGCATTAATTCTTGCTACCTTTTGTAAGATCATAATTTTAGCAGTTCTCTGTAAAAGCCCGGATACTCTTAGGATAAACAGACTTGTGAAAATTGTATACTTGATACTGCAAATAATATCTGGTTCTCATGTTTCCTGTCCACTCACTCTATAATTCACTCATCAGGAAGGTGTTTGTTCGTACACTTATCTTGAGGCTGGTGGCCTAAAAAATGTTCTGAAGAATGGAACAATGAATAAATTTGGGAACTAGGAATGTTTTATAAGTATGCAGACCTGGGCACCGGGTGGCTCAGTTGGTTAAGCGCCTGCCTTCGGCTTAGGTCGTGATCCCAGGGTCCTGGGGTCGAGTCCCTGCATGGGACTCCCCACTCAGCGGGAGTCTGCTTCTCCCCCCTTCTCCCCCCGCCCCCCACTGCTCCTCCTACTTGTGCTCTCTCTCTCTTGATGGCTCTCTCTATCTCAAAGAAATAAGTAAAAATCTTTAAAATAAAATAAATAAGTATGAGACTATTCAAAGTATACTTTGCTTTTAAATAAAATTTAGCGGGGCAGCCCGGGTGGCTCAGTGGTTTAGCACCGCCTTCAGTCCAGGGTGTGATCCTGGAGACCCGGGATCGAGTCCCACATCAGGCTCCCTGCATAGAGCCTGCTTCTCCCTCTGCCTGTGACTCTGCCCCTCTCTCTCTCTCTCTCTGTGTCTCTCATGAATAAATAAAATCTTTAAACAAATAAAATAAAATTTAGCCAAGCTAGGTAGAAGTAGATCATATTCAAGTAGATCTCTTTTCTTTCGGGTTTCAAGTACTGTGCAGTAAGGTGGTCCCATCAAAGAGGCCATTAAAGCAGGTTGTGGAGTTTAGGCACCTCTTATTCTTTAAGTGTTCATGCTGTTATGTTTTCTGTTTCGGCTTGAAGTCAGTCATTCAACTGGAAGGAACCATGGCAATCCAACTAAGACCCTGAGTCTGCAAATAAATAAATTGAGGCTTAGCAATGGCAGGTGACTCTGCTCAGAGTCCCTAGCACAAAGCTGGCTGAGTGTGGACTGGAATTCTGGTTGTTCTTGTTTTGGTTTCTGGCGTAAGATTTTCTGTGGGAAACTGTAGTGAAATTGGTGAAAAAAGAAGTAGCCTGTTAAACATATTCTGTCTCTTTACGAAATCTGCATTGCTTTGCCATTAAGTATCACAGGTGGGCCTCAGCCTGCTGGGCCATCAGCATGCGTGAGCATTGTTGGCAACAGTTGTAATCCAGGAGTTGGAGCCTAGGGAGGAATGTTGATCATTATGTGCCACAGGTTTCCAGGACATTTGTAGTCTTATGTGATGCGGTAGCTTATGATTAGATCTAAATAGTCAGAGAATTGTAAGCTGGTATAACAGCTCTGTACTTAAGTATTGGTTCTTGTTGTTTTAGCTTTGGAAAATGATTTCTCCCATCGAAAGATTCTTTGCAGTGCTTTCAGTAGACTCCTGAATGGGTGCTCTGTATGGCAGACTGCTGTTGCTCGTCTTACCCTTCTCGGTGGGGTGATAGCGCAAGTCTAAATTACAGCCAGCTCTCCTTTTATTTTTCGCCTTCGCCTGAGTAGGGGATGCAGTGGGTGAAGAGGGATTGTGGAGCTTGGGACTGCTCAGGGGTGTGGTAGAGGAACTGTCAAGGGCACTTTGGGCTCAGGTCCTTGAGCTCCTCTGGCTGTAATGCAGGTTAACAGGGCTGAGCAGGGAGCTGTGCTCTTGCTCGGGATGGGACAAGCCGATGTCCCAGGCCACAGAGAGCTGGCCACAGCAGAGAAGTTACTCCCTGGCGTTAGGCAACACTTAAGAAGGGAGAGGTTTGGGCAGCCGGGTGGCTCAGCGGTTTAGTGCCGCCTTCAGCCCAGGGCATGATCTTGGAGACCCGGGATCGAGTCCCACATTGGGCTCCCTGCATGGAGCCTGCTTCTCCCTCTGCCTGTGTCTCTCATGAATAAATAAATAAAATCTTAAAAAAAAAAAAAAAAAAAAGAAGGGGGAGGTTTGGGTGTTAGTTCTGGGGAGACTCTTTTCATTAGGTGTGACCAATGGGAATGGTACCGTCTTGCCCGGGCCATTTGTGTGCCTGTGAAAGAACAGCATGGGTGTCGACCTGAAAAGATATGTCTACAGCCAGTCTTCCAGAGACTCTAGTAGTATCAGTGGGGGGTCAAGTGCAGGAAACAGAAAGGTATGTAATACAGGGAATCTGTTGCTTAGGGAATCTTAAGGGGGCTGGAGAGCTGGGCTCTAGGCCAGGAATCTGAGAGTGACTTCTAGGGTACCTTGGAACCACATGCCATGGGAGCTGTCAGGATAGTAGTCCTCAGGAGGCTGTCACTGCAACTAAGGTAAGAAAATCCCACCGCCCTTGTGACGCAGGGGACCGTAGCAGCCACTGCTATTGCTATTGTAGCTGCTTCAAGTCTGCAGTGTGGTATCTGGCCAATGCTGGGCCACCTTCTTGATGCCTCTGAGCTGCTGACTAGATGCTGGCACTGCCTTCTGTCACTGTCCCTCAACAGCGTTGCAGCTGGAGACTGGATTCTGACATCCTGTGACGTTCTTTGCCGACCAAAGACCACTGAAAGCTGCAGGCTGATGGAACTCCGATCCACTTCTGCCTTCCATATTTTGTGTCCTACATCTTAAACAGTGGAACTGAATTTTCACCCCAAATACTAACTGTGTAAAGGAACCTGGAAAATACAGTTTCTGATTTTCCAATCCCTGCCTTTCAGGAAGGCATGCTATAAGTAGGTGGATGCTAAGTGCCAGCGGACCCTATCTCGCACGCTCGTCTTCTTAGGGATCGTATTTAAATGCAGCGTAACCCTTCCCTGATAACTCACTGTCATTTCTGTGAGCTCATCTTTTTGAAATGGCCTGTAGTTGGAATGAGCACAAGGCCGATGGATTCTTAACATCTTTATCTTGGTACTGGCTTACTTCTGCCCTACCTCCTGTCCCTGCTGCTGAGACTTCTGTATTTTCTATCACTTGATCTCAACCTCCACTATAAGCCGCAGGCATCCAGGGCAGGGAAGGCATCTCAGCTGAAACGACCAATTCCTAGGCTGGTCAGCAACCTGTGATTTCTGGGACTTAGAAAGAGGAATGGGGCCAGTAAGAATCTTTCCTGGGGATTTGAACTAAGACAAAAAGGAAAGCATGTCCAGTTAGCGGTAGGGAGTTCAGCTGAGAGGTTTTTCAGTGAAGCACAGGGGTTGGCTATACTCTTTCTTGACTCTGATGGTTAAATGTTCAGGAATTGAGCAAGTTGGTTGTCCAGCACAGCCATTTGAAAACATTAAGTTGCATGAAATTGCAAATAAGCAAATCATGTTAAAAGCAAAGGTACTTAATACTCAAAGTCAATGATGTCATTATTTTCAGTTTTACTGAGGTACAGTTGATGAAAGTGTGATAAATTTAAAGTATACAGTGTGATGATTTGACATACATAATACATTCCTCTGGGATAACAACCTTAATAGAACATTCTGGAATCTTCCGGTATTTTTTATTTTGATGAGAACACATAAGTTAGCACATGTCAGTTATGCAATATAGCATTGTCAACTATGGTCACCATGTTATACATTAGGTCCTCAGACCTTAATCATGTTACAACTGAAAGTTTATTCCCATTACCAATCTCTTCCCTTCCCCCTCACTCCAGCCCCTGGCAGCCACCGCTCATCTCTCTTTCTGTGAGTTTGACCTTTTCTTTCTTTCTTCGTTTTGATTCCATGCCCTTTCCTAATTATTCTAGTACCTTTTACTACCATCTATGCCCTTGGGTTTCTTTACATCTGTTATATCTGAGTAGTGGAAATACTATATAATAGGTTATCTTCGCAGCCCTGTTTTCACTTGTCACAACTATGGTGGGAGTTGTTAGCATTTACAAAACACACCACCCATTGTGAGGTGGGGAGTCAAGGTTGGAAAAGGCCATGCGAAACTTATGTACAAACTAAGATTATGGGAGAAGAAATTGATGCATGTCGTAAGGCCAAGGGGTGTTCCTAACAGACCACTGGAAGGAAGGGCCATGAACTCCTCTTCCCAAGGTCCAGAATCATTCTGGAATCTTCCTACAGCTCTAGCCTCCAGGAGATGCAGCCATAATTTACTCCCTGTTCTTGGAATTATGTGAAATTGTCAATTCCCTCTGTGTCATCATTAATAGAACAGTCTGGAATGTTAGGATATTTTATCTATCTATCTGTCTATCTATCTATCTATCTATCTATCTATCTATCTATCTATCTATCATCTATCTATCTAGTTTATTTTACTCATGAAGAGGAGACAAGCTGTGGAAAATTTTGGGTTCAGATTTTCTGGGGTAGAGATGAAGGTATGAAGGTCAAGAAGGGCAGGAGCAGTGTGATAACGGGGGAATTTCCAGAGCGAGGCATTTGTACCTTATAGTTTATGGTCCACATCCCTTCCCCAAGTAGATTCTATATTAGAGTAAGATTGAAACCTCTACTACGGGATGCCCACTGTAAATATATACATTTTATTCTGTGGCAGTTTTCCTGTATAAACACTGCACAATTATGGTTGCTGGTGCATAGAGTGGCTTGTTACTGTATAGATGCTCTAAGCCTCAAAGGCTAGAGTCTTGGGGCACAGGTAGCATTTCTCTCCTCCTGTAGCCCCAACCTGTGCCTTTAGGAATTGCTGAGGTGCACAGCAGTATCTGTAGCTCACTGCCTCAGCCTCCTCAGCTGCCTTTGATCAGCTGCTAGCTCTCTGCTCATCTCCCCAGTTTTTGTTTTCTCTTTACTCTGATTGCTTCTCCCACGTGTCTCTGCTTCCCAAAGAAAAAACTGACCTTGGAGGGATCCTGTCAGCCAATTGCCAGGTTCCTTGACTTCCCCTGGTGGATTGTCCAATCTGTCAGAGGGTCAGGTGTAAACCTAAGGTGGCAGTCTTCTGTTTTCCTTTATGTTTGTCCTTGCTTAGATATTCGGGAGCTGCTCTGTACCCCCTGAACATCTGTGTATATATATATTTTTTTCTCCATTTCTGGATTTGGAAATATGCCAGAAGCCTGGTCTCTAGGTAATATTTTATTTGATATCCTTGTTTTAGAGGTTCAATTTGGACTGCATGTAGTAAACAAACCCTGTCTTTGAAAAAGTCATCTTAAAAAAAAAAGTGATTGGAAATGGATCTTTGAAAGGCCAATAGATAGTCTCAGGATAATTTCTTACTAATTGAAAGAATAAAACGTTGCCTAATTATGGCCTGTTAGTCTGCTGTTAAAGTGATGTAATGCAGATGAGAATTTCATCAGTATTAAGGAACTTACTATTTATTAAGTAAACAATATAGAAATATTTTATCATTCCCTAGGGCACCTGGGTGGCTCAGTTGGTTAAGTGTCTGACTCTTGGTTTTGGCTCAGGTCATGATCTCAGGGTCATGAGATCAAGCCCCGCTGCACATGGGATTCCAGCTCCATAGAGTGTAGCCTGCTTGAGATTCTTTCCCTCTCCCTATGCCCCTCCCCCTGCTCTCCCCTCAAAGGCTAGAGTCCTGGGGCACAGGTAGCATTTCTCTCCCCTGCTGGTGCACCCTCCCCAACAAACAAACAAATAAAATCTTAAAAGAATATTTTATCATTCCCCCCAAATACCAGATGGGAATGGGTATAATTTGCCTCATTCCCTGCAGTTGGCAAACTTTTCACCTCCTAAGGTACTACTTTGTCTCCACCATTGGCACTGATGCTATTAGAGAAGCATCTATGCAAATGATATTTAAAACTCACAGCCCTTCTGTGGCTGTTTTCTAACTTTGGGATCCTGATTAGAGGAGAGGGTATGGTCAGAATTTCTTTTTTGTGCCTATGTGGAGCCCCTCTCTTTAAGCGATGGTGCAGCCTCCCCAGGCTGTTCATGAGTTTACTGCTCATAACGTAACTGAAAGAACAGTCTTACTGGGGTGTAGTCCTAACGTACCCCTTGGCCAGGTCTCTTTCTTGCCCACAGTTTTCACCTCAAGTTGCTATAGGAATCTTTTCACTGGGTGTATGTGGTGGGGAGGGGTGATGATGACAGGAGCACCTCCACTTTTGTTGTCCTTTATTTGTTTTTAAAAACAATGTGACTAAAGAGAAACAGCACTTGGTGCCTGTAATTTTACTGTACACATTACATTTTAGGACCGGTTGTCTTCATTATTGTTCATAGAGGTGAAATCACAGCCTCCAGGCCATCTTTTGGCCAAATCTAAATGGCTTTTAGTAAGGTTTGATGGAATTTTACATAAAACTGGCAAAGCACAGTTAAGTTGTATGACTTTAAAATGTGGGTTTGGAGTCAATCTGTGGTGGAATTTCAGTTCTACCACTTATGGACTGTTACCTTGGACAAATTACTTAGATTCTTCATCTATAAAGTAAGTATCATACTGCATATCTCATGGGTTTGAAAAATAAATTGTGTTAGCTACAATCAGGGTGTTTTCCCCAACTCTTTTACTTTTTAAATTAAATTAAATTTTTAAAGATTTTATTTGATGGAGAGAGAGCCAGAGGGCACAAGCAGGGGGAGGGGCAGAGGCAGAGGGAGAAGCAGACTACCCTGAGCAGGGAGCCTGACCCTGACCCTGACCCTGACGTGGGGCTCTATCCCAGGATTCCAGGATCATGACCCGAGCCGAAGGCAGATGCTGAACTGACTGAGCCAACTGTTTTAAAATGAGGGGCCCCCCATCATCATTATTATTTTATTCATGACACTTGTTTGTAGCAGGTTTAGACTATTTGCTGCTTTAGATCACTGATGTAATTATATTTCCCATCATTATGAAGCTGTTAATTCAACTGTGGAGGTAACTTTGAGTTATCCTAGAGAATTGGGACCAGAAATAAATATGGCTCTTCTTATTGAGCATCAGAATTCGGAAATATACTTGTGCCTGCCTTAAAGAAAAGTAATATCTCGATGAGCTGAAAAGTTGGCAGCTTGAGGTAAGAATGCAGCGTATACCTAGATACACGTTATGGGTCAGGTTGTGTGCCCTAAAAAGACATGTTGAAGTCCTACCCCCCCCCAGTACTGCATTTTGCAAATAGGGGCATCGCGGACATAATTCGTTAAGACGAAGTCCTCTCGAGTACGGTGGGTTCCTAGGAGACACAGGTTGGTGAGGGGTGGGTGCCACGTGACCGCGTGATCAAGGAGGTGGCGCCTGAAAGGGCCTGAGCTGCCGCCTGCAGGGCAGACTGAGAGCTCTCCCCTAGAAGCTGGAGGAGGCGCAACCCAGCCCAGAGTTTTGGGAGCGTGTGGCCCTGGTGACACCTGGACTGTGGGCTTCAAGCTTCCAGTACTGTGAGAGAAGAGATTCTTACTGTTTTGAGCCACCTGGTTTGAGGTACTTTGTTAACTTCTGTATATTTTATAATGGCAAATATATCCACGCTGCTTAAGAAACGTCTCAGTATGAGAAAAAGAGAAACCTCTCAGTGCCTTAAAATGATCCCCTTCTTTGTAACCTACTAAATTGTGGATTAATAGGCTATGGGTAATCACATATTTTTCTTTCAGCAATTAATATGATAGATGACAAATGCTAATTACTATCTCAATTCCCTAAGGCTAAAGGACTACAGCATCAGGGAGAAGGTGATTTTTACATTGGTTTCCTCGCTCATGTTCCCTACTTGTGTCTTTATCTGTACCGTTTAGATGCAGGGCACTGTGTGATCTTCCTTTATGTGTCTGTTTTCAGAGAATTTGGAAAACTTCTGAAGCCAAAGAAAAAAATGCTACATTGTAGGTAAATGTTTCCTGAGGACAAATGAAATAGTCCCACAGTCAAAAGTAGGAGCTAGTGATGTTTTCATTCAGTGGAAATTTACTGAGTACCTGCTAAGTGCCTGACCATGTTGGAGGCACTGGGGATATGGCCATAAACAAAGCAAACAAGGTATCTTATGGAGTTAGCATTCCATTTGGGGAGGTAGGTAATAAATAAAGAAGAGAATATAAATTAATGCCATAATAATAATAGTAGTAGTAGAGAAGACTTCAGTAGCTTTTATTATATGCCAGGCATTGCTTTTAAGTGTTCTCCTTCATATTTATTTAGTCTCACAATGGCCCGGTGAAGTTGTTCTGTCTGTTTTACATATGAGACCATCTAGGCACAGAGAAGCTAAGTAACTTGCCTGTGGTCATACAGTTTTGGGAAGTACAGAGCTAGAGCGTGAATCTAGGAGGTGTGACTGCAGTCTGTTCAAAAGCGATGTACTTGACCCCTCTCAAAAGCAGAGATTTGGATGAGGAGATAGTACATTGTTTAGATTGGGTGGTCAGGGAAAAAGCCTCCCTAAGGAGAGCATGTAAGCCGCAAGTTGAACGACCAGAAGGAAGGAACCTGCCAAGTGACATTTTTGAAAGGAAACATCGTGGAGGGAATTACTAAGTACAAAGGCCTTAATATAAGAGCTGGATGTGTCATAGGACAGTAGAGGCCAGTGTGGCTTCCACCATAGGAGTGAGGTCAAGTCGGCAGAGGCCAGCAGGGGTCTATAAGCCATGGTAAGGGTCTGGATTTTATTGATGTTCTTAGCACCACCCGAGAATTTAAGGTGGAAAGTGAATATCTGGTACACATTTCAGAAAGTCTGTGATTCAGGAGGGGCAGGAGTGGTGGAAGAGGAGGAGGAGGAGGAAGCTTGGGCCAGTATGAGAGGAGGGCCTTTGAACTCAAGTGGATGGACTTGAGAGTGGTCTTGAAAGGTTTGCTAACAGATTGGCTGATGGATTGCAAGGTCGGGGAAGAGGAAGACTCCAGGGTAACTAATAGGCCCCCCCCCCGCCCCCCGGCTTTGAGCAAATGGGTGTGTGATGGTGCCATTTCCAGGAATGGGAAAGATGGGAGATTGGAGCTAGCGAAGAGCTTTTTCCGTGGAGGAGAGGTATATTATCCACCATCTAGATTATTTTCTTGACTTTTTACACCCCCCCACTTTATTCTATATTAACCTATCCCTGTGTCCATCTATCAGTTGTTTTTTACACATTTCAAAGTAAACTGCAGTCATAAGTACATTTCCTTGAGGAAGGTTTTTCAAATACCTAGGTTTTTCATTTTACAGATGAGAAAACTGAGGAGATATGCCCAAAGTCACGTTGCTAATTATTTTCTGAATCCAGGATTAGCATGCCAGTTATCATTAGCCTCAGATTCTAATTTGATTATATTTTAACATATAAATAAGAATGAAAGTGAATTTTGAAAACTGGACAAGTTTTGCTGCCAACTGGTATATGTGCTAAAAATCTCTTGGACCCAAATTTCAAAGACAAAATGTAAAGGATGTGGTCCTACTGTTGCATTTGATTGGGTTACAAAGTTAACTTATCACTTAGGACTTGTTGGAAAATACAGTGTAACGTAAAATTGAGGACATTTTCAGATATTTGGTCCAGGAATGTAGCTTGGGATTCTTCCAAGCATTAATCCTCCTGTTGGCAAAGCCTTTGTGTTTAATTAGCAAATGTTCCCTGCATGCCTACTATGCACTAAGCCTCACACCAGGCCAAGATACCACGGGGAATGATTCATTTCCTTTCAAGGAATTTTGCCTTTGAGTTTTGTTTCAGTTTCCTCAAATCTGTCTCCATCTTTTGTTGTGTGTTTAAAGATGTAATAAAAGCTGTAGTTCAAAAAAGGTAAGGACGTTTATTTAATCTAGGTAAAATTTCAGCCTTTGTGGCAAAGCCCCTATATGCATAAAGACATAGGCTACAGATTTTTTATTTCCTTCATGTGAGTACCATATTTTCTGAGGAGTGAAAAATATGCTGTTTTAGTTTCTATCTGATGAAACTAACTAGCTAGGTTATCAGTGAAGTCATTATCAAGCTTGGAAGTTAATAATGATTTGAGTTGGTATCAGAATATGAGACATGTTTATCTTTAAAAGCAGACTTAAGTATCTTAGATTGATGTTATTTTTGTCCTTTCTTGTAGAAAACATTCTCACTCTTTATTGGCTACTGATAGTTTGGGTTTTTAAGGAAATCAACCCAATAGAGCATTGTGTTCTTTCCTTGCTGTGGTTGCCCTCTGTTCTAACATTTAATATCCTCCAGCGACCCTCTCTCCACTCTTATCTTCCCAACCTCATTTTCTCATTATTTCCCAGTGTGGATACACTGTTATAGGCAAACAAAAGTGTTTGCTGTACTTCTTCAAAATCTCATCCTAAATTTATTTCCTTCAGAGATTGTTCTAGACTTAATCTATTACAGTTATTGTTCTCTGCTTTGCAATTCCAGGATACTTAAATAGTTTTGTAGTTAGCATAATACATTATTAATTTTATGGCTCCTTTAGTTCAGTAACTTAGACCCTACCCAGCAGACTATGGTGATAGAATTGGTCTATTACCAATGCTGAGAAAAATGTACAGATTTACATTAGTCAATAAAACACTTTCTAGACAGAAAGGCAACTGAGAAGCGCTTTGCTTTGGTGCAAAAGTTCAAGAAGAACATACAGTTTACTCTCCCAGATTTGACAAGTGGAATTCAATTTTTTGTCAGTAAGAATTAAAAAAGTATATGGAGAGGAGAGGAAGCCAAAATTGATGACTATTTAAATTTACCTGGGATATGTGTTTCAACAGGAGTTGACTTTTTAAAACCTGTTCTTAAAAACATAACACAGACAGAAAATGACAACTACAACAGACTTAGTTGAATTAAACAAGTTAGATGTCTTTTTTTTTTTTTTCTTTTACTTAGGTTTTGGAAACCAAGTTGAATAAAGGAAGGAGATGTGATATCATTTGTATAGTTCCCATAAAATGAATATGGACCTTTTTTGTTGTAGTTATTTTAAAATTCATGAGAGACACAGAGAGAGAGGCAGAGACATAGGCAGAGGACGAAGCAGGCTTCCTGCAGGGAGCCATTGATGCAGGACTCAATCCCAGGACCCCAGGGTCACAACCTGAGATGCTCAAGCACTGAACCGCCCAGGTGCCCCTGTACCTGGTTTTATAAAGAATAAAATGATCATATTATGAATGTTTTCTTTGATGTCTGATTTATGTGCATGAATTATTCCTGAAATTTTTACAATTAACAAAGGAGAGTTTGGTCATGATTGGTACCAGTTTGGTCCAAATCAAATAGGATGTCTGGGATACGACTTAAACATCAGTGTCACTGGTATTGGGGAGAGGAGAGGGCTTAGGGTAGAGGTAGGTATGATTATTTTTTTTTTAAGATTTTTATTTATTTATTCATGAGAGACACAGAGAGAGAGAGAGAGAGAGAGAGAGAGAGGGGCAGAGACACAGGCAGAGGGAGAAGCAGGCTCCATGCAGGGAGCCTGACGTGGGACTCGATCCCGGGTCTCCAGGATCAGGCCCTGGGCTGAAGGCGGCGCTAAACTGCTGAGCCACCCAGGGATCCCCTGTAGGTATGATTATAAAGTGGAATCAGTGTTTGGTACAAACCCCATCCCCCACACTGTTTTCTCTGATCTCTTCCTCATTTTTACTTGCTTCTGTTATTTCCCTGTGTCTGGACACTGCCCCTGGCTGTCTAGGCTCAGTACCCTCTCCTTGGTTGGCCCTCTCCAGCACTTGGCATTTTCCCACTATAGAACAGATAGGGAGAGTTATCTGATTAACCTGTACGAAGTTACACCAAACTGATGGGAGAAATTATCACTGCCAAACCCACTCAGGGACATTTTCCCCTTTGTGTCATATATGACTCAAAATTTCAAGCAGTGCTATAAAGACTCTCCTCAGACTGCCCCATTACACATCTTCTGCCTAATTTAATCGACTCTGGAAAGTATAAGGCAGGTCCGTGTGGTTGCCCCTTTTTTGACCTCACATCACGTTTCTTCAGGCACTTCCACTTCTGTTACCTGAGGGTCACCTTTCCCCATCTGTTGTCTTTACCAGATTGCTTTCTGTGATGGTGTTTTGCTGTTCAGAATAAATTGAGGGAGTGCCCTGTATTTTGAGATTATATCAGAAGGACTGAAGTATAAGCTTCGCTTCTTTTTGATGGGGTTGGCAAACCTCTCTATATTATAAAATAAGTCTGGAGTTTGGATTTTGGTTATTCATCCTAAATTTGAGCTCCAAAAAAAAAAAAAATAAAATAAAATAAATTTGAGCTCCAGCGCTGCCATAGTTCTGTATTCAGAAGTTTCATAAAGAATCAGGATAAAACAATGGCTGCTAGTAATTTACCACCCAGAAGTAATCATATATATTACTTTTTCTTTTGCTACTTTGTCAGCTGTGACATTCCTAGACATGAGATTACTTGGTAAAAAAAAAAAAAAAAAAAAAAAAGGAACATTTTTGGGGAACTTGATAACTGTTACCTGACTTTTCATCATACTGTATTGTCTTCTTATCTATGGAGGTTTACTTTTTTCTTTAGACAAATGTTCAGATCTTTTATTATTTTATTGTTTTAATATTATATTTATTCATGAGAGACACGGAGAGAGGCGGAGACACAGGCAAAGTGAGAAGCAGGCTCCCTGCAGGACCTGCTTCTCATTCAGGACCCTGGATGCTTCTCATGCAGGACTCATCCAGGACCCTGGGACCATGCCTTGAGCCAAAGAGAGACACTCATCCACTGATCCACCCAGGGGCCCCAAAATGTCAGCTCTTTTAGCCCGAAAGAGATTCTTCTTTTGGTCTAAAAGTCCTCCCTTATTTTGGGTTATTTACTAAATTATGAACAATGCAGAGAAACTCAAGCCCTTCCCTCACAGCAGTCACTGGCATGTGGATAAATGATCATGATATACAGGGCTGTTAGCCCTGCCTTGGTAGCTAAATGGCCCAGTGAAGATGCTGCGTACCTGTTGGTGATTGGTTGTATTTTGTCTTCTATCCAAAATTTTGCCATGGGTAATTGCTTTGATCAATATAAGATATGGTCCTTGTACTCTATATGTAAACATCTTCTGTAATTTGAATCCCTGACACTTAACTCCTGATTTCCCAGTTTCTGCCCTCCTCCAGATAGCCAGATGGACCTTGTGTAAAGCAGAAGTAATCTTGGCTCTACAACCAAAGTTGTTGATTATTTCCATTTTTAAAAATTTTTTTTAAAAGATTTTATTTATTTATTCATGAGAAATACAGAGAGAGAGGCAAAGACACAGCAGGGGGAGAAGCAGGTTCCATGCAGGGAGCCTAAGGCAGAACTCAATCCCAGGACCCTGGGATCACGCCCTGAGCCAAAGGTGTGATCCACTGATCCACCCAGACATCCTGATATTCCTTTTTTTTTTTTTTTTAATTTACGATAGTCACACAGAGAGAGAGAGAGAGAGGCAGAGACACAGGCAGAGGGAGAAGCAGGCTCCATGCACCGGGAGCCCAACATGGGATTCGATCCCGGGTCTCCAGGATCGCGCCCTGGGCCAAAGGCAGGCGCCAAACCGCTGCACCACCCAGGGATCCCTTGATATTTCTATTTTAAACAACTGAATCAGTCTTAAATTTTGAGTCCCTAAGTCAATTAAAAACCAAAACCAAACCTGGGGTAAGCTGTCAATAAATTGTTGAAAGATTTAAAAATACAACCTTGACAAATATATAAACCCTAATATACAACCTATTCTCAGAAACTTAATCTTCTCTTTATTGAGTGGCAGCGTTTCAGTATTAAAGCTGAACTGTGGGATCCCTGGGTGCCGCAGCAGTTTAGCGCCTGCCTTTGGCCCAGGGCGCGATCCTGGAGACCGGGATCGAATCCCGCATCGGGCTCCCGGTGCATGGAGCCTGCTTCTCCCTCTGCCTGTCTCTGCCTCTCGCTCTCTCTCTCTCTCTGTGTGACTATCATAAATAAATTTAAAAAATTAAAAAAAAAATTTAAAAAAAAATAAAGCTGAACTGTTTGGACACATTGCTCTTAATCTAGTGGAAAGCAGTGGGCTTTTAAATCGACATGTACACAGTCTCCTTCTTAGTACTACAAAAGGCCTTTTTTTCCCCTAAACCTTATATTTTCCTTAATGACTTCTGATAGTATAATTAAGCATCTCTCGTATTTTTTGTCAGGCTAATTTATAAATGCTGGTTTTCATGTATGTCCTGGTACATTTGGAATTCTCACCTTAGATCACTTCCCATATCTAATCTCAAGTAGTATCTGAAAGTGTCTTTTTAATTCACAATGATTCTTGAAAAATTGATGAAGTCAATGAGCTATAAATTTTGTTAGAAATTAGTTTCTAACTGCTTTGAAGGGAATTGATTTGTTCTTTCATTTCCTCCCTGAATCTTGAGGAAAAGATTATTTTTAGAGAATGAATTTTCTATCCAGTATCTATATAAAAATAAAAATAAAAAATAAAAATAGATATTTACATTTGGTGATAGTAATAGAATGACTGTCTATTCTGTGAATAGAATAAGTTCTGTGAATTAACTTATTTCAATCCAAGTTAACATAAATTACAAAAGCACATTTAAATAAAGGATGTTTATGTGTAATATGCTGCTAGATACTATAATTAGGACTTAAGAATTTCTTTCATATTTGCAACACTAATTCCATTTGTGATGTGAAATATGGCGTATTATTTTCATAAGATGACCTTATTATTATAGGTTTCACAGTATTTGTGTGAATGTGTTATAGACCAAATAATGAAAATCTGAAGCAAATCTTTGCATTTTTAGAAACGAGCAATTTTTAATACCAGATCCCCTTCCCTATTGTGTTTTTGGGTAGCTTTCTTATTGTTTGAATTACCCGGGCCCATTGCTTTCCAGATTGAATAATTTCTGTTAATTTTAATCAAACTATATGGATGAATCTTATAACCATCCCTGCCCAATCACCCCAACAGATGTGCCTGATAGGACCCCCACCACTGTCTAGTTTTTTTGGGGAGGTTATGAATACCAACAATAGCTGAGAAGGATGGTTTCTCCTTGTTTCCTAAATTCCTGCCACCATTCAAGTCCTTTTCATGTTTAGACTGTTTACATTGGCTGTGATCTTTCTTAGCCTCTATTTTTTATTTCTTCTTTGCCATTACATCCTGTACTCCAGCCCCAGAGTAATTTCCTTGAGCATCACTTTTGTTACGGCATTCTTGTGTTCAGAAACATCCATGATGGGGGCGGTTGGGTGGCTTAGTAGGTTAAGTGTCTGATTCTTGGTTTTGGCTCATGATATCAGAGTCCTGAGATCAAGCCCGGAGTTGGATTCTACTCTCAGTGTGGAGTCTGCTTGTCTTCTCCCTCTGCTCCTCCCCCGATGCTCTCTTTCCATCTCTCTGAAATAAATAAATAAGATCTTTTAAAAAAAAATCCATGATTTCCCTTATTATCTACTAAAATTATCAGGTTAGCAGGCAGGTCTTAAAAGTGTAGACCTAGGGACACCTGGGTGGCTCAGCAGTTAAAGTGCCTGCCTTCAGCCCAGGGCGTGATCCTGGAGTCCCGGGATCGAGTCCCACGTTGGGCTCCCTATATGGAGCCTGCTTCTCCCTCTGCCTGTGTCCCTGCCTCTCTCTCTCTCTGTTCTCTCATGAATAAATAAATAAAATCTTTAAAAAAAAAAGTGTAGACCTAGACTGCTTTTCCAACCTCCTCCAGAATATGCCTATACTTCTTTTAAAACTTCTGGTATGTTACCTCTTTACCCCCTCTCCCAGTATCTTGCCTTTCTAATAATTTTTAAATCATTTTATTGTATATTTTCTGGATAGAGTTGTATCCAGAGGTCAGGTTATGGAGGATTTGAAAGCTAATGAGAGACATTTGCATTTTATCCTAAAGTCAGTGAGAATAGCCAACTGTTTTTGAGCTGTTTTGAGTTTATATAATTAATAAAAGAATATATGCTTCATCTGGCACTGGTATGTAGGACAGACTAGAGGAGGTAGAGTTGAGTGTGGACACCTTTAAAGGAAGAGTCCTATTTCCCAGATAGGTAGAACTGGATACTGTGGTAAGAGATACCAGGTATTAATGGTGACAGATCTTGAGACACAGAAGAAAGGAGAGTTTGAAGACAGCTGGTTTAAGGAGGAATATGACTTAGATTTTAAGTTTGTTAGGAGGATGATAGGATATGAGTGGGGACCTCAGGTTAGATGCTGAGTCAGAGTATTCAGACTTGTTTCTCAAATTTAGGATGAAATACGGGGAGTACCATTTAAATAAAAATGATAAAGTCACAAATTTATTAAGATGTATGTGTTCATAGCCTATGCATATACAGTACTATAAATAGTAAAGTGATAGTGGCATATACTTTGTTTCTAATAAAACATTAAATAACTATTCAATCACCTTTAATAATCACTACTGAATTCAGCAAGTAAATCATTGGTGATTTGGGGGTCAGATTTATTAAGATATAATTTACCCAAAGTAAAATTCACCCTTTTTTTTAGATATACTTCTGTTGGCTTTGATGAATGAATGGTCATGTAATCACCATCACAATCAAAATTCAGAATATTTTCATGACCCATAAAATTCTCTAGTGCCCCTTTTTGGGTAGGTAATCTTTTGAGCATGTAATTTTACCTTGAAATATGCTTCATCAAAATAAAAATTTGGGGTTTCAATGAAACAAATTATTATAGGAGTAAATATTTGGAGTCTTCTAAATTGGGGACACGTTGGTTTCTGATAGCTTATACTTAATTGAGTAATTTAAGAATGAGTCTAATGTATATGTGTCCTTTCATGTTTCTGCTTCTTGCTCCTCCACCTCTTTTGTTATTTGATTTCCTTCCTAAAATCAGTTTCCTCTCCTGCTCTCAGTTTTGAGGTTATGTACTTGTCGTATGTGCTTTACTTTACTTATCCATAGTGTTTGTCACACTGTTAGTAACAATAGTTACTCTTCAGTGCCCTGGTAGTCTTTAGGCCTTGCTGATGTAGTTCATTGTCATGGCCATTATTTTATCCCTACCACCTTGCTCCGTGACTGTGACCGGCATACTAGATACTTGCTAAACAGTTTCCAAATGCATTTTCCGTCTCATCTGGACTTAAATACTTTAGAATAATATTAGACTCTTGAAACCCCTGTCCTGAAAAAAGAAAAAAAAATAGTGCCAAGTTTTGTGAGTTCTTTCTTCATAATACTTGTTTATATTCTCATCTATTTTCATATCTGCTTTCTTATTGGGGTTTTCTTACCTCAAATCTGGGGCTCTTTGATTTTAGTTTTTTGCTTTTCCCTTTTATCTTGTAAACTACTGTTAATTTAATTTTATGTAAGTCATTCTCTTACCCAGAAGCCTCATCGGTTCCCTGTTACTTACCAGAGAAAATACAAGCTCATTTGTCTAGCATTCAAGACCTTTCTTTAGAAAGTTTGAATGTCAGATGCATGTAATGCACTCTGATGGGTGACTTATTTGGCTTTGTAATTTGTTGTCAACCCACTTTTTGTGCCATCTTTTTCTACTTCCTGACATAAAATTCTCCACAGTGTCCAATTTGGTTGCCTTCTGTTCTTTGAGTATGTCTTTTGCCACCTTGTCTTTATGTGTACAGTTTCACTAGTGTGGTATGTTCTTTGCCATTTCTCTCTGAGTTCTCTCTAGGTCACATCCTACTTTCAACTTCTTTGATCCTTTTAGTCCATAGAGCACTCTCTTTGGAACTCTTTTATGACCCTCACTGTCTATGCTGCCCATTTGTTCTCTTGCCTAGTATTTATTTCTCTTTTCCTCCTTTTATTGATAAATATGCTATCTTCTTGAAGCTGGGGACCATGTCTTCTACATATTTGAATTTCCCACTATCCTAATGTAGGGCTTGGGCTGAGGGATTTTCAGTAAACATATATTTGATTAGAATTAAGTAGAGACCTGTTTGCCCTTATGCACAGAAGCTTAGTGAGAAAGTATTATGGTGAATGATTTAATATCCAATACAATTCTGAAATATAATGATCAGAGTGCACTAAACTTTAACATCTATGAATAGAATGCAGTAGGACAAGCTTTAAGATTATAAAGTGAGTTTTACTATTGGTACGATGCTTATTACAGTATTTGTCAAACAGTTCACTTACTATTATTATTTTTTGCTGTATCATTATTATGCTGGAAGAAATTAATGTTGGCAGATAAAGCTATTATATAAGCATTTAAATATTTTGTAAAAACATTTGGCTTAACTAACACTATACTTTTGTGTAATTGATTTTTGTGATAAATTCTACAGTTTGCATGATAATTAAAAATAAATGTAGAGTTTAGAGGACTCAGTATTAGGAAACATCAGTCATATGCATAATATAGGGAACTTTTACTTTTATCTTTAGGCTCCACGGTGGTTTTATTAAACAAGAAGTCATATGACTAAAAGTCTCAGTTGAGAAGTCCTCTGTGTAATGCCTTAAATCCTTATAGATGGAAAAGAAATTGAGGATTCTAAAATTATTATACTCGGTTTGGAGAAGAGGAAGAATAAGGCCTTTTAATCTTGTAGGAGATCGGAACTGTTGGGATTTCTGAACAGTTGTTTCATTTGAACTTAAAACTTGTTTATTGAGCAGTGATTCTGAGAATGTACTTGGTAAGGGCCAGTGGACCAAGTGGATAGGGCTTTGGACATCATTGCTGGAGGGAAAGTTTAAAGCTATTTTGGGAGAAGAGGTTACAAGGATAGGATGAAGGAAACACATGGGTTTCAGACAAAAGAAAGATTGGGAGTATCTCAAAGGGTGAGACTTGAAACTGTGTGCATTTAAAGAGTACTTGACGAAATCTTTCAGTTTGGAAAGATAATGAGTCTACTCATTTCCTATTGCTGCTGCAATAGATCACCGTAAATTTAATGGCATAAATGAGCATGGATTTATTACCATGCAGTTCCAGAGGTCAGAAGCCTAAATGGATCTGCATGGCTACATTCCTTCTGTACGCTCTAGGAAAGAATCTAATTTCTTGCCTTTTTCAGCATCCAGATGCTGCCTGCATTCCTGGGCTTATGGCCCCTTCCTTCATCTTCAGGGAGCATCATCCAGCCTCTACCTCCTTGTTCAAGTCTTATTCTCTCACTCTGGCCCTTTTATTTTCGTATTATAAGGACCTTTGTGGTTATATTGGGCCTACCTGGATAATCCAGGCTAACCTCTCTAACTCACAATCTTTATTTATTTATTTTTTTAAATTTTTTCTCACAATCTTTAATATATCGAATCTGCAAAGTCCCTTTTGCCATAGAAGATGATATTCTCAGAGATCCTGAGGATTAGGATGTATTCAGCCTACCATGATGATCATGGGACACTTGATCACTCCCTTCAAATATTTGAAGGGCTGACATGTGGAGAAGGATTGGGCTTTTTCTGTGTGGTCCCAAGGGATAGAATTAGAACTCGTGGGTGGAAATTGCAGAGACAGATTTGTACCCACTATAAGAGAACTTTCTAACAGCCAGAGCTGTGAGAATGGAGTGGGCAGTCTCAGAAAGCAGCAGCATGTCCCAGATGCTGGCAGGGTTGAATAGAGGAGGAAGAACCTCTTACTGGAATTGCTGCAGAAGAATCTCGGCTTTGAGCGAGGCAAGCCTTGGACCCTTGGTAGCCCCGAGACTGAGTGATTCTCCACACGCAGTCCAGTCCATTAGCATCTGGACATGGAACATGGCACCTGCCTTAAGGAATTCCATTTTGGGCTCCAGTAATTGGTCTCCTGCTTTATTGTCATCCTTTCAACATTGCAGCAAATGAGAGGCTGAAAAAAGAGATTGAAAACAAGGGCTATAGATTTAGGAACTCATTGCCAAGACAGTGACCTAATTCTGTTTGGTAAACATTCTTGTGGATTAAATAAATATTTACTTTATTTTATTTCATTTTAAATTTGACTTATTTTTAAATCAGTGCAGGGCATGGACTCACAAGCTTGAGATCAAGACCTGAGCTGAGTCAGATGCTTAAGCGACTGAGCCTATGTGCCCCTATTTTCAGTTATTTTAAAAATTCCAATTCTTTCATTCAGGTGCAAAGAAAAAAAATCAGACTTTTAAAAAACGTAATAGATGACATTCCTAAAAGTTTATATGTAGAGCAGTTTGAATCATCCTGCAGTTTTCCAAATTGAAGAAAAGATTTGGTCAGCAAGAAGACTAGGTGAGAATATAGTAAGGATAGAGTCACTTTATCCATGTTGAATATTTTATGGTTTCTCTGGGAAGATCTAGTCTCTATTAGTAATTCATTTTCAGGTGTACTCAAAAAGCTACACTGCAGCTCAGGGAATCCAAGCCTCAGGTCTGTATACTGGGGAGTGGCTCTTATGCTGATAGTCAATAAAGATTGCTTTAGGAGGCCTGAAAAAGTTTGGGTACTTTTAGACATCTCATGATGTATTATGTACCAAATTAATTTCCTCCATACATTTTTAATGAGTTTTCTAGATTAAAACTTTTTTTTTTGAGAGGATAGCATTTGCTTTGAGATGTATTTTTGCCAAAACTGAGCTAAATTGAGCATATTTTCTAACCAGACTGACATAGTGCAGCATCATGGTATTGACCTTTTTCTCCCCCTGAGGCCTACTGTGCTTCCTCTTTTCAACTTAATGATCTTTTGACTTTACTGACAATTCACAAAAGAGTTCATTTTTTCTTTAGCTTCCAACTTATATTTCAGACCTATCTCCCCGATGGTAAATATGTTTAAGGATTCTGTTACATAAATGTTCAGTTAAAAATCTGTGCCATTTATTTGACAAAGAGAGGTAATGCCATCAGGGGTTTGACCAGGGTATGAATCATTTAATGATACCATTGGAGGGAGAGGGCTTTGAGAAGTTGTCCTATCTGACCCTCTTCTTTAAAGAGGTAAATGACTTAAGTTGCTGGATTATGCTTCTCTAAGCCAAGGTGTCATAAAATGTGGGCTATAGGATCTTCAGGGACCCTTAGCAGCTGCATGTAAAATTACCATGAATATATCTTTTTATTGACAAGAGCCCACTGGCTTTTATTAATTCATTGACAAATTATTCTCTCTCTCATTTCTGTTTTTTAATAAATGTTATGTGTCAAGGTTGTACCAGGCATTTGGATATCACTCTTAATATAACAGACAATTCTTAACAGACTAGGCTTTTTGGTTTATCCACAGCCTTGTAGGAAGTAACCAACCTTAAATGACAGAGGGAACTGCATACTGCTATTATAATAATGGGTGTCAATAGTTGTTGTGATTAAATAAGTCTCACAGAGTTCTGATTATTTTAGGAAGGAAAGCCAAAGTGGACATCTGCATGTGATAAACCAGATATAAGGGGCTATGACTCCGTCATAACTTACAGTTCTTTTCTTATTGGTATATTGCTGGTCTACTCTTGTTTTGTCCTTGTATTCTGTGGTCTAGAAGTACTTTGGCTTTTTTTTTTTTTTTTTTTTAACCTATGTGTGTTTGGCTTTGGCTTTGCCTTCTCATCGTCTGATAATAGGATTTGGTGACCTGGATGCTGGAATGTGTGCTTCCTTTTTTTTTTTTTTTTTTTTTTGAATGTGTGCTTCCATAGAAGTCATGTTGTTTTGAAAATTTCCTTCTTACCATTAGTGTAAGCTGACTTTATAGCTATAGATAAAACCTGCTCTTCCCAGCTCTGTCTTTACCTTTTTGACTGTCTGTAAGGAGTGAACTTAGATAGCAATTACTGTTTTTTGTTTACTTGACATTTTTGTTGATGTGACTGTAAATCCACATATCGTCATAAAAAATAATAGAGATCCCATGTACCTTTTCCCCAACTTTCTCCAATGGTAGCGTCTTGTACAGACTATAGTGCAGTATTACAACCAGGATATTAACACTAATACAATCCATCAGTCTTACCCAGTTTTACTAGTACTTTTGTGTGTACAGTAAAACTAGTACAGTTTTACTAGTACTTTTGTGTGTGTGTGTGTGTATTTTGTTCTATACAGTTTTATCATTTCTGTAGGTTTGTGTATCTACCATCATAGACAAGCCATATGACCATTCCTTCCTTCCAGCTGTCACTTGTAACCACACTCATCCCCTTCCCTCCTTCTCTCTTCCTAACCCCAACAACTACTGTTTGTTTTCCACTTCTACAATTTTATCATTTCATAAATTGTGGTCATGCAATATGTAACTTTTGGGGATTGGCTTTTTTCATTCAGTATGATTTCCTGGATATTCGTCCAAGTTGTTGCATATGGTGATAGTATGAACATTCATGCACGGGTTTTAGTGTACACATAAATGAAAAGGTAGCTTTGGCCTCACAGAATGACTTGAGAACTGTTCCCCCCCTTCTGTTTTCTAGAAGAGGTTCACAGGTTATATAAAATTGATGTTAATTTTTCCTTAAATGTTTAATAAAAGTCTCTGGTGAGATCTTCTAAGCCTGGGGATTTCTCTTTTTAGTTTTTAAGTTACAAATTTAATTTCCTTAATGTTTGTAGAATTATTCAGATTATCTGTTTCATCTTAGTTCAGGGGTTTTTGAGGAATTACCATTTTCTTCTAAATTATTGAATCTATAAGTATAAAGTAAATTTGCTAATATTTACTTATCTTTTTTCCAAAAAATTTTTTAAAGATTGATATATTTATTTTAGAGAGAGAGTGTGTGTTTTTTAAAGATTGATTTATTTATTTTAGAAAGAGAGTGAGAGTGCATGAGTGAGGGGAGAGGCAGAAGGAATCTCCAAGCAGATTCCCGACTTAGCACAGAGCCCAATGCTGGGCTTGATCCCATGACCCATGGGATCTTGACCTGAGCCAAAACCAAGAAGTCAGGCGCTTAACCAACTGTACCCAGGCGCCCCTACTTATTATGCTGTAATGGCTTCAGGATCTGTAGTGATATCTACTGTTTCATTCCTGATATTGTTGATTTGTGTCTGCTCTCTTTTTATTAGTCTTTGTAGATAGAGGTTAACTGATTTTAATGATATATTTTGGTCCGCTCGGGGCTGGGGTGCGGGGAATGTCCCGGGTCGAGCTCGCTGAGGTGCGCTCAGCTCGGCCCGGCTGCTGTCTGCACGGCCTGAGGCCCGCCGCCTTCCGCAGTGGCCGAGCAGTCGGACCAGACCATCAAGTACTACACCCTGGAAGAGATCCAGAAGCACAACCACAGCAAGAGCACCTGGTTGATCCTGCACCACAAGGTGTACGATTTGACCAAGTTTTTGGAGGAGCATCCTGGTGGGGAAGAAGTATTAAGGGAACAAGCTGGAGGGGATGCTACTGAAAATTTCGAGGACGTGGGGCACTCTACAGATGCCAGAGAATTGTCCAAAACATTCATCATTGGGGAACTTCATCCGGATGACAGAGCGAAGATAAACAAGCCTTCGGAAACTCTCATTACTACTGTTGATTCTAATTCCAGCTGGTGGACCAACTGGGTGATCCCAGCCATCTCAGCACTGGTGGTAGCCCTGATGTCTCACTTCTACACAGCGGAAGATTAAACACGTTCTCAGAAGCCAATGAAAGAAAAGACTGCTTTGGGCCGGAGAGAAAGAAGCCAATGTTAACTGCTTCAACTGACAGAAACTTTCACCCAAAACATAATTTTAATACACCAGTTTCCCTTTCTCCTATTTTGAATCAAACCAAAAGAGAACTCTTCTGTTCTTTCTACTCCTGAACTCTTAGAATGTGCCTTTTGTTCATCAACTTTTTCTGATGTTCCATCACTACATAATTTACTTATTATAGACGTGATATTTTAAAAATATATCTGGCTTTTAAAATACAAAAAAAAAAAAAGATATATTTTCAAAAAAACAGCTTTTGTTTAATTTTCTTTATAGGCCTCTCCCACTATCACTGATTTTGCTTTTATTTTTATTTCCTTCTTTCTGATTGCTTTGTGTTTTTTTTTTTTTTCTGGTTTCTTGAGGTAATAACTTAGACTATTTGAGACCTTTTCTTATATAAATATTTAGTGCTATACAATCCTTGTCCGCATGTTTTAGCTCCCTCCCATATATTTTGGTATG
The DNA here is from genome assembly GCF_003254725.2 of Canis lupus dingo. Classification (NCBI taxonomy): domain Eukaryota; kingdom Metazoa; phylum Chordata; class Mammalia; order Carnivora; family Canidae; genus Canis; species Canis lupus. Next base: position 62,214,119 of record NC_064259.1, on the reverse strand, counting down.
CTGTACGTTCATTTTCATTCAGTTTTGTGTATCTTTAGAAGTTCCTTTGAGACTTCATGTTTGACACACGGGTTATTTAGAAGTGGGTTGCTTCATTTTCATGTGTTTACAGATTATTTTGCTATCTTTTTTTTTTTTTTAATTATATTTATTTGAGAGAGAGAGAGAGATAGCCAGAGGGAGCATGAGCAAGGAGGAGAGGGAAAAAACAGGTTCCCTGCTTACAGGGACCTGGAATCATGACCCGAGCTGTGAAGGCAGACACCTAACTGACTGAGCTGCCCAGGTGCCCCTATTCTATTAACTTTCTTTATTGATTTCTAGTTGGTTCTATTATAATCAAAGAACACACTGTATATAATTTCAAGTTTTAAAGATTTGTGAAGTTTTGTTTTATAGCCCATGATATTATCTCTCAGTGAATTTTCTGCGGGTCCTTGGGAAAAAAAAATTGTGTATTCTGCTGTTGTTGATTGGGGTGTCCTATTTATGTCAATTAGATCTAGTTGATTAGTTTTGTTGTTTAGATCTTCTGCATCCTTATAGATTTTTTTGTTTCCTAGTAGTTCTGTTAGCTGATGAGGGAGGTATTGAAATTTCCAACTATTAATTGTGGATTTGTCTATAAATCCTTTCAGGTTTGTCAGGTTCTGCTTCCTCTATTTGAGGCCCAGTTTTTTGGTGTATGCACTTTAAGGTTCATGACGTTTTCCTGGTCGATTGATCATTTATTGTTCTATAATATCTCTGTTTGTTTTTCATAATTTTCTTTGTTCTGAAGGCTGCTTTGTCAGAAAGTATTGATATCACTCCTGCTTTCTTAAGTTAACATTTACATAGCATACCTTTTCTGTCCTTTTACTTGCAAAATACTTCTGTTGTTGAATTTGGACTGAGTTTCTTGTAGACAGCTTGTATTTGAGTCGCTTTATTTTTTTTAATGCATTCTGTCAGCCTCTGTCTTGATTAGTATTTAGTTCATTTACTTTTAAGGTAATTGTCTTAAGTCTGCTCAGGCTGCTGGAACAAAGTCTGTAAGCTGGTTGACTTAAGCAGTAGACATTTATTTTCTCACAGTTCTAGAGGCTGAAAAGTTCAAGATTAAGGTGTTGGCAGGGTACGTTTCATTCTGAGACCTCTTCCCTTGGCTTGTAGGTAGGGGCTGTCATTCTGTGTGTCCACATGACCTGTTCTTTGTGTGTGGGTGGAGGAAGACTGGAACTCTCTAGTATCTCTTCTTATAAGGACACTAATCCTATTAGGTCAGGGCTGCACCCTTTGACTTTGTGTGACTTTCATTACCTCCTAAAGGCCCTTTCTCCAAATATAGTCACATTAGAGGTTAGGACTTCACCTGTACAAATAGTAGTAATTATTAATATGTTAGTGCTTAGGTCTGTCATTTTATTATTTGTACTCTGTAGAGTTTTTATAGTGTTGCTTGGGCTTCTTTCTTTCTCAAACACACATACACACAGTAGTCCCCCCTTATCTACAGTTTCACTTTCCTTAGTTTCATTTACCTGCAGTCACCTGCAGTCCAAAGAAGATGATGATCCTCCTCCTGCCCAAGGTCAGGAGGTTGGTAGTTCATTAAAGCTTCATCACAATGCCTGTCATTCATCTCACTTCATGCCATCATGTAGGCATTTTATCACCTTACATCAGCACAAGAAGACAACACAAGACAATAAGATTTTGAGAGACAGACCACATTCATGTAACTTTTATTACGGTATACTTTATAATTGTTTTATTTTATTCTTATTGTTAATCTGTTACTGTGCCTAATTTATAAATTAAAACTTATCATAGGTATGTAGGTATTGAATAGACATAGTATATATAGAGTCTGATACTATCTGTAGTTTCAGGTGTCCACTTGGAATGTATCCTCCCATGGATAAAAGTGGACTACTGTAGATTCTCAGTCTCCTGGATCAGCATTCTACCACTTTGAGTAAAGTATGAAAGCCTTACTTCCATTTATCTTCCCTACTTTTAAATATTCAACACCAGGTGTTTATCATTTTTGTTTCCATCTTCAAATATGATCTATAAAACTCACGAGAAGGATAGTTTATTGTATGTACCCAGATTTCTGCTCTATTACTCTTTCTTCCTGGCGCTCCAGGATTCCCTTTTTTCTTATTACTTTCTTTTATTTTAAGAAACTTCTTAAGCCATTCTTTATTTTATTTATTTATTTATTTAAAAGATTTTATCTACTCACTCATGAGAGACACAGAGGGAGAGGCAGAGGCACAGGCCGAGGGAGAAACAGCCTCCCCACGGGGAGCCGACTTGGAACTTGATCCCAGGACCCTAGGATCACGACCCAAGCCAAAGGCAGACGTCCAACCACTGAGCCACCCAGGCATCCCTTAAGCCATTCTTTAAGAGTATGTCTGCTAGTGACAAATCCTTCTAGAAATTCTTCTTTGTTTGATAATGTCTTTTTTTCTCTTCATTCCTGAAGGATAATGTCTCTAGATATAGAATTTGTGGGTAACAGTTCTTGTCTCTCAGTGCTTGAAAAGTGATGCGTGTTTTTACTTTTGGCCTCCATAGTTTTAGATGAGGTATTCCTCTGTAGATAATGCAGTGTTTTTCTCTGGCTCCTTTCCAGATTTTTTCTTTCTTTAGTTGGCAGAGGTTTAATTTTGCTGTATTTTGCTGTATACTTTCTTGGATTTATACTGTTTCGTGTCTCCTCAGCATCTAGCCTCTGTATGTTTGTTTTGCCAGTTTTGAAGAGTTTCTAGCCATTATATCTTTGAGTACTCTTTCAACCCTATTCTCTTTTCTCTCTTCTTTCTGGGACTCTGATGATACAAATGTTGTTGGTTCTTTTATTAGAGTCTAACAGGTTCCTGAAGCTTTTGTTCATTTGTGTTCAGTCTATTTTCTTGGTTGTGTAGACTGGTTAAATTCTACTACACTTTTCTAAGCTTTAGTGATTCCATCTTCTGGCATCTCTACTATTGAGTCCCTTTAGAGAGTATTTTTTTATTTCTGCTACTGTATTTTTCATTTCTGTAATTGCCTTTTGGCTCCTTTTTATAACTCCCCCTACCCCCCCTGCCCAGAGGTTTTTATTTTTTCATTTGCTCCAAGAGAATATGAAATTGATCACTAAAGCATATTTATGACCACTGCTTTACAATTTCTGTCAGATAATTCCAACATCTGATTCATCTTTGTGTTGATGGCAGTTGATTGTCTTTTCTTATTCCAGCTGTGATATTCTTATTTTGTGGTGAGATAGGTGATTTGTTGTTGTATCCTGGGCACTTTATCTATTATGTTGGAGACTCTGAATCCTGTTTCAATCTTTAACAGGTATTCATTCTGTTAAGGTTTGGCATGACATCCTGCCTCCTCTTGTTATCTGGCCATCCGGTTTTTTCTCAGTAGGGCAGGGACATCTCAGTTCTTGAGAAGGAAATTGTTGCCCCTGACTGCTTCTTGTTAGTGGAACCTCCATCATACCTTCTTGCCTTTAGTGGTGGGCTCAATTGGTGGTGACATTGGAGAGATTCTTGTTGAACCCCAGAGAAGAACTGGTCTGCCTGCACTGCCTTGTGTGCTAGATTGGGGATTGGGACATGCTAGGGTTAGGTCACCTTCTGGATAGGTCTTCTTTAGTTGGATGGAAGGGAGAGCACAGAAGCCTTGCCTCTGTATCATATCTCTAGTTCTGGGATATATAACAGTTCTAGTGTGTTTTCCTTTTGACACCTTCCAAAGTTGTTCTTTTGATGTCTCTTGCATTATTTTTAGGATTTATAGTTGTACATTGAGGGAGGAGTAGGGAGAAATCAGTTTAATCCATCTTGTCTGGACTGTAAGTCTTAAGTATTTTTTTAAAGATTAGTTTTAATTTGAGGGTAACTTTTTCAGAGGAAATCTTTCATTTGAGGATATTTTTTATATACCAACTCCAACAGTGACCTTATGTAGTCTGTGTAAAGGTAGATTTTGTGTACATTATCTTTACTTTCACAACCAGGAATGTATATAAGTACTTATAAATAAATAAAAATTGGCTAAAAGTTTTTGTTTCTTGAATGGGTAACATTCAGTTGCTTGAAAATTTGCTTAAGTAAAACATATTAACAGGAGAACTATGGTCAAATATTAGGGTATTAGGGCACCTGGCTGGCTCAATCAGTGGAGCATATGTTTCTTGTCTCAGGGTTATGAGTTTGAGCCCCACATTGAGTGTAGAGATTACTTAAAAATAAAATCTTTAAAACATATTAAGGTATTAATGTATATACAATGGATATTTTCTCTGTGTGTGTATGTGTGTATGCACATGTGTCTTACATACTGTCCATCTCTTTCACATGTTCCCCCTTTTCACCACTCTGGCTTGCATTTTCATTCTCTTAGTGATGTCGTTTGATGAGCAGAAGTTCTTAATTTTAGTGTAGTCTAATTTAGCTATTTTATTTTATTTTATTTTATAAGATTTTATTTATTTGTTCATGAGAGACACACAGAGAGAGGCAGAGGGAGAAGCAGGCTCCCTGTGGGGAACCCAGTGCAGGACTTGATCCCAGGAACCCGGGATCATGACCTGAGCCAAAGGCAGATGCTCAACCACTGAGCCACCCAGGAATGCCTCTAATTTAGCAATTTTAAAAAATGATTAATACTTTATAGCCTGTTTAGAAATCTTTGCCTAGCCCAATGTAATGAAGACACTCTCTTTGTTTTCTTCCAACAGCTTTATTATTTTGACTTTCTCATTTAGATATACAATGCAACTGGAATTGATTTTTATTATGTGAGGACTCAAGATACCTATTTTCCCCCCTTCATTTCACTCAACTCCATTTATTGAAAAGATCATCCTTTCTCCACTTCACTTGCAATGTAATCTTTCTTATAAATCAGGTATAAATGAGTGAATCTTTTTCTGGACACACTACACTTGGGCTGTTTAGTAAAAGTATAATGCAAGTCACAAATGTGAGCCATACATGTATACATATAAATTTTCTAGTAGCCCCATTAAAAAAAAGTAAACATAAACTGATAAAATTCATTTAAATAATATATCTTTTTAAGCCCAGTATGATAAAATAATATCTTACTATGTAATCAATATGGAATTGAGATACTTTATATTTTTTTGTTCAGTCTTTGACATTTAGCATGTATTTCATTCACATTTATTACACCACTAATTTCATACATTAAATTGTCATCATTAATACTTGATCTGTAGTTTGATTTCACAAAACTTAAAGTTGAAAACATAGATTCATATAACTAAGTTGGTCCAAACTATAGTTTAGTAAGTTTAATCTTGAATTTAAATTCATTAAAATAAAAAAGAAATTAATTCACTTTCTGCATTGCACTAGCCACATTTTACATACTCAGTGGTCACATAGGTGTGGTAACTACTGTATTGGATAGTGCAGTTCTATCCTGTTCATTTTTCTGTTGTCTGTTCTTGCTCTAGTGACATGCTGTCTTAATTACTGTAATTTTATAATAAGTCTTAATGTCTGGTATATAAATTTGGAGTACTTTATTCTTGGCTATTATGAATCCTTTAAATTTGCATATAAATTTTAGAATCCTCTTGTCAACTTTCACAAGCATTTTTTTCATAGTTATTAATACTGTTCACTATGTTAGCTGCATAAATGATAGCAAGAAAAACAAAGCCACATTGAAATATGGAGCTTGGATAGTTAGTTGCCTTGGTTGTTTTCTTAGCTTAATAACTGGTTCTGAAATATCAGCCTCACTGTTCTTACCATTTATTATATGCAACTCTGCTAATTTATAAAATAATATATGAGGTGGCATAGGCTTTTCAGGACAGTAGTGATTATCAACTGTTAAGCCACAAATGTAAGCCATGATTTTAAAAGTATAATACAGTTAAAGAAAAAATAAGAAAATGTCCTTATTTCCTCTTGTTTTATTAGAGTGGAGCCTATGAAGGTATTAGGACCAGAGAAAAGGTTGGAGTAGTTACTGGTTTGGAAATTACATTCTTCTGTATACTGTTTCTTTTATGTAGCACAGGGCTTGCTACATAGTAGGTATTCAAATATTTGAATAAAGAAGTAGAAATAATATATTTAGCAGAACTCTTTGATCACGTGTAGACCATTATACTTACAGTGTATGAGTTAGGCCCTGTGATACTGTAGGTGGAAAATTTTTTAGAATTCTTTTATTTTGCATTAAACAACACATATTTATTATTTCATAAATCTAGAAGGCTAAAAGTCCAAGATCAAGGTATGGGCAGGGCTGGTTGCTTCTTAGACTTCTGTCCTTGGCTTTTAGATGGTCATCTTCTTCCTGTATCTTCCCATGGTTTTGTTTTTTGTAACTTTCTATGCCCTAATCTCTTCTTATGACACCAGTCATACTGGATTAGGGCCCAATCTGATTACTTCATTTTAATTTAATCACATTTTTAAAGACCCTGCCTCCAAATACAGTCACATTCTGAGGTAGTGGGAGTTAGGACTTCAACATATGAAGTTTTAGGGAACACAGTTTAGCACATAACATTAGAAAACAAAGATGGAAATTTGATAATATAGGTACCAGGGTGTCACTTGATAAGAATGCAGCTGAGTAGGTGAGAAGTCTCTCTCCCCTCTTATCCTCCCATCTCTCTTTCTCTCTGTCTGCTTCTTTCTCTTTTATGTAATTATGTATGTATATATATAAAAGTATATACATATATTTTATAGAAGAATAATGACCATCTATGTAGCTGCTCCCTGAGAAACTGACTCTTTCTAAACTGAGACTTTGGTTAAAATGGGTAATATTATACAAAATAATATATGGCATTTTGACTTTGTAATATTTATTTTTATTTTTTTAAAAAATATTTTATTTATTTGAGAGAAAGGAGAGAGAGCACAAGTAGGGGAAACGGGTAGAGGGAGAGGGACAAGCAGGCTCCCTGCTGAGCAGGGAGCCCGATGTGGGGGCTTGATTCCAGGACCCTGAGATCATGACCTGAGATGAAGGCAGATGCTTAACTGACTGAGCCATCCAGGCACCCCAACTTTGTTATATTTCTTAAAAATTATGAAAAAAGAGGTGTGTGGTGAGATACCTGGGTGGCTCCGTGGTTGAGTGCCTGCTTTCAGCCCAGAGTGTGATCCCAGGGTCCTGGGATCAAGTCCCACATAGGGCTCCCCGACAGGGAGTCTGCTTCTCCCTCTGCCTGTGTCTCTGCCTCTCTCTCTGTGTCTCTCATGAATAAATAAATAAAATCTTAAAAAAAGAAAAAAGAGGTGTGGTATAACTCATGCTGGATGATATATGACTAGAAAGTGAATTGCCCTGATTTGAATAGAACACTATTAAAGTAAATTGCCTCACGTCTTTTGTGGTTTCCAAATTGTATTCACACAAGACCAGTTATCTGGTTAATTATTCTAATACAAATATTGCCATATTTAAATCTTTGATTTCATCACCACCCTGATTGAACGGGCTTATTAAATTCTTATTCCAGAGGAATTTTCCTATTGGAATAGATTATCCTGAAGTAACTGCCACACAGTTCTTTTAAGCTAGAAAATAAGAACTTGATATGGCTATGGCATTAGGTGGAGCAGTCAAGAAAACATTCATTGGATTTCAGGTTGAGCAGTTAAGAAAAGTATTCATTGGATTTCTTTTTCTGACAGTATAACTGCCTGAACCTTTTGGTTCTAAAACATTCAAAATATGCTTGCTTTAAAAAAAAAAAAAGGCAATCGCAACAGAAAGTCCTTTTAAATGAATGGATGAATCTGCATAAAGGAACAAGCAGGATCTCAGAGAAATAGCATGGCTTTGAAGCCACTGGATACCCTGGGGACATATATGGACCTACGTGACCTGTAACTTAAGAGCACAGAGTGGCTGAGGACTAAGATCAGGGCTTCTACAGTTTGTGAAGTCAGATTGGAAACTACTTTAGGGAAAAGGCAAGCAAGTGGCAAGGGGAAGAAAATTCTTACCCTCTTCCAGAAGTAGGCAAAAGAAAAGATTCTCTATGGTATCTGAATAGAGGTTAAAAGCAAAAGTCTCCTCTGAGTATTGGTAACCACTCACTTGCCCTTGTGTGTGCATTTGGGGTTTAAATTAATACTGTTTGCACAATCTGAAAAAGCCTAAATCTAGAATTATAATTTAAGATGGTAAATAAATGCTTTAATAAATGCTGTAGATGCTTGGCAGAACCATACTCCGATTCTGCTGGGAAGTAAACATCTTCAATCAAGCTGCAAAGAATTGCCACAGTTACATAAAATAGGAGCACACAATCAGAAATTACTATCATAATAAGCCACCATGTGTGAAAGTCAGTAGGAACAGCATACCAAAGAACCAAACCCGGTAGACTTCTGTTCTTGGAATATAAATGCAGTTTATGAATGAAACATTTTAATATTGTTAACGGAATAAAAGATAACAATAACATGAGTAAGGAGGGAGTCGCTATTATTGACCAGGCAGTTTTGAAAATGAACCAATTAGAAATTGTAGAAATGCCAAATAAAAAACAAAAAAAAATTAATGGTAAGGATAAATAAGATATTAGATACAGTACAGGAGAAAAATTACTAAAACATAGGTCTGAAGCTGGCATAAAGAAGATAGTAGAGGAGCTGAGGGGTAGATATTGTGATGAAAAGGATAAGAGAAGAGTAAATTTCAGAAGATGGTAGAGGGAAAATGGGAGGAGAGACAATATTTGAAGTGTAAAAGATTTTAGAAAAAACATTGCGATCTTCATGTTTTGGAGGCCGAAGAAATAGCAAGAAAGCCATACAGGGGGGTGCATGGACTCATTCATTGTAGCAAAATGTGTAACGGTAAAGACAAACACCGAGATCTTTTTTTTTTTTTTTTGATTCTATTTATTTATTCGAGAAAGAGAGAGAGAGAGAGAGAGAGAGGGAGGGAGAGAGGCAGAGACACAGGCAGAGGGAGAAGCAGGCTCCATGCAGGGAACCTGATGTGGGACTTGATCCCGGGACTCCAGGATCACACACAGGGCCGAAGGCGCTAAACCACTGAGCCATCCAGGGATCCCCAAAACACCAAGATCTTAAAACAGAAACTCACACAGTGGAATTATAAATGTACCAAAAGAAAATAAAAACTGTTCTAGAATTGTTTTCTAGTGACGAAATAGTTCTTTGAACCATGAAGGCAAAATAAAGGTATTTTGAGATAAACAAAAATAGGGAGTTTATCTGTTTAGCTAAAAGCCCCATTCCTCCAAGTAACTTTGAATGATTTAATTCTTATCTTCAAAAGGAGGTTTGAGATGTTAGAAAGAGCATAACGAAGTAAGGTGGTAGATATGGGGATAAATGTAAACATACATTAATGATGTAAAACAGAAACCTGTAACTTACGGAGTTTAAAAGACCACAGTAATATCAGGGTAGTCATAAAGAACTGTACTACAATTTGATATAAGTGGGGAGGAGATAATTAGATTTAAAACCTCTTAAGGCCCTTGTGTTATTTGGGATGAAGCTAAATTTCATATTATAGATATGGAAGTTAAAAGTTAATGTTCAAAAGAATGAAAATGGGTATCTTCTAAATGAGAAAAGAAAAAAAGAAAAAATATGAAAAAACTCGTCAATTTAACAAAAGGGAGGAAAGAGAAAAAATGTGGGCAAAATAAAAGGCACAAGATAAAATGGCAGAAATAAATCTAAACATCAGTAATCAAATTAATTATTACATCAAACTGAAAAGGGAAACAATCTAGTTATATGTTGTTTGTAAGAGAACACCTTAAAGAATGAGGACAGAAAAGGATTGAAAACAATGGGGGAAAAATAACAATTACTAACCAAAATATTTCTTGTGTAGTAATGATATTATCAGACCAAATATATTTTATGGCAAAATATTAGTAGCATCTGAGAGGATTCTATATCATGATAAAATATTAATTTTTGGTAGGAAGCTGTTTCTAATAAGTTTATATGAACCTAATAGCTTAATTCCCAACTTATAAAGAAAAAAGTAGACAAATTATAAGAAAATTTTGACAAGTTCATTATCATAGTTAAAGATGTTCACACACCTCTTAGTAATTTTAGATTCAGCAGACAAAAAAAAAAAAAGAGAAAGAAATTATAGAAGATAGAACATTATTAAATTTGATTTGGTGAATATATATACAACCCTATTCCCAACAATTGGAAAATATAACCCTTTTTTTCAACCACATACTGAACATTCATGAAAATTGACCATGCTTTAGGCCATGGGTTTTGCAAGCTTTTGATAAATGGCCAAATCCTAAGTATTTTCTGCTTTGAGATAAACATTTTATCTCAAAGTTGGGGATTTTTTCCCCCAGCTATTGGCAACTTTATTTGTAACTATTCAGCTCTGATGTTGTAAATTGAAAACAGCCATAGGCAATATGTAAATACTTGGGTGTGGCTATATTCCAATAAAATTTTATTTACAAATAGTAGGTGCCTGGCTGGATTTGGCCTATAGGTCTTATTTCATCAGCTCCTGCTTAAGCCCTTAAAAGTCTCAGCAAATTTCTGTGTCATACAGATTACATTTTCTGACTGAAGTAGAAGGAAGTTAGAAATCAGTACCCTCCTTTCCCCTCCAACCTATATACTTATGGGGGGAAATATCTTCCTAGTTCCTTGATCAAAGAAAAAATCATAATGGGAATTTAAAAAATACTTAGTACTGAATAATAATGAAATTGCTGTAAATCAGAGCTTATAGAATGCAGTTTAAACTGTTCTCAGGAAAATTTATAACCTTAAAGGAATTTAAGAAGAAAGGTGGAAAACTAATGTATTTAATCATTTGGCATAAGAAGTTTAAAAAAAAGGAGAGAAAGATCATGTCTATGGATAGGGAGACTGGGTAACATAATTCAGTCAGTTTTAAGAAGTTGATTTCTAATTTATGCAGTTTCATTCCAGGTTCCAAAAACTTTAAAAAACCAATGTGAAATCTTATTTTAAAATTTGCAAAGGACAAGTTATCCTATAAACTTGAAGAACAAGTTAGGAGTGGGGGCTAGGTGTATACTGTCCAGTGTAATAATTACTGTCAGGAACTTGTAGTTAGGCAGTATGGTGACAGCACAGAGATAAATACATCAAAGAAGCAGAAGGGAGGCACAGAATTAGGCCTTTATGGAAACTTAATATGTCAGAGTGATGATGCACATTGGTGGAAAAAGGGTAGACTCTTCACCATGTATTGCTGGAATAATTGGCTGTTTATATGGGTAGAAAATGGAATGGGATCTCTACTTCACACCCTACACAAAATCAAATTCAGTCAGATTAAAGCCTTAATAAAAGCCGCTATCACTTCTGTAGTGCTTATTATATACTTGACCTTCTTCTGTCACTTTATACACATTTAGTCCTTTGATCGTTGCATTTATCTTTATTGTAGGTGCTATGATAATGTCACCATTTTTTATGTGAAGAAACTGAGGCAAGCACAGAGAGACCAAGTAATTTGCTCAGGGTCATAGTAGCAGAGACACATTTGACCAGGTCGTCTGGCTTCAGTCTGTGACCTTAACTTCCATGCTATACTGGTTTTACTTAAATGAGCAGGACAGAATTTAAATTTTTAATATAGAGGCATGTTTTTGTGACCTCAGGATAGGGAAGAATTTTTTTTTTTAAAGAAGGATTTTACGTTTTTCATAAAGGAACAAAAATTAATAAATTTGGCTACCTTAAAATTAGGAACTTCTATTGTTAGTGGGTACCATAAAATAAGTGAAAAGGCAAGTTAGAGATTGGTAGGATATTTGTGATACTTAGAACAGGAAAAGATTACAATAAAATATAATGAATTCCTACCACACTAATAATGTATAAGGGTTTTGTTGATCCACATTATTCTCCACCATTGGAATTTCTTCTGATCCTAGTGGCCATAAAATGGTATATTTATAGTTTTAGTTTGCAATCCTTGATTTCTAGTGAGGCTAAGCATTACTTATTATTATTAATAGTCATTTGTATTTTTCCTTCAATGAAGAGCCTGCGGAAGATAGGACCTGGGGCTAACCAGTTAGCCCTCTGAGGATTGCAGGTCTTCCTCCAAGTACTCCTATATCTATAAATTTTATTAGAGAAGCACCTATGATCAGATTGCTTCTCTGGCCAGTTTTTGCTCTCTAGGATATTTTTTGTTTATCTTCATTTAGAGCTGTACTCCTAAATCATTTAATAGAACACTGAATGTGCTGGTACAGTTTATAACATTTGGAAGGATTAACATTTGATTTATGCTCTATAAATCCCACAGCTATTAGAAAATAGCCTAAAACTTCAGGATTTACTTTGCAGAAGTGATTTCCTTCTAATGTATTCTCTTTCAACAGAATTCAGAATCCTGTTACATAAGAGGCTATACAGATTTAATTCCCATGCATTTGTATTTAGTGACCATTATAGTTTAAAAAGTATAAAATTTCCCTATTTCTCAAAGTAACACATACTTAAAAGAAAATTTGGAAAATACAAACATGTAGGCAATAATAAACTATTTAAAGAACTATGACTTATGATATACTCCTTTGTGGTATTTTGTGTTTATATCTTTATGTACCTGGTAGAGAATAACTATCCCATTTTAACTGAATAGCTTTCACTTGTTATTATGCCAAAAAAGTAATTATAATTATTTAGAAATTTAATTAAATAGAAGTTGAGTCACCATATCTAAAGAGGTTTGAGCTTCTGCAGGGAGTAGGAGGGGATTATCCTGTGCATTATAGAATATTTAGCATTATGCCTGGCCTCTTCCTACTAGATGCTGGTAGTATACTCTATCTCCTCCAGTCAGACTATCAAAAACACTTCCAGATCTTGTCAGATGTCCCTTGAGGGGACAGAATCACCCCCACCCCCTGCCCCGGACCTCCCGTTGAGCACCTCAGGTATATATAGTAGAATACTCTTTCTTCCATAGTTATGTTTTCTTCTCTTGGTTTAGGAGAAGAAACCTTCTCTTGGTTTCTTGCCTCTCTTGGGTCCTTTTATACATACTGCTTCTTTTCACTCTGCTTTGCTGCTTCCTCTCTCCCTGGCTTCTTAATGTCCACACCGCTCTCCTGAACTCTACACTCATTTATCCAAGTGATCGTCAGACATCCTCACTCCTATCTCTAAGAGGCATTGCAAATGGAATGTGTCTATACACAAAGTCCTGACCTCTGCCTCCCCTAAACATCTTCATTGCAGCCATGCTTATTTTCATTTGATGCAATTCCTGTTGTCTAGCCCCAAACCTTACAGTCTTGTCTGACTGACTTGTTACTCAAAACCTCACATGCAATACATCAGGAAGTCCTATTGGCTCTACCTTTACAATTTATTCAGAATCTGACCTTTGCTCCCTTTCTCCACTGCTGTCACCATCATCTCTTGGTTGGTTTAGTGCAGGAGCCACCTAACTAGTCTCCCAGCTCTGCCCTTGTGTCCTTAATCTTCTCTGAGTGACCTTTAAAAATGTTCAATCAAATCATGTCTTTCCTCTCCTCAGAGCTCTGCAATGGCTTCTGCCTTTCACTCAGGATAAAGCTGAAGTATGGTATATAATAGGTCCTCAAAAATACTTATTACATGATGAAGAGGTAAATCAAATCATTCAAATGGTTTTTTCACCGTCTTCATCTTGCTGATACTTTGTTACTTTTAACTACAACTTCTTTCTTGAACTCTCTTCTCGTATAGGTATTTTCACTTTTCTCTCTGGTTGGTTGTCTGTCATCTTCATGGCTCTATTACCTGTATGTACAGTCATTAAACTTCTGTTTACATCCTTGACTCTCTTTCTCCTTTCTGTACCCTTCGTCCTTCTTTGAGGATTTCAGTCACACCAGTGTCTAAACTGTCACTTCTTCATTGATTCTTTTCAATTGCATAGTACTATATAGAAGTCGTTTTATTTTTTATCCCCACTGAATACAAGTTCCATGAAAGCAGGGACTGGATCTTGCTGGTCAACTACTGTATGCCCAGGGCCAAATGTGGTTCCTGGTACATGGTGGTCATTCACTACACATTTGTTGATTGAATGATTTTTCTTTTTTTAAGATTTTATTTATTTATTTATTTCATGAGAGACACAGACGGGCAGAGACATGGGCAGAGGGAGAAGCAGGCTCCCTTCAGGGAGCCTGATGTGAGACTTGATCCCAGGACCTGGGGATCATGACCTGAGCCAAAGGCAGATGCTCAACCACTGAGCCATCCAGATGCCCCAAGTGAGTGATTCTTAAATCTGTTTTTCATAACTGCTTTTTGGTCATCTTCAGCTAGATGCTTTTATATCAGTCCATAATTAGTATGCCCAAAATCAGACTAACTATTCTCTATCCCCCACCCATTGAACCTGTTCCCCCTCATTGCCACTCTGCCTTTTCAATAAAGGGTACTCCCATCCACACCAGTTGTTAAAGCCAAACATCTAGGTTTCTTTCTTCTTTTTCTTCTTCTTCTTCTTTTTTTCTTTTTTTAAAGATTTCTCCCACTTTTTCACCACTCCTAATCAGTTACCAAATTTTGCTCTTCTTTTTAAAAACAAAACAAAACAAAACAGCCTTATGGAGGTATGATTTACATATCATAAAATTTACCTGTTTTAAGGGTACAGTTCAACCATCACCACACCTAGTTTTATAACCTTTCCATTACCTTGAAAAGAAACCTTATAACCACTTAGAGTTGCTCCTCATTTTCATTTGCAGTCTTAGGCAACCATTAATCTACTTTTTATCTCTATATTTGCCCCTTTTCTTGAACATTCATGTAACTAGAATCATACAATATGTGTTTTTTTTTTTTTTCTGACTTCTTTCACTGAGCACATTGTTTTTGAGTTTCATTCATGGTGTATTTTGTTGTCAGTTACTTTGTTCCTTTTTATTGCCGAATCGCCTTCCATTGTATGGATCTGTCAGATTTTTCTAATTCAGTCAATTGTTTTCCACCAGCAACCTATGAAAGTTCTGATTTCTCTACAGTCTCACTGATATTTGATATGGTTTTTTTGGTTATAGCCATCCGAGTGGGTGAGAAATGGTATTTCATTTGGTTTTAATTTGTATTTCCCTGATGATTAAAGATGTCCAGCATCTTTTCATGTGCGAATTAGCTATTTATGTGTCTTCTTTTGCCCAATTTATTTACATTAATTTATTTTTAGAGTGAGGGAGAGAGAGTACGTCCACAAGTGAGGGAGAGTTGGGGAAGGAGGAGTAGAGAAGAGAGAATCTCAAGCCGACTATGATCATGGAGCCTGAGGTGGGGGGGTGGGGTGCTCAATCTCAGGACCCTGAGATCATGACCCAAACCGACATCAAGAATTGGATGTTCAACTGACTGAGCCACCCGTGTGTCCCCCTTTGCCCATTTTCAAATTGAGTTGGTTGTCTTCTTATTATGAGCTACAATGAGTCCTCTACATATTCTAGACACAAATCTCTTATTAGATATATGACTTACAAATATTTTCTCCTAGTCTATGGGTTATTTTTAAATTCTAAAATGTTTTAAAAACTTGAGATATAATTCACATACCATAATACTGACTCCTTTAAAGTGTGCAATTCGGTAGTTTTTAATATGTTCACAGGGTTGTGCAATCATCACCACTAGATGATTTCAGAATATTTTCATTACCTCCAAAAGAAAACTAATATCCATTAGCAGCCACTCCCCATTCCTTACTCCCTTCAGCCCCAGGCAGCCACTTACCTTCTTTCTATATAGGGATTTGCCTAGTTTGCTTCTTTTACTCTCTTGAATGTTGTCTTTTGAAACACAAAAGATTTTAATTTTGATTAAGTTCAATTGATCAGTTTTGTCTTTTATCTTATGCTTTCTGTGTCCTATTTCAGAAGGCATTGCTTAATTCAAGATCTTGAAGATTTACTCCTGTATTTTCTTCTAAGAGTTTTATAATTTTGTTTTTACATTTGGTCTGTGGTCTGAGTTAATTTCTGTGTTTAATGTGAGAAAGAGATTCAAATTCATCTTTTTGTGAGTGGGTATCCAATTGCCCCAGCACCATTTTATACAAGAGTATTTCTTTGAATCTAAAGTATGTTACTTGCAGACAACAGATAGTTAGATCTTGAATTCTTAGCCAGATGCACAATCTCTGCCTAGAATCTTTTTTTTTCTACCTCAGATAGCTTTGACTTTGTTCCTTGTTTTCTTCTCCCATTCCCATTGCCTTTGTCCTTACCTAGACTGTCAGTGATCCCCCTTCCCCCATTATTTTACTCAGTTTACTTGTCTGACTCCTGTGGGCCTTTGAGTTTGCAAATCCTGGCATGAAATATCATGTCTGCCTCCTGTAATTCTTCCTATTCATTATTTTATTCACTGGGCATTTAGTGTTTACTAAGTGACAGGTACTGTTCTAGGTAGAAAGCTAGAGTAGTATATCTGTAAGCTTTTAATGATTAACTCACTACTCAAAAAAAAAAAAAATGTAGTGGCAAAGGAACAACCAGTTGCTTAGTTCCTGATTCTTGGGTTGACGACTTGTGAGTGAAATTCTCTGGTCTTGCCTGGGCTGTCATTTACAATCAGCTAGATAGTTGAAGTTGGTTGGTCATCATCTGAGGCAAGAATTGGAAATCCTAGTATGGTCCCTAAGCTAAGAATATTGTTCATATTTTTGAAGAGTAGCAAAATAAAAAGACAAAAGAATATGTGAAGAGATCATATATTGCCCTTAAAGCCTAAAGTTTTTACTGTCTGTCGCTTTACAAAATATTTGCTGATCCCTGGTCTAAGGCAAAAGGAACTGCCTGGGCTATGTGTCTCTCATCATCCAACAGGCTAGACTAGACTTTTTATGGTTCCGAGACAGTGGAAGTGTACAAAATTTTTGAAGCTTACATTTGGAACTGGTCCAGTGTTGCTTCTGCTATATTTTGTTGGCAACATCAAGTCACAAGGTTGGCTGAAATTCAACAGATGGAATAAAGGACTTTATTATTTATTTTAGTGGGAAGAGCTATAATATCACATTTTAAGATGTGTGAATAAAAGGAGGAGACAAGTTATGGCCATTTCTATTGCCTCCCACGAACAGTAGAAAAACAGAAATCTCTTTGCTTTTGTAGAGTTATACATTCTATTGAGGCAACAAATTCTCCTGTTTCAGTCTACCTCCCAAATATGCCCCTAATATAACCATTCTGTCCTCTTGCATGTCCCTGAAGAGTCCTCTGATTTTTCACTTTCTTGTACTATAGTCATGCTTTATGAATGTCTGTGGAATGAAAAAATATATGAATTTCTTCCCTCATATTCTTGGTCAATTCCGTCTTCAAGTTTGCTCACTTCTCGGAGGCATTTCCTGACATTATGCTCTGTACTCGATGTTTCTCTGTGTTCTCTGACATACTGTATTTTAGCACTGGTGAATGCTGAATTGTGGTTAGTAGTTCAGTATCTTCTTGGTAAGGTTTCTGAAGAAAAGGTTCCTTCCTTGTTGACATATTTCCATTTCCGGTCAACAAATAATTGTCATATACCTATTCTGTGTCAGGCACTGTGCTGAGTGGTAGAAATAAACACAACAGACAAGGAAGGAAAGTGGTTGCATTCATGGAACTACATAAGTAGCATTTTTAATAATGCTGGGGATTTGTTTTTATTTTATTTTTTATTTTTTATTTTTATTTTTTTAAATTTTTATTTATTTATGATAGTCACACAGAGAGAGAGAGAGAGAGAGAGAGAGGCAGAGACATAGGCAGAGGGAGAAGCAGGCTCCATGCACCGAGAGCCCGATGTGGGATTCGATCCCGGGTCTCCAGGATCGCGCCCTGGGCCAAAGGCAGGCGCTAAACCGCTGCGCCACCCAGGGATCCCGATTTGTTTGTTTTTAAAGCAAGATTAGTATATTAGGTTTTGTTTTCTTATTATGGCTCCAAACCATTTTTGGCCCATAAATCTTCTGCGTTTTAGTATTGTAAAGTTTTACCTTTAAGGCATTTGCTATGTCACTTTTGATTTTTTTTGTAGCTGCATCTTTTGTGTGAGGCAATATGTGTATTTTGAAAACCAAGCATACCAAATTGTTATGTTGAAATTCATATACTATTTTGATTAGTAGTTTGCTTTCTTCTTGGTCATTCACTTTTTAAAATCTTGGTAGTCCATCTCCAAGGACAGCATGTTATACCCATTTTGGAACACAGGTTTGAGGTTCCATATTCTGAGGAAAATTAGGTTTTAGTGCTTATTATGGTGCCCTATTCATAATGGGCACTTAATAAGCATTTGTTCATGGTAATAGCCTCTTTGGTTTTCTGTTTCATTGAGTTTCACCCAAAATGATTATTCTCAACTGGCTTTAAATAGCTAAATAAATTCTTGACCTTCAGTATAATAATTATAATAACTTCTTTTCATTCTTTATTATAGTGATACTCCCTTTCTCTCTTGCCTCTCATTCCACCCTCAATAATATTAATGTGTAAATTTGGAAATGTCTCTATTTTCACGGTTGCCAATCTGCTTGAAGCATTTGAGAATGTGCATATGAATTTTATAAATTGATGCCTGCAGAAATTAAGGACCATTTAGAGAACTGATTTATTACCTGAAAAGAATCAATGGTATGCTTCTCTGTAACTTGTTATTAGATAGTCGTATCATTGAGTTTCATTCTTGGTTCAGTCATTCATCCATTTAATATGTACTTTTTTGAGTGCCTGCAATACATCAGTCACTGTGCAAGATGCTGGTGTTACAGAAAGGAGTTAAAAATAGTCCATGTGCGCAGGGAGGTCTTTATTTTATACTTAAATCTCTAAGGTTTAAAGTATTACAGAAGGCTACAATATAAATATTCACCAGATAGAAAGGAAGAGCAAGGAAGAACTCCATGGGATTTTACCTTTCTCTGGCATCCCATGTAACCATTCTGTGAAATGTAGCAAATGATATTCTGATATTTTGAATTGAAAGCATAAGGCTATAGATCTTTCATAAATGTTGGATTTTTGGAAATGCTAATAGCTTCTGGTTATTACTGAATCTTCAAGTGTCTTATATTTGTTGCAATGAGTGTGGGGATGGAATTAAATGTTTGGAAATAAGATTGTTGAAAAGCATGTATATAAACAGGTGTATTATGACGGCTGATGTCACATGAATTATTTAATATTTGGGCAGTTCAAACTGATGAATAATTAGAATTCTTATAGAATAATATAAAATATTTTGATTGTAGATTTAGAGAAAATATTGTTTGATCAGAAAAAGTTTGAAAAACAGTAATTTTCCTCATTAACTTCTTGACAACTCAGTATGTTGGGTAAGACATATTCTTTTATATAAATGAAATCATATAATTCTATATTATATTTTGTTATGTGTAGAGAACCAAATTAAGAGATGAAAACCTTAATGAGATAAAAGGAAAAAATTTCTCTCATGGCCAGTTGGTTTATAAGAAGGGTAAAGAAGCTACATAGCAGCTCATATATGTAAAGCCTAAGTGATTTTTATTGTGTTTTTATTTACACATGACTAATGAGTTAATCCATAGATCAGCAAGGAGGTTTAAAGTATTCAAAATTAAAAGCTAGGCTATTTGGGAGGGAGAGTTAACTTTTTCATTTAAAATGGGAAGGATGATGGGATCCCTGGGTGGCGCAGCGGTTTAGTGCCTGCCTTTGGCCCAGGGCGCGATCCTGGAGACCCGGGATCGAATCCCACGTCGGGCTCCCGGTGCATGGAGCCTGCTTCTCCCTCTGCCTATGTCTCTGCCTCGCTCTCTCTGTGTGACTATCATAAATAAATAAATAATTTAAAAAAATAAAAATAAAAAAAAATAAAATGGGAAGGATGTTATTTAACTATTAACTATTGATCTGGATGATGACAAGGGAATATGAAATGGTACTTTTTCACCTGCTGGTAATCCCTTAATAAATATGCACTTCTTTTTTTCTTTTTTCCTTTTTTTATTTTTTTCCAGTATTGTAGAAACACTTTGGGGATAAAATTGTTGGAATTATAGCTGTATAAGTTATATTGTTGTACTAAAGTAAATAAAATACTGAATTTTAAAATACTGAATTTATTTTTTGAAAAGTTTTATTTAAAAAGCAGTCTGAAGGTCCCTTTGAAGGCCCCTTTTCATTTTGTATTGCAGGAGTTCTAAACTCCCAAAGTGCTCCTTGGAAAGGCCCTAATTATTAGTAGTTTGGTATTTACCTTGGCTAAATAAATTAGATATTATGTTTCACTCAGTCTGTACTCCCACAGTGAAGTGTCCTGTGTATGTGTCTATATAATATACAAAAAGTGCATAGGTTTTCCTTTTTCCCCCTAAGACATTCCATGTTTTATGAAGATGCATTTGTGCATCTATAGAGTGATTTGAACATGACATTAATAAAGAATTCAAATAGGAATAAAACCAATATTGTACCAGGTATTTTAAGGCTGTTTTAAAATAAGGTAATTAAAAGTAACCATATTAGAACTAAAATTCCTTTGATTTTTTTTTTCCCCACTCATTCTTGGCCTACTTTTTATATAACTTTATGTAACTATTGCTTAATATTAGTATTGCTTAAATTTTAATACTCTCTTTTTAATCTTTACAAGTTTGGAATTCAACTTGTCCCTCTCTATTAATGTTTAATAAGAATAGTAGAGATGAAATTTGAGCAACACATGTTCCCTTTTAAGTGGAACTACTACTTCCTTCCTTCATACTGATTAAACTGCTTGATTTTTCTAAGACCCTTATTTTCCTCCTTTCTTTTTCTTGCCTATCCCATTGTCTTTTAATTAATTTGTGTTTTTTAGATTCACCCTCCCCTCCCTGTCCATAGTAGAAAGGGAAATAAGGTAGAATTTAGGGATTACTTTATTTTCATTCACTTATTATTTAACTGTCTGCTGCTGGCAGAAATATCTGTGATCTGCGTACCACCTTTGTATGTATTGAAGAATACATAAAACTACATATATCCAGTTACTCTTTCAGTCCAAAGACAAGTAGAATTAATCTTCTTTTTCTACTTGAATTTAGAGCAATCTAGTTAATAGTCCAGAAATTTAGAGGCTTGTCTTATTTTTTCTATTTGTATCCTGCCATATTATTGCTGCTGCTGTTAAATCTTTCTGCAGTGTACTGCCTCGACCCTCACTGGCCATCACCCCCCGCCCTTTTTTTTTTAAGATTTTATTTATTTATTCATGAGAGACACAGAGAGAGAGAGAGGCAGGCAGAGACACAGGCAGAGGGAGAAGCAGGCTCCATGCAGGGAGCCTGACGTGGGACTCGATCCCGGGTCTCCAGGATCAGTCTTTGGGCTGAAGGCGGTGCTAAACCGCTGAGCCACTGGGGCTGCCCATCATCACCCTTTTTTTATATGAAGACTTTTACAATCTTTTCCTTGCCTTACTCTCCATCCCCTTCCCTTGTTGCTCATTATTATTAGCCCCAACCACCCTGAACGACGTGTAGTTCCTGAAGTATATTTTGTTTTCTCTTCCCTTCGTGCCTTTGTACATACTGTTCCCTCTACCTAGAGCATCCTTGCATGGTTGCAGTGCCCTTTCTCATTGCCAGGCAAACTCCTTTAAGCCTATTAGGAGGTCATTTCGTCTGGTTGCTTCATGACACCTTTCCCTCTTCTGGGCTTCCCCAGCATGGTATGTAAGCCTCTAAGATGACTATCCAGGATTGTTTGTCACCTCACTTGGCTATGAGCTTTGTGGGAACACAGATGGATTCTTCTCTCTATGCTCTGCACAGAGCACTTAAATGATAGAATGGAGAAGGGAGCGGAAGCTGAGGTTTGCATGTCTCCTATGCCTGGGGACATGTTTTGTTATTTTGGAAATAGTTGGATGAATTCTGTTGCCACAACAATATGGAAAGACATGTTATTATCTCTATTTTATAGTTCAGAAAACTGAAGTTGATTTGTCCAGTGATGTAGAGTACATAGCAGAGCCAGAATTTGAACCCAGGCCTGGATTGATTCCAATCTCTTGTAGCACGCTGCGTCCTCAGTCATGGATGGAGTGAGTGAGTGTGTAAGGCAGCAGAAAGAACATGTGCCCAGTCACCAGACATATCTGGGTTTGAATTCTAACTTGCCATTTCACCAACTGTTGGCAAGTTTCATGATCTCTATAAATCTCTGTTTTCCCTTCCTAAAAACGTGGCCAATACTGTATCTACTTCGGGGGATTTGCTGTGCGAATTAAATAAAATATGGCGGGAAGAGGGTTGTGTAGTGCCCCATTAGAGATGGCCATTGGGTCAGATAACACTATATATAGCTACAAGCAAAAGAAAGACTAATAAGAGTTCCAGCAAAGACAGATTTTAAACAGTTTCACATAAGAAGAAGTCTGGAAATAGTCTTCAGTGACTGAGTCTCTTTCTCATAATCACAGGGCGTCTGTGAAGTCTCCCGCACCATATCAAAAGCTGGAGAAAGTGAGCAGCCATGGGCGGGCAACAGTAATGGCTTAAGTGTTCTAACCACAGTCCACCTTTACCCCAGAGACTGGATGGTGGAGAGTAGGGTAGTGGCGATCAGACCAATGACCCTTTTTCAGTCCTCACCTTCGTGAGGGAGGAGCATACTGCTCCCTCCTCCCATAAAATTGGAGACGTACCTTTCCCAGTAGCTGTCCTGCTGCTGCTGTGTGATCCGACCTCACAATGAAAACAGTCACAAGGTGTGCTTGCTTATCACTTCGTGGGGCTGAAGCCACGAACAAGGAAACAAGCATGGAGCATTGTTTTAATCCCTACCAAGTAAGGGCCAAGAGTAGATCAGTTATGTCCTAATCAGATAATTATTTAGGTATTAATATTTCACAAAATGGCTTTTCAGTCATTTTATCTCACTGGCTTAAGACTGCTTACAAAAAACTGCTATAGCTTATAACTGCTTCCACCCCTCCCCACCCCAATCCAACATACCAAACAACAGAAGCCAGGTAGACAACCATCACCTCTAGACAGACAGCAGCAAAACCTTACAATGTCATTGGAGTCCCTCTGATAGTTGGATGGCTGCTGCTGTTTTCCCTGAGGGAACAGAAACTTCAGCTTCAGTAGCCCAAAGTTGATGATATGCTTAAAGCTCCCCTAGGGACTCACCTTTGAGTCTTACCCTGCCACTGTTATCAGACTCAGAACAGGATCTTCTTGAGTTCTGCTTCCTCCCACCCAGCTTCCTGGTGATAGAATTTTGCATGGCTGTTCGACCTCCTGCCACCTGCTCACCCTGTTGATTTTTGGCTGACTGGCGAGAAAAGGGAAACTGAACTGTGGAGCTCTTGCTGCTTTGCCAGTGATGGGTTACATTTCTCAAATGCTCATTTAGGTTCTAGAGTGGAATTTGCTATAGAAACAGTGGTAAGAAGGACATTTGGGTTATATACTGTCATTAGTTCAGTACTTCATTTACATTTTGGAGATTGCCCTGAGATCCTACTACCATTATCTGTTATTCCTGTACGGAAATATTTGATGACTTCCAACCAATTTGAAAACAAACACTTGGAACAATGTGTGACATGAATTGAATGGCCTGTGTTTGAGCTTTAACTTCCTGCATGTTGGTAGGATGCTGGAGTAACACTTGTCCAGAGAGAAAGGCAGGAGAAGCAGTTAAGGACATGGATAACTCGTAGACTGATTAATTAGTCCCTTAAAAGAAAAAGTGAAGTGTGCAGAAAGATCTTGGATGCAGAATGTGCTTGGTTCTTTCCTGTGTACACTTCATACAAGTTTTTCTTTTTAATATTCACATTTTGAAAGTTCAGTTATTTTTCCAGTAGAGCGCCACTCAGAGAACCTAGAGATATATATGTAAAGAGTAATGTCCAATTAGGGCATGACTCATATTGAGTTTCATTCTTTGGCTCAACTATGTTTTACAAATTAACGTTAATACTAGATTTTCTACAACTTAGATTCGCTAAATGGTTTTTAGTTACTCAGAAGCCACTGATAATTTTGTAAAGTAATAAACATAACAATGATGATCAAGTTCAGCCTCCAAATACTGAGAGGCATGCATGCTTTTCTGTGACAACTTTTAGAAACTGCTTTGAGGTAGATGAAGAAAAGGCAGAAGCTATGTTGAGAAGCAGATGTTGTATGACTAACGTGCCCAGCTGTGTACTAACAAAATGAACCTCATGCCGATTAGTTAACAATTCTTTGGCAGTCAGAGACCTATGTAAAGCAGTAAGCACAGCATGGGGAGATAAAAAAAATTAAAAGCATTTTCTAAACTTAAAACATTGGCTTTGTCTAGTCTACCATCTGTGTTACTGAAAAGTTGATTTTGTTGTGGGTAAGTCATACCAAGGTCACTTCCCCCCTAAAATTGGTTAACCCATAGAGTCTTCATTCTCAAATTAGTATTAGATGCCTTGGCACTTTGAATTAGTGAAAAATGTTGTTTCAATAAAGTAAGCTTCCCTTGGGTGCATAGAAATCTAAATAATTTTATACTGGCACTCTGTTATGAAACCGCTTTTTTTTTTTTTTTTTTGGGTTTCTGTTCAATTCTTGTTGGAATATTTTCAGGTTAAATCTATCAGTTATTTTAAAATTTTCTATTGAAATGCTTCTTGGCCCGATTTAGATGTATGATCATGTAAATACAAAGGGAAGTGCCACTGATCCTTCTTGTCATGGTCTTCTGTAAGAAAGCGTAGGGCTTTCTTGTCCTAAAAGTCCTCCTCCTTTGATTGAATCGTTGGTAGTCTGTAGGATGGCCTACTTAGGCTAAAAGTTCACTCTTTAGTACTTAAAAATAATCTGTTCCATTTTCCCTTACAGAACCAAAAATTGAAAATTTATACCCATAGATTATTTCTATATACTACATCAGCTCTTTGTAATTAGTTTCTTTTGGCTCAGCAATTTTCTTCCTCAGTAATTAGAGATGTTGCAAAGCACAACATGGGATTTTCTAAGAAGTAAAATGAAATATCTTAGAACTTTATAAAAATCAAGGCTGATATAATTTGTCTGAAATGAAAACAAAAAGCATAATCAAACATTTATTAATGTGTTGGTGTGATGAAATTAGGCTGCACAAAAATTAATAAGCTTTGGTATTCATATTATATTAATGGAGTGCAATAAATTGAAAACATACTTTTACCTTGATTCAAGAACTAAATGAAGATAGTTTTATCCTTCTCTGAATCCAGGAGAGTCTTTCATTAAAGTATTCAAGTTTCTTTTATATGACTTATTTTTTTAAGATTTATTTATTTATTTTTTAAATATTTTATTTATTTATTCGTGAGAAATAGAGAGAGGCAGAGACACAGGCTGAGGGAGAAGCAGGCTCCATGCAGGACGCCCGATGTGAGAATTGATCCCAGGATTCCAGGATCACGACCTGAGCCCAAAGCAGATGCTCAACCACTGAGCCACCCAGGCATTCCTATTTATTTATTTTAGAGAGAGAGAGCATGAGAGAATGTGGGGGGAGAGGAAGAGGAAGAGAGAGTCTTTTTTTTTTTTTTTTTAAGACTTTATTCATGAAAGACAGAGAGAGAGAGAGAGAGAGAGAGAGAGAGAGAGAGGCAGCGACATAGGCAAAGGGAGAAGCAGGCTCAATGCAGGAAGCCCGATGTGGGTGGGACTCGATCCCAGGACCCCAGGATCATGCCCTGAGCTGAAGGCAGACGCTTAACCACTGAGCCACCCAGGCGTCCCTAAGAAGAGAGAGTCTTAAGCAGACTCTGCACTGAGCCTGGAGCCCAGCATGGAGCTTGATCTCACAATCCTGAGATCATGACCTGAGATGAAACCAAGAGTCAGATGCTCAACCAACTGAGCCACCCAGGTGCTGCAATATATAACTTATTTTTAAACTAAGAGCTAGGATTCTGAGGGCCTTTACATCCCACATAATTTATGATATTGTTCTGGTTATGATATCTACAAAAACTTTTGCTCATTGGCTGGTCTTATTTTTGCCTATATAGCTTTGCTTTTGATTGGAGTTGAAACGTTTTATGCATGGGATGTGGTAATGCTTGCCTTGTTGAGTATTGAGAGAGAAATTTTGTTTTGGTTAAACACCATTCTGGCAGAACTTTATGAAGCTTATATTGGAAGTGGATAGAGACAGAGGGCTGCATACAATCAAAGGAGTGAATTATAAAAAGAAAAAGGAAAGAGGAAAAGTAGTGGTCATTACTGGCATTTAGAGATTTATTACAGGGGATTCTAGATACTCCATTAATTCATACGGTATCTTTGTGAACTGAGGTCTTACAGAGGACTATGGAAAGAAAGCTGCTTATAACTGTTATTGTCTCTATAATTATATTTATTTCTCAGAATGAAGAAAACAAATGTTAATTAAATTTCAGTAACAATGTATTTTAGGAAATATATTTGCTTGATTAAAAATAATTTAAAAGTTATTAAAGACAGGGACGCCTGGGTGGCTCAGCGGTTAAGCAATGCCTTCGGCCCAGGGCGTGAAGTCCCGCATGGGGCTCCCTGCATGGAGCCTGCTTCTCTCTCTGCCTATGTCTCTGCCTCTCCTTCTCTCTGTGTCTCTCATGAATAAATAAAATCTTTTAAAAGAATTATTAAAGTTAAATTTTCATATTTAAAATTTGTCATGTGTTGCCCCTGGACGCCGCCGAGTAAGCATCGTTAAAGTCTCCCCTCCCACCGCCGTCCCGTCTAAGTCAGAGTCTCCCAAAGAGCCTGAGCAGCTGCAGAAGCTCTTCATCGGAGTTTTGAGCTTTGAAACAACCAATGAGAGTCTGAGGAGCCATTTTGAGCAATGGGGGACGCTTACGGACTGTGTGGTAATGAGAGACCCCAACACCAAGCGCTCCAGAGGCTTTGGGTTCTCACGTAGGCCACCGTGGAGGAGGTGGACGCGGCCATGAACGCTCGGCCACACAAGGTGGATGGAAGAGTCGTGGAACCAAAGAGGGCTGTCTCAAGAGAAGATTCTCAAGACCTGGTGCCCACTGAACTGTGAAAAAGATTTTTGTTGGTGGCATTAAAGAAGACACTGAAGAACATCATCTAAGAGATTATTTTGAACAGTATGGGAAAATTGAAGTGATTGAGATCATGACTGACCAAGGCAGTGGCAAAAAGAGAGGTTTTGCTTTTGTGACCTTTGACGACCACGACTCTGTAGACAAGATTGTCATTCAAAAATACATACTGTGAATGGCCACAACTGTGAAGTACGGAAAGTCCTATTGAAGCAAGAGATGGCTAGTGCTTGGTCCAGCCAAAGAGGACGAAGTGGTTCTGGAAACTTTGGTGGTGGTCGTGGAGGTGGTTTTGGTGGGAATGACAACTTTGGTCGTGGAGGGAACTTCAGTGGTCAAGGTGGCTTCGGTGGTAGTCGAGGTGGTGGTAGATACGGTTGGTGGCAGTGGGGATGGCTAAAATGGATTTGGTAATGACGGAAGCAACTTTGGAGGTGGCGGAAGCTATAACGATTTTGGCAATTACAACAATCAATCCTCTAATTTTGGACCCATGAAAGGAGGAAATTTTGGAGGCGGAAGCTCTGGCCCCTATGGTGGTGGAGGCCAATACTTTGCCAAATCATGAAACCAAGGTGGCTATGGCGGTTCCAGCAGCAGCAGCTATGGCAGTGGCAGAAGGTTTTAATTACTGCCAGGAAACAAAGCTTAGCAGGAGAGGAGGGCCAGAGAAGTGACAGGGAAGTTACAGGTTACAACAGATTTGTGAACTTAGCCAAGCACAGCGGTGGCAGGGCCTAGCTGCTACAAAGAAGATATGTTTTAGACAATACTCATGTGTATGGGCAAAAAACTCAAGGACTGTATTTGTGACTAATTGTATAACAGGTTATTTTAGTTTCTGTTCTGTCCAACAAAGGGTTTTAATGTAGATTTTTTTTTTTTTTGCACCCATGCTGTTGATTGCTAAATGTAATAGTCTGATCATGATGCTGAATAAATGTGTCTTTTTAAAAAATAAAAATAAAATAAAATTTGTCATGTCAATTATAATTTTTTTAATTTCAAAAAAAATTTATATCATTCAGTAAAATAATTTGTGTTTTCCTAAAGTTCTGTAGTTGCTTATTCTTTAAAGAAGAGTTTTATTTATTCATTTGTTAAAGATTAATTGAGTTTAGAGAGAGTGAGCGCATGTGCATGAGTGGGAGGGGGAGAGGGAGAGAATCCCAAGTAGACTTCCTGCTGAACTTGGAGCTTGATGTGGGACTCTGTCTCACAACCCTGAGATCATGACCTGAGCCAAAACCGAGAGTCGGATGCTTAACTGACTGTGCTACCCAGGCACCCTTATAGAAATAGTATTTGTTGAAAACCTGTATTATAACTGTCACCACTACATTACATTGAATTCTTTTGATTTTTATCACAGTAATTTCAAATTTTCCATATCATAGGTTGGGGATAGAAGAAAGTTTTATAATAGGACTCAGAGTTCTGTTAAGCAAATGAAGAGTATGAATAGCGTTCTATATATATATATTGACTGGGCACAGTATACTTTATTGATGGTACATGACAAGGTAGGACTTCCTAATCCCCTCCAGTTCTTCAGGAGGTCTGGGATGGAAATTGGAAACTGTTGAGGTCAGGACATTCTCAATGTGTCAGGGGACGAGTTGGGGTAAGGACTCTACAGCAGAGAGATGGCCCCTCTTCCTCTTGCTCTTGCTGGGGCTGATGATCTAGGGGGCTCTTAACTTCTTGGAGGCCATGTGGACTATAAGGTCCCTCACCTGGTTGCTGTAGCCAAATTCATTGTTATACCAGAAAATAAGCCTGACAAAGTGGTCATTGAGGGCAATGTGAGCCCTAGCATTAAAGGTGGAAGAGTGGAGGTCCTCAGTGTAGTCCAGGATGTCCTTGAGAGGGCTGTCCAATGCCTGCCTCCTCCTCCTTGATGTCATTACATTTGACAGCTTTCTCCAGGCAGCAGATCAGATCCATGACTGACACATTGTGGGTGGAGACACAGGAAGCCATGCCAGTAAGCTTCCAGTTCAGCTCAGGTATGGCCTTTCCTATAGACTTGGTGGTGCCAGTAGAAACAGGGATGTTGTTCTTGGCAGCCCTTCAACCATCATGTCACAACTTCCTAGAGAGGCCATCCACTGTTGTCTGGGTGGCAGTGATGGCATGGACTCATAAGTCCTGAGTCCCTCCATGATGCCAAAGTTGTCAAGGATGACCTTGACCAGAGGAGCCAAGCAGTTGGTGGTGTAGGAGGCATTGCCAACAATCTTGGAGTTGTGTCATAGTTCTCATGGCTCACACTCATCACAATCATGGGGGCATTAACAGAATGGTCAGTGAGGATGACCCTCTTTGCCCCACCCTTCAAGTGAGCACCAGCCTGCTTCATGGTGGTAAAGACCCCAGTGGACTCTACAACATACTTAGCACTAGCATGACCCCATTTGTTGTTGTCAGGATCTTGGAAGATAGAGATGGGTTTTCTGATAAGTTTCCTGCTCTCAGCCTTGACTGTGTCATTAAATTTGCTGTGGATAGAATCATCCTGGAATACGTGAACCATGTAGTTGAGTTCAGTGAAGGGGTCATTGACGGCGACAGTATCCACCTTGCCAGAGTTAAAAGCAGCTGTTGTGACCAGGTGCCCCAAGTAGCCAAATCCGTTTACTCCAGACTCCACCATCATGTCTTGGAGACTTGGCTGGCACTGCACCAGAAGATGTGGCTGTGTGTCGAAGAGCAGAGAGCCAGCATTTAATTTATTAACACGCTCATCCTATGTATATCAAGGAGTGGTGTGACTTTTGGGATGTTTCTTCATTTTGTGGGTCTTCGTTTTCTCACCCAAAAAATAAATGGCTGTCATATATTAGACAAACTCTGAACTTTGTATTTAGGAGACCGTTGATTTTTTTATTCAGTCTAAATCCTATAGTATGGTGTTCAAGCCCTTTTATAGCTAGAAGTCTTTAGTTATGTTTTAATTTAATTTACTTTCACAAATTTTGTTATAGTATTCACCATTCTTTAGACTTAACAGATTCTGTGGCCCACAAGCAGAAATGTAGTATACTTAGCTCATCTCCATTTACAGTTCTTCCTGTATGTCCTATCATGGTCAGCGGGATTACTGTTAACCTTGTCATCCTATGTACCAGGTACGGTGCTAAGTGCTTTACATGCATTCTTTTCTAAGTCAGCCCTCATGACAACCCTGTGATAGGTCAGCACTATTATTACCTCCATTTTACGGAGGAAACTGAAACCCATAATGATGAAGTCATTGCCCAACATACACAGCTGAAATGAGTCAGAGCCAATCAAAAGTGTTTTCTTTCTTTTTTTTTTTTAAGATTTTATTTATTTATTCATGAGAGACACAGAGAGAAAGGCAGAGAGAGAGAGAGGCAGCGAGAGAGAGAGAGAGAGAGAGAGAGAGAGAGAGAGAGGCAGAGACACAGGCAGAGGAAGAAGCAGGCTCCATGCAGGGAGCCCAATGTGGGACTCCATCACAGGACTCCAGAATCACACCCTGGCTGAAGGCAGGTGCTAAACCACTGAGCCACCCAGGGATCCCCCCAGAAGTGTTTTCAAAGCCTATGCAAGCCTTTACTTCTAGGTGATATTCCCTTCTCTCTCTGCAGCCTCCCAAGTCCTGTTGATTCTACTTTGTAAATAAGACCTAAGAGCCTTTCTTCATCTGTCCTTCTTTCGCCATTAATTTAGATTCTTCATCCTCATCATCCAGACTACTTATTTTGTGAGTTTTCCTGCTGCTCTTCTGTACCTGTTCTCTTCTTATCTAATGTAGAAGTAGCTGATTCAGATCATATAATGTTTTCCTCACTACCTATTGGTTAAACTGTAAGAGTCTCAATGTTTATAGACTGTCCCAGTGTATTTTACTTGCTCACTTTCAACTTGTATTATATTGTAGATTCCTTGAGTCTAGGGCTATTATCTTTATAGTCCTCACAGTATTACGAATGTAATTGCTTAGAAAACAGAGGTAGACCGTGGCAGCGTGGCAATTCAGAAAGTACTTTGCTAGAATGAAAATGAATTACTCTGTGTAGTAGGAATAGTAAGGTTATTTTAGTATATTAATAATTCACACATTATTATTTTAATGTAGTAATTCATATAGTCCTCCAAAAATATTAATTTTACTTAATACAGTTTTCAGTTATTACATGCAGTTCTGAGTTCCTGTAGAATTTTTCTAGAAGGGAATTAATAGAATTGAGACACAGCAAAAGCTTAAATACTAGGTTTTGGACATTTATTGTGGGACAGAATAAAAATTAACAGTCATTGACTTCTTGGTAGAAATTTGAGTAAAAAATTTATGATATTTACTTTGTGTAAATAAGTCTGTAATCAGGATCTTTTACTATGCTCAAAATGTACCAGTGATGCATGAACCACTGTAAAAGATAGTGCAGATAACTGGTATAATCCTATACTTGGTTTTGTTTTAATTTGCAATACTTCTTAAGTCTTTTTAAATCTAAACTTTTGTTGGAGACATTGAAACATGGTAAAAGTTATTGGTTACCAGTTGTCACATTATTTTTAACAGAAATGTTTATATCATAAAAGGTTTCTTAACAAATGCATAGATGGGCAAATTTTCATGATAGATAAAATATTTAAAATAGGCTTCATTTAATATCTCCATGTCAGTAACTGTGTATTTTTTGTGTTTTTATTCATTACTTTAAAAAATTGAAATATAATTCACATACAGTAAAGTTTACCCTTTTATAGTGTGCAGTTCAGTGGCTGTTAGTTTATCCACAGAGCTGTACAGCCATCCATCACTGACCTATAATTCCAGGAGATGCTTTACCACCCCACAAAGAAACCAGTGCCCATGAGCAGGCATTTCCCTTGCCTGTCTCTGGCCAACCCCTGGTGGCCAATAATCTACCACCTGTCACTATCAGTTTACCTATTCTGGACATTTCAGATGGATTTACACAGTATGTGGCCTTTTGTGTCTGGGCTTCTTTCACTGAACATGTTTCCAAGGTTTATCCATGTAGTAGCATATATTAGTTCTTTATTCCTTTTTATAGTGGGATTCTACTGCATTGTATGGCTACCACATTGTGTTCATCCATTTATTAGTTGATGGATATTGAAATTTCCACGTTTTGACTATTACAAATAATGTCATGAACATTTGTATACTCATTTTTATATGAATAAATGTTTTCTGTTCTCTTGGATGTATACTTAGCAGCAGAATTGCCCAGTTATATGGTAAGTCTGTGTTTAGCCATTTAAGAACCTGCTAGACTGTTTTCCAAAGTGGCAACATCTTGCATTCCCACTAGCAGTGCAGTATATGAGGAATCCAAATTTCTCCATATCCTCGCCAACCCTTGTTATTATATGTCTTTGATGATAGCCATTCTAGTAGGGGAGAATCTCTAAGATAAGTGACTTTCCTTATAACATAGTATTAAATTAATGAAGGTAATAATTATTTTCCAGTTTGCAGAAAACTAACTAAATTTACATTTTCTTCTATAACTATTACTAAACAATTGAAACCTATTAATTACACCAGCTCCAGATATATAAAATTAAATATTCATTAAAAAATATACATGTAAATGTTTCATGTTTCTGGTACTCCATTACCTAAATAAATATGAGAACTACTATTTTTTATACATCTAAGGCATAAGTGCTTAAGCTCACAGACACTTGCTTTTTGTTTCATTGTTCGTGTTGATTGTGAACAATTATCTTGTCAATATATTCACATTGATTCTAATAGAGCTAGAAGTGTAATTGAAATAGCATTTTAAGTCTTAAAAATATGCAAATGTTGCATTTTAATAGGTTGACATAAATGGATAGTGGAACTTTAATGAAGTGAAAATAAGCTATAATAAGAAATATGTTTTGTGCTGGTTTTGGTAGTATTCACTGTATTTTAAGTAATTAAATACTGGTAAAGAATGAGCAAATAATGCTTCTAATCATTTTCTTCAGTTGGACTGAGATAGAGCCAAGAAGCTTCTATAAAGGCAGCTAGGGTGGAGAGAAGGCTATGAGAGTACTTTGAATGGTTCTTTGTGCTAAAAGTCATAGTTGGGCTTCTTGTTGATTTTCTGTGTGAGCATATACAGCTAATTCAACTTATTTTCTCATACATTTTTTGAGGATGTCTATAAGAATAAAGATTAAGTTTTAATATTAAAATAGGCCTTGTGCATGGGGTAACATCATTACTGTAATAAAGATCCTTTCTTTACCCAAGCTGGGAGTTGAGTGCCTGGCAGACTTCAACCCATGCTTCTCCTTTTTAATATTACCTGTCATCAGTGTCCCTGAGGTCGTAAGAGCAGAACTGTCAGCATTCTCTTATATAACGGATAGGAAAAGTTGTTTTAATTGGTAATCTCTGTGTGGTAGTACGTCTATATTCTTTCCTTTGTCTGTTAATAGGTACGGTGTCAAAAAAAAAAAAAGGTACAGTGTCCTGCAAACTAGCACCATAGCCTTTAGGTTGTTATAACATGCCAGCTCGGGATAATTGTGATGTTTTTTCATATAGATAACCCTCATTTCTTTTCTTTTCTTTTCTTTCTTTTTTTTTTTTTTTAAAGATTTTATTTATTTGAGAGAGAGAGTGAGAAAGGGGAGGGTCAAAGGGAGAAGTAGACTCCCCGCTAAGCAGGGAGCCTGACTCAGGGCTTAATCCCGACTTGTGAACACGACCTCAGCCAAAGACAGATGCTTAACCGACTGAGCCGCCCAGGCACCCCCTCTCATTTCTTTTAAAGTAATGATTTATGGTATTATCCAAATGCATTTAAAACATTTTTTTTCATTAAGTAATCTCTGTGCTCAACATGGGACTTGAATTTACAAACTCAAGATCAAGAGTTGCGTGTTCTATTGACTGAGCCAGCCAGGTACCCAATCCATATGCATTTTGTAATGTTACATTAGTTGCTTAAAAGAAAAAGAACATTTTGCAGTGGCAGGTGGCAATAATGTGACATATTGGTTGGTAAAGGATCAGTGCTGAAACAGATGCCTAGGCCAAATAAAATGGGTAAGGAGGGGCTGATCGTGATTGATGATGAGAGGGACATCACAGGGGCATGAGTTCCCTTGTTCAGTCTCATGTTGGGGCAGGAAATGAATTTGTTGTAAGTGTTGTATTACATTTGGGGGGTGGGGAGAGAGAGAGTTTAGACTTCAATTCTTAAGTCATATAATGTTAAGAGACAGGATAACCTATCTAGAAGATTTGGGGTTTGGATTTATATTTTGGGGGGGTTATAATTTCTAAACAATTGGGAGGAAATCCATCCAGAATAACTTGGAAATTTTGGGTAGATTATCTGCAAATATATTACTTCTTTCAATCAATTCAGTTAATATTTGTATTCAATTTGCTGATTTTTTTTTAGAAGAAAAATGTATCTGTATGGAGTGAAATTGGTTTGGCATTTGTACTTAGGGAGGCTTTTCTTAAGTTTTGTTATCAGGATTATGTCAGTCTATAGAATGAGCTGATTAATTTAATATAAGGATTATGTGTTATTTTAGGCTTTAACTTCTAAAGATGAACTCATCCTAAATGACTTTGAGGGTATATAGATAAGTGACTATTTTTTCCAGTCCCTGGCTTTCAGTATCTTCAGATAGTCTTTACCTTCTCGAAATACTTTTTGTAATGTATATTTTTCTAGAAAATAGGCAAAACTCTATAGGTTTTTACATCTTCAAAAAAAATTTGTAGACAGTATTACAGACTTTCAAGAAATTTCCCACATATGCAATTATATCACTCTTTCATTTATGATATTCCAGAAGTCTCACTTTTTGACCCCAGTTTTCCTGAAAGTGTCATAATGAAGAATACTATAAGAACAGCTTGAGGTTTTTGTCCCTCATAAAGAAATAGACCTCACTTAATATATTTTTTGAGATGGAGATGGGCAGTACAGTCAAGCAGGTATAATCTCTTGGTGATATAGCATGGACAGGAGAAAATCATCCAAATATTGTTTCCTCTGTATAGTGGGACTCTGGGTGGTTTTTATTCTCCAGCATTTTCTTTTCTATTTTTGTACATTTTCTACAGAGAAAATAAATGCATAGGAAAAATAAACATGATCTTAATTGTCAGGGCAGTGTGTCTGTCCACAATACTTTTAACTCTCTACCCATCCTTCATTGTCAGTCCACCTGGTTAAACAGAAATGAGGATGGATGGATAATGAATATTTCTTCATGATTACTTTCTTAGCTCACAACAAAGATTCTAAAGTATTCCATTTCATAAAATAGCCAATTAGAGAGGTACTGAAACCATTTCCCCCCCCTCTGGAGGGATAGTCTTTCCTTACAGAGTAGAGAGAGAGATCACAGTGTCGTTCTTTCCTGAGCAGGAGCATTAACTGCCTAGATTTCTCTTTTTCTTGCAAAGAGAGGACCTTGCTTACTGCTCCCACCTTCCCCTTTCAGGAAGAGGAAGGAATAAGAGAGACAGGAGGTAAACTGAGTATAGTTAGCACTAGCTATAATAATGTTCCAATCTTGGAGATCTGGTGCTGCAATTTTTAGGTAGTCAAAGTATGTAGCCATAAGGGATTCTATTTGGGAATCAAAGTGCAGTGAAGTCATTTGGCATCAATTCATTTTGAAGTTTTGAGACCATTGACTTCCTCTTTGAAAAATTTTAATCTGAAATCTGTCTTGAGGATTGATAACTTCTCCAAAAGATCTCTCCACAACTATTCCAAGAGGATGTCAGATTTAGCCAAGTATTGATGTATTAATTCTACTAGATTAGTTTCTATGTGTACACATACTCATGCACTGAAATCTGATTGTCTTCTGAAAATGTTATTTTTTAATTATTTGACCTCTTTTTATATACTATTAAGAGATATTAGGATGCAAATGCAGTCCTGTGAGTATTACCTAGACAATAAAGGTATTCTCTCTCTCTCTTTTTTTTTTTCATGTTTAAGAGTATACCAAAGCCTTTTGCAGTGGCTTCTGATACAGGAAGTCTCTTAGAAGTACTGCTTTAATATTATATAGTGACAAAAGGAGAGTCACAAACACAGTTGTGTATTTTTTTCCTCTGTTGATTTGAGTAGGATTATACAACCTCTAGCGTGATGTGCCAATTCAACAAAATGACAAAGACCAAAAAATAAGGAGGTTAATGTAAGATGAGGGAGAAACAAAAAATAAGACAAAAGAAAACCCAAGATGAGAAAGATTCAGTGAGGAAGTTTTACTCAAGGACATGAAACAGTTTTTTCCCTCATTATCCCCAATGAATATGGCAGGAATTTCTATCTTAATTATTCATTAAAGTAATGTCCAGAGTAGACTTTTAACAAAATTCCAATAAAATAGAGCAACCCATCACAAATCTAATGGAGGAAAAGAGAAAGAAATGACTTTACAAACTAAAAAAGAATACTAGGGGGCACCTGGGTGGCTCAGTTGGTTAAATGTCTGACCCTTGATTTCAGCTCAGGTCATGATCTCAGAGTTGTGAGATTGAGCCCTGCGCATTGGCCTTTGTGCTTGGTGTGGAGCCTGCTTAAGATTCTCTCTCCCCCTCCACTCTGGAAAACAGTATGGAGGTTCCTCAGAAAGTTAAAGATAGAGCTACCCTACAACTGAGGAATCCCATTACTAGGTATTTACCCAAAGGATACAAACATAGTCATCTGGAGGAGCACCTGCAACCCAGTGTTTATAGCAACAATGTCCACAATAATTAAAATATGGAAAGAGCCCAGATGCCCATCGATAGATGAATGGATAATGATGTGGTGTATATATACAATGAAATATTTTTCAGCCATCCAAAAAAAAAATCTTACCATTTGTTATGATGTGGATGGAACTAGAGCCTGTTGTGCTAAGTGAAATAAGTTGATCAGAGAAGGACAATTATCATATGATTACAATCATATGTGGAATTTAAGAAACAAAGCAGAGGATCATAGGGGAAGGGAGGGAAAAATAAAGTAAGACAAAGTTAGAGACAAACCATAAGAGACTTTCAACTCTAAGAAACAACCTGAAGGTTACTGGAGGTGAGGGAAATGGGGAGATGGGGTAGCTGGGTGATGGACATTAAGCAGGGCACATGATGTAATGAGCACTGGATATTGTATGTAACTGATGAATCCCTGAACTCTGCCTCTGAAATTAATATACCATATGTTAATTAATTGAACGTAAAATTTAAAAAAGGATTCTCTCACTCTGCCGCTTTGCTCTATCCTCCATCAAAAAAAAATTAAAAAGGAATACTAGAAATTTGGAAGAGATTAAAAAATTATGAGACCACTATGCAGAGTTTTGTGGTACTATTCTTGGAAATCCTGATGAAATCTAAAATTTCCTAGCAAACGTAAGCCATAAAAATCAACTACAAAAGTAGAAGAATGTGATTGTGACTTCTCTGTTTGAAATTCCCTTTACTGGCTTCCATTCTTCAAAAGGTAAAGATAGCTTCTACTTGCCTTCAAATCCTGTATGACTCATGCCTGCCTCTCTAGCCCTGTAGCCTTACTCCTTTGGTTCCTGCACTCTAGCCAGACCTATTTTCTGTTGATCTTGCATACACTATCCTCTTTCACTCTAGGACTTTTGTACATCCTATTTGTTTTGCTTGGAATGCTGTTACCCCTTGTCTTGAGCAGTTAATTTCTATGTATCTTTAGGTTTCAATTCAAATTTTTGTGTCCATGGGGAAACTATCCCTTAATCTTCAAAGCCTTGGTTTGGGTATTTATGTCATATGTTTTCATAATTCCCTATACCTTTTCTTCATATAGTTAATACTGTTAATAATGATTCTGATTATTTGTGTCTCTTTTCTCCCAACGAGACTATAGTCTCTTTGAGGGTAGCATTGATGGCTGTTTGGCACACCATTGGAACTTTAGTGCCTAGTGCATAGATGGGTACTCAACAAATACTTGCAGGATAAATAAATACCTTCATAATCAAGTAACTTTTCCATTTCTTTAATTATAAGAATTAGAAACCCATTTTCTCCAAACAAAACAAAACCTAAATGGATTTATGGACGCATTCTTCCAAGCTTTCCAAGAAGTAATTTTCTATATTAAACTGTTTCATGGTATACCTATATACATATGGAAAGCTATCCAGTTCATTCGGTGCCAATATCAAATTTGACAAAGCACCAAAAAGTAGTTATTATTGATCTAGTTCAGTTATGAGAAGCCAATATGAAATTCTAGCAAATCAGATTCAACAGGATATTAAAAGAATAATATCTCATAACCAGATAGAATTTCTCCATTGAATAAAAAAAATGCATGTGGTTAGGGGGTCAAATATGAAAACTACATGATTATTTCAGCCAATGCCAGAGGAGTTTGATAAAACTCAGTATTTATTTCCTTATAGTAAATCTTTGAAAAACTTAGAATAGATGTGAATTAATATGAAAGTTGAAGTTGAACAAAAGAAAAGGTTAGTGACGTCTATAACATAAGAAAATAATGTAATGGAAATGCACTATTTACTATAGCATCAAAGAATACCTTGATGAAAATAAGGCCAATCAATGAAGGAAATTATAAAATTTTGCTGAAAGATAAAAGAAAATCTAAATAGAAAGTCATATTATGATCCTGAATGGGATGACAGAGTAAAAATAGGCATGCTTCCAAAATTGGTTAATATTTATTGTGCCAGAATTCCAAAGTGTTTCTTTCGAAATTTGACTAGAGAACTTAAGTTCATTTGGAAGGACAAAAACAAAGACAATTTTCAGTGAACAGTAATTAGGAAGAAATAATATTACCATTTTTTATAAAAATGATATGGAAATACCATGTTTTATTAAAAAAACAATTTAAACAACATAATATTGAAGAATAGACAGACATATCTGAATAAGCCTAGAAAGACATTTCACTGTATGTATGAAATTAATACATGCTTTTGAGAAGAAATTTAAAGCCGGCAGGGTGGCAATAATATTAAAATAATAATAATAATGAAAAAGAAACTTAAAAAGTCAGGCAATTAGCTTCATAAAACAGAGGTATATGAAT
Source organism: Canis lupus dingo (assembly GCF_003254725.2). Lineage (NCBI taxonomy): Eukaryota > Metazoa > Chordata > Mammalia > Carnivora > Canidae > Canis > Canis lupus. The sequence goes on along the minus strand of NC_064259.1, from coordinate 62,174,956 downwards.
GGCCAGCAAGCACATGAAAAGATGATTGATATCATTACTTATCAGGTAAATACAAATGAAGACCCCAAGGGGATTCTCTCTCTCCCTCTCTCTCTCTCCATTAGAATGGCTAAGTTTAAAAAACTGACAATAACAGGTGTTGGCAAAGATGTATAATTCTCATCAACTGCTGGTAGAAATGTAAAATGTTACAACCACTTTAGAAAACTGTTCAGCAATTTCTTTATTTTTTATTTTTTTAAGAGTTTATTTATTCATGAGAGAGAGAGAGAGAAGCAGAGACACAGGCAGAGGGATAAGCAGGTTCCATGCAGGGAACCTGATGTGGGACTTGATCCCAGGTCTCTAGGATCATGCCCTGGGCACTGCTGAGCCACCCAGGCTGCCCAGCAATTTCTTTTAAAAAGTTAAACATACGCCTAATCATACAATCCAGTTATTTCATTATTTGCTCAAGAGAAATGAAAACATATGTTCACTCAAAAACTGGTCTATAAATGTTTATATCCGTTTTATCCACATTAACCCTCACTACTAAGACCTGTTCTTTACTCATAACACTTCTGACACCAAATGTGGTTTTTCCATATCAAGCAATAAATACTCTTATTCTCTGCAGGTACCAAATGGGAATTCTACAATTTAATTCAGTTCTGACACTATCCTCAAGTTTGCACAGACCTCCTGGTTAAGGGTTCAGGCCCCCAAGACTGCCCCCTACTTCAGACACCAGTCACATGTAGTGGGTCATGTAATGGGTTATCCACACTTCAGTCTGACTTGACTATCAATCGGGGGGTTCTTAACCTCCTTCTCAGTTTCCATAGTTTGCTATATCATGGCTTATAGACCTCTGTGAGAGGCTTACATATTATTTCTGGTTTATTATAAAGGATACTATAAAGAATACAAACAAGCATCCAGTTGAAAGGGTGTGGGAGATCTGGGAGTCCCATGTGCAGGAGCTTCCTTCCCCATGGAGTTTGGTGTGTACCATCCTGCTGACACTTGGATAGGTTTACCAATCTGGAAATCCTCCAAACCCCATCACTTAAGGTTTTTGGGAAGCTTCTATTATGTAGGCATGATTAATTAAATCATTGGTTTTTGGTGGTCAAACTCAGTCTCCAGCACCTGGATGTCAGGGTTAGGGCTGTAGTTCCAAACCTTTACTCATATAGTTGGTTCTTCTGGCAACCAACCCCCATTCTGTAGCTATCAAGGAGCCCATGACAGCCACTATATTAACATGAACTCAGATATGTTGAGAGAGGGCTTATTACGAATAATAGATGTTCCTGTCACCCATATCCCTCAAAAAATTCTAAGGATTTAGCTTTGTGCCAGGATTTGGAGGAACACCAATAAAATATGTATTTTTTTTTAAAGATTTTATTTATTTATTCATGAGAGACACACAGAGGCAGAGACACAGGCAGAGGGAGAAGCAGGTTCCCTGCAGGGAGCCTGATATGGGACTCAATCCCAGGACCCTGGGACCACGCCCTGAGCTGAAGGCAGACGCTCAACCGCTGAGCCACCCAGGAGTTCCAAAAATATGTATATTTTAATTGAGGTATAATTGACATGTAATGTTAGTCTCTGATGCACAACATATTGATTTGATATTTGTATTCATTGCAAAATGATCACATGACAATGTCTAGTTAATATCTATCACTGTACCTAATTATAGAATTTGTGTGTGTGTGATAAGAACTTTAAGATTTACTCTTTAAAAAAAAAAAAGATTTACTCTTGGGCAGCCTGGGTGGCTCAGCGGTTTGGTGCTGCCTTCAGCCCAGGGTGTGATCCTGGAGACCCAGGATCGAGTCCCACATCGGGCTCCCTCTGCCTCTCTCTCTCTCCTCTCTGTGTTTCTCATGAATAAATAAATAAAATCTTTAAAATAAAAAAAAGATTTACTCTTATAGCAACTTTCAAATATGCAATATAGTATTATTAACTATAGTCATCATGGTGCACATTACATCCTCATGACTTATTTATTTTATAACTGGAGGTTTAAACCTTTTGACCCTTTTTATCCATTTTGTCACCTCCTTGCCTCTTGCCTCTGGAAACCACCAATCTGTTCTCTGTATCTATGAGTTTGATTTGTTTCTTTGTTTAGATTTGACATATACATGAGATTATATGGTTGTCTTTCTCTGACTTATTTTACTTAGTGTAATGCCCTCAAGGTCCATCCATGTTGTCACAAATGGCAAGATTTCCTTTTTGTATTGGCTGAGTAACATTCTGTTGTATATAGATACCGCATCCATTTATCCATTGATGACATTTAAAGTTGCTTTCAGGTCTTAAAAATATATATATATATATTTTTTTTTTAAGATTTTATTTATTTATTTGAGAGATCATGAGTGGGGGGATGAGCAGAGGGAGAGGGAGAAGCAGACTCTGTGGTGAGTGTAAATCATGACTTGGGGCTTGATGTCACCACCCTGAGATCATGACCTCAGCCAAAATCAAGAATCAGATACTTAACTGGTTGAGCCACCCAGGCGCCCTGAAAATATGTATTTCTTATACCACAGTATCACAGACCCAAACTGAAAACAACCCAAATGTCCATCAGTGGATGAATGGAATATAAAAAGTGGTGTAACTATATAGGGCATATACCACAATTCAGGAATACAAGGGGATGATCCAGTGAGACATGCAACAGTGTAAATCAATCTCAGAATTATTATATTGAATAAAAGATGCCAGACTCTAAATACTTTTATACTGTTAATATTCCATTTATATAAAATTCTAAAAATTGCTAACTAATTTACAGTGACAGGGAATAGCAGATCACTGCCTATCTAGGGACTGAAAAGGAGCATGAGAAACCCTTTAGAGATGAAAGAGATGAACTGCTTCTTGATTGCAGCAGTGGTTTCATAGATACATACAAACTCCTTGAAATATACAATCCAAATGGATGCAGTCTATTATGCATGTATGTCTATATTGTATGTATCATGATATATTATATATTTATAGGTTTCTCTCATCTGCCACATCCAGTTTGTCAGCACATCCTATTGGCTGCACTTCCAGAAAGTTATCCAAAATTCAGTGACCTTTTGTTACTCCACTGCTACTCCACTAGTCCAAGCCACCATGATCTTCTGCATCGATCATTGTTCCAGACTTTCTACTGGTTTTGAGATGCTACACTTGCCTTCCGTATATCAGTAGCTAGAGTCATTTTGTTAAAACCTAAGTCTAATCACATCAGTCTCCTGCTTAATACTTTGTATAATATTCATTTTACTTAGAGTAAGTCCATCTTACCAGAGTTCTTATAGTGGTCCGCAGGAACTTACAAGATCTGGCCTCCTCATACCTCTGTGACCTCACCTCCTGCTGTTCTCTGCTTCATGCATTCCAACTGTATTACCTTCCTTGCCTTTCCTTGAGCATTCCAGGCAGGCTTTTATTTTAGGGACTTTGACCTTGCCTTCCCTGTAGTATTTTTCCTCCAGACATCTATGTGGCTATTCCCTGACTACTGTATTTAAATCCCTGCCAGCCCCCAACCCCTACTCCCTCTTTCTCTTCTCTGCTTTTTTTCTCCATAGCACTTATTACCAGCTCACACACTATGTTTCATTTATTGCTGATTTCTTATGTTTATTGTCTTTCTCTTTTCCCAGTCTAGGATGTAAGCTCACTGAGGGCTGGGAATTTTGTACCTGCTCCTACCCCAGCTATTTTCACATAGTAGGCATTCTAGGTATGTCTGTGGGGTGAATGAAATGCTTTCACTTGCACTACATACAAATCAAGTTCACAGTGAAGCTCGCTGAATAAATGAAAAGTGGGATATGCTTCTGAAGCAAGTTATTGTAAAGTTTCTGATCTCATTTTCCAGTAGATATTCTTCATCTAAGATAAGGAATTTTAAGGAATTGTTCAATTAGGGAATTAATTTTTTTCCCTAAAGATTTTATTTATCCATGAGAGAGACACAGAGAGAGGCAGAGACACAGGGAGAGGGAGAAGCAGGCCCCCTGCAGGGAGCCCTATATGGGACTTGATGCCAGGACCCCAGGATCATGCCTTGAGCCAAAGGTAGATGCCCAACCACTGAGCCACCCAGGCATCCCAGTTAGGGAGTTCATTTTATCTGGAGTATTTTCTGGTTTTCCTTGTTTGTAAAATGAGGTAGGTAGACTGATCCCAAAATTCCTTTTTGTTTCAAAGTCTGTGACCCTTTTAACCTGAACCCTTGGTGATTTGCAGCTGCTGAGAAACTACCTTTTAGTTTCTCTCTATAGACAGAGATTAGTGCCTTTATTTCCTTCAGTCTTTATTCCTTTTTAAACATCCCTATAGCTTTGGGGAAGAAGAGGTTAATATTAGGAGAAGGGTGGCAATTGGGGACCAGAGCTTATCTCAGCAGCTGGGCTGGGAGGGAAAAAAATCGTTTCAAATGACTACGAGTGGCCAAGATGTAATCGGAGTAGGAATCTGAACATACTTTTCTTTTGTCTACTGATTGAGGAATTTAATGGGGGTTATGCCCCAGAATTTAGTTTCAAATTATGAACGTAAGTCAGGAGAGAAAGTAAAATTTGATACATTACATTTTATAGATAGCAAGGGCTTTGTCCTATATATAGTTAGATTTAAAATTTTTTTAAAGGCATAAGATCTGCAGAAGACACAGCTTTTAATTCCTTTGGGCCCTGTCTTGAAAAGAAAGACGTGCTTAAAAGAAAGTATGCTTTTACTGAAAAGTGAGGAGTAATACAAAAGGTATAGTAAGTTGTTTTCATGATCTAAAATGCAGTTCTTTTTTTTTGTTTATTAGTAGCAAGAATTACTATCAAACTCCACTCATTGGGCCAGTGAGCTTGTGATGTTAGCGGAAGACTTGCCCCTCCTGTGGCATACTACCTTTGCTTGTTCTTCAGCCTGGTGTTCTTCACTGGTGTTCTTCAGCCAGCCAGTGGCTAAAAATGCAGTTCTTTTTATAGTCTTTAATTTCAAGGTAGTATTGATGTTGGGTTACAGACATTTTAAGTTTCACCTACCCATGCTTTTAGGATGTAACTAGTTTGATGTGCTTCTATCAGTTCTTGTTTCACTAATTTGGGGAAGCATAAAATGCTGTTATCATTGATTGGTTTTGATTAATGAATCCATCACTTTTTATAAATATGTTCATAGGATTATTGTTTTACATTGCTTTTCCGTCAAAAGTTCAAAAGAAGAGATGTCTTGAATATTTTCAGTACACTAACACTGTTTTCTTGAAATACCTAGATATTTGTAACAGCTAGTATGTTGAGAATTAAAACAATGACAATGTCACTTACGGAGTAGAGCAAATGCCATAGGTTGTTTTTCTGATAGTACAGATATTTTTGAGCTGATTCATCCAAAGGTGTTCCAAGCTTGTGTGCACTTACTGAGTTGTGTCTGCTGCCAGGCTATCTTAGTAGTGTGCAATCATGAGTTAGGGGAGGAGAAAGAGCCCAACCAACTCCCTATGTTGTTCTGAGCCATATTTTTTCTTTTCAATGGAACTAAATCAATGTGAATGTTGGGAGAGATCAAAATTTGGCAGCTTTTCATTTGCTTGATATTTATAAACAGGCTTTTCTTTGGGGAAAGGAATTTGGAGGAGGGCAGAGATGTTATTCTCATTTCTTACAAATAATCTTACATCTTACAAATGTAAGAAATATTACATATTTGTAATTTCCTATTTGACCCAGGCAGATTAAACATTTTTAATGTTTAAAAATTATATCCATACTATCCTAAAAATGGATGGAGTCCATTTGAGTATGAGGCTGTATGACAATAATGGATTGATATACAGACATTTCTGTACCTTACACAGTAAGGAAAACTGAGTAAGTGTTGGTGTGGAGGTAATGTGCTGACCTATATATACACTTCTTATCTTGTCCTCAGCAAGGAATAACTTTTGTGGATTCCCTTTTGTTGTTTAAATGGCCAGTATTTACTGAGTACCTAGTAAGTGCTAGCTCTTGTTCTTGGTGTTAGGAATGGAGTCGTTGAGAAAAGTAGTTTCTATTCTTTTTTTAAAAAGATTTTTTATTTAGTTAATTAGTTTATTTTAGAGTGAGAGATCACACATGGGGGGGTGGGGGGGTGGAGTGGGGGTGGAGGGAGGTAAGAGGGAGAGGCAGAAGGAGAGGGAGAGAGAGAGAGAGAGAGAATCTCTAGTAGGCTGTGCACTGAGTGTGAAGCCTGACAACGGGCTCTCTCATGACCCTAAGGTCATGACATGAGCTGAAACCAAGAGTCAGACAGCTCTGCTGACTGAGCCACCCAGGTGCCTCATGCTAGTTTCTACTCTTAAGAAGATTGTGTGTGGGCAGATAGATAATAAACATATACATAAATAGGATCATTTTTATTATCAGTAAGGTTATAATAAATGTGGAGAATGTAAAATAGGTTTTGGTAGATTGTGAAGATCATGGGGTATGGTGAGAGCCATTTAGCTAGAATCAGAGAAGGCTACACTGAAGAGGTGACTTTTGGATTGATACCTGAAGGGTAAAGATGAGAAACCACAAAGGCCATCTCTAAGGACATTCCCAGCAGAAAAAAAACTACAAGGTGACAATAAACTTGGTATATTCAAGGACCGAAAGCCAAGGGGGAAGAGGAATGAGAGATAAGTTGGAGAAATAGCCAGAGGCCAGGTCACATGGAAACTGGTGAGCCATAGGAAGGAGTTGGGATTTTTAAAAATGTGATGGAAAACATCTAGAGGGTTTTTCAAAGTTTATACTCTGTGTGGAAGAAAGACAAGAGGACAATAGAAATGGGAGATAGAAGACCAAGTAGGTTGCTGTTGCTAATGTTAGGGGAAGATAGTGGTGGCTTCAATCACTATGGGAGCGGTGGAGATTCAAACAATGACGCCAGTGGAAATTGATGGAGAGGTTGGACAGGTATGAAGGAGTCAAGGATGACCTTGATTGTTTGATGTCAGTAATTAAGTGTATAGTGGCGCTATTTGCTGAATTAGGCAAGTCTAGAAGTTGCATGTGGAAGTCTGAGTTGAGGACCTCCTCTCCATTTGGGCCATATTAGCCCTCTGTATACCAAGGAATATAGTCATCATCATTTGTCAGCTGAATCCATGGTACCCTTTTTACTTTTGGTCTTTATATTTTTAAGTTATTTTACAAAGTGCAGAAGTACATGTATAGGAATAATGAAAATAACTTTATTAGAAATTTTAATAAGAATTTAAACATAGCAAACTCAATTAAAAAAAATGCTTCTTTTATTCCCAGCAGTTTTAGGTTCATAGTAAAGCAAAGTACAGAGGTAACACATATGCCCCCAAACCCCACTCAGCCCCAGCCTCCTCCATTACCAACATTCCCTATCAGATTGGTACATTTGTTACAATTGATGAATGTACATTGACATATTTATCACTCAAAGTCCATAATTCCCCTTAGGGTTCACTCTTAGTGTTGTATATACTATGGATTTGGACAAATGTACAATGGCATGTTTCCAACATTGTAGCGTCATACAGAGTATTTTCACTGTCCTAAAAATACTCTGTGCTGTGCTTGTTCATTCTTCCCTCCTCCATAGCCCCTGGCAACCACTAATCTTTTTACTGTCTCTATAGTTTTGCCTTTTCCAGAATGATGAGAAGACAAGCCACAGAGTGGGAGAAACTATTTGCAAAAAACATGTATAAAAAAAAAATGTATAAAAGCCCTTTAACCAGAATGTTATATAGTTGAAATTGTACATGATGTAGCCTTTTCAGATTGGCTTCTTTCACTTAGAAATATGCATTTGAGGTTCCTCCATATCTTTTTATGGCTTGATAGTTCATTTCTTTTTAGTACTGAATAATATTCCATTATCTGAATGTGCTACAGTTGACTGATTGACCTACTGAAGGACATCTTGGTTGCTTCCAAGTTTTGGCAATTACGAATAAAGCTGCTCTGAACATTTATATGGGTAACCTGCAGGCTTAGGCCAATTTGTGTGGGTATAAGTTTTTAAGTCCTTTAGGTAAATATCAAGGAGCATGGTTACTGGATCGAATGGTAAGAGTATGTTTAATTTTGTAAAAAAAAACCTACAAACTCTCTTCCAAAGTGGCTATGCCATGTTGTTGTATTCCCATCATCAGTTAATAAGAATTCCTTTGGTCTACATCCTCACCAGCATTTGGTGGTGGTATCTCATTGTTTTAATTTGTGTCTCTGTGGTGACATATGATGTTGAGCATCTTGTCCTATACTTACTTGCCATCTGTATATCTTCATGAGTGAGATATCAGTTAAGGCCTGTGGATCATTTTGTAGTGGAGTTGTTTTATTGTTGTTGAGTTTTAAAAGTTCTTTGTATAGTTCGGTCAATGGGCTTTTATCACATATGTCTTTTGCAAATAGTTTCTCCCACTCCGTGGCTTGTCTTCTTATCATCTTGACAGTGTTTTTCACAGAAGAGAAAGTGTTTTTTAAAAAATTTTATTTATTTATTCATGAGAGATACGGAGACAGAGAGAGGCACAGACACACCGCAGACGGAGAAGCAGGCTCCATGCAGGGAGTCTGATGTGGGACTCCATCCCGGGACTCCAGGATAACGCCCTGGGCCAAAGTCAGGTGCTAAACCGCTGAGCCACCCAGGGATCCCCAGAAGAGAAAGTTTTAATTTTAATGAAGCCAGTTCTTCAGTTTAATCAATATTTTCTTTGGTTGGGCTTTTGATGTCATAGCTAAAAAGTCATCACCAGGGGATCCCTGGGTGGCTCAGTGGTTTTGCGCCTGCCTTTGGCCTAGGGCGCAATCCTGGAGTCCCGGGATCGAGTCCCGCGTCGGGCTCCCGACATGGAGCCTGCTTCTCCCTCTGCCTGTGTCTCTGCGCCCCCCCATCGCTCTCTATGTCTATCATAAATAAATAAAAATAAATCTTTAAAAAAAAGTCATCACCAAACCCAACACCCATCTCGACTTTTTTTTCTACGTTATCTTCTAGAAGTTTGTTAAGAGTATAAGATCTGTGTCTCGATCAATTTTTTTTCATGTTGATGCCCACTTATTCCAGCACTGTTTGTTTAAAAAGACTCTATTCTTTTCTTTGTGTTGACTTTGCTCTTTTTGTCAGGGATCAGTTGATTATATTTATGTGGGTATATTTCTGGGCCCTCTCTTCTTTTCCTTTGATCTGTCTATTCTTTCACCAATACCACACTGACTTAATTACCGTAGCTTTGAAAGTCTTGAAGTTGGTCAGTTTGTTCTTGTCTTTCAATATTATGTTGGCTATTCTGAATCTTTGGCCTCTCTATATAAACCTTATTAACTTATTTATTTAAAACCAGAATGTTTATTGTGTGACTAATCATTGTAATCCTTAAAATGAATTGCATGCTGCAACAGCTGCCCTCTTGGGTTTAGGTGTTGTTCCTTCATGGAATCCATGCTTGATTCTGTGGTATACAATTTTTAGAGGTCTCATTTAACAGGTTCCAGTGATATTTCATCTTTTAGCCTTGGCACTCCAACTATACTTTCTCTTCTGCTTGGCAGGAGAGCTACATTTGCCACAGATTGACTTCTGAAGGTGGTAGACTTTAGAGTGTCACAACTGTGACACATGTACATCTTACTGTGATGCTTTCCAAATGACGACGACCCCTTCATCATCTTGTTTCCAACAGCAAGACCAAAAAGTTGAATATAAATTTTAGAATCAGTTTGTTGATATCCAACAAGATAAGTTGCTGGGAGTCAGACTCAAATTTTTATTTGTTCCTGGTTGTGAAAGCATATACATATTCAAAATAAGAAAAGTCTTTAAATACAATTAACTACTCATCAACTGCCATTGATAAACCTGGAACATAGACATTAAATACATACTAATTTCATATTTCAAATACACTTCTAACAGGCTTTGGCTTATCATTACTTCTTTTGAAAATTTTGATGGCTAATGTTTTGTCTTCAAAAAGGATGACCATTAACAATTGAAGTGCATTTTTATTTTTTAACTTTATAAGTTCCCAATTAGAATGATTATCCAATGATTTTTTCATTTCTATATCAAAAGTTTCCTTCTCTTCTGTATGTATACCTTTGTATAAGTGTCTGCCTGTAGCATTTATACACATATGAGCTTTATTAAGTAGATTTTGTGTACAAACATTATAAAAGATGAAAGAATACTGCTACACATCCTTTTAGGCAAATGGGATAGTCCAGGTCCTTGTAACCTAGTACATGACAAAGTCCTTATTGAATTGACTACAAATCCTGTATTTCCTTTTTTTCCTTAAAAAATACATTGGCAAATGAATTGTAAATTCATTGCTTCTTAGATTTGAGAAAATTCGTTTTTAGGAATATTGCCATTTGCAGATTCATTTTCTGAAATTTTACTGTGACCTGCCTGTTAACACTCAACATCTAATAATTGTGAAGTATTTTTCTCCATTGATCTCTTTGCCATTATGGATAGATAATAAAAAATTCTGAATCCTCAGCTGTGTCCACTGAAACCCAAAACGAATACAATGATGGTGTCCCCAGACTTCTTTTTGAAAGATAAGGCAATACTTTTTGGATAACGCAATAAGAAAACTGAAGGTACAGTAGTGCATCCTCCCTCGAGACGAGTCCATCATTCATCCATTATATTATTATTTAATATTTTAAGTATAGTTGGAAATAATTGATGGGTAATGATGAAGTAATTCCCAGGATGATGAACTAGAAAAGATTGCAAGATGTAGGAAAAACACTGAAGTCCCATAATATATCTTTGATTTATAAAAGGGTCCAATATAGCTATATGGTAATTGAAAAAAAAATATATTTTTTAAAGTAAATTTTCTCTTTGTTCTTTGGAAGACCTCTAGGAAAGAAAGTCATGAAATATCAATCCTTACAAATTGAACTACGCAAAAAAAACTTAGGAAAAAAACTCGATCCAGTAGACCCTGAAGGTATTACCAAGGGTTAGGTTAGAAATGCATATTGGGCACCCTGATGGCATTACCAAGGGTTAAATTTGAAATACATATTAGACATGTAGAGTAGTAGTTGTCTTTATGAGGCTGGAGCTCTAGGATCTCCAGGCTAGAGATTTTGTCCGAGAGCCATCAACATATTTTTGGTATTTGAAGCCTTAAGTCTAGATAGAATCACCTGGGAAGGGAGTTTGAATTGTAAAGAGGAAAGAGCCAGGAATAGACCCCTGGCATAGTAGGCTTTTTAGAAGTTTGGTGAAAGAAAGGAAACTACTGAGAAGATGTAATCAGTGAGTTAGGGCCCTGTGATATTCAGAGGAGTGTTTTAAGGTGGAAGTAATCAATTGGGTCAAAGGTTCCTGAGAAATAATTTTTTTAAAAAGTGAGATCAGAGAAGTTTAACCATTGACTTAAAAAAAGAGAAATGGGAATCGTTGATGACCTTGAGAAGAGCTGTCTCATTGAGGTGGTAGGACTAAAAAGCTCATTTGTAGTGGATTGAAGCAAAGAAGTAGAGATAAAAAGTAGAGGCAACTTTGTCAGTAGATTTTACTGTGAAGAGGAAGTAGAGAAATGATACATAGTTGGTGGGGGTTTCTTTTAATCCTTGTTAGGGGATTGAGAGAAGTGAGTGGAGTACCTAGAATTGGGATATGAGCTAGGGAGATATTGTGGCACCTTACATATTATAAGGTTCTTTTTTTTTTTTAATTTTTTTTATTTATTTATGATAGTCACACAGAGAGAGAGAGGGAGGCAGAGACACAGGCAGAGGGAGAAGCAGGCTCCATGCACCAGGAGCCTGATGTGGGATTCGATCCCGGGTCTCCAGGATCGCGCCCTGGGCCAAAGGCAGGCGCCAAACCGCTGCGCCACCCAGGGATCCCTATAAGGTTCTATATTAATATTCTCTAGGAAGGAACAGAATACTCCCTCTTCAGTTTCTCCCTCCCTCCCCTCTTTCTTTTCCTTTTTTGATGTTAAAAAAAAAACTCTGTAGGATTTTTACTTGCTTTTTGTTGTGTTAGAGACAAAAACACTGAGCACTGGCTTGCCTTGTCTTATTTTTTTTTTTTTATATGAATCAACAGAGAAAAAATGAAATCTTAGGCAAATCCCAGTTTTCTGGGGTATATTTAATACCTTAAATGAAATGTACTAGTAGCAAGATTTCCTTATCTTTTGGGGCTTGTATGAACTATAACAATTACTGTCTGAATGATAAGATGAACTGAAATAGCATTTAATTAAGAATAGTCTAAAATTTGAATTTAGCTATTGTTTTCTTGACTGTTGCTTAGGATTGTGAAGAACAAAGTTCTGAAATATATTTTATGTTTTGAATTATAAATAATGAGAATTGAAGAAAAGTGTTGAAAACCTTTGGTATAGAAACTAATTTACTAAGTATCTATTGAATGGGTCAGTTTGGAGCAGTAAGAACTTAAAATACTATTTTGGATATTGTTTTGTTTCCTTAAAAAAATAATATTTCTTCAGAGTGTGTAAAGGTTATTATCCAGCGAAGTTGACTCTGATCATAAGTTTTCTTATCTGCCTTAGATTTGGCATATGATTTTTAGAAAATATTCAGTTGTTTGTGATATGTAGTTGTGCCAATTTCATTATTTTATGATTTACAGAAATCAAAACATCTTCTTTACAACTTTTCATATTCTGTATTTTATTTTGTGTTAAAATCTTAATCCCTGGGGATCCCTGGGTGGCTCAGCAGTCTAGCGCCTGCCTTTGGCCCAGGGCGCGATCCTGGAGGCCCGGGATTGAGTCCCGCGTTGGGCTCCTGGCATGAAGCCTGCTTCTCCCTATGCCTGTGTCTCTGCCTCTCTCTCTGTGTGTCTATCATGAGTAAATAAATATATATATTTTTTAAATCTTAGTCCCTGGGGCAGCCCAGGTGGCTCAGCAGTTTAGCGCCGCCTTCAGCCAGGGATGTGATCCTGGAGACCCGGGATAGGTCCCGCGTCGGGCTCCCGGCATGGAGCCTGCTTCTCCCTCTGCCTGTGTCTCTGCCTCTCTCTCTCTCTCTGTCTCTCATGAATAAATAAATAAAATCTTTAAAAATAAATAAATAAAACCTTAATCCTTTGTGTTATATATGATAGCTCAATATTATAAGCCTGCTTAGAAAATAGGACATTCTGGAACAATCCTAACTGATATTCTGGGAACTTAGTGGCAGTTAAACAATACAGATGTCTTTTGGCTTTTTAAATTTTCATGGTTGGCTTTCACTAAATGAGATTGTTGGATGCAGATATTATTTAGCATCATTCTCAAAAGTCTCTTCAGACTACTTTCCAAACCTAACTTCTAAAACTCTCCAAAGAAGCAAGATCTCAAAAATTTATAAAGTTGACTATTTAAAAATTCTTTAATGATAATGATAAAATGATTAAACTTATTTAGGGTGTATATTTGCCAAAGTATTATTTTACATGTTTATGCTCATAAATTTTGTATTTTAACATTTATATAGCTTCTTTGATTCTCCCCCTTTCCTCTCATTTCAAAACAGTTCTTTCTTTTTAAATTTCACCACAAATTTAGAGACAAAAGGCTTCCTCCAACAAATCGTTAGTATCCTGCAATCTTATATCATGGACTGTAAAATACTTGAGATTTGGTCCCTGCCCAAGACCTGGCTAGTTTCATGTCTTCATTAATCTTGATGTATTAAAGTTTTGCTAATAAACCCTTTGAAGCTCCTAGGCCTTTGCTCATTTTTTGCATACCTTTTACATGTAATATTGTCTCCTAACTTGCCTCTTTAGCAAGTTCCTGTTTATTCTTTGCATTTCTGCTGATATTTCACCTCTCTGCAATGTTTCTTTTGGTGCTACTTCTTAAATATTCTTTCTATGCTTTGCAGATACTTCTGCTATAGAAATTATTTAAATATAATTGTTGCACATTTGTCTTCTCCCTAGACCTGCAGTGTCCAATAGAGTAGTTCCTAGCCATGACTGGCTAGTGAGCACTTAAAGTGTGGCTACTGGGACTGAAGAATTGAAATTTTAACTTGCTTAATATATATTAAATGTGAATAGCCACCTGTGGCTAGTAGCTACTTGGATAGATAGCATCATTCTTGGCTTTGTAGTGTGATGATAGGATGAATATGGAGAGATGTGGGTAAAGATCAGTATTTCCAATAAAAGTTTAACATCTGAATTGAATGTGCTTGCAAGTGTAAAATACACTCTGACTTTTGAAGACACTACCAAAAAAAGGAATGCCATTAATAATTTGAAATATAATCTATTGCAGTGATACAATTTTAGTATTTTGGTTGTTTTTTTTTTTTAATTCTATTTATTCATGAGAGACACAGAGAGGGAGGCAGAGACATAGGCAGAGGGAGAAGCAGGCTCCCCATGGGGAGGCTGATGTGGGACTCAATTCTAGGACCCCAGGATCATGACCTGAGCTAAAGGCAGATGCTCAACCACTGAGCCACCCAGATGCCCCTATATTGAATTATATAAAATACATTTATTTAAAATAATTTCACCTGTTTACTTCTACTTTTTTTTTTTTTTTTAAGTAGCCACCCAGGAAGTTTAGAATTCTACATTTGGCATAAGGTTGGGGCTCACATATTTCTGTTAGATAGTGCTGCTCTGACCATGAGCTCTCCTTTGTAGGCAAGGACCTTATCTTTTTATTTCATCACAACCATTACAGCACCTGCCATAGTAGGTGCCCAGTAACCAGTTGCTGAATGAATGAAATAAATTCTCTAGAAATGTAACCAAAGGCTTTTGAAGAATTAAAACTTTAGATTAAAGGAAGTGACTTTGCAGGTCTTTAGGTGTGTGTCTTTCATAGTATATTTCAGTAGGTGATAGATAAACACACGTGCACATAGAAGGAAGAAGCAAGAGATCTAGAAAGACAATATTGTTGTAGCACTTTTCTGGAGCACTTTCTATAATTAAATCATGAAGTCCTTGAAGCAGCATCTATGGCTCATCAGTGAGGCAGGTTTTATTAATAATCACCATTTACAGGAAACTGAAGTAGAGATACTAAGTAACTTGCCCTAAAACACATAAATATTGACTGGTGGACCCATGACTTCAGTACAGGTGGTCTGGCTTCATAGTTTGTACTTTTAACCACTATGCTAAGGATGTATAAGGTAGATAGTTTTGGTCACCCATTATTTTTTAAGTACTTTCAAGATATGAAAGAATTTGTGTGAATCAGTCTTGGGAACACTTGGACTTGGAGGACTTTGGTGTTTAGATTCCTTTGCTTTCCTAGAATAAAGGAAATTTACTTAGAATTTGCAGTCTTTTAATGACTTTAAGATTTATTAAAGTTCATTAATCAAATTATGTTTCTGCCCATTCAGTGAGCTCTTATATTTCTGTTTTTTTTTTTTTTTTTTTTTTAAATTTTTATTTATTTATGATAGTCACACAGAGAGAGAGAGGCAGAGACATAGGCAGAGGGAGAGGGAGAAGCAGGCTCCATGCACCGGGAGCCCGACGTGGGATTCGATCCCGGGTCTCCAGGATCGCGCCCTGGGCCAAAGGCAGGCGCCAAACCGCTGCGCCACCCAGGGATCCCTATATTTCTGTTTTTAGTGAATTTTTTTCAGGTTATAAAAGTATATAGAAAATGTTGTCACTGGTAGGTTATATGTGAAAATTGTTGTTTGACTTTTGGGAAAACAGGAATGTGTAATGGTTGCTTATATTCTGGTTCTAGGAATCAACTTCTTTCTTGTACAAATAAGGAAAATTTCTTCTCAATCACAGACCTATAATACTTCACTTTTTGGGGAAAGTGAAAAGACAAGGATGTAAGTTTTTTTTTTTCTCCTCAGCTTTCTATTAACATTTCCCACTGAAAGTTATATTTTATATCTAATTGAAAATCCAGTATGCTATTATACCGAATAAGTCTTATCAAATGAATAGTCATGAAGCAGCAGAGTATAATATTCAAGGGAAAAGATACATTCCTTTTCATTTTTAACGTGCTGCCACAAATTCCCATATATGCTGTTTCCCCCCCTCTTTTCACATTATTCTTTTTCAGTAGTGACATACCTTTTGAGGATTCATACATTTGTAAAGGTATTCTGGAAAATTTAGCTTGAAAAATATGTTGAAGGAGTCATTTGGACTCTAGGTAGTAAAAATGAATTTACACGTAGGCATTATCATTTTATAGGCAGAAAATTGGTTTTTTCTTTTGCTTCTGTGTTGGTGGGCACTTGGGTTCGCAGTTCTGCTCCACACTGCCATCCAAGGACCTGATTCTTTTATCTTGTCCCATTGTCCCCTAAGGAAGGTATTGTTCTTGCCAGAAAAGATGAATCTGAATCAACACCACCACATTCATATTCTATTCTGTGTGACTAGGGTAAAAACAGGTAGAAAGCAAGCATCTTTAAAAAAAATATATGACCTGGAAGTTACATACAATATTTTATGCTCCTGTCCCATTGACTTAGTCACATGGACACATCTGTCTGCATGTGAGGCCTGGAAATGTAGGGTGTTAATTTTTAAAAGGAAGAGAAGAATGAATATTAGAAGATTATCAGTTTCTACTGTATGAATAATTCCTATTTATTCAGCATCTGTTGTATGTTAGACATTATGCTTTAGTTGCTTTATCTGTGTTTTCTTATTTGGTACTCGTGGCTGGGATGCAGAGAGTTTTAATGGCTAAAGTTAGCTCATCCAGAAGTAGAAGAGCTGGAATTTGAACTCAAGGTCTATTGGACTTCCAGAGTTCATGCTGTTCCCACCACACATGCCTGAGAGCTTAATTAATTAGAAGAAGGGATCAAGATGTTTAACAACTGGAAGGGTAGTGCTGTCATTAACAAAGGCAAGTAGGTTGGACAATTTTGAGTGAGATGATCATTTAAATTTAATATACCTGTTTAATCCAAGTGAAGATTTGGAGTAGACAGTTGTATATGCGAACTTGGAGTTCAAGATAAATGGTTTGGCTAAAGACGTTAATTTGGTGGCTCCTTGTTTATAAATGGCATTTAAAACAATGAAGAGAATAAGTGTAGATAAAGAGAATAGGTCAGACTGGAATATTTCATCATTCAAGGATCTGTAAGATGAAGAAGAATTGGAAAGGATGGCTCTCATAGATGCACTTCCATTCCTCTCCTCAACTTCCTCAGTGTTTCCTCTCACACAGAAGCAGGATGTCCCACTCTCTACTGCTTTTGAATCCATGTTGTATCATTCTAAGACTCAAAGATGGTGTGTTTAATTGGGAAGTATAGCCAGAAGTACTTGAGCCAAGGAATCCAGGAACAAGAGACTTGATTCCCATTATGCGACTTTTAAATGAAATGGGAATCTGAAAGCAAACTCTTAATCTACTGATATCTATAGTCACTACTCCCATATTACTCAAGTATGACTACACATCTCTCTTTCCTTTTCTGGCAGTATGCTTTCTAATCACTTGCTTGTTTTTTTGTTTTTAATTTTCTGAGTTTCCTGCATCCATTTTCTAGTTAGTAATGAGTATTACTTTCTAGAATGTGCATCTCAACAAAGAGTACACAAGGATTTAGAGAGACTTTTTAGAAGATCTCTACTTACTTGATCCCCAAAAGCTTATAAGCTTTGCTAGGTCTGCCTTCAGAGTTCACCATCTGAATCTGTTCCCATATATCTTAATTGCTCAGATAGAGGTATTATTCTAGAATAATGAACACCACACGTTGAAAGAAACAAATGGATGAGTTTCACTAAGTTCAATTATGCTAGCAAATTAAAATCATTTTACAAAGCTCGCAGCTTTGAACTAATGAGAACTGCATTTTTTAGCTTTAGATTTTTGAAAAGGAGAAGTAAGCTTCTATCTTGATCTTTGATTCTTACGCAACTGGAGCTTGTAGCATGCATTTTGTTACTGTGATTGGCGAATTCCTCAATCTTACACATAACCCAAATCTCTCGTTCCTGCTTTGTTTCCCAGATCAAGTCTAGTATTTTCCATAGAATCCCATCAATCACCTGTACAATAGACTTGATTCTTTATTTATATTTAGTTTCCAGCTGTTCCTATAGCAAATGACCACAAATTTAGTAGCTTAAACCACAAACATTTATTATCTTTCAGTTAGAAGTTCGAACGTCTAGTTTGGGTCTAAGACCAAAACCAAGGTATCGCGGGGTTGCCTTCCTTTCTGGAGACTCTAGCAGGGAGCCTACTTCTTTGCTTACTCAGGTGCTGGCAGAGTTCAGTTGCTTGAGCTTGTGAGACTGAGACCCTGTTTTCTTCAATGGAGGGCTGTTCTCAGCTTCCAGAGGCCACCCACATCTTGGCTTGTGGCCCCTTCTTTCATTTTCAAAGCCAGCGGCAGTAGGTTGAGTCTTCCTTAGGCTCTGAAATTTTTCTCCTCCAATCTCATTTCTCTCTGACTAGCAAGTTAAATTCCTTTTACGGACCCTTGATTAGTTTGGGTCCATTGGGATTTTCAGGGGTAATCTCGACATCTCAAGGTTTATACTCTTTTTTTTTTTTTTTTTTTTTTTAATGATAGTCACACAGAGAGAGAGGCAGAGACACAGGCAGAGGGAGAAGCAGGCTCCATGCACCGGAAGCCCGACGTGGGATTTGATCCTGGGTCTCCAGGATCGCGCCCTGGGCCAAAGGCAGGCGCCAAACCGCTGTGCCACCCAGGGATTCCCTCAAGGTTTATACTCTTAATCACATGTGCGAAATCCTTTTTGTCATGTGTAAAGTTACATATTCCCAAAGTTGGTGGAGGAGGGCGGCTTTGGGCGGGGACATTTTCAGGTGTGCATTCTGCCTATTACAGTATTTCTAATGTTTGTATATTTCTAAATAAAATATAAAGTATAACTTGGCTTTAGCAATAATAAATAATTTAGACAAACTCATTTCTTTTTTTCTCCCCTCATCCCTTTTAATACGATTGCAATCCCATGGTATTTAGTTTAGAATTTGAGAAGAGTTAAAATTAATCTCTGTTACTAAAACTTCAGAATAACTAGTTTTATCTAAGTCACAGTATTTCAATTCTCCATTTAATTGTGATGCTCAGAAAACAGGAGAGAAAGGCTTTAATATTGACAGTGACAGTGATGGTGATTATGATTATGATGTCGAACCTTTGAGGGGTTCATTTTCCTTTTCATACATACGAAAGCTCTTTTGTTGTCTTTTGAAAATTATCTTCTAATTGTTAAGATGCCTGAGAGTCTCGTGTTTAGTTCAGGTTGTTCAACTCATTTTTTTTAACTGTACCTAGGGATCTTATTCTGATTTGAATCTTATAATTTATATGGAAAATAAAATGTATTTGTAAACTGACAGCATGGTTATAAACATGAAGGCTTTTTAAAATTACTCTGTCAAAAAAATAAAATAAAATTACTCTGTCAATATGAGAAATAAGAATGTGTAGTATACTTTTCTTATACTTTACCTACCTTTTAAAAGATCATTGGAAAATTTAAATGTGCCTCATATTTTAATATGTGAATGCCATTTTGGTACAAAAGCAAGCTGGAATTGATATTTACAAATGAGATCTATACTTAGGTAACTGACTTCTGATGCTATTTCTTCTTGCCAGTGTTTAGATAAATTCTAATCTACTAAAAAGAAGTGCCAGTGCCTCAAAGTTCTGTTATTTGAAGGATATCAAAGAAATTCCTTAAAGGCCTCAAATGAATATTGTTTGGGATGGGGTGGGATTTGAATGTATATATTTTTCTCCACCTTTTTATTTTGAAAAATATCAAGCCTCAGCATAGTTGCAAGAAGAGTACATCAAACACTTGTATATCCTTCATCCATATGCACAGATAGTAAGTGCATAAATGTAGCAAAACATTAATGTACGTAAATGTGTGTATCTATTAGATGTAAGTACAGATTTTTTTCTCCCTGAATCATTTGACTGTGGTTGCAGACATTTCACTTAGAAATATTTTAGCGTGTTTTCCTACTCAGGACATTTAACATTGATATAATACAATTATGTATTATTTAGTTCATATTCAAATTTCCCCACTTTTCGGATTCTGAAATAGCAAATGATTTTGAAAGGGCATTTATTACTTTGAAAATAGGAAAATCACTTTGAAAGGAATTTTAAATATTTATCATGTGAAAACCATGGCAAATTCTAAATGAATGCCCTGGAGTACAGTTCAGAGCCAGAGAAAATTCAAGCTGTGAATTTTCAATATAGTTTTAAGGCATCAAAACTGTCAGCAAATCATGTGAGGTCCTAAACTCTGTACTATTGATGTTTTCTTATAATTTACATACTTTTTTATGAAGATAAAAACATACAGTCTCCAAAATCCTGAGATGTGAACAGAGTAGGTTTCTTGTCAAGTTCTCTTTGAACTCTAAAATTCTATGATTTCAATAATTTAACAGATATTAACTATCTATTAAATATGTAACATTGTGCTGGGCGCTCTAGGAAATATGGAGATAATCTTTGATGTCTAAGAATTCAAGGGGAGAAAGAAGTTGTAATGAAGCAATGAATGAAAGTAAAATGTATATGAAGAACAGTAATATGTATACATACATATACACACACAAAACAATGAAAATTCAGAAATAGAAGAAACTGGGCTGGGTGATAAGAGAACAGATAGGCTTTACTATGTTGTAAATATTTAATAGAAATCTAGGGTTTCTACTGTAGTTTTCCTGTTTATGTAAAAATTTTAACTGGAATTAACTGCATTTATCGTAAGGCATGCGTAACTCAATTAGGTTAACTGAACAAAAATAGAAACTCCTGTAAGTGGTTCAGTGCAAATACAAATAACCATTACAATTTTTAATGAAAAGAGTATATTAAAATAAATTTAAGTGTAGAGAAGTAGAAATTAAACAGGAAAATATCCATAGCCATCCCATTGAAAGCCAATACCTGCCGATATGTCACCCAATTTTCTTTACATCATCTCTTCTGTCTTGTCTGTGTATTTACATTGGAATCTTGCCAACTATAGGTTATATTCTGCTTAAAATTATAATCATTGTTTTCATTTCATTTTTGTTTTAAGATTTATTTATTTGAGAGTGAGAGAGAGAACATGCAGGGCAAGGGGCAGGGGGAAAGAATCTCAAGCAGATTCCCTGCAGAGCACAGAGCCTGAGCCAGGGATAAGTCTCAGGACCCTGAGATCATGACCTAAGCTAGGTGCCCCAATTTTTTTACATTTTAGTATCACTTTGGATAAACCCCATTTTAAATAGGAACATAACATTGAGTGCTTGTGGCTGATTCATTAGAACCATCCCCTGTTGTCAAACAAAAGAATTCAGTCTTTGTAAAGAGGAAACAATTGCAGAAATAGTAAAGGGCTGGTGAGAGAACAGACTTGTCTCCTTGAAAAGTTCTACCTTCATTTTTAACTCTGACAATTCACCACACCAAATGCTTCATTGTCATTTCTCTTGCTAATTTGTGGCTAACATTTAGCTGACCATTACTAAATCATTCAAACTTTCCATTAGATCAACTCTAGAAAATTCTATGTTTCATTGACTGTTGGGAAGGAGTATTCTGTATATAGTTTGCTTTTCTAAAATAACTTATTAAAAGGGGGAAAGGCATAAGAAGCAAATGAAGAGGGGCACCTGATGGCTCAGCAGTTGAGGGTCTGCATTCAGCTCAGATCCCCCATTATTCCCTAGTCCCCAACTTCTGCCCAGTTGTTTCATAGGCATCTCCCCATCGTGCATCTAAAACAGGACTCCTGGCTACCACCTTTCTCCCAACCTGTTCCTTTCCAAGTGTTTCTCTCTACTGTAAATAGCAACTCCATTTGTTGAGTTATTCAGGCCGGAACTCTTGGAGTTGTCTTCAGCTCCTGTCCTTCTCTCACATTCCATATCTAATACCAGCAAATTTTGTGAGTCCTAACTTCAGGATATCTCACATCTGACAGCTTTTCACCACCTCCACGTACCCTAGTCTTACCTTTCTCTTAGAGTTGGACTTCTGCTGACCTCCTGATGATCTCCCCCATGTCCACACCTGCCTCTTTAAAGCCTCTTCCTGGAGCACCTGGGTGGCTCAGGGTGTGATCCTGGGGTCCCTGCAGGGAGCCTGCTTCTCCCTCTGTCTGTGTCTCTGCCTCTCTCTGTATGTCTCTTATGAATAAATAAAATCCTTTAAAAAAAAATCTCTTCCCCACAGAGATTTTAAAACTCTTTCTTTGAAAACATTAACTAATTGTCTCACTTCCCTGTTCAGAATTCTTTGATGACAACTCACAACACTTTGGATAAAGTAGCACAGTTCCTACCATGGCTTACAAATCTTTACATGGTCTGGCCTGGATACCTCTCTGACTATAAGAGCTTCTACCACTTTCTCCCATGTTTTCTGAGTTACAGTATTAGTTTCCATGAATATTACCAAGAACACTCTTAAGGCCTCTCCTCTTAGTTTCCTTTCCCTGAAACACTCTCAGATATCCACATAACCATTCACAGAATGCTTCCCTCAGTTCATTTCAGTATCAACTCAAATGTCATCTCTTCAAATCTTACTTGGCTACCTCATCTACCTAGTTACCCCATTCTTTCCCATGCTGTGTATTTCCTTGACTTGCTTTGTTTTAATTCATAGCACTTATCTCCTTTACGTCATGATTTACATTAATTTATTTTAGTCTGTTTCCCCCAGTAGGCTTTGTGTCTAGTCACTGCCTCATTACGTGGGGCAGTGCCTGACCTATGAAAAGTAGTACAGTATAATATAATATTTTGAGGATCCCTGGGTGGCTCAGCGGTTTGGTGCCTACCATTGGTCTGGGGCGCAATCCTGGAGTCCCAGGATCGAGTCCTGCATCGGGCTCCCGGCATGGAGCCTGCTTCTCCCTCTGCCTGTGTCTCTGCCTCTCTCTCTCTCTCTCTCTCTCTGTCTACCATGAATAAATAAATAAAATCTTTAAAAGAAAAAAAATTATATATAATATTTTTAAAAACCACAGAACAAACAACTTCTGGTGGAAGATTGTTTGGTTCACATGCTATTTCCATTACTGTGATCTTAAGCAGGTTGCTGAACTTTTGTGTACCTCAGTATTCTCATCTGTAAACTGATTAAGTTTCTGACTCTATGGATTGTTCTACATAAAATAAATTAATCAAAGTTGAAGTGCCAGTTCCTTTCACATAGTAAATGCAGAAGTTATCTGTTGCAGCATCACCTATTATCCCAAAATAAAGTGGCTTAAGACAACAATAAATGTTTTTATCTCATAATGCTTCTGTAGACAAGGAATTTAGGAGTCGCTTACTGGCTCATGGTCTCTCATGAGGTGGTAGTCCAGATGTAGGCCAGGGCTGCAGTCATCTGAAGGCTTTCTTGGGGCTGTGAGATTTGCATTCAAGATGGCTCATTTACTCTCATGGCTGGCAGATTGATGTCAGCTATTGTTGGCAGGAGGCTGCCATTCACCACGTGGTTCTCTTCATAGGGGTGTTGAATATTCCTCTGGCTTTCCCCAGAGCAAGTAATGCCAGAGACAGCAAGGCAGAAGCCACAATGTCTGTTATGATTTAGCTTTAGAAACCATACATCAGGGGCACCTAGGGGCACCTGATGGCTCAGTCAGTTAAGCGTCTACCTTGGGCTCAGGTCATGATCTCCAGGTCCTGGGATCAAGCCTCATATCAGGCTCCCTGCTCAGCAGGGAGTCTACTTCTCCCTCTTCCTCTGTAGTTCTCTCTGTTTGTGCATGCTCTCTCATAAATGAATGAATGAATCTATCTTAAAAAAAAAAAAAAAAGAATCACACACCATCATTGTTAACAATATTCTAGCAGTCACACAGGGCAGGCCAGCCCAATGTAATGTAGGGTTGGAGCATACTTCACAAGGTGAATACAAGGAGGCAGTAGTCATTGGAGGCCATTTTGGAGTGTGGTGACCTTCATAAGTGATATATAAATTTTACTATCATTATAGTAGATAAAATATATTTTTTAAGATTTTATTTATTCATGAGAGACACAGAGAAAGAGGCAGAGACATAGGCTGAGGGAGAAGCAAGCTCCCTGTGGGGAGCCTGATGCAGGACTCGATCCCAGGACCTGGGGATCACAACCTGAACCAAAGGTAGATGCTCAACCACTGAGCCACTCAGGTGCCCAGGAGATAAAATATTTGATTGAATGCACAGAAGCATAAGGATCCAATTCATTTTGATGATGTTGTTGCACGCTATGTTCCTCATCCTGTAGTTGTCAGCTTCTCTGCATTCTTATACTTAAGGTGCTCTTTTGTTAGTATCATATACTTTTAATTAACTACTTAGCCCATTTACATTTAATATAAACATTTTGTTTTGAATCTTTTTGTTATTTTTTATTTGTTCTACCTGACTTATGCCATATGCTTTCCTTTCTTGCCTTCTTTTGAATTATTTTTTATTTCATTCTTTTAACTTATTATATATAATAAACTATTCTTTTAGGGATTGATTTCCTTGAGGTTAAAACATGCATTTTTTTAACTTGGTCTGATTGTCACATCATGACAAGGTGAGGACTTGGAACATTTCAACTCCATTTATTACCCTTTTGCTTCTGGGCTGTTCTTGTGATTTTAATTCTTTGTATATTTTAAACTCAAGACATAATTTTTGTTGTTTTATATAATCATTGAGACTTAACCACATTTTCGCCCTTTCCATTGATCTGCATTGTTATTCATATCATTGCTTCTTTCTGAGATTATTCTTTGTTTGCTGGAAGAGTTCCTTTCATTCTTTTTAGTGCAGTTCTGCTGATAATAAGTTCCCTTGATTTGTATTTGTTCACAAATGTCTTTATTCCACCTCCATTTTTTGAAGAGTATTTTTACTAGGTATAGAATTTAGTAGGGCATTATTTTTTTCCAGCTCTTAAAATATTTTATTCAATTGTTTCCTGACATATTTGCCACTGAGAAGTGGGAGTTGCTCTTTTGAAGATACCACTCTGCTGCTTTTCAGAGTTTCTACTCGGTTTAGCAATTTGTACTATGATGTGCCTAAGTGTGGTTTCCGTTGTGGTTTTTATCCTTTTTAGTGTCTGTATTGCTTCTTGAATCTATAGTTTGATGTCTAAGGTCAATTTGGGGAAGTTTTTGGTTGCTGTGTCTTCATATATTGCTTCTGCTACAGCCTCTTTCTCCTCTTCTTTGGGACTCTAGTTACATCTATGAGACCTTTTCAACATATCTCATGCTCATTGCCATATTTTCTTACCCTTTTCCTGTATTTTAGTCTGGATAATTTGTTCTTTATGTAATATGTCTATATTTAAAGTTTCCCAGTTGTCCTAATAAAATCCCTTATAGCTGACATACCCGCCCCGCCCCCCGTCCCAATCAAGGGTTACATATGACATTTAGTTGTCCTATCTCTTTGGTCTTCTTTAAATTTGAATCTTTTCCCAGCCTTGTTTGGCTCTTCTTTGGCATCCACATCTTTAGGCTCCGGGCCAGTTGTTTTGCAGGAGTTTCTCCAATTTGGATTCATATAATTGTTTCTTCATGATTAGTTTTGGATTAAACATTTTTGACAATATATCAGAAAATCATGGTCAGTTTGTCTTATTATTGGTGTTAAGTTTGATCATTTGACTAGGTGAAAATGCTTATGAAAATCACAATCTCTAAATTAGTAATGGTTCATACATGTTAAATGATGTATCAAAGTATTTCTTTCCCTAGAGTATGAAACTTGGCAGAAATTTAGATCATTTCCAGTACTAGAGTATTTCAAGTGGAAGGATTCAGGAGTTCTGTTCACATTTTATGCCTGACTCACTGACAACTCAGTTAACATGTCCATAAACAACTCTGTTTTAGCTAGGGGGTCTTTTCCCTTTTGAATTTTGATTGCTCAGCTAAAGGCTCTTTAGTGAGAGCTGATGTGAGTACTTTTATATGCTTAATTCAGATTAATTGAGTTTTGTTAATAATGGTTTAAGCTAGCTAGTTTATGTTTACTTTTTTTTTATTTGTAAGAATGCTTGATTCCAGATCTGCTCTGCTAGCTTAAATAGATCCTCAAAGTAAGTCCATACATTTAAAACAAAACCAAACAAAAAAATCCCATGTATATTGGAAAGACTTTATAGTTTTTTGTTGTACCTGATTTTTTTCTGGGTTTTCATAAGAATTAATTTTTTGTTTTAAGAATTAATTTTTGGGTGGCCCCGGTGGCGCAGCGGTTTAGCGCCGCCTGCAGCCCAGGGCGTGATCCAGGAGACCCTGGATCCAGTCCCACGTCAGGCTCTCTGCATGGAGCCTGCTCCTCCCTCTGCCCGTGTCTCTGCCTCTCTCTCTCTCTCTGTGTCTCTATGAATAAATAAATAAAATCTTTTAAAAAATTTTTTTAAATCTCTAAAAGAATAATAATAATTAATTTTTATAAAATACTTCTTGGACTATATTGTCTGCAGGCAGATACTCCATTTACTTCAAGAGATGCAAAAACAATTGGAGCCAGTGTAATTGCTAATTGATTAGAAACAATTCTAAATACATGGACTTAAGGAAATCATACAGTATCTAAAGATTTTTAAAACCCATTTGTCAGGCTCTCCTATAAATGTAACACTTGATGGAGAAAGCTCCACATGCTTTTTTAGAATTCAAGAAGATATTTAGCTTGTAGACTTCCAAAGAATGTGGCGTTGTATTTTGGTTTAGTTTTTGAGGATATCGTACCTTTCTTTTAATGCTGGTTTATAATGCATATTTGAACTTGTAACTTTATAATTCTTTGAAGGTAAGATAAATGTAGTAGGAACTAACTTATTAAGATCCTTTTTATCCAACATCATTAATAAAATAAACAAATTGAATAATCATTTAGGACTACAGTTAGTGTTTTTTATTAGGAATATAAAATCTTAAAAAAAAGGAATATAAAATCTTTAGGAGCTTATAGACTAACAGACGGAGGTGTAAACAAATACTTAAAGTATATATAATCATCAGAGAAAATATGGAAACATAACAGAGAGCTCAGCTAACTGCCATTTTAAAACAGAGCTCTATTATGACTATGTAAATCACAACAGCTAACATCATCACACCTGTGATGATTTATAGAGGTCTTTGCCTTGGCAAATAGTTGTGCTATCGTCGAAGATATTCCTGGATCTTCTTTAATATACCAGATAGACCTGATTAATGGTTATGAAGCTTTTAAATCTTCTGAAATTTAAATCTCTTAAAAATCTTTTTTTCAGCTTTTGTTTGCCTTTACCTGATATTATTTTAGCCTCATAGTCAGAAAAAGGAATTGTGTTTTAATTTACTTTTTTTGCCTGTTATTAACGCTATTTATGATTTTCAAATATTTGACTTTAGTATTGAGCAATAAACCTATTTTCAGGTAGATATTATACTTTAATTGATTGCTACTTCAATTTAAAATTTGTTGATGGGATCCTTGGCTGGCTCAGCAGTTTGGCACCTGTCTTTGGCCCAGGGCATGATCCTGGAGTCCCAGGAGAGTCCCACGTCAGGCTCCTTGCATGGAGCCTGCTCTCCCTCTGCTTCTCTGTGTCTCTCATGAATAAATAAAATCTTTTTAAAAAAATAAAGTAAAATAAAATTTGTTGAAACTTGTCTTTGCCAAGAATAAGATTTCTGGTCAATATAAATAGAATGGTTTTGTATTTTTGCTCTAAAAGAGGTGACATGTTTCTAAGTTTGATGTTAGAATTAGGAATTAGGTATGCCAGTGGGTGGATGAACAAATGCTTGTGATAGCTAACTGCTTCTCAGGTCCTACATATGTTTGTTTAATGTGGCTGTCAGCATTGAGTAAATCAGTAAGCAAATTACTCTCCAAACCCAAGTAAGGATCTGCAAAGTTTCCTAAGATTTCACGGAAGAACCAAGCCTCTGCCTTGACAGAATAAGCACTGATAATCAGCTTGTGTATTTTCCTAGCACTTTATTTTATCTGTTTATTGACTTATTAATTTTTTAGTATTTATCATGATTGCATTTTATTGGGAAATTTTTACCCTACTTTTTATGACACTGAACCAATTTTCATTTGTTTAAAATTTCAAGTTGTTTAAATGTTTGTATTTATATGGTTTTCCAAATTTTTGCTCAGTCTTGGGATAGTACTGATTACCAAAGAGAACCAGGCTCCTAATGAGCAAGTAAATTTCCAGGCCAAAAACATTTTTTTGAATTAATTTTAATGTAAGCCAGATTACTCTTCACGATATGTGATTTATTGCCTAAGGCTTCTTACATCTCTTATAAAATGCATTATATTGCCTGGCCCAAATATAATATTATCTAGGTAATACAATTTAATTAGAGTTCAACTGATTGAACCAGATTAAAGAAAACAGTACTAAATTTTAATTTTTTCAATACTGTAAATGTCTTTTTCAATCTTCAGCTCGGTTAACTTCTATAATTTGCAATTATTCCAGTTACTGCCTAATATAGGCACTAGAATTCCTTAAAACAGATCTTGGGAAGCATTTTCACTGTACACTATTTTCCCTCTCTATACAATATATTTATATATTCAGATATATGCATATATACATTAAATACATACTACTTTTCCATGACTTTAAGGTCAGAAGCTGTGTTTTCCTTATCTTTATTTCCTTCCTTATTTTCTTCCTTCTTTGCTTCCTTCCTTCCTTTCTTCCTTTCTTTCTTGTAGGCTCCACACCCAGTGTGGAGCCCAGCGTGGGACTTGAACTCAAGACCCTGAGATTGAGATATGAGCTGAAATCAAGGGTTGGACACTAACCAACTGAGCCACCCAGTCTCTCCTTTATCGTTGTATTTCTAATATTTGGCATCAAGTAGCTATTCATTGGAAGGAAGGGAAGAAGGAATTGAATGATCTTCAGGTACTAAGAACATCACAATTAGTCCAATTTCCATTCTCTTCTATAATTACTAAGTTTGGTTTTTTCAGTAAGAATATGAAAAGTATAGATATCACCCAGAATGAAATGAATAAAAATTCCTAGAAAATGGAATGGTAAGGTCTGGGGAAGTGGTGTCTCATCACTGCAAATGAGTGCTCAGAGGTTAGATTATTCTTTGACAACGATGTTGAAGAGAGTCCCTTGTAATGGATAGAAAGTTTAAGGTGACATCTAGTATCTTTTTTATCTTCACATTTCTGTGAAAAGTCTATTTAATAATTAGAAAGTCAGGTTTTACAGCATGGTGACTAGAGAGCCAAAAGAACTTGATGTAAAAAAAAAAAAGTGAGGGGAATTGTTCTTAGAGTATACTTTAAGGATAATTTCTCACGTTCTATGTGGGAAGAAAGGAACTTTGATATTTAAGTAGAATTCATCCTTTAGAGAACCTTCTTAATTAAACAGGAAATCTAGATGTTGGCCAAGAAGAAAGAATGATTTTGGCAATATAAAAGTTAAAACTTATATTGCAAGTGAACATAAAAATAATACTCCAGCAACTTTGTAAAATATTTGTAATAGGGATGTCAGATAGAAGTGTTTATATGTATAATATGCAAAAAGCTCTTACAATTTGATAGAGAGTCAAGTAGGAGAATAGAGAAAGGATATGAGTTTTACAAAAGCAAATTTATATGGTCAATAACATTTTAAAAGATGGGCAGACTTATGAGCAGTCAATGAAATGCAGGGTAAGATAATATCAAATTATTATGTTATATCCATAAGACTGACAAAAATTAAAATGATCCAAAACACCTGTTACATGGGATGGGGCTGTGGGAAGTTATGTGCATACATTGCTTATGGAAATACCAGTCGTTATTGCCTTTCTAGGAAGACAATCTGCCGATCTCTATTAAATTGAAAATACACATATTCTATGCTCTACTAATTCCACTTTAGGAAATCTATCTCTAAGGAAGAAAGCACTGGTATGTACAAGAATGTTTGTTGCAGCACTGTTATAATATGGAAAGTTACAAACAATTCCTGTTAGTAGTGGAATGGATAAATTATATAGTACATAACAATATACAATAGTATATTACCGTCAAAAACAGCACTGTCTGAGCTTAGAGGGACTTTCTGTGAGCTATTCTTGAATGAAGGAAGAAATATGTATAGAAATATGTATTAATACATCCTATTCTTTTGTAGAACAACAGCAAAAAACTCTGTGTGGGCTTATGTATGTTATGTCTACCTGCACATATATACCTTCATATGAACGTATTAGCGTGTAATGACATAGAGAAATCCATCATTAGAGGAGTAAAATGTTTTGGAGACTGATAATAAGGTGGCAGGAGTAGGAAGAGGAGAGTGGAATGTGCATTACCAGGCAATTAGACATGAGAATGGAACTTGAGGGGGAAGTCAAAATCTAAATTTGAGAATCCATTATAATGGATTAGTATTAGATGCCAACAAAAACCTTGCCTTGCTGACCTCTTAGCACTTATCTATATTTTCTGCCCTATATTTTTACCACTATCTGCTTTGCCTTTGCAAGAGCTCAGCTATAGGCTTTATATTTTCTGCTCCAACCAGCTTATATAAAAGCAGTGTCCCTTGGATGACCTCTCACATCCAGGAGTTACACAAAAATCTTTCAGCTGATAACGTCTTGATTTTTGACTCACAAAATAAAGTCGTCATACTGTTTTGCTTTCATGTCCACACTGCCCAGCACAACACTTAGCACAGAACAGATGTTTAGTAAATGTTACCTGAATGACTAAATGAAGAGACCAATTTCTCTTTGTAACATGGTATCATCTTCTAAAGAAAGACAGGTTTGTTAGCAGACAGGAAAATATGACTACTAACTGTTCCCATTCAGCCACCCTAGTGGACAGAGATCCCTTCTCCTAGTGTTTACCTGTCAGTCAGCCTTATTGAGGATCCTGGGCGTTTGGGACTTTCAGCACAGCCAAAAGAAGACAGATTATTTCCAAGCAAGTCTCTTTTTTAATCCACGCTAATTTATGTAGAAGTGCAAACTCAACAAAGATTTTAAAAAGAAACGTGGTATGTAAACACGGGAAGCGTACATCTCAGTATTTTTATTAAGGGGAAAAAGAGAGAGACAAAAGGGAGACTCTGTTAAGTGATTGAAAGGTGGAAATCCTAAGGATGAAAACCCCTTTTCAGGTTTCCTCGTGTGGGTCTTGACTTCTCTGGTCAGGGGTCTGGAGTCCAGGCTGTGTTGGCAGGCTCATTTTTCCAGTTTTTTCCTCACAGGCTCCAAGGTCCACTGAAGTGGTAAATAAATGCACTTTGAAGCTATTACAACTCACCTTGTTTAGCTGAACTTGCTCAGGGGCAATTATCACAGTTCCTAGTCAGCCAGGCTTGTTTGTGTTAACTGTGGAGGAGGTGTGAGAAAGAACCAGACAGGGAACCATTTGGGAGATGGGAGCGTATGAGCGCCCATGGGCTCTCCCCTCTCTGCCAGACATCAGGGTGCTTCTCCTCTTAGCACTCAGTATACCTGTGCCACATTTTGCTGGGTGCAGGAAGCATTTCCTAGTGGAAGAGTAGAGTCAGAGCAGGAGGAAACACCTAAGCTTTATCGATCTGTATTTATCCTACATCACTCCTCCCCACTGTGAAAACGATTGATTTTTTAAAAAACCTTCAGGAGCCTTTGTTGGGTGTTGTCATTGCTGTTTCAAAACAGGGAAACAATTATGCATAAATTGTGGGGAGAAAATATTTTTCTTGGTATTTTTTCCCTCCTAACAATGAGTGGGAGGAAATTACACAAAGTGAGTAAATTATGGTATCATTTATAAACCATTCCATTTTCACTCAGGCATCCCTAGTGTTAAGCAAGAAGGTCTTTGTGACGACTTTGCTGTTATGTTTGCATATTTACCAAAACCCTTTGATAGAGGAGTCTGTTTGTTCTTAAATTACCATTTTGAGAGCTAGAAATTTTTTTCCCACTGCAGACCAGCAAAGCCAGCTCCCCCACCAAAAGAAAAGAAAAGAGAGAGAGAAAAAAAAGAACTCTATTATTTTAAACACCTTTTTTTCAATCCTCTAATGAGTGACCCATGGTTATTTTTGCTTTATTATGGATTCTCTCAGCTGAAATTAGGAGAAAGTTCCAATTTAAGTCATCACTAATGAATGCTCTTCAGTGATCTTTTCGTGTAAATTATGTCATTGTTGTACACATGCGGTCTCTGTGGCATGAGAATGGTTATTCAGTAATTCATACACAGAAGTCTCAAAGATTGCCCATGAATAGTATTTTCTATATTGTTCACCAATAATTGCCCCCACTTTTTCTCAATAGTTTAAAAAGTGCAATCATTAAGTTCTTTTTAACCAGATATTTCCAAACCATAACCTCTTGTATATTGTTGGTATTGTAATTGCTACTTAAGTAACAGGAATTGAGTAAGTATTTGATAAGATGCTTCTGAACATGACACAGAAGAACAATAAGCTTCTAAGATAAACAGAGGTGTCATACAAAGTTAATCCTGGGCTTTGACCGAACTTGTTTTCTTTTTCATCCGGGACATTGTTATCTCTCCCATGACATTTCAAGTGTGTAAATGTGCACATGACTCAAATCACTAAGTATCTGTTTGGTCTTTTCGGTATAACTCTTGAGTCTGTCCCTTCTGCCAATAACTTCATCTCTCACCAAGACAAAAAATAAACTGTAATTCAGATCTCTCCTTGGAGTTCTTCATACTTGAGCTGTTTCTCTTTCACACCGTTGCCAGATTGTTTTGCCACATTCAAAGTCTTGGTCATGCCACACTTATGCTGAAGACCTCCAGCATCTTGAATTGTGTAGAGGAGAAATCCTAAGCTCTAGAAGTCCTTCAGCTTTCTGGCTTCAGCCTAATTTACTAGTTTCATAATCTGTCCTGTGATCTCTCCCCCACCCCCAATCACATCCTATTGAATAGCTTGCATTTTCTCTAAACTTGCCTCTATGACTCCACCTTCCCAGTCACTTTTCATTCTCTTATTTTGCTATTTAGATGCCCTTTGATTTCTCTAGGACCTTGCATCCTTATAAGATTAATATATTACCAAATCTCTGTTATAACATTAATATATTACCTTATGACTATTTATATCTTTCCCACTAGATTAGGGACTCTTTAAAGATATGGGCTAATCACTGTTTTTGTAAATTCTCCCTCTTGTGTCCATTGCCGTGCCTGACATATACTAGGTGTTCCATATGCCTTTGGATGTTGAATTGAGTGCAGCTATAGGATTTAAACACCTTTTCATCCCCCAAAGAACTTGTTTCAGCTGTAAAAATGCCTAAGGAATATAGTCTCCTCTTTTTATCACATTCTTCCGAAGTAGCACTTGTTCAGAATATTTTGGTAATTTATTTTATTTTTTAAAAGATTTTATTTATTTATTGATGAGATACACACACACACACACACACACAGAGATAGATAGATAGAGAGAGAGAGAAAGAGAGAGAGAGAGAGAGAGAGGCAGAGACACGACACAGGCAGAGGAAAAAGCAGGCTCCATGCAGGGAGCCCAATGTGGGATTGGATCCCAGGGCTCCAGGATCACACCCTGGGCCAAAGGCAGGCACTCAACTGCTGAGCCACCTAGGCGTCCCTATTCTGGTAATTTAGTTGTAGGTCAGGGAAGGCAACTTTAAAGATTTACTTTAACTGGGAATATTATAGGCGAGTGATCATATATGAGCACAAGCTGGGAAAGAATGAAGGGATAGTCATTTTAATTTTTAATCAGACAGACTCTCAAATTATAAATTATAAAGTTGTCTTTCCTTAAGTTATTTGTATGTTTTGTTTCTGCTATGTAGAAAATAGTTAAGTTCAGAGTGCCAACTGTTGGGTTACTTGGAAGCTTGTCAGTTGAAGCAGGTGGATGGATTTAGTGTGTCCATGCCTCAAGGGGGAAGAAAATCAGTTTTGCCTTATATCATCTGATTTGTTGTTTCCTTTTTTCAGTTAGCAACAAATCAGTTTCAAATTTAAACATAAGTATGACTGAACTTAAGTATTTGCTCTGCAAATGTTATAGGTGTGTACTTTTCATTTTTATGTCTCTAGGTGATTAGTTTAAAAGATTCCACTTCATGAAATGGCAGATGTCTTCTCTGCCTCCATGAGGTAATTACAGGTTGATTACATTTTTATGTGCTATCTGCATAAAAATTTGCTTATCACTGCATAAAAATTTGGCATACCATCATGTTGAATAATTGCATTCATCAGGCAAATATTTATACCACTATTCACCTCCCACCCATAAAAAAAGACTCAAACATCATAAGGAAAATCAAGTTAAGTTGAATGTCACAAATAGTATGAAGGAAAAAAGGAAGCCACCTCTTAGCAGACAGCCTGAAGGTCAGCTGTTGAAGAGCTCTGAGGGATAGCTTTACAGATAGCTTTGCCTTGTTGCCATGGATATGAGAACCAGTTACCTTCATCATCTATCAAAAGGTGTGACACAAACTGGGCACTCGATATGTGTTTCAATGAGTAGACGGCTGAGAGTTTAGATTATTTTAATAGCAAAATTGGTAGTACCACCCCCACTTACCATCTCCCTAGTTTTTGCTAAACTCTAGGGATTATTCTCTGATCTGAAGTCAAGTTAGGGTAGTTTTGTTTCTCTTGTTGTTATTGTTCTAAATATTTTCTTTCAGTTTTAGGACGCTAAGGCCCAGGATTAGAATTTATAATTGTATTAGATAGTAATTAATAGGAAGTGGAGTGAAGATAATTTTGTAAGAAAGTCAGGTATTCACTGTCTAGGCAATCTTGTACAAGTCCTTCATCTTTTCTGTGCCTCATTTTCTTTGTACAATTCAATGAAAGGATCGACTCAAGAATCTGAAAGAATTCTTACTGGGGAGTTATAAGTGGCTAGTTTTATGAAAATTAATAAGGATATTTAATGAAGCTGATATATGGCTATACCTTAAATGGTTTTGACCCAGTGGAATTTGAGTTAATTGAGGAAGAAGTCACCTTTCAGGAGCATTGCTCTTAGGAGGCAGCAAATTGGAACCGTAAAAAGCAGTACAATTATAGTCAAGTATAAACTACTTCCTTACATGTCAGTTAGAATTAACCAGTTCCAAATATGGAAGATGTAACTCTTTGAAATGTTTTGGGCAGTATTCGGGAAGTTGAGGTGAATGGGGAAAGCATGATTTTTAAAGTTAGAGTAGCATCATTGCAAACAATTCTCTCCATTACACCTTCCCTAAGCCACCTCATGTAACCATAGGAGAGGCTGAAGTTCCTGGCTCGAATCTTCTGGTCTTGTTCCATATGCATGATAAATTTTTTAAAAATAAGGAAGTTTTCCCTTTAGTCTTCTTTATTTCTCTTTAAACTTAGAAGTCATTTAATATTTTAAGTATTTTTGAAGCTTTAAGTTTTAAATTATAAACTTTAATTTGAGAATACTTAAGTGGCAAAAAAAAAAAAGAGCCCCACATTTAAGTTCAATAAAATAATAATTCTTAGGGTAAGATGGAGTGGGTAAGAATGATTTGTACATCTTTGTGGGTCTAAGGGATTCATCACAAAAAAAACTCCCTATATGTCAAGTGTTAGATTTTTAAATCAAAGTTCTACTTTGCAGATGTTTAAGCACATTAATCTTCTATTCTGAAAACTAAAAGACTTAAAAATGAAATGTTAATATCTATCTTTATTTGGCTTCAATTGTAAATTGCAGGCCTTGAAGAGAGCATAATTAACTACTACTGCAGCAAACATTTAAAGATGTAAATAATTTTGAGTGTTCTATTTGAAAATTAGGGAGAGAATTGCTCTCTACAAAGCTATCCACAGCTCTCTCTGTTTCTTTTATTGTGTTTCCTCAGAAAATTGTTTGTTACATCTCTAAGGAAGAGGAATGAAAATATACTTTGTGGGGGCATAATGCTTAAAACTTTTATTTTATGTATGTATGTATGTATGTATGTATGTATGTATGTATGTATTTGGGAGGGAGTAAGAGAGGAGGAGGCAGGGGGAGAGGGAGAGAGAGAATCTTATGCATGCTCAATGCCCAGCATGGAGCCCAGCGTGGGCTCAATTTCAAGACCCTGAGATCGTGACCTGAGCTGAAATTAAGAGTCAGATGCCTAACCCAGAGAGCCACCCATGCGCCTCATAATGTTTATTGAACATTTTAAAGCCTTTTCTCTTCATTCTGTCCTCTTCTGAGTGGTCTGCTTAGTGATCATGCACAAAACATTTATACTCCTGTAGCTTTCCTAAACCACAGATCCAAATGCCAAACATAGAATTCACCTCCAGCATGAGAGATGGTAAAGCATAATGCTAAAATGTAAAATTTGAGGAACAAGTAAGAAAGGAATTTTCATACTGTAATAAATTCTGACATCTAGTAGTTCTGGGTCAGTGCCCTCATTGCCAACCTTTGCCTGATATTTGTGAGTCTACATTACGTGTGGCTGTAAGTAAATCTGATGTGGATGCAATCGAGTTTTTCAAGTAGATGTTGATTTTGGTCTGTGACTAAAAGTTTTTTTTCTGTAGAACTTCACAGTGGCAAAATGAAAGTATAGGAAGGAGAAAACCACTTCTTCAGTAAAAATGGCAAAAAAGCTGTACTCTCATTGCAACAAGCTCCTGAAGGCCTCTAATGTTTATCATTTTGTTGCGGTATTTGAGTGACATGAGTAGTGTTTGGGAATGTTTCCTAAACCAGGTTTTTGTGACATGACCTTTGTTGTAATGGAATCTAACCTGTCAAGTGGTAGTAGCAAGGCTTGAGGTAGAGTTTTGAATAAGAAGCATAAGTGAATAAAGACCATGACATTAATGGGGCACCTGGGTGGCTCAGTCGGTTAAGCATTTGACCCTTGGTTTTGTCTCAGGTCATGATTTCACAGTCATGAGATCAAGCCCTATGTTGGGCTCTGCACTCAGCACAGAGTCTTTTTCAGATTCTTTCTCCCTCTTTCTCCTGCTCTCCCTCTCTCTCTCAAATAAAATAAAATCTTAAAAAAAAGCAAAAAAAGATTTGGGCATACATTTTTCTATCTCTCCTCAACTGTCTAAAATTAATCAAAAAGTTCATTACGTTGAAAAGCAGTTAAATTTCACAACTTAAGTCAAGAAGCTCATTACATTAAAAAGCAGTTAAATTACTAATATATGACTTCCAGAAGTGATCTGACCTCTTTGGAATACATACTCTGTGCCAGTGTGCCAGACCATTTACATGATTATCACACTATCTCATTTAATCCTTAAACAACCCTGTAGAGTAGAATAGATATGATCTTCATTTACAGATAAGGAAAGAGACCCTGAGGTAAGTAAATCTCTCAAGGCCATTTATCCAGCTAGTAAATAAATGACAGAGGCTTGTCTCATTCCTCCCAGCATATCACATCATAGGTCCCTGATGGATCTGAAGCAGAAATTCAATCCTTTTGAATTCCCTTTCTCTTAACCTTTTAATGGTTCCTCATTGCTGCAAGGAAGGTGTTTCCTGTACTTGTCCCATATCCTTCAGTACCTCTGAAATCGACCACTTCCATCTTGTGTGCCCCCACATGTATCTTACCTGCTTCTGAAATAACACCAATAACATACCATTGACATTGTTCCTAGAGTGCAAAGACCATCCAAGTGATGCTCCATTCATTTTGATTGAATAACAATGAATGAATGAAGTTAGATTTTTGGCTATGGTTTCCATTCACTGTGTTCAACATGACTGCTTTCCTGTGTGTTGATATTTTTTTAAAGTATGGCTTTATGCATTCAATAGTAGTAACCAGATATTTTTTACTTCTTACAATCAATGACTTTCCACAGAACATTATGATTAGCCTTATACTTAATTTTAGTTTGGTGGTTGGGAAGAGCAGAGTAGTTAAAAATCCTATCAAAAAGTCACCTTGCTGTGTTTTTTTCTTACTCATTTTATATTGTACAGCAAAAGCACCATCATTTCTATCTTAAACGTAGCTGTTTGATTAGATATGGAAGCATTTCACCACCCATAATCACAATTGCAAATCTCCACTCCTATTTATTAGTTACCTCCATTCATACTGTGATTTAATGTTTTGACAAAGCACCTAATCTTTCTCTTAGCTGGTGGAATTATTTCAAAGTAAAATTGCTGTGAAGCTTGTTAGGTCAAATACATTTCCTGTGACAGATAAAAATGAATATTGTGTATTGTCTCTAAAGGGATCTTAAATGTAACCATTTTAATTTAAAAAATAATTAAATTTAGAATGTTGTTTAATATTTGGTATAAAGAAAAAAATATTTGGTATAAAGTATACTTAC
Organism: Canis lupus dingo; assembly: GCF_003254725.2. Lineage (NCBI taxonomy): Eukaryota > Metazoa > Chordata > Mammalia > Carnivora > Canidae > Canis > Canis lupus. The sequence goes on along the minus strand of NC_064259.1, from coordinate 62,136,601 downwards.
ACATCTAGGGGGGCCTGGGTGACTCAGTCAGTTAGGCATCCGACTCTTGATTTTGGCTCAGGTCATGATCTTAGGGTCGTGAGATTGAGCTCCATGTAGGGTTCTACACTCAGTGTGGAGTCTGTTTGAGAAACTCTCTCCCTCTACCCCTGCCCCCTGACTCTCTCTCTCTCCCTCTCTCTCATAAATAAATAAATAAATAAATAAATAAATAAATAAATAAATAAACAAATAAATAAATCTTTTTAAAAAATGCTTATTTATCTTATTCAGTGAATGTCAATGCTTATTTATAAATTGAAATATATAATACAAGAGGCAGCTAATCATTGAATATATACTGTCTTTCAAATTTTATTTCTTTTGATGAATGAGCAACAGTTTGTTCCCCCCCATTGCTATGAGCTACATATCATTTTAGGAGAAGGAAAACGGGGGAGGGGATTGATGCTTTCTTTCTCTTTTTTTGTATATTTTTTTTATTGGAGTTCAATTTGCCAACATAGAGTATAACATCCAGTGCTCATCCTGTCAAGTGCCCCTCTCCGTGCCTGTCACCCAGTCACCCCATCCCCCCACCCACCTCCTCTTCCACTACTCTTTGTTTCCCAGAGTTAGAAGTCTCTCATGTTCTGTCACCCTCACTGATATTTCCCACTCATTTTGTCTCCTTTCCCCTTTCACTATTTTTTATATTCCCCAAATGAATGAGACCATATAATGTTTGTCCTTCTCTGATTGACTTACTTCAATCAGCATAATACCCTTTCCACAATAGACAAACTGTGGAAGGAGCATTGATGCTTTCTGACATCACTCTCATCCTGTCTCTGCAAACAGAAACAAAACCCTCAGGGATTTTTCTTTTAAAATGTAACCTTTTAAAAAAAATAAATAAATAAAATAAAATGTAACCTTTGTGCTCCAGAAACCTGTTCTAGACATATTTCTTTTGGGGTTTATATGAACGTTTTGAGGGTAGGTTGGGATGGAAATGAGATTTCTTAAGAATAATTCCATTACTTTGGAGGCTTGAGACCTGGTTCATTGCTTAAAGTTTGATTGAATTTCTCATAATTAATTATCTTTTTGCTTCCTTATCCCATGAGGGAAGCGTATATTAACCACTGGATAGAAGTAATTATTGTAAAACACAGTCCAAAGTCAAAATCTTAATGGCTTCTATTAAATTCCTTTTTGTTATGACTTTTTATGGAAATGTGTTAAATGTTTGATAATGTTCATTATCCCCAAATAATTAGACTACTATCTGATACAGCACGCCTGTGTCAGGGGTCTCCAAAACCACTCACAGGTTCAGTGATTTGCTAGGAGGACTTACAGGACTCAGCATATAGTCCTACTTGTAGCTATGAATTACTTACTGCAGTAAGAAAAGGCACATGGCACAAAGTATGAAGAAACCAGGTTCATGCTCCCAGTGGAGTCACACAGGATGCCCTTCATTCTTCCAGCACTGAGTTATGACAACAGGTGTGAAACATTGTCTACCAGGGAAGCTCATTAGAGTGAGTGCCCAGTTTTTATAGGGGTTGGCACATAGGTTTCCTCTGCCTAGCACGTACCAGAGTTCTAGGCTCCTAGAGGGAGAGCACATATTCAGCCTGAACCACATTCTTTTCACAAACAGGCCCAGTGAGACATTCTTATCTGGAAACAATGTGAATGCTCCCGAAAACCCAGAAAACCCACGTTCCCAGAGGCTAGCCTTCTTGCCAGTAGGCCTTTCTAAAGATAGCCATCTCAGGTCTGCTGTGGTAACTGGTTTCTGCACACATGCTGTATAACTTGAATGATTATGGGTGAAGTTTGTGTGTCACAATTATGATAGCTTTGGAAGATGATAATAAATTCATGCCTGTTTTATGGTAGCTAATATCTGTGGTTTGAAATAAATATAAACAGGGTCAGTTCAGACTTTAATACTTCAAGCATGTTAACTTTGGGATCTGATGGGTTATTTTTTTAACAGAAATAAAAAACTGCATGTTACAAAATGATCACAATATGAATGAATATACTGAGATCTTATTTTTCTCAATTCTTAATTTTGTAAGTTCTATAAACATACATAATAAAAACATTTGAGTGCATACCATGTACCTCTTCCTGCTTCAGAGACCAGGGGTATAAAAATGAACCAGACAGGGCTCCTTCCTTAAAGAAAGTTCATATTCTAGCAAAGGTGATAGAAATGTAAACCATAAATGTTTATAAATTAACATAGGAGATGTTGTTTTGTTTATCAAACTATTTTAGAAAATGTTTTTAAATACACTTTCTTATGCCACTATTTAAGTGTCCATGTATTCTGTGGACACTACTGTGTAATCTGATGGCTTTCATTTTTTGAAATGCCTTTAGTGTCTTGTTCAGATTTCTCAATTTTTGTGTTAATATGCAAGCTATGTTCAGATTTCTCCAGTAGTTCTAAAAATGTTCTCTGTAGCTTTTTTAGTTTTTTCTTTCTTTCTCTCTCTTTTTGAAAATGTAGGATCCAAAGAAGAACCACATTTGCTTTACTTGTCTTGATTCCAGTCTATTAATTTAGACTAATTTTCCTGCCTTTTTTTCTTTATCTGTTTATCCTTTCATGACATTGACATTTTTGAAGAGTCTAGGGCAATTGCTTTGTAAAATGGTCTTTTGAAAACTGCATATGGAGATTAAAAGATAGTAGACATTGTTAAACTATGTTTTCTCTCTATAGACCACTTAATTATTACAGTTTAAAGTTTTGAGAAGTTAAATGACTAATGGAAGTAATCTGAACAATGTGGAAAATCAATAAAAATAAAATAAATGGGACACCTGGGTGGTTCAGCAGTTGAGCATCTGCCTTAAATTTTTTTAAAAAGAATAAAATGCAACAGAACTTAAAGCTTTGCCAAATAAAACAACCTTCTTGGTCTAATCATTTTTTTTTTCTTCATAAATCTAACTTTATCTTTGGGAATATTCTAATCAAAACATTTATTATTTTATTTTTTTAAAAGGTTTTATTTATTTATTCATGAGGGACACAAAGAGAGAGAGGGAGAAGCAGGTTCCCTGTGGGGAGCCTGATGCGGGACTTGATCCCAGGATCACAACCTGAGTCGAAGGCTGATGCTCAACCATTGAGCCACCTAGGTGCCCCTTGTTATCATTATTGATTTGATATGTCATTGAGGGAGAAGAGCCAAGATTGATGCCTGAGTTTCTAGTTTGGCCTCTCAGGCAAATAATAACGCTTTTGGTATCAGAGGAAGTTGATGAATTCACATTTGGACTTGCTGGTTTTGAGGAACTTTTGGGACACCCAGGTAAAGACATACCAGTAGGCTGAAGAGTTTGGAAGTAGATATCATTTGGGGAATTATTAGAATATAGGTGATATGACACACCCCTCATCCCAAAGAAGAGCATAAATAGAGAGGAAGGCATATAAAGACTGTGTTATCTCTAAGAATGTATTAGCTCAGAAGCCAAGGTATAAAACATGGTACCCTCCACTGGTTTATCAAAAGACTTTCAGCTTTCAGTACAACTTCATTTACAGTAACTTGGGCTTCAGAGGACACTGAGCTGAGGTCAGGTGGCAGGTAGGCGAAAATTCTTCCTCCACTGCGAAAAGTTCCAAGCCTAGAGGAGTCAATTTGCTAACACAAGGAAGATGTAGCTGACTGCTGTTTTTTATCTGACTGAAGGAAATAAAAGATGTAAGACCAAGTTTCTAATTGTCAGAATATAGAGTGAGTTCTGAATTCTTTTTGTGAATTATGTGTTCTATTGAAATGCTTATTGCTAGGATTAGTTAACATTGTGTTTACTAAGGAATTCTTTTTTTTTTTTTTCCAACTTCTTGTTAGGAAAATTTTCAAAACTATGAAAAACTTAAAACGATTATGATAGTGAACACCCATATAACCCACCTAGATTCTGTACTTTTCACCTGTCCTTAGCCAAACCGTTTCAAAGTCAATTGCAAATTTCCTGATACTTCATTCCTAAAAATTCCTAACTATTCAGCATGTATTTCCTGTTGTAATAATACTGTTACCATACATAGGAATATTAACAGTAATTTCTTAATATTCCTTACTATTTGAGCCATATTTAGATTTCTCTGTTATCTCAATGTTTTGTAAAAATTTTTTTTCCTTCCTAAACAATTCATTCAAGGGTCACATGTTGCCTTTGGGTGTTATACCTCTTTAGTCTCTTTCATCCTAGAACATCTTCATACTTTTTCTGTTATTGTTTTGTTTTACAAGGCAGCATTGGCTTTTAAAGAAACCAGAATATTCTAAATTCTCTATTTGTCTGAGTGTTTCTTTGTAGTATCATTTATCTTGTTCCTCTATGCTTTAGAATTCCTGTAAACTGGAACATAAGTCTAATGGCTTGATTCTACTCAGATTAAAATTTTGGACAAGAATATGGGTACATTATAAGGGGTACTGTGAACTTCATGTTGTAACACATCAGGGGGATAGCAGATTGTCAGATTATTAGCAATACTAAAGTCAATATTTTCTGTGTCATAATATACTCTTCCCCTCCAAAATTAGAAAGTAATTTGTGAGGTAATAATTTCACACCAAATGCCTTGATCTATTAATGATTCTTTCCTGAACCAATTATTTCATTGGTGGTAGTGAACTCTATCCTTTCTTTTGTGTCTGTTAGCTGATGTAAAGCACTTTTTCTCTTCTGCTAGAGATGAATGGCAGTTCTTTCCCCAAAAGGCAGAATAAATGCTTAATTCTTTACTTATGTGAAGTTTTGAGGACAGGGAATTTTTATTATCTCCACCACTGGTTACACATGAGCTCTTCCCCTCACCCCCTCTGGTTAGAGTACATTATGGACTCATGGATTTTTATTTATTCAATTTGTTATAAACAGTTACAACTGTTCTTTTTGATGTTCAAATTCTCTCAAGTGGCTGATGAAAGCCTCTCAAAGCTGGCTCATGTGCCTTTTTGACAGCCCTTCATTAGTTTTTTCCTTACTTTTCAGAAAAAAATAATGAACTATGCTCACTTATATTTTCCCTGCCCTAGTTCTAGAACCAGTTGTTTCTCAAAGAGCCCTGGTTCCTTTTAATGGAGAAGGGTATTTAGAAAGCAAGATCTGAACATTAGAGATATTCATTGCTTCTGGGATGCCATTACCTCTAGTGGATATAATGAAGTTGTGTAGACAGACTACATTTCTAGTTATGTTTAGATGTGCATGTGTATTTTTAAAGTCATGGCTTTTTGTCGATACTTGTGCAGATTACACAAGTCGACACCAGTCGATACACCAATATGGTGTTTTCTGTCTTCCACTGAACATCTTGATTCCTAATAGCATTTACATAGCTACCTTTTTGTTTTATCTTATAGTGCAAATTAAATTGGTTAAAAATTATATGAACCAATATTAATAATACAACTGTCATGGGAAATTTAATATTTCTTTGCAATTTTATTATCCTTAGAATATATCCCAGTATATGTCAGAATACTATGTTCAAAAGTGACCTGAAATATTTTTTGTCTTCATGTGGTTTTGTTACTAACTTGATATGCAGTCAAGTTCATTTATTTACACTTGTTTTCATTGTTAAGGTTTGCTGATTTAGATTTTTTACTCCATCTTATTCTCTTGAATGTATAAAACATTTGTATGGTTCAGAAGTCAGACTGTATTAAAAAAGTATAGTTAGAATTTTGCTTCGGTTTTCTATCCCTACCCCCTACCCAGTTCTTTTACCGCTTCCATGGTAGATAACCATTTTTATTCATCTCTGGCTTAGCCCACCAGTGTTTCTCTTTGCTGTTATGTAACCAGAACTCTAACTGTCCCTATTTTTTTTTCTTCCACGCTAGTTGTATCATTTTACACTCCATAGTGGCAAACCTAGTGTGTTTGATGCCTGGAGCAGGTAATTTTTAGTACATGGCTCTTCTATATGATAAAATTATTTTCAGTAATAACTATGAAATAAAATGAACTGTATTGATAGAAACAAAATAGAAACAAATTATTTTCTTTTATTGAGCTTTTAAATATATAATCATGCTAGTAAAAGTAAATTAAAAATAAAATAAATGGTATATTAAAAAATGTTTACTGAAATATCTCTGCCAGAAAAATCATCTTAAATTTATATTATATTTGACTAAAAAAACCCTGCAGTTTTTCTTCTTTTGCAATATTGAGAGAAAATGACTGAATGGTCATGAACATTGATGTTATTTGCTCCACTAGTTTATAACCAAGCATTCAAATAAACATTGCCCTTTGGTTTTTTCCAGTAACAGCAGTATCTTTTGTTGTCTCTCCTACCATTCTTCCAAATTTGATTCTTTTTTCCATGTAAATGTCCATTTCCTTACATTTTGTTGTCGTTTAGTTAATGACCTTAACCACAGTTTCTGTGCACTGTTCTTTAAATAACTGTGTTTAAAGCTTTGTGTTTTACTATTCATTGTTTGAGGCTGAATCCAGCTGTCTGGAAATATTTTGGGGTCTGATGAACTCATCTGAAACTTCCTACCAGGAGAAAAACAGATAACCTAGAGAGAGAAATATCATACAGCTGTCTTTGTTTATTTGAAATATATTATTTCAGTGCAGGACTACGTAGTATATCACAGGGGCTTGAGACTGTGCTCAAGATTTTGAACCATTTCAAAACGCTACAAACTTAATTTCTGAAATGAGTATGTAGAATCGAGTCCATGTATATCTGAGGCTGTACTGGGAGTTCTCCAAATGAACTTATGTATATAATTCAATGTCTAAGAAATAGTTAATAAAAATGTCTAATTTGAGTTTGCATAATGTTATTAGAACATAGCAGCAGCCACAACAATTATTTAGAATTAGGAACAACAAAAGGTTTTTTTAGGGAATATTTCATTGCTTATATTTTCTTTAAAAAAAAAAAAAAAGATTTATTTATTTATTCATGAGAGACACAGAGCGAGCAAGTGACCGAGCAAGCGAGAGAGAGAAAGAGAGAGAGAGAGAGAAAGAGAGAGAGAGAGAGAAAGAGAGAGGCAGAGACACAGGCAGAGGGAGAAGCAGGCTCCATGCAGGGAGCCTGATGTGGGACTCGATCCTGGGTCTCCAGGATCACACCCTGGGCTGAAGGCAGGCACTAAACCGCTGAGCCACCCGGGCTGCCCTGCTTATATTTTCTTAAAAAATTACTGGCACATGATGTTAAGCAAGTCAGCTTTAAGTTTTGGTTGTAAAATCTCTGTAGACAATGTTCTTTTTTATTGTGGGTACCTGGCATGGTGTATTTTCACCATCCCACTCTTGGTATGCCACTGCACCCGCCAACAATGTATAAGAATGCCTGTTTTTTCACAACCTCAGCAATGGTGTCGAGGGTTTCATCATTCTGCTGGGTAAGAAATGATATCTCAGTGTTTTAATTAGCATTTATCTTGTCATGAGTGAAGTGAAATATCTTTTTTTTTAAATATCTTTCTAGAAGTTTAAAGATCATTGCATTTCTTTTTCTGCAGTCTAGTCATTTATTTCACCATATTTTTTCCTAGTGGCTTCCCCCCACCCTTTTCAACTTACAAAAAAATTCTATATTTAAACAGAACTTACATGGGGGGAGAAAGCAGGATACCATTTTAGACTAAATTCATCATGCTTATGGGAAGCCTTAGTACATGACATGTTATTAATAGAAATCCCTGTTACCCCCTTTTAAGGTGACTGAGGCATATTGTGGTCCTCTTGAGGAACTAAAACAATCTCATACATATTAGTCTGGTAAATCCATACTGGCAGAGCAATGCTTTTCAAATTGGACTCTAGTCTTAATCCACTCTTGTACATGGAATTTGTTATAACATGTTTTTGAAGATAGAATTCTGTTTTTACAAAAATATTTAAGCCATTGCTATAGAGTTGTTATTTTAAATTTTATAATACATATACCATTGTTCAATGACAGATAAAACGACTATGGCTAAAATAATTAGAAATCATTAATTTAACAAAAGCAATTAAATTGGTTTCTTCACCAGTTATTATCACATAAATATAGCATTACTGCTTACATATTCATTCTTTGATAAGAAAAATGATGCATTTCATTTTTATGGAGCCAAGTATGAATCTTTTTGTATGTCAGTTTTTCATTAAATTTTATATTAAAAATATACACAGCTTCCCAGAAATAAAACTGAACATGTTTTCATGTCTATAAATTCCCTTTCAGTCATTATTAATGTATATATTTTTGTCTTCATAGTTATAAACAAAATATAGCTACATATTTGTGTTTGGCTTTTTCTAGTTGGTTTTGTAATTGTAAAAATAGTAACAACATTTAAGACAAAGACTTAAGGTACAGTCATTCAGTCATCACTAATGACTAATTTTTTTTTTTACCAATTTGTTTTATAAAGTATCAGCTAAAATAATCATATCTGACTCTTTGTAAAAGCCCTTGATAATTAAGAATAATTTTCTTTTCAGTAGTGGTTTTTATCATCTGCTGATCCTTCTCTTAAATAGGGTAGATAGTATTTTCAAGAGCAGCAGAAGTGGGCTTGGTTTTAGTTTTAAATTTAAAGTTGAACAAAGTACCACAGGTGAAATTTACTGAGGTTAAGGCACAAATGAATCATATTATTTCTTGCAGAGTTTAGAAACATTAATTTCAATCATGTGTATTATCAAAGTGCCTCAAAGTGTTATTAGCAAGGTGATATAATCATATGATACAGCTTTTTGGAGCCACTAAAAATGAAGTTAGTCTTGAACTTACCATAGGCTTTTTCCAACCTAACTGTGATCAATTTATGTCTTTCTATAAAGGAGTAATTTTTGACTTTCTGCTGTGAAAAATAAGATAGTTTGTGGCTTGCTGCTGGTATTTATTGGTTTTGTTACCTTGCTTAAGCTTCTTGTTTCTTCTTCATGTGTCACCTGTTTATTTTTTCATCACGATAGCAATATAATATAGCATTTTCCTACAGCAGCTCTAAATTATCAGGTTTTCTTTTACCTTCAGTCTTAGAGTTCTAGGTTTCTCCTTTCATTGTTCTCTGAAGAAAAGCTAGTTAGATGAAAAAAAAAAATTTTAACCACCACCCCAGAACTCTGAAAGTTTCTTTGTTTTCAAGCAAATCACATCATGTCTTTCACTATGGACCTGTCATCTTAATCTCTCTCAATTTTGACTCTTTAAATATCTATTCTTTATTTTGGGAAGTTTGGAGACCCTTGCCTCCCCCCACAAACAAAAACTAAAAGAATTTAAATTTGTCTCTTTTTGATGCTACTGCTGTTGGTCTTTCTCTTGAGGCAGTGGTGAACTTTTCTATTTCCAGTCTCATTTCAAGTTTTCTGCTACACTTCTTGTTTATTAATTGTTCATTTCCTTTTCTCCTTCTGAGACTCCTGTAATTTGAGTTACAGCACTCTGCAAATTGCGACGCATTCATTTCATTTCTTGGTTAATTTTTCAGGTTCAGTGTATGTTTCTTGAGTCAGCCTCCTAGCTCACCCATCCAATTTTCTGCTGCATGATTCTTCTATTACTGCTTCCAATGCCAGTATTAATTGCTTTGTGGCTAAATTCATTCTATGCTGTCTCCATGCCCTCCAGCTATTCTCTTGTCTCTGAAGTCCCTATTGTTGCTGGAATGATCCATCTAAAACAATGGCTGTGCTGTTCCCCTAGTAAAACTTTTAGTGACTTCTTCACTACAGAATAGTATTCCAACTCTTTATTGTCCCAAGCAATGCCTTCTGTTATCTGAGCTTCCTACCTGTCTCACTAGTTTTATAATCAATTGCCATTCTGCTTTTTACCCTCAAGGCACCGTGCATGTTCCTCCTCTGCCTGGAAGGCCTGTTGTGCTTTCTTTTCTATCCTTCCCATCCATACTCCCTATCTAGAGGAACTGTCTTTCCCATCAAACACAACTATTATTTTCTCTTGGCTATATACTCTCATGCACCTTATACCTGCTTCTTAGCTGAGTTTTCTAGTTATTTGTTTATCCTTGTCTGTGATACCATAACACCAGGGCAGGTACTACATTGATTTTTATAACCTCAACACTAGCACAGTGCTTGGTGTTTTGTTTTATTATACTACTGTCTTTTGGTTTTATTTGCTTTAAGGAAGAGGCTGATAATCTCTATCATATCTTTCTATTTTTTTTCTTTCTTATGGGAAATATTTTTATTGTGGTCAGGCTATTTGTTTTTCTACTATTTTCTTGTATGTAATTTACTAATCCTTAGGATGTGGTCTATATAACTTGTCCTAAATCACATTATCATACTCAATCCCTGAGTTGGGGTTCAGAAACTAGTTCTGTGAGTGATGTGTTAAGCATTCAGTCACACTATTCATTTCAGTCATCAAATTACAGGCATAGGTCAACCAGGACTAACTCATCTAGCCTAATTGTTTGGTCTCAAGCCTGGGATGGTGTTCCAACTTTGAAAATGTGTTTCTAGTTATATAGCCCTAAAATTTGAAAGCCAGCTGTATTCAGCCAGGGTAATCTTCCTCTCCTGTTTTTATTGTTTACCTCCAAGATTATATTGTGCTCTAATTCTTAAACAGTAAAGAAAAAGGAAAAAAAAAACACCTTTATAGAGTTCTTGAAAATCTATAAAAAGATATGCTTTGGGTTTTTTTTAAACCTCTCAAATAATATAGAAAATTACAAAGATGAGGGTAGAAATCACTTAACCTCTCACCATTCAGAGATGAGCACATTTTAGAATACATTTTTGCATACAGACACATAAAAAGCATGCACCTGTTTCATAAATGACACTTTGCACTGAATGCTGTTCAACGAGCTTCCTCTTTTTTACTCTGTAATATGGTGAGATTCCATTAGGCCTCAGTATTTGAAGATTGTGTTTCATCATTTACAGTTACCAGTTGCCTGTCCTGTGGTTGGACATTTAAATGCCTTGTAAATAGTGCTGTGATGAACACTCATCTTGCACATTTGTTTGTTTAGTGTGAAGAGAGCTTTCGTAGAGCTCTCCCATCAGAAGATGTGCAAATACATGGTAAAGATATTGCCATAATGCCTTTGAGAAAGGTTGAAGCAACTTACATCCCCATCAGTAGTGCATGAAACTTATTGCCCCACATCCCAACCAAGGCCACATTTTTGTTGATTAATCCCTGCGAGCTCAAGAGTCTCAATTCACAGCTCTAAGTTCAGATGTCTTGGTATTTTCACATGATGTCTGCCTCAGTAGCATCTCAAATAACATGCTCCAAATCATAACGTAATTTCTTGCTTCAATTCCTAAAACTGTTCCTTCCTCCTTCTACTTATTTTTTCATAATGGAACTCAAATTCACCTGATGATTCAAGTTAGAAACCTGAAGTGATCTTTTTTTATTATCTCTTTTCCCCTGACTCTTCTGTCTAGTAGATTGCCAAGACTTAGAGGTTCTATTCATAATATCGCATAAATCCAAATATTAGGAGACCCAGAGTTAAGCTATCCTACAGTTTTTAAAAAGACTCTTTAAAAAAAATATCCTTTGACTAGGCAGCATGAATCTAAACTTTGAAGGATAGAATCAAATTTCGATTTTTAATATCCAATTTAGTTATATGTGTGTGTGTGTGTGTGTGTGTGTGTGTGTGTAAAATTTAGAGATATTTTCCCCACTATCTCATGTAAAAATTTTGTTCCAGCTCTTCAACATACATCTTGAGTATTTTGTCAACACTGGGATGAGTCATCCAACATGGCTTTCCAGATCACTCTCTCCTCCCTTCCATCCAAGTTGCTTGAGATACTGTGTTTTTAAAACTGTGTATAATTCTGTCCCAGCCACAAGTACAATTAGAGCAGATTTTTTCCCCTCACTTTTTCTGTTGGCATATATTCATGATTTCATAACCTAAGCATGGACTGAGTCACTTTTTTCAAGTGATCATTGAAAGATTGCTTGACAGTAATGTCTACCACATGTGATTGTGAAGTAATACTCCAAGGAATAATCACTAAATCTTCTCACTTTATTTGCCTTCCTACCATCCCCCACCCCTCAGCAGTTGTGTCATATTATCTCTGGAAACAGTTGTTGGTTCAGACTAACATGTCTTTCCAGACAATAATTTGTTGTTGTTGTTGTTGTTTTTAATAAAACACTTTGTGGATAATTCTGTAATTGAAGACTTTGTACGGATCAAATATAAGACAACTTCTTCTTCTAAGGATCCTGTTTGGTATTGAAAAACCCTTAATATATGTGGGTATATACAATGAATCTTAGATCCGTCTGCTTTTTTCCTCCACTACCACTGCTGATCTAAATCATCTCTCACCAAGACAGTGACTCTCATCTTTTAAGTGTCTGTGCCGTAGCTGTTTTTGGCTCCTTCCCCGGTATATTCTCCAGTTCATTTTTATTATGCCAGTCTGCTCTTGTTGTCTCTCTACTTAGAACCCATCACTGCTACTTCTTGAGTAACTTTCATATGTCCCTGGGTTCCACTTGGCTTTTATCATTAGCACATGAACTCTCTAGCTTGATGGAGAAGTATCTAGCCTCTGTTTATAGCATCAGATGTCTGGTAAGGTACAGGGGGCTAGGGAGGGAGCAGAGCAAAGGGCAGCTACATTTTGGGAACTTTGTCACTGTTTCTCTCTGAACTTTCTGTCTCTTGCTCTTAGGAATGGGGAGCAGGAAGCTCATACACAGTTTGTTTTGGAGATCAGCATGTATCATTCCACTCAAAGTCACTCTGGTTGGCAGCTTTGAAATAGGTTTGCCTGCTGCCTTTACGCCTCCCACTTAAGAACCTAGGACACCTGGGTGGCTCAGTGGTTGAGCAGCTGCCTTTGGCTCAGGTCGTGATCCAGGCGTCCTGGGATCAAGTATGCATGTTTCCTACTTAAAGTCTGTAGAATGTGTTTGGCTTAAGAGGTAGAACACTGCATATCAGTTTCTGCTATTTTCTCAGCGTGATCCAAATTGTTTTGTATCTTTAAAATTAATGTTGAATGGATAGAGAGTAACCTTTTTCTTTTTTTTTCTTTAAAAAAATTTTTTTTTAATTTATTTATTTATGATAGTCACACAGAGAGAGAGAGAGAGGCAGAGACACAGGCAGAGGGAGAAGCAGGCTCCATGCCCCGGGAACCCGACGTGGGACTCGATCCCAGGTCTCCAGGATTGCGCCCTGGGCCAAAGGCAGGCGCCAAACTGCTGCGCCACCCAGGGATCCCTTTTTTCTTTTTTTAGATTTTGTTATAGAGTCTTATTTCTTTTTTATAGCTACATAGATTTCTATTGTAATGGAATCCATAGCTTATTCAACCTTTTAAAAAATTAATTCCAGTATAATTAATATACAGTGTTATATTAGCTTTAGGTTTACAACATAGTGTTTTTCCTTCTATTTTTGGTTTTTGTAAAAGTGACTTATACTGCCAGTAGCCAAGAAGATTCTCTTTTAGTACTTGAACCTAAATTCAGGATTATCAAGGTAGAAAATGCCACGTAGTACTCTTGATTGTGGTTCTTAGAGTGCAGTTTCTTAGTTCCAACTGATAGAATTTATAGAAATTCCATTGTCTTTTGGAATAGATTTATTTTTTGCCATTGGTTACTTTAGAGGTGTTGATTTATTTCTTCTTTCTTTCCTTCCCATCCTTTAATGGGGAATGGGAGGCTGGAGATCTTCTGACATTTTTATTTTCGTTGATGTTTTCTGGAAGGTCCTGATTCACTCAGCCTTACAGGTAGGGTGAGTGGGGGAAAGGATTTTTAGTGGAGAAATCTGAATGGGGGATATGCATAGAAGTAGCCATTTATCCCCAAAAACATTTCTTTGGAATTTTGACATTTTTCATAACCATATTTTATAAGGATAACTTTAAAAATCTTTTAAAATATGTTACTGATTAAACAGGGATTAGAAATGAAAATGGAGAATAGTTAAATAATTTTATATAATGAATGCTGATTCTTGTTAGAGTCAGATCACTTTTGATGTATACTATAATTTGTAGAACCATCTACTTTAGAAAATTTCTAAGGATTAGTATAAATTCTCATATTTAAAACTGATCAGAGAAAAAGAGTCTATGAAATTGCTTCTTGAATAGTGATTAATTATATTTAGCGTACTACCTGAACCCAGAGGTTCAGTTTGTTTACATAATGATGTATCTTAAAAATATAATGTGAATTCTCTAATAGCATTGTTTTGGTCAGACCTCTAATCAAGTACATCTGTGTTCCCTTTCAGCTGTCTCTATCAGCTGTTGTAATGAAACTTTAGTAACAGATCCTCTGCCTCAAGTCTTGGACAATCTGTTGAAGCACGTAACTTTGATTTGCAAAGACTACTGAACCCAGTTATTCTGTTTTCAGGGAAAAGGACAGGGCACAATAGATGGCTTTGTACCCTCTTGTCAAAAGGATGAAGCATTAATACTGTGATTCAGATATTGGTGTGCCAACCAAGCACTGGTTATCTCACATTATGACAGATTTGCTAATGATTCCTGACATGAGTGTCACAAAGAAAAAATTGTAAATAGCCACAGGATAGCACTTTACAAATACTGTTTTTCTTTAAGTGCTAAATCTACATGATCCCATCAAATAAAAGCTTCATCCAAATAAAGGACCCACTTCTGATGATTTATTCCTTATTTTTTCCACTCTGTTCTGCTAGGAAGTTTCATTTTACTTTGCTCTTTCTGATAAATGGCTTCTTAAGGGGAAATTGTGATTTTTGTCATGTCTTTTCTAGAGTGATAATTTCTAATTTTTCAAATGTAGATTTTAGTTCTGTAGTGTATCAATTGAGAGTTTCAGTTAAAAGCAAAATGGCTGCAGTTTAATCTAGCATGGTGAAAATAATACTTATTTTCTACTATATACCTCAATTTGTCTCTTTATTTATTTTGAGAGAGAGAGAGCATGCATATGCATGCACAAACATTGAGAGGCAGAGAGGGATAGAGAGAGGCGGGGAGATATAGAATCCTAAGTAGGCTCCACACCCAGTGCAGAGCCCAACAGGGGGCTTGATCTCAGGACCCTGAGGTCATGACCTGAACTGAAATCAAGAGTCCAATGCTTAGCTAACTGAGCCACCCAGGTGCCATGAGATGTTGAGATCTTAAAGAATGAGCGTTTAGATAAAAGCAGCTTTTAAATTAAAAACTTGAAAAATTATATTATTTAATGAACTGAGCTACCCGGGTGCCCCCAAAATAATACTTATTAAAAACAAATGATTAAAAGAAAACCTACACAACTAGTCTCAGCATTCACATAGAACTTTGGTATATTTTTTGTCATATTAGTCCACTGGGTCAGGCTTCCTTTTCCACTAATGACCTTTGAAGGGCACAGTTTTTCAAAATACAATCTAATTTCTAAAAGTGTTTTCTTGTTAAAGTAATAGGTTTTCACTATAAAAAAATTTTGCAAATACAAAAACTATGAGGAAAAGAGTTTTTAAAGAAAATGTTTGAAAAATTACCCAATAATTATATCCTACAGTAATACTGAGTATTTTTAAGTATTTAAATATGTGTTTGTCTTATGTATGTTTTTCATTTGCATATCCTGAGATTACTTCAGTTTGAGGTCCCAATGAATATTTTGTATTGTGACCTGCTTTTCTCATTTAAAATATATCTAGAGCATTTGACCACTTTGTTATAGTGAAGACATTATTTTTTTTGAAGACATTATTTTTTAATGCTGCTGCTTAATGAAAGGATTTCTTTGTCTTTGAGAATTACAGTAGACGTGTTTTTCTGAGATGGATTCCAGTTAAAAGTCCATCAGTATAGTAACCCCATTATTTAAAGTGCCAGTTTGGTGTGTTTAAGGGAAATATTTACTCAGCACTATGCTAGGCATTCTGAAGGGAGATGAACGAAGCATAGTTCTAACTTCACACAGGCCTAAGACCCAGTGAGGGAGGCTGCAGGGTGCTCCACTGCTCTGTAGCACAAACCAGCAAGGAGGAGAGATGAAAACGGAAGCTTCTTACTGCAGACTTCACAGTTCCACTTGGGTCTTGGCTTCAAAGAGCAGGTGGACAAGTGGCCAGTGTGCAGACCTTTTCCCCTGACAGTATTTATATGTACACAACTCTGTGGGGTGCCAGGTAGAGTAGACACAAAACTGAAACCAGTAGGGGTAATAGCGGAAGGTAGAGGTTAGAAGGGTGGGGCAGGGTGTTAGCAGGACCGGTATAGTTGCCTCCAAAGTAAGAACCTACAAAGATACAATGGGCACCAACTCTTTTTCTATATAATTCAGAGCCCTGGCCATGCTTCAGAGTTGGTTTTGTTTTGTTTTAGAGAAATGATTGTTATTTGCAAATACATCCTACACTGAAATACTTGCTTTATTTAAACCAATAAAAACCATCAAAAATTTTTTTAAAAGCTTGATAATGTGTTTTACTTATACATAACTTGAATATAATGAAGCCATTTGAATGCTGTATTAACATTGAATTCTACATGTAATAAGCAGTGTTAGGCATCCAGGAATGAATATATTTAGTTTGCTACAGTTCAGAGATTTTGCAGATGTATAATCTACCTAAACCAAATAATTGCTTCTTTAGCTATGGTCTCAGTTCTGGAGGTAGGGAAGGAAGAAAAGAAGGAAAGAAAGGGAGGAAACAAAAGAAAGCCTTTCTTGGGTGTACAGAGAAAGAGCCAGGTAGGCAGCAACAGACTTGATAGTGATGTAGGACTCAGGGTGAAGATGAAATCTGACTCATGTATTTATGACGGCTGCTTCCAGGCACCAGTGGAGAATGGACACTCCCATTTTAACAGTATACTGTTGCCATAAATTTGTAATATAGGCAAAAAATGTGACCTGTGACAGGAAAGACAAATATTGTGTGTTCTCTTATTTGTGGAATCTAAGAAAGCCAAACTCATAGAAATAGTAGAATGGTGGTTGCCAGGGGCTGTGGGTGTATAAATGTATCAAATCGTCACATCATACACCTTAAACTCACTTGTGTTACGCGTCAATACTATCTCGATAAAGTTGGCTAAAAATTACACTCAGTGTGACCTCCATGAGCCGGAGGCTTTCTCCTAAACAGTCAGGTGGCAGCAGTACTCTGCAGAAGGTGGCAACATTGCGTGATTGCTTCAGTCTGGATTTCTTCAAGCTGGAACTCAGAGTACTGGACACCAACTAGTTGCAAAAACTGAAATGGCTCAAGGGATTCTAAAGTATTTAGTGCTTTTCAGATTTAGGACTGAGTAAGAATTTAATTATATAAATTATTTTTAAACTTCATTAAGTTCCTTCCTACTTGCCTGTAATGACAGAGACACAGACGATTATGTAGATATGGGTCTTCCAACTTTATGACTGTGAATGTAGAGATAGAAGACAGAACAGAAATAGGGACACAGCATTTGAGGTATGCAATGTAGAGGTGGCCAGTAAGAACATATCCATGGTTGTTGGCCTAAAGCAATTATTAAGGGCCTTGGTGTCAGATGTAAGTTGTTGATGTTCTCATTATTGTGAGGTGCTAGTCAACCCTCTGGTCACTACAACTCTTGTCTCAGCTTGTGGGAACAATTCCCCACTCTCTAAGAACCAGATATACTGGATTTCTCTCCCTTCCTGTAAGCACTGTGTTCTTTCGTCCCTCAAGTTAAGTGTCTTTGCATGTCCCGTTCCCTCAAATCCCCAACCCTGTCCCCTACCCTTTTTTTGGCCCAGCCAGCTCCTGTTTATCCTTCACGTTTCAACTACAGTGTAACTAACTTAGTGACTGTCTTCCCAGACTGCCCAAACTAAAGATCTAGATCATAGACTCCCACAGTGCTCTATACTAATCTTTCCTAACGCTCCAGTGTTTGAAACATCTTCAGTGTTCATCTTCCATGCAAGGTCTGTGTTTCATTTGGGTGCACTCTCACTCACTGCTGTACCCGCAAGCTCCTACTACTTGGGACTTGGTACATACTCGTTTACACAGTAGCTGCAGCTGCTGCAAAGAAGGGTAGGGTCTTTTCTTTCTTTTTTTTTTAGATTCTATTTATTTATTCATGAGAGACACCAAGCAAGGCAGAGACACAGGCAGAGGGAGAAGCAGGCTCCCTGTGAGGAGCCTGATGCAGGACTCCATCCCAGGATCACAACCTGAGTCGAAGGCAGATGCTCAACCATTGAGCCACCCAAGTGCCCCTTGTTATTGTTATTGATTTGATATGTCATTGAGGGAGAAGAGCCAAGATTGATTCTTACATCTCCTCCCCTTCACCCCCCCCTAGAAAAAGCAGAAGGCTTTGGGACGTTTTTTCTTGCTTGGACTTGTTAACCTCAGTGTTGCCAGAACACAATAGATATGAATGGTTAATTTAGCCTTATTTTATATTTGCAGGATAGCCAGATACCATTTTGTGAATACATTTAAAAAATTAATAAACAGGGCAGCCCTGGTGGCGCAGCGGTTTGGCGCCGCCTGCAGCCCGGGGTGTGATCCTGGAGACCCGGGATCGAGTCCCACATCAGGCTTCCTGCATGGAGCCTGCTCCTCCCTCTGCCTGTGTCTCTGCCTCTCTCTCGCTCTCTCTGAA
Source organism: Canis lupus dingo (assembly GCF_003254725.2). Classification (NCBI taxonomy): domain Eukaryota; kingdom Metazoa; phylum Chordata; class Mammalia; order Carnivora; family Canidae; genus Canis; species Canis lupus. The sequence continues at coordinate 62,117,977 of NC_064259.1, read as the reverse complement.
TGAATAAATAAATAAATCTTTTTAAAAAATTAATAAAGAACAAAATTTAAGAAATTAGCATATAAACTATAATTAAACCTACTTTTAAAGACTTACAGAGCTTGCTGCTTCAATGAAAATGTATTTTAGTTATTTTGATGGTCAAAATAAAATCAGTTTCATTGTTTAAGAAACAGGATAAAGTTGTAATATAGACTATTAAAAAGTAGTGTATCATCTGAGTAGTGAATATTCTCTTCTAAAATTTCATGTATTCGAAGGTGAAGAGGGTCAAATGAAAAATTAAAAATACAAAATTAAACTGTCACTCTGCGTGCTAGATACTAAAACTAAATCTGTTAAAACAAACCGTGGCCTGGCCCTCAGCTGACAAACTTGTATGTTTAATAACTGTATAAGATAATTTTAGAGGTGCCTGGGTGGCTCAGTCATTTCGGCATCTACCTTCAGCCCAGACCATGGTCTTGGGGTCCTGGGATGGAGTCCTGCTCAGTGGGGAGTCTGCTTCTCCCTCTCCCACCCACTCATATGCTCTCGCTCTGTCAAATAAATAATCTTTTTTAAATGAGATGATTTTGAATAACTTCTGTGTCATAGATTTTATTTTACTGTGAAATGTGTAGATTGATTTTTCCAGAAAAGTCTTGTTCAAATACCATTTATAGTTTCACAAACAAACAGACTACCATTTGATATATTTTGTTTTGGGGCATCCTGTCTTAACCAAGAAGCCAGTTTGGAGTTAAACTTCTGTATATCTTTTTACCACTTTTACATAGCTTTCTCTTACTACTATAGAGTCAGGGAATGGAAGAAGCAATGAAATACACTGCGAAGTCTAATGGGAAATAACTAATGAGTAATGTTCATTGTGTTGGGAAAGTCACTAGACTATCATATAGTCTCCATAGTAAGGAAGAGAACTAGGACAAGGTTATGCCCATACTTTTTGCCTTTGAGGAAAACAGATTTTTAAAAGTTTATAGCATTTCTAGATATGGATCTAAGACTGGAGATTTCTTTTTCTTTTTTATTTGTTTCTTTAAAGACTTTATTTCTTCATGAGCTAGACACAGAGAGAGAGAGAGGGCAGAGGGAGAAGCAGGCTCCCTGTGGGGAACCTGATGCAGTACTCAATCCTAGGACTCCAGGATCCCGACCTGAGCCAAAGACAGATACTCAACCACTGAGCCACCCAGGCATCCTGAGGCTGGAGATTTCTAAAAGAAAAGTTATGTGAGGAAGTTGTTTCCTCAAAATACTCTGAGCTGCTCATGTTTTTAATAAGATGTGTATGATTGACAAATGGAACGAGCACATAATCACATTTAACAGAGTTACTAGACTACTAGACTGTAAGAAATGAGCATTTAGGAATTTTCTTCTCTACAGGCCAACAATCAAAAGGAGCTAAGATACTTCCGGGAGCAAAAAATGCTTTTCAGGTTGTATCTGGAGCAAAAGCAACAGGGAAGGAAGAGGTAGGCTTACTTTTGGAAGATGTTGTTAATGTTAGATGTTTGTAGGCGGAAATCAGACATATACTTTGCTTCCATAATCTTGAACTAGCAGAATTACTTTTCCAACAGTAAAAGGAAAACAAAGAGCCCCAAACAGAGGAAATTCAATATTTAAAAAATGAGAAGATAGTAAAAGTTTCATTCACTTTAAATGAATTTTTATTTTCAAAACTCAACTGAATTGCCTCCCAGAAATTGAATGAACTCAAGATTTAATCTCAGAGCTATTGTCACTATTCTTTATGAAATCATGGAGAATATGGAAAGTACCAGGAGACTAAAGAGACACAAATGTTCCAGTTTCCAAAAAGGCATGAAGTAGATTTGAAAATTCACATCTGCTTCCTTAACTTGAAACTGGCAAAATTTGAAGAGATTGAAAAAATATAAAATGTTTTAAGTGTTTAGAAAAGAATGGGATGACCACTATGAATCAGTGTGAATTTGTAAGAACAAGATATGCTAAACTCATCTCGCTTTTCCCTCCAATTTTATAATTGCTACTGGATTAGAGAATATAGTAAAGTCACGTACCATCTTGACTTTAGGAAGTGATTGGCAAAGTGTCCTGAATGACCTTATAGAAAAGGCAGTGGAATATTGACAGTTAGATTGGTTTATAGCTGCTTGCATGGCCACTCCCATGCTTGTGTGCCATAGGTTTTATCTAATAACCAGTGTCTCTACACATGGATTCCTCAAACAGAACTGCTAGCAAATATTAATTTACATATATTCAGAAAGTATGGATTTGTAGTTATGGGTTTTTTTTAACTAAGAATTCGTATGTTGAAACTTGAGCATCTGGATTTATTCATATAATTGAGATTTCAGTTACAGTTACAAACTTTTCCCCCAGTGGAGCTGTATTTATAAGATATATAGATCTATTTTATGTTTCATAAATAAACCTATAAATCACTTAGAAGTCAGGGAATAATCTTAGCACTTAAAGGCTGGGGCAGCCCCTGTGGTGCAGTGGTTTGGCGCCGCCTGCAGCCTGGGGTGTGATCCTGGAGACCCAGGATCGAGTCCCACGTCGGGCTCCCTACATGGAGACTGCTTCTCCCTCTGCCTGTCTCTCTCTCTCTCTCTCTCTCTCTCTCTGTCTCTATGAATAAATAAATAAAAATCTTTAAAAAAAATAAATAAAGCAAAGGCTGGCTGGGTAGGAATGCTAAATTATGAAGAATCTTTTCCTCTTCCTTGTTTAGCAACAACTGCATTAACCCCAAGTAAATATTTTTCATACCCTTTAAATGTCAAATTTCTGTGAAACTATGCCTAAATAAAAGGCTGACGTTTATATACAACTTGATAATACAGATACACTCAGATGTGTTTTTGTGAATTAATGTTTCTGTTGGCCTTCTAGCAATTCCGCAGTATCTGCCTACTCAGGATATTTGTACTTTTTTTTTTTTTAAACAAATTCTCTGGAATCCTATTTAAGAGGGAACCATAATATTCTGTCCCCTTACAGAAGGTCTTTGGTTTCTTGAGGCAAGGAAATCAATGAGGACTACTATATCCAAAATATTTTACTATTAATTATTAATCTGAAAGAATGCCAACCTGTATAAATTGTTAATCTTTTATAATCGACATTTCACTGATATTTGTAATAGTTTGTTTTCAACCTTGAAGGTTTTTGAATGACCTGCACATTTTAAATAAAATACCACATTTATGAAATTATCCCTCACCCTTTTCTTGGCAACTGTTCATCTCGGTGTTGTATCCAGAACCCCAGCAGGGGTTGCAGGTGGTAACTGAGAGTGAGTGCAGTTCCAGATCTGATAATCCTAGATGTGATGCCTTAACTCTAGTTCTTTCTCCTTTAACTGGCCTCTCAGTCTTAAGATCTTGTAGGCCCTTGACAGAAAATGAGGTGTTTTAACTTCATTTCCACCAGAGGAAACCCCTTTATACTGTAACTTGTGATCTGTGTTTTGTATTATGGCTTTGTCTTTATATCTGATTTAATGGCTGTTATTTTAATTGAATTAAAATCCAATCCCAGTTCTTAGCATTTTATAGTTCCCTCTGTGGGCTATACCATATCTTTTTTTTTTTTTAAGATTATCTTTATTTATTCATAAGAGACACACACAGAGAGAGAGAGAGAGAGAGAGAGAGAGGCAAAGACACAGACAGAGGGAGAAGCAGGATGCATGCAGGGAGACCGATGCGGGACTCCATCCCGGAGCTCCAGGATCACGCTCTGGGCCAAAGGTAGACGCTCAACCGCTGAGCCAACCCAGGTGTCATAGGGTATATGACCATATCTTAAAGTTTCAAATTTAAAAACAAAATCTTGAGTTAAAGTAAAAGTACTATATTATTTTAAATGGAAAAAAAAATGATGGATTCTCTATCTATTCAAAAACTAAATGTCCACAAATGTCACTAAAATTTTTAAGCACCTATATAGCAATCTATCAAAGCTTTTGTATAATATTTATTATAAAACACTTGGAACACACCTAATTTTTAAAATATTTAATAAATTCATTTTGGGACATGTTTTATTCAATAAGAAATGAGACTATACAGTAATTTTTTAAAATTTAAATTCAATTTAATTGACATATACTCTATTATTAGTTTCAGGGATAGAATTTATGATTCATCAGTTGCATATAACACCCAGTGCTCATTATATCAAATGCCTTCCTTAATGCCCATTACCCAGTTACCCCTGTCCCCCTCCCTGCACATCCCCTCCAGCATCCCTCATTTTTTTCCTAGAGTAAAAAGTTTCTTATGGTTTGTCTCCCTCTCTTTTTTTTTTTAATAAATTTATTTTTTATTGGAGTTCAATTTGTCAACATGCAGAATAACACCCAGTGCTTATCCCGTCAAGTGCCCACCTCAGTGCCCGTCACCCAGTCACCACCACCACCCCCCACCCGCCCACCTCCCCTTCCACCACCCCTAGTTTGTTTCCCAGAGTTAGGAGTCTTTCATGTTCTGTCTCCCTTTCTGATATTACCCACTTATTTTTTTCTCTTTTCCCCTTTATTCATCTTACTTTATTTTTCCTTCCTTTCCCCTATGTTCATCTTGTTTTGTTTCTTAAACTCCATATATGAGTGAAATCGTGATATTTGTCTTTTTTCTGACTAGCCTATTTTGCTTAGCCTAATACCCTTGAGTTCTCTCCATGTCATTGCAAAAGGCAAGATTTCATTCTTCTTGATGGCTGAGTAATTCCATTATATGTATATACTACATCTTCTTTATCCATTATCTGTCAATGGACTTCTGGGCTCTTTGCATAGTTTGGCTGTTGTGGACATTGCTGCTATAAACATTGGGGTGCAGATGCCCCTTTGAGTCACTATGGTTGTATCCTTTGTTTTTTTTAAAATATTCTTTTTTTTTAAAGATTTTATTTATTTATTCATGAGAGAAGAGAGAGAGAGAGAGAGACGGAGACACAGGCAGAGGGAGAAGCAGGCTCCATGCAGGGAGCCTGATGTGGGACCCGATCCCGGGACTCCAGGATCACGCCCTGGACCAAAGGCAGGCGCAATACCGCTGGGCCACCCAGGGATCCCTGTTTGTATCCTTTGGATAAAAATACCTAGTAGTGCCGTTGCTGGGTCATAGGGTATTTCTATTTTTAACTTTTTGAGGAACCGCCATACTGCTTTCTAGAGTGGCTGCACCAGCTTGCATTCCCAGCAGCAGTGTAAGAGGGTTTGTCTCTCTGCATCCTCGCCAATATCTGTCGTTTCCTGAGTTGTTAACTTCAGCCATTCTGACTGATGTGAGGTGGTATCTCATTGTGGTTTTGATTTGCATTTCTCTGATGCTGAGTGATATTGAGCATTTTTTCATGTGTCTGCTAAGCCATTTGTATGTCTTCTTTGGAGAAATGTGTGTTCAAGTCTTCTGCCCATTTCTTGACTGGATTATTTGTTTTTTCAGTGTTGAGTTTGATAAGTTCCTTATAGATCTTGGATACCAGCCCTTTATCTGATAAGTCATTTGCAAACATCTCCCATTCTTTAGGTTGCCTTTTAGTTTTTTTGGCTGTTTCCTTTGCTGTGTGAAAGCTTTCTTTTTTTTTTTTTTTTTTTAAGATTTTAATTATTTATTCATGAGAGACACAGAGAGAGGCAGAGCCACAGGCAGAGGGAGAAGCAGGCTCCATGCCGGGAGCCCGACGTGGGACTCCATCCCGGGTCTCCAGGATCACACCCTGGGCTGAAGGTGGTGCTATACTGCTGAGCCACCCGGGCTGCCCGTGTGAAAGCCTTCTATCCCGATGAAGTCCCCATAGTTCATTTTTGCTTTTGCTTTTGTTTCTCTTGCCTTTAGAGCTGTGTCCAGCAAGAAGTTGTTGTGGACAAGGTCAAAAAGGTGGCTGCCTGTGTTCTCCTACAGTATTTTCATGGATTCCTCTCTCACAGTTAGGTCTTTCATCCATTTTGAGTTTATTTTTGTGTATGGTGTAAGTGGTCCAGGTTCATTCTTCTGCATGTGGCTAATTTTCCTAACACCACTTGTTGAAGACACCGTCTTTTTTTCCAGTGGATATTCTTTCCTGCTTTGTCAAAGATTAGTTGACCATAGAGTTGAGGGTCCATTTCTGGGTTCTTGAGACTGTACAATATTGATTATGAATTAGGTTTTTTCCACCAAGCAGTGAGCAAGCACTGTTATAAAAATAAGAAATGGCATAATATGATTCCATCTAAATGGAACTCGGGTTGGTAGAGCCCCTTGAATGCCTGGCAGAAACCACTTCTGCAACCAGGATTTTTCTGTTTATCCCTGTAAATATCTTTCAGGCTCTCTTCTTTGATCACAGAGGGGTCCCCCTTCCTCAGCATCTATTTTTGGCAAGGCAAAACAAACTTTTTTAGTTTGTTTATTAGTTTAGGATCTGAATGTTATCTTTAAACTTGAGCAGCACCCTGGTTTCCTGCTTGTATTAACACCTTCTCATTTGGTTCTGCTTGTTTATACCTGTGAGAAAAGACCAAAAAGAGAGGATCAGAAATGTTACATTATGGAATAACAGTTAAAAGAATGAAGTGATCTATAGTAAGATCTGTTTTGGCTTATCTAACCTTGTCACAAGCTGTTGCAAATAAAACAAAGAATATATTTTAATCACCTAGTCATTTCTTACTGGATACAGTAATCCATTATATTTTAACATTGTCCTTTTGTAATGTGGTGAATTCATATATAATGAACAGTGTTCAGGCTGCTTTGGTTTCATTTTAAGTTCAACCTTTACTATAAATTCACTGCTATCAGATTTCTATAATCTTTCATTTTTCTGTTTACCATTCCTTTGAGACTTCTAATAGTCCCGTTTTTATCTCCCATTTTCCCCACGAGTAAGGAAAAAAAAAATCTTTCATTCTCTCATTTAATCACATTGCATCTAGGAGTCAAGTGAGTGGACAGGAAATGCCTGTTCAGGCTTTGAGGTAGGGCCCATTTGGCCTTTTTGAAGATCAGAAATCTGGCCACTGTGGGTAGAAGAAGCATGGCTAGTTGGGGGTTAGTGAATGGGTTTGGGTCAGAGATGGTCAAAGCTAGAACATGTGGAAGTTTGGATTTTATCCCAAGTGCAGTAAGAGGTCATGGGTGGGGAAGGGCACTAAAGAGAGTGGGGATTATCTGGTTTATATTTGAAATTTGTGCAGAAATATGGCTTTTGTGCAAATGGTGGGAGCAGGAAGGAGGCAAGAATGAATGTAGGGAGACAGAAGGCTGTTGCAGAATTCTAAAAGGGAAATGATGGTGGTTTAAGATTAGGGTGGAGGCTCTGGAAAAGGAGAAAAGTGGACATGGGACATGTGTTGGGAGTAGAACTGACAAAAGGTGCTAATGGATTGAATCTGGGGGATAGAAGTGAAAAGGAGATAACAGAAACTTCTGATGACTTCTAGTTTGAGGGTTTGTTCCCCTGGGTCAGTGGTGCTATTATTTGCTAAGACAAGGAAAACCAGGGCAGAGGAAAAATTGGGGGAGGATGGATTTAAGAGTTCTGCTTTGGCTACCTGAAATTTGAGGTGCTTATTTGACTTACAAATATACCTGCAATATATATGAAACAGTTTGATGGCTTTGGAGCTTGGTGGACATAGGCCAGGAATGGAGACTTGATAAGAACCTAGGAGTTATCGGTACATAGATGGTATTTAAAACCGTAGGTGGGGGATCCCTGGGTGGCGCAGCGGTTTGGCGCCTGCCTTTGGCCCAGGGCGCGATCCTGGAGACCCGGGATCGAATCCCACGTCGGGCTCCCGGTGCATGGAGCCTGCTTCTCCCTCTGCCTGTGTCTCTGTGCCTCTCTCTCTCTCTGTGACTATCATAAATAAATAAAAATTAAAAAAAAAAAAAAAAACCGTAGGTGGAAATTATCTTGGGTATTTGTCATATTCTTTGATCTGTACCTTGTCCATCCCTACTCTTTTAAAATTATGCCCACATCATTTATTTTAGGTATATATCATTAATTATAGTACTATAATAATTTGCTTTTAGTAAGACAGTGTTGTTTTTAGTAAAACACTCTGATTTCTTTTTTCTGTCTATAGACAAATGGATTAAGTGTATTCAGTCACTAACATCACTTTTTATTGGAGATCTAACAGTTACATGTTCTGTCTTCTGTGTTTTTTTCTGTAGGCAAAGTCATTAATAAAGATTTGCGACATTACCTGAGTCTTCAGTTTCAGAAGGGATCAATTGACCACAAATTGCAGCAAGTAATCAGAGATAACCTCTACTTGAGAACCATTCCATGTAAGTATGAGATAGAATAAAAGAAAAGGAGGCCAATATATTCTTATTTAATCAAACATAGAAATAACTTAATTGAATATTTCATATCAAATTGGGAAGACTCAGTTGGGGCACCAGAATAAAACAAAAATTGGATAAGGAGAAGAGTTTTCCGAGGACATGCAGGGCTTTTGTTTTTAAAGTAGAAAAACTAGGAGATTTTATTGTTATCTTTAAAAACAGACAGACTTTAAGAGTTTAAGAATATATATGTACATTCTGCTAAGTAGATTTTCTTCTATAAATCAGTTCCAAATGTTTATTTGGTAAAAGTTTTTTTTTCTCTCAGTGCCAAACATTTTTTGTATTAATTTTTAAGACATTACTAATTTTAAGTGCTCCTTCCCCAAAAGAAAAAAGGAGAAAATGCAGTACCTTCTTTGTAGTAATCTATGTTGAATTTTTATCTAGATGTTTGTGTATCTGTTCCAGTCTCCGTAGTTTTTATAGGACCTGGTGATTGTTGTGGTGGTGGTGGTTGTTGTAATGATGCTTGTGTTTGTGTGTGTGTGTTTTAACGTGTAACAAGAAATCATGAATGCTTGTATTAGCTCAAGAAATCATGAATGCTTGAGTTAGCTCAAGGCTGGGGAAGAATAAAAAGCAGTAAACAGTAAAAGGATAAAAAGGATGTTCTGGTTTGTTTTCCTTTTCAAGGTATTTGTTACTCCTTGTAGATAGTAGCTCCTATAATGGCTCTGGAATTCTTTCTTTCTTTTTCTTGTTATATTCTCTTACACAATGTCCAGTCTATCACCAAGCCTGCCACATATGCTCCTTAAATAGTAATCCTTCTGTACTTCCTTAGACTCTCGCCTTTTCTTACTTGAACTTTTTTTTTTTTAAACAAATAGCAATATGTGGGGGCAAAGAGCTAGGTGAAAAATCTTGATCCTTGAACAAGTTACTTGATCTTCCTGAACCTCAGAATCCCCATATATAAAATATGAATAACAAGAGACACCTCCCATAGTTCTAAGAATTAAAACGAGGACATGAGTGCAGACCACCTGTCCTAGAGTAGGCCCTCGGTGTCTGCCCCCTTCCCCATTCTAGCTGCATCCCTGCCTTCCATGTCCCCTCTGTCTGATCTGTCTTTAAGTGCACACCTGACTCTTATCTATGTACAGTTTATTCTTCAAAGTCTCTCATTGAGTATAAGTCTAGACTCTTTTTTTTTTTAAGATTTTATTTATTCATGAGTGAGAGGAGGGGGACAGAGACACAGGCAGAGGGAGAAGTAGGCTCCATGCAGGGAGCCCGACGTGGGACTCGATCCCAGGACTTGAGGATCACGCCCTGGGCCAAAGGCAGGTGCTAAACCACTGAGCCACCCAGGGATCCCCAAGTCTAGACTCTTTAACATGGTATAAAATGTTTTTGTTTTTGTTTTTAAAACCAACCTCTTAAGATTTTCTTCTGTAAATCTACCTGGTCGGATTTCAGAATTGCAACTCCTGCCTTCTTTGCATTGCTTTGCCTAGTATGTCTTTGTCTTTTTATTCTTTCATCTTTTTGAAGCTCTTTGTTTTACAAATAGTATTGGATGGTGTAGCCAATGTGAAACTTTCTATTTATTGATGATAGGTCTTTAGTGTCTGTTGTGTCATGGTTTTCTATTTTACCCATATACACGTCTTTCATTTAAAAAGCCTTTCACTATGTAGTCCATTTTATTTGATCTCTTTTTGGAAAGTTTTGCATCTTTATTCCAATGGCTGCCTTTATGCTTTTATATAATATTGTGTTCCTCCTCCCTTCCTTTTTTTGTTTTTGTCCCAACCATGAACAATATTAAATGATCTACTTCTTGCTTCTTATGCCTTTCTTCTCTCTTCCATCATCTGACTTGAAATAATATTTTTTTATCCCAACAAATATAATTAGAAAGCTTATTCCACTTCACATGCTTTCCTTATTTTCACTGTTTTTTTGAAAACTGTACTTTTCTAACACTTCTTCTCTACTAGATTTTCCAGGAAAGAGTGAGAAGATCATCATAGTTGGTCTATGGCCCTTAAACTTTTAAGTTTTTTGGATGTAGATGAAATCTTTGGCTCATATTTTCTTGCCTTGACTATTTTAATTCTTCAATTATCTGTTGTCTTCTGGCATAAAGCATTGCTCTTTAAAAGCCTGAAAAATGATTTTCATTCTCTTATAAGTAACTTGGTATTTTGCCTGTGTGGGGTGTCTCAGGGTAGCATTTTTAGTTCCATAGCTCTAGAGTTCCCTCTTCTCTTGTTAAAACAAGTTAATAAAAATACGTGTTTGTACTTTGTGCTGTGCTCTGCACTTTTACTTGGATCCTCTTTTAAATTTACTTTTACTGTCCTAGTTTTGCAGTTTCTCCTCAGTGTGAGGTTTTGTCCTAGAAAGGAGCTATAGTTTATTTAGTGTTCATTCATAGGGTCCAAGCAGCTGCAGCCTTTTCAGATCCTAACTGGACCTATTAGCCTACACACTGACGTGTCCACAACTCCTCCAAGAACACAGTGATATATCATTAACAGTTAACACACCAAATGGTCTGTAATTACTGTTCTTTACTAAAAGATACCAAATATTCTTGGAGAAAATTCTGATTCTGGGTCTGGAGCAAAGAAAGTACAAGATGAGCTTGGAACATCTAATTGTGTCAGAAAGTATGTAAATGCCTAAAACACGATGGGGACATATCAGAAGCACATTTTTTAAAAAAAAAAAAAAGAAAGAAAGCCATCTAGAAGGAGTGCCTACTGACAAGATCTGAAACACTTTGAGTAGCAAAATTAATAAGTGAAGGAAAGATTTCTGCCATTGTCAGACACTGCACTGTTGAAAGGATAAGACTGTTATCCCTAATAGAAGTGGAAAGATGACTGCTCACAGTGAAGTCCTATGGCTTCCTCAACCTTCTGCCTGGAGCCACTTTCTGGGCCATAGTATGGGGAGGTAAAGGCCAAGCAGAGTACAGAAGATTCTGAGTCGAGAGGACAGAAATCTCAGTTCAAGAAGTCTGAGGCACCTGAGATTTTCAGGACAGATGTCAGAGAGGAGAGAGCTATGAAGAAAAGGAGCTCAAATAATCCCAAAAGGATCAAGCAAATACACATATAACTTAACTATCAGCAAAATGAAAGTAAGGAAGGAGGGGAGAATGGGAGAAAGGAAAGGGCGGGGGGGATCAACACCCTTTAAAGGAAGATAACAAAATCTCAACACCGAATAACATAGGATTCACGATGCCCAGTGTCTAATAAAAATTATTAGATATACAAAGAAGAAAGAAATATGGCCCATAATCAATAGAAAAGTCAGCTAATATAAAAAACAAAACAGAAATGGCATATGTGACATAGAAACGGGTATAACCAAAGCATTCATTTTAGAGTTTTTATAAATATACTCAAGGATTTAAAGAAATATGGATAAAATGAAGAGAAAGTGAATTTTTTTTTCGAGAACCAAATGGAACTTCAAAAACTCATGGATGGGCTTAACAGCAGATTAGAAAATGCAGAAGAAAAGATTAGTGAACTTGAAGATGTAGAAATGTAAATGAATCAAACTGAAACAGAGAAGAAAAAAAAAAAACTGAAGACATTAATTTTTCTTTTAAGCAACCAGAGAGAGGGGGAGAGAGAGAGAGACATTTCTGCTTCTGCCATGAAAGACTAACTGGTACTAGATTTACCTCCTTACTGTAAACAGAAATTGGGCAATATACATGTAATAGCAATATACATTACATGTATATTACATGTATATAGCTGCTTTCGGAAATTGGGTCATAGAACAGCTCAATATGAACACTGTCAGAGCTAAGAGGGAGGAAATGGAAAGAAACAAATGAAGAAATAGGCTGAAATTTTCCCAAATACGATGAAAACTATAAATCCAGATTTATATGGATCTCAACAAAGCCTACGCAGAAGAAGCATAAAAAAACACATCTAAGGATATCATAATCTAATTGCTGAAAACCAGTGATAGAAAAAATGTGAAAGCCAGATAGAAAATAGATACATTATTATATACAAGGGAACAAAGAATGACTATAGACTTGTCAACAGAAACCAGTACAAGCCAGAAGTCAATCAAATGTCATCTTCAACGTGCTGAAAGGAAAAACTGCTAACCTAGATTTCTACATACAACAAAAATATCCTTAAGAGAAATAAAGAATTTTTCAGACAAAAAAAAAAAGATGAGAGAATTTTTCACCAGAGGACTTGCACTGTAAAAAAGAACTAAAGAAAATTCTTGAGGAGGAATGGAAATGATACGAATGATAGGCCTGAAAGGAAACTGACAATTTCATAATTAGAGTTTAAGATTTCAGCACCTATTTGGGGAAAGTAAGCAAAAAAAAAAAAATCAGTAAGGTTATAACATGGATAACCCTTTGAACCAACCTGACCTAATTGCAATGTATTAGAACCTCTCAACAACAGAAGAATATACATTCTTTTCTAGTGCCCGTGGAACATTTACAAATGAAGACCATATTCTGGGCCATAAAACAAGATTGAATAAATTTAGGAGAATTTAAGTCATAACAAAATATATTCTGTAATCATAATGGAATTGTAAGAAATCACTTAAAAAGAAATTATCTGGAAAATCTCTGAATATTTGGAAATTAAATAGCACACTTCTAAATAGCCTGTGAGTTAAAGCCACAAGGAAAATACAACATGTTACACATAGCATATCAAAACATATCAAACTCAATATACCAGTATGTGGAATGTTGCTCCAACAGTGTTTATAGGGAAATTTATAGTGTTAAATACTTAGAAAATAATAAAGATCTCAATCAGTGATCTAAACTTCTTTAAGACTCTAGCAAAAGAAGAACAAAGTAAACCCAAATTAAGTAGAAGAAAGGAAATAATAAAGATAGAAGCAGAAATCAACAGACTAAAAAACAGAGAATGGAGAAAAATCAGTGAAACCTAAAGCTGATTTTTTTCTGATAATAAAACTAGTAAACTTTTAGCCATACTGCTCAGGTAAAGGAGAGGGAAAACACTCTTTAATATCAGGAATGAGAAAGATGGCATCATTAAAAATCATACAGATGTTAAATGGACAGTCGAGAATATGTTAAAGAACTTGCTGACACTGAACTGAACTCAGATGAAATGGAAAAATTCCTTGGAAGAAAAAAACTACCAATGTTCACTCAAGAAGAAATAGATAAGCTGAATAACCGTTCCCAATCAGTTAAAGGTATTGAATTTGTAGTTTGTGGCTTTCCCATTAAGAAAGCATCAGACCCAGATGGTATAGGTGAATTGTTCCAAATACTTAAAGAAGTAATACCAATCCTACACAGACTTTTTAAGAAAATAGAGAAGGAAGGAACTTCCCAACTTATTCTGTGATCTGATCATTATCCTGATTCTAAAACCAAACAAGGACATTAAAAGAAAATATTAGTCCACAATTTTTCATGAACATAGACTTAAAACTCCTTAAAATATTTTATCAAATCAATCTATAGCAAAATGTAAAAAGGGTAATATGTTATGGCTAAGGAGTGCTTGTCCCAGGAATGCAAGATTGGGATAACATTGAAATTAATATAGTAACAGACTGGAAAAGAAAAAACAAAATAGATGATCTTTTCAAATAGATGCAGAAAAAAAATTTTGATAAAATTCAACTCCCACTCATGGTAGAATTGTTCAGAAAACTGGCCTGCCAGTTATTATTTAGTGCCTCTTGGCTTCAAATTACTTTTTTTTTTTTTTTGCCTGGGTATGATCTTGCAACATTCCCCCTTTGCCAACTAGTACAATGTCAAATTATGTTGAGGCCGGCAGGAAAGATACTAGAGAAGAGAAAAAAGAGTCTTTTCCTAGTTCCAATGTGTCTTTTTCTTTTTGCTCCTACCTGCAAAAAGACACTCAGTAAGTTTCAGCAGTGCCCCAGCAGTCAGCTTCCTACCTCATAGGCGTCTTTATGAATTCCACCAGTGCACCTGCTGACTTCCTTGCAGTTTCCTGATGAGTTTGATAGGCACCCCCTATGGCTCCCCAGATTTCAACAATATTCCCTGTAAGTGGTTTCCTACTGGGTTTCTGGCAAGTCCAGCCAGTATCCCAGATGGTTTTCTAGTAAGTTCGAAACAGTCCTCACTACAGTCAGCTTGCTGGTGAATTTCATCAGTACTCCAGCAGATTGTTCCCTGTCTGCCAACCTTGACCCACAGACTATGAACAGATCCATCCCCAGGCTACAATCATACCTTCTCCAAAGAAGTCTGAATCCCAGAGTTTGGGAGCATCCCTCCCTTCCAAGTCTGTTCCTTATTTGAGTATTCTCCCTCAACTTTAGAGTGGTATTCTTTAAAGGTCTCTTTTATTTCCTCTTAGTTAATTCTTTGTAAATAGTTAATAATTTTTTATATTAAGCTTTCCTTGTTCATGTTACCATATTTCTCTGTCCTATTTGGATCCTGGCTAATACAGAATTGGTACTGGTAGTAGTCCCAGGAGACAGACTCTCCAAGAAGGAACTTTAGATTTGGTTGTGTTCTTGGGCTTGAGCACAGTGCCACGTTCATTCCAGTGGAAAGTAGGATGCTCATAATTCACTACAAGTGGCATCACAATTTAATCACAGTATAAGCTGTGGTTGATTGAGATGAAGTGCTAACTAAATCAAATACCTTGGGAACCCAATGACTACTGCCCTTGACCTTTATGGCAGTAATGATGGCTACAAACATCATGGCATGGAATGGATTCTCCTTAGTGTACCAAATATTTTTAAAATCACACCTGTTTTTTAATATTATTATTATTATTATTAGCTAATAAGACAAGACTATAATAACACTTTTCAACGATTATCTCTCCCTGATACAGACATTTGATAATAGGAAACATTAAAAGAAGGAAACATTAATACAAAATAAATGCCAACTAAAAATCAGTTAAAAATTTGAAAGATAAACCCACAAATATATAATATTTGAAAGTTTTACTCCTAAGATGAAATTGTAATGTACAAAAAGTATAACTTGTATTGTCGGATAGTTTTGACTTTGGTAACAAGTATTCTAGACATAAGAAAAAGTTCATACTGAATTGATACTCTTCAGATTGTTAAGTGTGTGTCTGAAAACATCTTCAGATTGGGCATTAGTCATCAGTCATTTGACTAAGCTTGTTTTCTTTGTTCATGATGAAAATATGTTGTCTCCTTGCCCTGATTTTGGTTTTGCCATTGAAATGTACATTGCACCCTCATACACTGTTGGTGGGAATGTGAACTGGTGCAGCCACTCTGGAAAACTGTGTGGAGGTTCCTCAAACAGTTAAAAATAGACCTGCCCTACGACCCAGCAATTGCACTGTTGGGGATTTACCCCAAAGATACAAATGCAATGAAACGCCGGGACACCTGCACCCCGATGTTTATAGCAGCAATGGCCACGATAGCCAAACTGTGGAAGGAGCCTCGGTGTCCAACGAAAGATGAATGGATAAAGAAGATGTGGTTTATGTATACAATGGAATATTACTCAGCTATTAGAAATGACAAATACCCACCATTTGCTTCAACGTGGATGGAACTGGAGGGTATTATGCTGAGTGAAGTAAGCCAGTCGGAGAAGGACAAACATTATATGTTCTCATTCATTTGGGGAATATAAATAATAGTGAAAGGGAATATAAGGGAAGGGGGAAGAAATGTGTGGGAAATATCAGAAAGGGAGACAGAACGTAAAGACTGCTAACTCTGGGAAACGAACTAGGGGTGGTAGAAGGGGAGGAGGGCGGGGGGTGGGAGTGAATGGGTGACGGGCACTGGGGGTTGGGTTATTCTGTATGTTAGTAAATTGAACACCAATAAAAAATAAATTAAAAAAAAAAAAAAGAAATGTACATTGCTTTTACTTCAGATTTTACACCAGTTTCTGATTTCAGGTTGGAGCATTCCACAGCAACATTGACTTCTCTCTGCATTTCTTCTATTGAAGTATTTACAAAGCACTGAAGCTCCCAGCTCACAAACAGTAGAAAATGCCAAAGGACAGACGGTGTAGGATAGTATTCAAATAATGTTCAGATCTCCCTTCAAGGTTAACATCATTACAAAGAATCACATGTCAGAACTGCTGATTTAAGGACTTACTTAGCCTTCAAACCTGTGATTTGTGGGGGTACCACTCCCACTTTATAAAGTATAAATGCATCTAACCATGCTAATGTATTTGCAAGCAAGACTCACCGTTAGCAGACAGGGCCTTGACCTCACACTTGTAGCTTGGGAATGAGTGGATTATGACTGCTGTTCTCCCCACGTTCTTCTGTCTTGCTGCTTGGAAATGTCAACTTGACCGTTCAGTTTCACTTTTCAGTCTTTTCTGTTCATGCTTTCAGCTGATATCTTTAGATTCCTTTAAAATCAGTAACATCTCTGTGTCGAATGATTAAGCTTTAATTCTCACAGGAGAATTATCATATTTTTTTCCCATCATTTTCCCCATCAACCATTTTTCCTGGGGATTTAGAAAAAGTAAATTTGCCAAGAGACTTCAAGGAGGAATCCCTATATGGGAACACTAATATAAATCAACTACAACTCTCATCTAGGGGTTGGTGAGAATACAAAGTATATTTACCTTGGGACATTTTCTTTTAAACAGACACTTAGCTTATAACCCAGCATTTCCACTCCTAAGTATTAACTCAGCATAAAATTAAATATATGTCTTCCCAAGGACTTGTAAGTTTATAGCTGCTTTATTTATACTGTCCCAAATCTGGAACCATCTCACATGCCCATCAGTGGCAAATACATAATCAAATTTTGGTATATCTGTACAATAGAATACCATTTAGCAGTGAAAGGATATTGAACCACAACATGGATACAAAAAGGATGGATACAAAAGAAGACAGATACAAGCCACTACTGGAATCAAATTATTGTATGATTCTATTTATAGATATTCTATTAAACACAAAACTATAGTGACAGCAGATCAGCAGTTGCCGCAGAGTGGGGACTGCAGAGGGTCTCATGAGAAAACCTTTAGGGGTGATGCGCCCAAAACTCACAGAATTGTACTGTTAAAATTAGTGAATTTGATTGTAAGTCAATTATGTCTAAATCAAGTGACCAAATAGATTCCCAAAATTATATTCTTTTATATTTTTAATAGTTAGAAAATGAGTTTACAAAAAGATATTTATAATAGCATATAAGTATTTGGAATACCTAGAAATTAATTTCTAAAGAAGTGTAAAGATAAAATTAAGGGGCCATAAAGAGGATATAAAATACTAATTCCTTGTTCCTGGATTGAAGATTCAGTATGGTGAAGACAGGAATTCTCCTCAAATTGACAAATAGATTTATTCTAATCCCATAAAAACTCTCGCATTTTTAGCCTGTTTCTCTGATTCCAGATTTTATATGGAAAGGCTGTAAATAATAATAGAAAAAAATAGGTGGACTTGCTCTACTATAAACCAAGATTTATCATGGAACTATAATGATTATAGCACCATGGTAATGGTGCAGGAATGGTCAGTGGATAAATGGGATGTAATAGCCCAATAATATACCCAGTTTTATGTAGACATTTCTATGAGGTTTCTATGACAGAAGTGACATACCTGATCGGAGGGGAAAATAATTGACTTTTCAATAAGTGTGGCCCCAAAAGATCAATTTTAGTGCATTAAAGTACTAGGTGTGAAAGGCAAGGGCTTTTAACAAAGAATATAGAATATCTCCATGGCCTTAGGAAGGGTTTCTTCAACAAGACACAAGCATTAGGACTGATAAATTTGACTACAATGAAATGAAAAACTACTATCATTAAAAGACCATTAAAAAAAAAATCACAGAGTGGGAGAAGATACAGTCTGTTCTGCTACAACATTTGTTTCTGTTAACACCAGTAAGTTCATATATATGATTGGTGAGTAGGTGGGATAATGATGTCAATTTAATGGAAGTAATATTGGTTCTTACTCCATTTTCCCTAGCAAGCTAATGTTTTGTGTCATCAAATAGCAGCAAGTAAACAGAATATACATAGTTGAGTGGTGCATGCACTGTACATGATGCCCGTCTACCTCAACATGGCCTGTTTTCTCGATTTAGACATGTGCTTTATCTTAAAAATCATTTATTGCACCTTTCACCTTATCTTCATTATTCAGTAGCTCCAACCTTCTTTTTTTTTTTTAATTTTTAATTTATTTACGATAGTCACACAGAGAGAGAGAGAGAGAGAGAGAGAGAGAGAGGCGGAGACATAGGCAGAGGGAGAAGCAGGCTCCATGCACCAGGAGCCCGATGTGGGATTTGATCCTGGGTCTCCAGGATCACACCCTGGGCCAAAGGCAGGCACTAAACCGCTGTACCACCCAGGGATCCCTCCAACCTTCTTTATACCCCTTTCTGTCAATCTATCTTTTCTTTTCTCTCTTTTTAATTATTATTTAAAGACAAAGCATTTTATTTACTCTAGTATTTTTATTAGGAATTTAAAATATCTTTTAAACTGTATTAGTATTTTTAATTAGGCTTCTTAGTGATTTTGCTAGACTCTGGTTACAAAGTAGCAATAGGCTTTGAGAAATCAGCCCTGACCCCATTTTCTCTGTAATCTCTACTATTTGAGGAACACAATTTTGCAGAAAGTACCATTTCTTTTTTTTTTCTTTGAAAGTACCATTTCTAGAAAGCATATTTCACATTTTTTAAAAAAGATTTATTCATTTTAGAGAGAGAGAGTGCACAAGTGGGAAGGGCAGAGGGAAAGGGAGAGAGAATCTTAAGCAGGCTGTGCTGAGTTGCAGAGCCCACTGTGGGGCCCAATATCATGACCCCTAGGCCATGACCCAAGCCAAAATCAAGAGTCGGATGCCCAACTAACTCTGCCATCCAGGTGCCCTCATATTTCACATTTTTGCAGAAACTCCCCCTTTGCAACACATCTGTATGACAAAGGACTGCAGTGCTTCATCAATGGGAAGACACAATTATTTCACACTTTAACCTCTCTACAGTTGGATTGTATTTTACAGTAGGTGGAATCTTTTGATTTTAATTGCCAGTTTTTTCTTTTTTAGTGGTGCATTTTGGAAGCTATTGGTTACTTAGATTTGATAAAGTACTGTAGTAAAGAACAACAAATCAAGTTTTAGAAGACAGGCAACCCAACAGAGAAGTGGCAAAAACCTTGAACAGTCACTTCACAACAGAAGAAATCTCTGTGGCTAGTAAATATTTGAAAAAGAACGTGTGATCTCATAAACCAGTTGCACATTAAATATACAGTGAGATGCTTTTACATGTTGACAGAAGTTTAAGAAACTGACAACAAGTGTTGATGTGGACATAAAAAGATGCATATGGTATGATTCTGTTCATATGAAGTTAAAAACAAGCAAAACTAAGCAGTGTTGCTTAGGAATGAGTTATGTAGTTGGTTTAAAAAAAAAACATTTTAAAGAAGAAGGGAAATCATCATCACAAATGTCAAGATGATGGGTATGTTTGGGGGTAAAAAGGGGAGATTTATGATTGGAGGCATACAAGGAGGCTTTTCGTCTCCTGGTGCACTCTGTTTCTTCACTTGGATGGGTTTATTATTGTTAAACTTACATATATGTCTTATGTAGCTGTGTATTTCAGAATAAAACCAAAAAGAGGAATCATCAATTATAGCAAATGTTGTTGATAGGTCCTTGGTAATATGAGGACTGAGACTTGAACATTGGGTTAAAGCAAAGTGGAGACTCCTGATGAACACAGCCAATTATCTCAGTGGAGTGGTGGGGCAGTGATTTGTTTGGAATGGCTTAAGAGACTGACAGGAGAGGAATTGAAGACTATGAGTAAGCAGAACTCAGGAAAATTTTTAGATATGAAGGAAAAATATAGTAGGGACTAGAGGCTATATAGAAAGTTTTACATTAAATATATAGAATATCAGGAGAATATAAAGATAAATTTTCTGAAATGCCGAAGGTAATAGGGTAGGATAAAGGAAAGGAGAATTTTTTTGTGTGTATGGATTACAGTTTTGGGGAGAGGATGGGAAATTTGTAATACCTATATTTGTGGAGAATTAACATTAAAGCTACTTTTAAGTCTTGGATATGTACATATGCCACACATAACATTTCATATCTACTAATGGAAAGAATCACGAACATCATCTTACTTAACACTTTTCTGAAAGAGGATGAACCAGAGGAATTAAGTGCTTGCTTAAAATTGTACCATTACTAACAATTCTAGCATAAAACACAGATTAGCTCCTGCCCCTTGGTTCAGTGCTCTTTTTATAGTATTATCTATAATACGGCTTGCTCTTAAGTCAGGTTTTATATAATCATTATATTTTATAGTAGAGTTTATTTGGATAATACTTCAGTTAGCCTTTGCTGCATAATAAATCACCTCAGAACTTAATGGATTAAAATAACCATCATATTATTATTTCTCATGATCCCATGAGTTAGATGAGCTCAACTGGGACCATTCATGTGGCTGCAGTCATTGGCACCTCCACCAGGAGGAGAGGGGCTAAAATGGCCTCCCTCGCATGTCTGGAACCTTGGTGCTATTTGTTGGCTGGGGCTTTCTCATCATAGTGTAACCTGGACTTACTTACTTGGTGGTGAAACCATTCTAAGAAGGCAAACATGGAAGTCTAGACTCCTGAACTTGTACAGTATCACATCCTCCACATTAAATGATTCAAAGCAAATCACACATCCAGTCCAGATTTCAGAGGTGAAGCAGTAGGCTGCCGTATCTCTTGATGAAAGGAGGTACAAATTATTGTGGCCACGTTTTTCCATCTATCACAGATAATTATAAATTTTAAATTTAATCATTAACTTTATTTTCTAATGTTAATTTTTACTTAATATAGAGCTAAAAGCTGTTGATTTGGGGTATCTAACAATGTAGTTTAGCTAATACATGAGAAAAGAAAAATTTGACAATGAAAAAGTATTTAACAAAAAAAAGTTGTTTTCCAGATTTTCTATTCTCTGTGATATAAAGTAGACAAATGCTTATTTTTTAATAAAAGTTGGCTAAGGAAATTGCACTGCTGGGAATTTACCCCAAAGATACAGATGGAGTGAAACGCCAGGACACCTGCACCCCGATGTCTATAGCAGCAATGTCCACAATAGCCAAACTGTGGAAGGAGCCTCAGTGTCCATTAAAAGATGAATGGATAAAGAAGACGTGGTCTATGTATATAATGGAATATTACTCAGCCATTAGAAACGACAAATACCCACCATTTACTTTGACGTGGATGGAACTGGAGGGTATTATGCTGAGTGAAATAAGTCAATCGGAGAAGGACAAACATTATATGGTCTCATTCATTTGGGGAATATAAAAAATAGTGAAAGGGAATAAAGAGGAAAGGAGACAAAATGAGTGGGAAATATCAGAGAGGGAGACAGAAGATGAGAGACTCCTAACTCTGGGAAACGAACAAGGGGTGGTGGAAAGGGAGGTGGGCAGGTGTGGGGGTAACTGAGTGGCGGGCACCGAGGGGGGGGCACTTGATGGGATGAGCACTGGGTGTTATGCTATATGTTGGCAAATTGAACTCCAATAAAAAAAATAAAATAGAAAAGTTGGCTAAGAACAAGGGGGAAACTTGCTGAATATCTTTGTTGCTTATAGTATTGGATAAATCATTATTTTCTGAGATTACCATTAATGTTTTATTTTCATCTTTGTGGATTTTCATGTTACAGAATATAATGGAATGTAATGCAACTAAAAAGAGCAATTAATAATTTTCCATGAAGTATAATAATAGTAAATTTCCAGGCACTGTGCTAATTACATTTTTGTAAAATTTCACATAAGTTTACTTGACAGCTGTCTATATCGAGTACCTACTATGATTCTTTTGCTGTGCTAAGACTTGGGACTATTACTTTGAACCATGTAGACGTGATTCCTTCATATTCCATCCCAGGTGAGAATCAGGGAAGTTTCTCTAAAGAAACTTTCTAAGCCAGGACCTAAAGGTTAGCTAAGGTAAGAGTGGGAAAGGAAAAAGGAAGTCTTCGGGAAAGGAATGGCTTGGACAAAGGCCTTGTGGAGGTAAGCAAGTGTAAGGAACATTAAAAGAACCAGGAAAAAAGAAAAACAACTATTATGTTTAAAGCCTAGAATGTGAAAGGGGTGAGGAAGAGAAGATTTTTATGCTAAAGACCATAGGAAACCTCTGATAGAGATTTTTTGCTCAGATGATTGTTTTAGAGAAGTCACAGGCTGTGGTCTGGGTAAGGGGCATAGCCAGGAAGAAGTAAGAGTTGACCCTATGAGACCATCAAAACAGATATGAATTAGGTGAGTGTGAGAATGAAGACAAGTGTATGAATCCTAGAGGTATTGCGGAGATGGAAGCAACCAGATTTACTGACCAGATATGGAATAGAGGGACGAACGCAAGATGGCAAACTCTTGGTCTCCTGGCTTGTAGTGCCTTTAATGACTTGGAGCATAAGTGGAGGAAGAGGTTTAAGAAGGCATTCTTGTACAGGGTTTGCTATAATATCCTAACTCTGTTTTGAGGCTAAATACTTGGGTCTCTTTTTTTGTATTCTCTACTATTTGAAGTAATTTTTCTAGTATCAACTAAGAAAAGTATTGATTCATCTTCAGTAAAATCCAGTCAAGTGTAGCAGTGCTGCCATAACCTGAATTTATACTTCTGATCTGAAAGATTTTACTTTAGCATGAACTCCTTAATAGATAGAATAGTAATATTCTGTTGCCATAGTGTATTTCATTAAGCAGTGTACTTCTTAAATTTTTGAGATTGCTTAAAGAGAATAATGGTTGAGAAGCAATATATAGATACCTATTTTTAGCCTTAAGCCTTTTATTCATTGATCTCACATAATTTCATAATTAATATTTGTCCAAGATTTAAAACTAGAGTTTGTTAAAAGAACTTTTAAAAATTGTTTGTCTCTTTTTCATTTGATCTTAGCCAAAAGGCCGAGAAGGGATTATTTCTCTCATTTTATTGTCCTTCATGACTCTAGGAAGTAGAAGAGTAGTTTACATTTATACCAGGAAGAAAAAATACATAAGATAGCTTGATAAAAAAGAAGCCTATGTACATGGGAAACTAATATTGTATGTCAACTATACTTCAATTAAAAAATTCCCCATGTCCCCCAAAATATGAAGTCCGATCATTGGTAGATTTATCTTTCCTTTAGATGTTTAGTGATAATTAAGGTAAAAGAATTAACTATTATGTCTTAGAAGGTCAAGCTTCCTTTGACAATAGAACTTTTTTTAGTCTTTGTGGTTTGAATTTCATAGCTATCTGTAGATTATATATATATTTTTTTTTATCTGTAGATTATATTATATTTAGTCATCTTACATTATTGTCCTACTTAAACCTAAAAATGTTGCCTGAAATTTTCTGATCCTCATTCTAGAAGGTACCATATATTCAATAGTGTTTCTCCCATGTGTTCTCCATAGACTGTATTTTCTATTATTCTCAATATTTTGTAAGTTTAAAAGCAACCTCTTTTTTCTCTTGTTTTTTCCTTAGGCACCACAAGGGCCCCCAGGGATGGGGAAGTACCAGGGGTGGACTATAATTTCATTTCTGTTGAACAGTTCAAAGCACTGGAAGAGAGTGGAGCATTATTAGAAAGTGGAACATATGATGGTATGTCCCCAACTATTGACAACAGCAGCAACCCAGAAAACTATCTTGGATGGCTAGAATTACTCAAAGGGAATTTGATCAGTGAAATAGCATTTTTTTAAGTTGTTTTCTGTTGGTCTTGGGAAAATTTTCTTTTGGTTAGCCTATTTGTAATTTACTGCCTAAAATGGGATTAAATAATAAGCAGAAGTGTCCCATCATATTATAAAGCTGATTATGAAGAATGTACTAAAATCATTCAAACTAGCCAGTTTGCATATTTTGTAGTAATTCGAATTCGTCAATATGAACTCAACAAGCGTTTATTGTTTGCTTTCTGTTTGTGGTTAGGAATCCAAATACCGTGTACTTTAAAAACATCTATAGCTTGTCTCTCTTGGAGAAAAGAGAATAGAGATTGCGATGAAAACAAAAAATGGAGTAGTTGATTTTCCTTTCATATTTCTTCTCTACCCACTTGTTTCTAGGAAGTAGAGACTTAAGATCAGTTTCCGTTTTTAAATGATGCCATGTTCCCTCTTCTGTTCTCCCTTATCTAACACTCTTCACTGGCAGGCTTGTCCATTCCCATGGCACACTACACTTCTCCATCATTGCTTTATCATACTATTCCAGTTGCCTTTTTCACAAGCTTGGTGAAAGCCACATCATGTCTTTCTTACCCAGTAATATCTTCAGTACCCAGAGATGGTGTTCAAAAAACACTAACCTTGAATTCAGCATATCTAGGTATGCTTGGTGTTTTATCCAAAAGAGTAATTATTCATAATTCTTCTCTTTAGCTGCACTATGAGCACAAAACAGAGTCAGCATTTCCCTCTTCCCTATATTTTGCATCTGTCTGTCACCATATCTAGCCATTTCTTCCCCTGGAGCAGCTTTCATGATGCCTTTCTTTTCACTCTCACACCTCCTGGTAGGCCCTGACTGACCTTGTGTCTGGGCTACTGTGGCTGCTTCTTCCCCCTATCCAACCCACCTGCCCACTGCTCTCTCTCTGTTCACAGTCTTCTGTGATTTCCTTTTGCCTGCTCAGTTTGCCTCAGAGCTGCCCTTTCTGGGCATAGCTCCCACAACTCATTCCTTCATTTATTCACTCATTCATTCATTTGATCCTTCTTTCATTCATTCAGCAAACTGCTTATTAAGTACCTATGACGTGCCAAGCCCTATAAGAGGGACTAGGGATACTGTGGTGAATGATACTGAGATGTACTGCCTTAATAAATCCTATATCTGAGTAGGAAAGGCAGTCAGAAAAAAGCAAGATCACTGTAAAAGGGGATGTTATGAAGGAAACAAAAAATGAGATTGAAAGAAAATAGTAGAAATGTCTTATTTAGATAAAGTGGCCAGTAAAGACTTCTTCACTGAAGAGGAAATGACCACTGCTTATTACTTTGATGCCAATAGCCTATTCTCATTCACCTACTCTTAAAGGCGCAACCATTCTGGTATGTTTAATAGAAATGCTTTTATTCATAGGCATTCTTGCAAAATGTGTCCTATGTGCATGCATTTATTATTTGCATCTGGACTGTATTCTGTATCTTTCAATTTTTAACTACTTTCAGTTATTTCAGTGTTTTTTAGATTCATCCATGTCGCTGTCCTGTATTCACATGTTAATTCATTGCTTTTTAACCCCCTCAGTGCTCCACGTTGTGAAGCCACTGCATTTCACTTAACCCCTCTCCTAGTGATTGACTTCCAGATTACTTCCAAGCCTCCCTCACCACAGATAGAGCTGCAACATCTTCTTCTTCTACACCTGTGTGAGGATGTTGGTGGTACATATACCCAGAGGCAGATTTGTCGGGTTCTAAGGTCTGCAGGTACTTAATCTGATGGAGCAGTTGAGGCTGCTTGGTAGCTGCATTCCCACCAGCCTTGCTTGAGAGGTTGATTCCTGTAGCTGCTATAGTAAGGGCTTGACATCCTCATCATCCAGTTTTACAGTTTTGTCAATCTGATGGCCGTAGAAATCATATCTCCTTTTAATTCTAGCTTCACTGGTAGAGAGTTGGGACATCTTCTCATATGCTTGTTAGTGTTTTGGACTTCTGCAAATTATCTTCTCATTTGTTTTGTACATTTTTTTAAAAGTTGGATCTCAATCCACATTCCAGTTTGTGGACATTCCTTAGATACTTAGATATTTATTTAGATATTAATTTCTTATTGGATATAAATATTTTCTCCCATTTGGCCACTTAATAGGCTTGTCCTGTGCTTCTTCGTTAAACAGAAATCCTTAGTTTTTGTCAGATTTATCACTCTTTTTCTTAGAGTTTGTGCTTTTGAAGTTTTAAGAAATCCTTCTCTATTCTTAGATCACAAAGACATTCTCCCTCATTTTCCTCTGTTAAGTATAAGAACATGGGAGATAACAAAGTGGCATATTACATATTATTAATTGCCATGTGCTAAATTCAAAGGAAATACAAATTGAAATGTACCGTTTCACAGCCTTCAGATGGACAGAAATTTTAAAGCCTGTGGAAATTTTCCACTTGTGGAAAGTGGGAATTCCCAAATACTGCTGGCAAGAGTATAAAATGAATACCATACCTTTGGGGAGCATGTTGGCAATAGCTAGTAAATTTGAAGATGCACTCAACTGTGACCCAGCAGTTACCCCTCTGGATGCCTGCTCTAGAGAAATCCTTATCTATGTGCATATGGAGTCACATACTAGAACAGTCGTTACAGAGCTATTTAAAATAGTAAGAGAATGGAAACAACTCTGTTTTAGTAGGGGAATTCATAAAATGCATTTTAACTTGCTCATGAAAATGGACTATTATACAGCAATTAAATAAACTTGAATCTATATGTATGAACAGGAACAAGACTTAAAAATATAACTGTATGAAAGTAAAGTTGTAAATACATACAGCATACTGTTTGTAAAAAAGATACGAAATGTTATAAAAACCTTTATGAACCTTTGAAAACAGTGGTATTTATGTTATGTATGCATATATATACATCCCAGTTGTACACAATGTGCAGGGAACTGACACATACCAACCTCAGGACAGTTCAGGGAGAGCATGGAAAGGATTGACAGGAAGTTAGGGCTTTAATTGAATATGTGACCATATATATCCTTAGGGGAAAAAAAGGGAAACCTGAAAGGAAGCTGGCAGAAGTTAAATAAATAAGGATGTTTCTAAAACAATTGTCTGTGATTTTGTATGTATCAAAAATATTTAATAGTTCATAGTTCTATTTGAAAAATGAAAAAAAAAACAGAAAAGGACAAAGCGGGGGGGAACAGCTTCAAAAAGATGAAAACTTTTTTCTGTCAACACCTATAGTCAGGATTCACAAACTATGTCATTTTTATGCCTTAGTATATCTGAAATCTGGTTATTTACCAACAACTCAAGAAACATAGATCTAATTTCCTTGTATGCAATGCTTATTTTCTTTTTTAATTAAAGTCCAATAGGTGTGTTTAAATAAGGAAGCTACTGGGATTTATTACAAAGTCCTAAAATTTTAATGATCATGGGGAATAATCAAAATATCCTAAATTTGTCTGATTTCACCCAAGAAAACAGTTCAACTACCTAGTGTGAGATAATAATTACCAAGACTACACAGTACAGTGTGTATCTAGTGTTGCTACTAAAACTACCATCCGTAGGGAAGGTGGATATTTGATTTTTGTCATGGAATATACAAATTCCAGGGTAGCATGATTGTTGGACATAATGCAGGAAAAATTGAGATCCTGGAGCATCCTGTTCCCCAACCAGACCTCTCTTGAGAACATTTCTGGGCCTTCTGCCCCAGAGAAATGTGAGCTGGCATCTTCACTGGGTCCTTGTTTTACCATGGGCCAGAAAGTTTGCGGAGACCCTCTGAGTCTGTTTTAATGAGAATTTTTGCAGCGTCTGCCTGACAGGAGTAATTCCATTTCAAATGTGGATTTGGAAGCAAGGGAAATCCTTGAGTAGGGGGAGGCGAGATATAGTTGAAAATTTATTTTGCTTTGATTTCATTGTTTTGTCTTGAATATTTTAATGACAATTACTGCCCAAAGTCAGATTTCCAAAAGATTTATCTTAATGCTTTTCCCTCAAGGCACACATGACTCAAGGTAAACCGACTTGTAGATTTGCCTTGGTATTATCGTGAACACCTATAGTGTTCTCATCTGGGACAAATAATTCATCATATACCCCATTAATTTACTTTATGTGATGAATGTCTTAATTGCCTCCTTAGGAGCCCAGGAATTTGATTAGAAGGTGTGACTTTAAAAATAAATAAACGAAGGAAGATCACGAATATTTTATTCCCTACCCATATCTATCTTTCTCTATAGCATTAGCATAGTGGCTGATAAAAGGTAAAAACTTGCAACCGTAAACTGTTAATAAGCTAGACCTTTTGAATGGCTTTCCATTGTATTTGGCTGCCTCCTGAGAACTGCATGACAAATTAAGAAGATATTCAATTGTTTTCATTCTACTCTGGAGCATTTATTTTTACTGCAAAAATTCCTGATCCTCAAGATGTAGCATATCAAAGTATTTCTTGCTTTCTGAGAGCAAGCCAATATTGAATTATGCTAATAATGTCTCTATTTGTTCAATAAATTATTAGAATGCTCAGAAAACCTAAAAATTACTTTTACATAAACAGCCTACATTTCAGCACACGCTGGTTCATAGCTTTATCCTTTACCCACATATTTCCTCATTTTACCAAAATGGTTCATTATGTTACACATCAGAACAGAATTCTTTGAGTTCATTTTCTCTTCCTTTAACTCCCACTTCTTATGCCAGTTAGTCTTAACACAAGAGCATTGATGCATTTAATTTCACAATCAGGCCATCATTTAGAGCCCATGCAAAGTAAGCCCTGTAGGAATAAATAATCTGTGTACATGAAGTCAACTTCCTATCCTTAGTACAAATAGTATTAAAAAGTTAGATAATGTTAGAATATCCATGATGAAGGATACTTGAGAAATTAGTTCTTTCTGTTCTTTCTCCCTCCTCCACTTCCAAGAAGAAGTATTTTGGCTTCCTTTTGGCCAGTGGTGGTCATTCAGAATCCTTGATATAAGACAGCAGGGCAGAGACGTACCCTGGGTCATACTGTTCTGACTCTCAATTCAACATCATTCCTTTCAGCTGCTGTTATTTTGTCCATTTCAGGAAACTTTTATGGAACTCCTAAGCCTCCAGCAGAACCCAGCCCTTTCCAGCCAGATCCAGTTGATCAGGTCCTCTTTGATAATGAGTTTGACACAGAATCCCAACGGAAACGAACTACGTCTGTCAGCAAGATGGAAAGAATGGACAGCTCTCTTCCTGAAGAAGAAGAAGATGAGGACAAGGAAGCTGTTAATGGCAGTGGAACTGCAGGTTTGTGAATAGATGAATAACTTTAACTGATCTATCTTCCAGGTGGACTTTAATGTGACACTGAATTGAAAGTAGTTAAAATCTATCCTAAAGCATGTACAGAGCAAGTGATGTGATTCTAATTTTTTTTTAAAGGTTGTGTATGGAACGAAGTGTATCTCTGTCAACCATCTTAGAAACTGAAGTGAGTTGCACCAAGTGGCAATTTTGATAAGTCAGTAATAAACTATCATTAGTAATAATATAATATATTATGATCCTACTGCTTAAAAGATTTGAGGTTCCAAGTATGAGAATGTTGTTGGCCTAAGTCATACTTTACAGGACATGAAAAAAAATACAGTTTTAAGATACGGCCTTCAACTGAAAATGCAGAGGGATAGAAACATGCCAGTAAAAATTATCGGAAAGATTTGTTAGCTGTGTGTTGAGTTTAAATTCTGAATCACTCAAATAAATTTCCAAACCTGACTCTTATTTTTCATTAAATGCAAAATCACCAGAAATTTAGTGGTGGAGAATCTTCCTTTGAGTACCCCTAAAATATGTTATGGTTGCTTCAGAGATTCTTACTCTTCTAATTGAGTGTGTAACTAGGAAGCCACAGAATAACAGCAGAACTAATTTCAGTGCTATTTATTATAATATTTTTATTCAAAACACTAGAATATGAGCTTCATAAGGGCCGGAAAGTTTTTGCTTTTGTTCATTGCTGCATCCTTTATTTTTTTTTTTTAATTTATTTATGATAGTCACACACAGAGAGAGGCAGAGACACAGGCAGAGGGAGAAGCAGGCTCCATGCACCGGGAGCCCGACGTGGGATTCGATCCCGGGTCTCCAGGATCACGCCCTGGGCCAAAGGCAGGCGCCAAACTGCTGCGCCACCCAGGGATCCCTGCTGCATCCTTTAATCATAAACAGTGCCTGGTGCAAACTAGGAACTAAGAAAATATTTTATTGATATACAATAGATGAATGAATTTGATCACATCCCCAAATTTGCAGAACCCATTACCATATTATTTTCCCAAAGCATCTGATTTTTTCATCAACTACTGAAATTTGTTGTGTATATTGTATTTACTGTCTTAATATGTTCATTTGTGTCCTCCTTCAGAGTGTGAGCCCTGTCTTACAGTCCTAACATCTCACATAATAACATAATAACATGATACATAATATGTTTATTACCCCATTGTATTTGGGTGTAGAGACTGCAAACAGGCCTAAAAAGGATTAAGTGAATTTACATCTAATTCTTTAAGGGCTATTAAGGGAAATCATCACACAGTAGAGCCTTTTTTTTTTTTTTCAGTGGAGCCTTTTGATGTTGATGTCCGCCTTCTTCTCCCACAGAATTAAGTCTGTTAACATTCTTAAATGTTTAAGACTGAGATTAGAGACCATGTATCTATCCCAATGTGGGAATTTGTATATTCTTATTTTGAGGATGGGGGGGATGTTCTGTTTTTACTTTCTGATGTGGAGCTTTTCTGTTACCACTGGAGTTCTTTTAGAGAGAAACCTATCTGTGATCTCCACAGTTTTATGCTTATCATGTAAGCTGGTTGCTAAGCCAGATGCTACTGACTTTCTGGTGGTCATATTTAAAGGGAGTGTATCCAAGAGTGGGAGGCCGTTTGCATACTACCTCTTGTGTGTAGATACCGTAGGACACTTCCACTGGATTATGTATGTCTTGGTAAGAGAAAATATTCAGACTATTTGAATGAAAAAACAATAAAAGACATGACTAAATGCACTTGGTCTTTTCTGAATAAGTACTAAGTCTAGTTGTTAACTTATTGAAATACACTTTGTGTGTTGCTTTTGGGTATTAGAATTCCTGCCTTGAACAATCAGAAAATTGTTGGGGATGGCAGTGGGGAAAGAAGAGTTAAAGATTTATTTGTATATACCAACATGTATATTATTTTATATCTTGCTGAAGAATGTAAGAATGCTAATATGCCCACATAGGATGATATATGTTATATAATAATGCTAAAATAAAATCTTTTTCCAAGAGATGATTGTTACATAAACAGTATTGTCAAGTCATTGACTATTAAGGAAACTTAATACACAGTCACTTTGAATTATATTCAGATAAGTATGAGAAATCATATAGTTCCTTTGTTTTCCTCCATCATACTTCTGTCCCAAGAATGTAACTCCCTTCCAGATTGATTTACACATTGGGTGCCTTTTAATTTCTGTCACTTTTGTTTTGCCTGGAGAATGAATCTTGTGTTTTATTCAAGCTATTCATTCAACAAATATTTATTGAGCACTTGCTAAGCTACTGCGTGCTAGGCATTTTTCCAACAGCTAGGAAAAAAGCGCTGAACAAAACAGACAAAAACTCCGTCTTCAAAATTTTGCCTTCTAGTGGGAAAGAATTATCCAACATGAATGAATATAGCATGTAGTATATTAGAGAGTGCTAAAGAGAAAAACAAAGCAGAAAAGGAGAAGGATAAAAAGTAACAGTGGCCAAAAAAAAAAAGTAGCAGTGGCCGATTTGTGATTTTAGATAGAGTAGCAAAAAAGATCTCACTGAGAAGAGGACTTTGAAAGAAGTGATGATGTAAACTCAAAATATCCAGGAGAACAACATTCCAGCCAGAGGGAATTTTAAGTACAAATGCCCTGAGGGGAAAAAATACCCTGAGGTGGGAGCATGCCTGGAATATTCAGACAAAGGCCAGGAAACCAATATAATTGGATACAAAATGGACAATGCATTATATGTGGTTGGAACAGGGCAGCCCCTGTGGCGCAGCGGTTTAGCGCTGCCTGCAGCCTGGGGTGTGATCCTGGAGGCTCAGGATCGAGTCCCATGTTGGGCTCCCTGCATGGAGCCTGCTTCTCCCTCTGCCTGTGTCTCTGCCTCTCTCTCTCTCTCTGTGTCTCTATGAATAAATAAATTAAAATCTTAAAAAAAAAATTTTATATGTGGTTGGAACAGAGTGATGGAAGGAAATAGAATAGTAAGCAATGATTGGGGGGTGTGGAAATGATATTATGTAGGATCTTATATGTTGTTGGAATAATTTTGCTTTTTACTCTGAGATGAGAAACCATTATAGGGTTTTGAGTAGAAGGGTGACATGATAAAACAGATTTTAATAGTCTCATTCTTGCTACTGAATTGAAAATAGGCAGTAAGAGGGTAGGCATAAACAGTGATACTAGTTAAGAGGTTAATGCAGTAATTTAAGTGAGAAATAGTGGTTTGGCTCTGATGAAAATGTGACAGGGAAGTGGCCTGACCCGGTTACATTTGTTGGCAGACTGGATTTGAGGTCAGAGAGAGCAGAGTCAAAGATCATTTCCAGGGCTTTAACTTGAATATCTAGTAGAAGAATAGAGTTGCATTTATTGAGATAAGGTAGATTTTAAGAGGAGTCAGTTTTGGGTTGGAAAAGTGTAGTAGGGGCTTCAGTTGGGATATGTAAGCTTGAGATGCTCATTAGACATCCAAATGAAAATGTCATGTTTGATTTTGGATTTAAAAGTCTATGTCTGGTCTGAAGATGCATATTGGGACATCAGCATACAGCTTGTACAGCGGTGACACTGAATGAGTTCCAAGAGAGTAACTGTAGAAAGAGAAGAAAAAATGTCCAAAGAGTGAACCCTGAGAAGGCCTTCTAATATGTGCAGTCAGGGAGACTGAGTCGAGCCAGTGAGTTAGAAGGCATACAGGAGGGTGGAATATCCTAGAAGCCAGGAGAAGAGAATGCTCAACAATGCTCAGATAAGATGGCCACCGAGAAATGATCATTGAATTTGGCTATGTGGAGGAAACAAGGTCATCCAGTGAGATTAGGGATAAGTAGTGGTAGATCTCAGAAGAAAGAATGTATGAAATAGTTATCTAGGAGAGTGTCAGAGTGAATGGACTAAAGAAGTTTCCTGTGATTATCATATGCCATTACATGCCCTCTTGAGGTTAGTGATCATATAGTAGAAATGAACTAGTTAGTGTTACCTGTGTTTAGCTACAGGTGCTGGTGTAGAGTAGATGGAAAGATTTAAGCAGAGTTGTGGTTCAGCCGGGCATGTACCCTGAGTGAAGAAGTAAGGTTGGGGCAGAGGAAGCAGTAGTGTTTGCAAGGGAGCCATGATCGTGGCTGATTACAGAACTTAAGTTGCATAAGTAGGGCAATGATGACATGGTTAGGGCACAGACTGGGGGGCAGCTGAGGAACAGTGAGGGGTAGTAAGTAGTAGTATTAATGAATTACAGAACTCGGTTGGATAAAGGACAGTTGGAGTGGAAATACTACGTGTAATGAATCTAAGGCCTCTTCTAAGATTCACTCATTCTGAGGCATCGCCTGCAGTTTGGAGTTGTTATAAGTCTAGAAATGAGTTTGAAGTGCATGAATTGTGAATTCCCTAGATGGTAGCCAAATTTTATTTTATTTTTTTAATTTTTTATTTATTTATGATAGTCGCAGAGAGAGAGAGAGGCAGAGACATAGGCAGAGTGAAAAGCAGGCTCCATGCACCGGGAGCCCGACGTGGGACTCGATCCCGGGTCTCCAGGATCGCGCCCTGGGCCAAAGGCAGGCGCTAAACTGCTGCACCACCCAGGGATCCCCGGTAGCCAAATTTTAGTATTCTTACTTACCTTAAGGACTCTGGGACTTTCAAAGGATTGTAATGTCACCAATAGAGAATTATACTTAACAGGAAGTGTATTGAGCATAATTTTTAAAAACTGGTATTATTTTAAAGACCTGTATTAAAATGTATACAAGACAGGTTGGTTCATGCACATAAGAGCATGAACCACTTAAATTTGAATCCTGACTTTGCTGTTACAAAATTAACCTCACTGTGCCTTGGTTTCCTCATCTATAATCCAAAAACCAGAATAGTAATAATAAGTAATCACAGGGCTGCTGTGAGGATCATGAGTTCATATATATATAAAGCGCTTCAATTAGAGCCTGGCCCATGGAGGGATTGTGTAAGCACCCCTACAGCCCTTACTGTCAGTAGTCACAATGTACCAAATTGATTCTAGGGTTGCTTTTCACTTCTTTCCCAGACTGGCATGAGAGGTGCTAGACTGAGTTAATGTCACTTAGCAGATGAAAAATATTCAGTATGTCTATTTGCTACTTCAGAACTTGTAGGAGCGTAGATATAATGCACAAGGAAATGTGCAATAAATGTTTAACATTTTGTTGGAAATGAAGGGAGCTGTTTGAAGAGAGTGTAACTTTACCTTCTTTGCACACTGTTCTGTGTTGAATGGCAGAAAACAGAGAGAGGCACTCTGAGTCATCTGATTGGATGAAGACTGTCCCAAGTTATAACCAAACAAATAGCTCCATGGACTTCAGAAATTATATGATGAGAGATGAGAATCTGGAACCACTACCCAAAAACTGGGAGATGGCCTACACCGACACAGGGATGGTCTACTTCATTGAGTAAGCAAATGTCTGTATCTCTCCTAACACGCCCTGTCACTGTGAGGTTTTGTCTTACCATTTCTTTATCCTCATTTCACAAGGCTTCCATTTCTTTTTTGTTTCTTTAAAGAGATTTTTCATACTAGTAACAGTTAATTCTTAATCTGATGATTTTCCTGGATGGTGTTTCATTTTTATTTGACTTGGACAAACAAGTCATGTATTTGACTTCTGGTTTTATAAAAAAAGAAGGATTAAAAACAGGTTTATCACTAATAGTGAAAAATGTAGGAATGAAGGGTATTTTGCCTTGATGTTTTTTTAAACTTTTGGTAGATTGTCCAACCTAATGAGCATTTCAAGAATTACCATCATGTGATGGAGGGCATATTTATTATCGGAGTTAAATATTTTCATTTATACATTTTCTAGATGTATTCAGGCAACATATTTGAATGACATAGAAGAGAAATATCATTGATCCTCAGGCTAATTGGTACAATAAGAATTGACAAACCCTAATTTATGAGAAAGCACTATTAATATAAAGTATAAATGTATTTATAGAGATACAGGATATCACATGTATTTGATCAGAATAAATTTTTTATGGTTTGTACCAGAGAATATTATGCCAATAATTTTTTCGGAAGTTTCATTATGAAGCATTTTTATATTCTTATGCAGCTGTATTTCTCATCCTTAAAATAATTTTCACAGAGGCAGAATATATAATGTAGTGAAGTTATAGAATATAATAGTTAAAAAACAAAATGTTGAGGGCTGGATACCACAGTCAAGGAATATGTCCTTAAAAATGAATTAGGGAGGGGATCCCTGGGTGACTCAGTGGTTTAGTGCCTGCCTTTGGCCCAGCATGTGACCCTGGAGTCCCAGGATCGAGTTCTGTATCGGGCTCCCTGCATGGAGCCTGCTTCTCCCTCTGCCTGTGTCTCTGCCTGCCTCTCTCTCTTTCTCTCTTTCTCTCTCTCTCTTTCTCTCTCTCTCTCTTTCTCTCTTTCTCTCCCCCCACCCCCGGTCTTTCATAAATAAATAAATAAATAATCTAAAAAAAAAAAAGAATTGGGGATGGGAGACTTGAACCTGTTTCCTCATTTGGTCACATAGAATGGGACCACATCCTTCCCATAGACTGAGGATCTTGCTTTACCAAATCGGATTCATAGTATTTAAAAGACATACATTTTGTGTATATTGTATTCTTTTTACCATACATGGCGCATTATTGATTATATTATATACTTATATAAACATTAATGACAAGGAGTATGCAAAAACAGACAAAATCGGGTATATGCTCTTCTTTATGGCCAATTAAAGGTGTTGTTCAAAGGTAATTTAGACTTGACTTTCATTCTGATTTTAGGACTAAATCCCCAAGTAAGATGTAAAGCTGTTAGAAGTGGCTAGAGTATCTTTAGAAACAGGGTATGAGATATCGAACCTGACAGTGCTTTATCCTATAAATGGGGATAAGTTAGTAAATTATAGAGAGGAGAGAGAATTTATAAAAGAAATGCCATTAAAAAAATAGAAATGCCATTATAGTTGAACATTATTAAAATGCATTAAAGACCTAGATATGAGACCTGAAACCATAAAACTCCTAAAAGAAAACACAGGGGCAAAGTCTCATGGCATTGAATTTGGCAAGGACTTCTTGGCTATGACACAAAAACTAAAGACAACAAAACCAAAAATAGACAAATGAGACTTCATCAAACTTAAAAACTGTGCAGCAAAGGGAAGCAATCAACGAGTGGAAAGCAACCTGCAGAATAGGAACAAATATTTGCAAATCTGATAGGGGGTTTGTAACCACCCTATAGCTAAATAGTATTTGCTGCTGCAGCTAATGTATTTGGTCTGTGTTACTACTGTTAAATCATGCATCTGTATGAAAATAGGTCTTTATAGCCTTTAGCTATTATGTTTTGAATATAGCCCCTCTGGGCATTTCTTTACCTTGGGAAATAGGTAAAATCCTAGCAGATTGCCTGCATCTGCTAACTTAAGAATGAAAACTTTGGATCATAGAAACCAAAGTTAAGCTTTTCTCAAGTAGCGATTGTGAATTTCGTTTACTGAGATATGTACATGATTTTTTTTTTTCTCCTAACAGTCTACATGCTACTAAGCCTCTTTGGAGTCCTGATCCTTTTCATGTTGCTAAAATTGATTTAACTGGCTTGAGTGTGGAGAAATTATCTCTTTGACAGAATGGATAACACAGATTTTCTAGAAACAATCCCAGTGTCTCCTCTTCAGATTATCCATTATTCAGCATAAAAACTTGTTTCTGCCACAGTCTACCAGCTAGTATCCTACCTGGTAATGCATAAGAAATGGTTGCATGGCCCTAGGTGGTTCAGGAGTTAGAAAAGACATAGAAGGTATGATTAATTCTCTGAAACCATTGGCTTAATTTCCTAAGAGTAATTAATATAGAGATTAGGGAATTCATTTTACAATAAAGATGACAAGGAATGATATTTTGTTCATGTTATTAATCTCACACTGCTTTGATAATAACTTTCCTGAATATTTTCCCCCATGGTTTTTTATTTCTTTAATATCCTCATAATTCTCATGTTTAAACTATAACACCGTCTACTCAGCAGTGTGATGGCTTTGTTTTAGCATTAGTATCTACTACATGGTTGCACTGCTCTTTGAAAGCATCTACGGCCTCCTTCATAAAAAGGAGTGTGTGGAAGAGTGGAGTGGGACCTTTGGTTCTGCTTTCTTTTTCTGTGTGGTATATAGCCCATATCTTGTAGAGTTAACTATACCCATCAGTTTTACTTGCATATTGCAGAAATAGAGGTTTGGAGGTTTTTTTATTTTATTAAATGCTTTCATTTTAAAGAACACTTATGAGGGCAGGGGCATCTCTCTCTCTTCAACTGTATCCCAGCCCTCAGCACATCACTATATCACAGCCCACATGTTGCAGGTACTCAAGGAATACAATGTTTTTTGAAGGGAGGAAGGAAGGAATTCAGCCAACACCAAAATAGCAAGCATCAAACAAGGAAGGAATTCGATGCAGCTTTTTCAACAGGATAATGCACAGTATGGGGCTATATGCCCAACCTTTGAAATATTTTTGACTGTTTCAACCAGTGTCTGTTAATCTGTACTTGGTATTTTTCCCCTTCTGTAGATTCTTCTTTCTCACTTTAGTGCCTCTAGCATTACCATCCCTTTACGGAAGTTTTGAAGTAGCAGTCTGAGATCGAATCCGAGGTGTACAGAGGCTGTAGGAGATAATGTGCAAACATATACATTTTGGTCACTTTTAATCTTTGCTTTTGAGATACTTTTCTCCCTCTTCATCGTACTGTTTCTAATTGAGATCTTTATTCTACAGCCACAACACCAAGACAACAACCTGGTTGGATCCTCGTCTTTGTAAGAAAGCCAAAGCCCCTGAAGACTGTGAAGATGGAGGTAGAGATTCGGAAATCTTTTATATTGTGCTCATTCACCTAATCCCTTTTCTCTCTTCTTGCTTGGATAGTGAGCTTTCCAAAACCCCAAACAAATTATAATGTACATAAGCACATAAGCAATGGGTGGATATCATACTTAACTGACTTGTAATTACATCCTTGCACCTAATTTTATATTTTATTTCCTTCATTTTGAGGACTATACAATGACATCCTTTATAAAAATCTTAATAAAAATGCCCCCTTTTTACATTTGTTTTAAAGACAAATTTAAAAATTTCTAAATAAATATTTTAATAAATCAGATACATTCTTAACTACAGGGTAGCCTTATTATTGGCTATTGAACCTTCAAAAATATATTTAATTTAGTATCGCTAGGATAGATATGTTAGTATTTATGGCTGATCTTTTATTTAGAGCATTAGTAGAGACTTAGTGAAAGTCTTTAATATACCCTTGCCCCCACACTATTTTTATTGCTTAGTAGAAAAATTTCTCTAAGAACTCTTAGGTAATAATGCTTGTCTATCTTGTGTATTATATGGTGTTTAATAGTATAGTCTTACACATAAATATAGACTTTACTCCAACCAAAATTGTTTGCTATGCCTTCTTTAATATAGAGGGAGCATGAATAAAATTTGCATTCATTTTATATCACTGAATCAGAAATTATTTACCTTGGTTAAAAAATGAATGGCTATGAGTGAGTTTCAGGTAGTCCTTCTATAGACTGAACTCCAATCTATAAAATAAACAATTTATACATTTTGTTCAGCATGATTGCAATATTAAGATTAGTTTTAGGAAAGACCAATTGGAAAATGGAATTATTTTAAAATTGTTTGCAATGATATTTAAAAAAAAAAAAGATACCTTGGAGCAAAACTATTGAAAGATGCACAAGATACACTGAAAACTACAAAATATCCCTGAAAGAAATTAATGAAGACTTGAAGTAATCGAGGAGATGCACTGCGTTCACAGAATTAATAATATTTTTATTATTCATAATAAATAAACAATATTTATTGTTAATGATGTTCATTTTCCTTAAATTGATATCTAGGTTCAATACAGTCCCAGTTAAGACCCACTAAGTCTGTCTTGAAAAAATCGTCAAGCCAATTCTAAAATACATACAGAAATACAAGGCTCCAGTTAGCCTGGTAGTCTTAAAAAAGGACAGAGATAAAGGACATAGGCTACCAGATTTGAAGAATTACTATAAAGCTCAATAACCAAGACTGTGGTATTGACATAAGGATAGACAAGTAGATCATTGGAACAGTATAGCATCCAGAAATAGATGAACACATATGATCACTTAATCTACAGCTCAGTTGCCAAGTCAGTTCAATGAAAAGGGGAGCAACAAATGGTGCTGGAAAAAGTGGATGGATATTCGTAAGGAAAATGAACTTCAACTATACATCACTCCATACTCAAAAATTATTTTCAGATGGATCAGAGACCTAATCATAAAAGCTAGAACCCTAAAGCTTTTAGAGGAAAATTTAGAAAAATATCCTCATAACTTTAGGATTAGCAAAGATTTCTTAGGCCCCAAAAAAGTATGAACCATAAAAGAAACACTTGATAAATTGTACTTAATAAAAATTTTAAATTTTTGTTCATCAAAAGACACTATTGAGAAAATGAATAGACAAAGTTGTAGGATTTGCAATATGTATCTGGCAAAGGAATTATATCTGAATCTGTAAAATATGGTTATAACTCATTAATAAGACAACCAAATTTTAAAATGGGCAAAATATTTAAATAGACATTTCATCAAAAAAGATACAAATGCTTAATAATGACTAGAAAAGCTACTTAACACCACTAGTCATTGGGGAAATGCAAATTGAAGCCACAGTGAGACACTATTGTATATTCATTAGAATGATTATAATCAGAAAAGACAGATAATAACATCTATTGGTAAGGATAGGAAGAAATGGTAACCCTAGTATAATGCTGGGCAGAATGTAAGATGGTACAAGTGCTTTAGAAAGAGGTTTGGCAGTGCTTAAAAGGATAAAAATAGATTTAGTGTATCACCTAACAATTCTACTGGTATGTATCTACTTAAGAGGAATGAAAACATATGTCCACGCAAAGACTTGCGTGTAAATATTCATGGTAGCACTATTCATAATAGCCCCAAAGTAGAAACAATTCAATATCTATCAACTAATGAAAGGATAAATAAAATGTGTAATCATCTAGTGGAATAATATTCAGCAATAAAAAGGAATGAAATAGTATATATACTACAACATGAGCAAACCTCAATGTTTTATGCTAAGTGATAGACACTAGACACAAAGACCAACTACTACATGATTCCATTTATGTGAAATGTCTGGAATAGGCAAATCTATAGAGATAGAAAGTAGATCAGTGGTGGTTGCCCAACAGTGAGGATGGGGGTAGAGATTAAATAACATGAGGGATCTTACTGGGGTGACCAAAATGTTCTTAAACTGGATTGTAGTGATGGTTGCACAACTCAGTAAATTATTAAAACTCATTGTTTTGAACACTTAAGACAGATTAATTTTATGATATGCAAAATATACCTCAATAAAGTTGTTTTTCACAATGGCCAAAGAACTCAGACACTTCTCCAAAGAAGACAAAGGAATAGACAATAAAGACATGAAAAGTTGCTCATCATCCTTAGTCATCACTACAGCGAGAGGTCATTCACACTTCTTAGAAGGGCTAGAGTCAAATACACTGAGAACACCAAAGATTGGGGAGATTGTAGAGTAGTAGCTGGAACTTTCACTAGTTGGTGGGAATGTAAAATTATGTGACCATTCTAGAGAACTTTCCACAGTTGCCCATGAGGCATTGTCTTAAGAGAAATGAAAACACATGTTCCCCAAAGATCATGACAGCCATATTCATAATAACTCAAACCTGGGGACATTCCAAATGCCCATCAACAGAAGAATGGATAAATCATTTTTGGTATATTCATGCAGTGAAATACTACTCAACAGTAAAAAAGAAAAGACTATTGATAACACTCAACAATTTCAGACACTTATTGAATAGAAGAAGCCAGACACAAAAGAACAGGTATTCAATTATCCATTAATTAAAATCCAACAACAGGCAGACCCATCTATGCTGATAGCACTTGGAAAATGTGGGTAATGGGAAAGTGGGTGAATTAAAATAATTCTCTGGAATGATGAATATGTCCTCCACCTTGCTGGGGTGGCAGTTAGGAAGGACATGCAAATTGCCAAAACTCATTTTTATAACTGAATGAGCACTTAAGATCTCTGTATTTTGTTGGGTGTTTATAACATACTGCCCTTGTCTATAAGGCTTTCATCAGTAGATTCCATATGGTGAAACCAGCTACTTTAAACTAGATATGTAATACCAGAGAATTTGACTTTTTAAAGCCTGTGAATGTGGTGTTAGTTTGCTCGGGCACGTCTCTATTTCTGGTCTTCCTTCCTTTTCCTGTACACTGATTGTTCCAGTTCAGTTCTCTGCCTTTTCCTATTTTCCCTTGTAGAATGTATTTATCATTAGACCTTTATTAATTAATTATAGCTGGACCTTTTACTGAATCTCTAGTATTGTCCTGTTTTGAATTCTGTTTCTGTATTTCCTACTGCATTTGAGACTTAAAAAAAATTGCCCTAGTAGCACTTCTAATACACATATTTAAAACGAAACTGAACATCTTTCTCCTAAAGTCACCCCATCCCTCTTTCTGTCATAGGCACCATGCTCATAGTCATCCGGGCCAGATGCTCAGAGGCATATTTGCTTCTTCCTCTCCTCT
Source organism: Canis lupus dingo (assembly GCF_003254725.2). NCBI lineage: Eukaryota > Metazoa > Chordata > Mammalia > Carnivora > Canidae > Canis > Canis lupus. The sequence continues at coordinate 62,075,811 of NC_064259.1, read as the reverse complement.
TGCTCTGTTCCCTATATAGTTTCCAATCCCTGTTGCTCTTTCTTTTTAAATGTTTGGAAGGAGGAGAGAGGGAAAGGAAGGAAAGAAGCTACTCTATCCCACAGATTATTTCAGTCTTCTTCTTAAAAATATTTTTTTAATCTCTATGAAGTTCTGGGAGGAAGCCATAAATAGTAAAGTCTGTCTTCATTCACTTGTTTAGAGTCAATAGAGAAATCAGATCCAGGAAACAGTGTTGGTTTAGAATGCTAGCTGATGAGTGAACATGGCTTTAGCTCGGCATCTACATGGGCTTACTGGCATTTCACCCCTTTAGGAGGCAGCCTTCACTACTCAATCTCTGACTTCTGTTCTGCTGGAGCTTCCTCTGATTTGCAGGCAGGCAAATCAGACTTGACTGCACCCTCTGCCGGCAGGCTCACATCCAGAACAGTGAGGGGAACCCAAGAGACCCTGAGCCAAGCATACTGAATTCATTCTCTAAAACTCTCCAGGCAGGGCAGCCCAGGTGGCTCAACAGTTTAGCGCTGCCTTCAGCCCAGGGTGTGATCCTGGAGACCCAGGATTGAGTGCCACGTCAGGCTTCTCCTTCTGCCTGTGTCTCTGCCTCTCTGTGTCTCTCATGAATAAATAAATAAAATCTTTAAATAAATAAACAACCAACCAACCAACCTCTTCAGGCAGATCAGACACTGTTTCTTCCTTAGAGAAGAACGGAAGAGGGCTCAGAGAAACTGGAGTGTTTCTCCCCTGCTTTCCCCTCTGTGGAAATTTGAAAAATTAGATGAGTGTGTCTCCCTAATGCTCTTTACGTTAAAGGTGACAATATGTCTTGGTTGGCTCCGGACTAACCCAGCTTATTCCTTTTGTCCCAGCATAATTAATAATAGTGTCCTCTTTTACTCTCAGAAGTGGGCGATATGTTATATGGTCATCCTCATTATATCTTTCTTTAGATAGAGCAGCCACAGTTGCTTTTAGTGTTGTAGGAACATTCAGAACTTTTTACTAGAAGTGCTACTCTCCATCTCCACAACTGGGTATGCCTCCTGACATCACCTGTACTTACCCCCATAGTTTGGACCCTTGAGCCTCTCTGTTTGATGCTCGGCCAACTGTGCACTTGGCCTCCACCCCAAGATTGCTAGAACTCATACAGCAATTTGGCAGTGTGGCAGGATACAAAATCAATGCCCAGAAGTCAGTGTCATTTCTATAAACTAACAATGAGGCTGAAGAAAGAGAAATTAAGGAGTCAATCCCATTTACAATTGCACTCATAAGTATAAGATACCTAGGAATAAACTTAACCAAAGAGGTAAAGGATCTATACCGTAAAAACTACAGAACACTTGTGAAAGAAATGGAGGAAGACACAAAGAGATGGAAAAATATTCCATGCTCATGGATTGGAAGAATTAATATTGTGAAAATGTCAATGTTACCCAGGGCAATTTACACATTTAATGCAATCCCTATCAAAATACCATGGACTTTCTTCAGAGAGCTGGAACAAATCATCTTAAGATTTGTGTGGAAACAGAAAAGACCCCGAATAGCCAGGGGAATATTAAAAAAGAAAACATGAGCTGGGGGCATCACAATGCCAGATTTGAGGTTGTACTACAAAGCTGTGGTCATCAAGACAGTGTGGTACTGGCACAAAAACAGACACATAGATCAATGGAACAGAATAGAGAATCCAGAAGTGGACCCTCAACTTTATGGTCAACTAATATTCGACAAAGCAGGAAAGACTATCCAATGGGAAAAAGGACAGTCTCTTCAATAAATGGTGCTGGGACAATTGGACATCCATATGCAGAAGAATGAAACTAGACCATTCTCTTACACCAGACCCAAAGATAAACTCAAAATGGATGAAAGATCTAAATGTGAGACAAGAATCCATCAAAATCCTAGAGGAGAACAAGGCAACACCCTTTTTGAACTTGGCCACAGCAACTTCTTGCAAGATACAAGATACATCCATGATGGCAAGAGAAACAAAAGCAAAAATGAATTATTGGGACTTAATCAAGATAAGAAGCTTCTGCACAGCAAAAGAAACAGTCAACAAAACTAAAAGACAACCTGCAGAATGGGAGAAGATATTTGCTAATGACATATCAGATAAAGGGCTAGTCTCCAAGATCTGTAAAGAACTTATTAATTCAACAGCAAAAAATCAAACAATCCAATCATGAAATGGGCAAAAGACATGAACAGAAATTTCACAGAGGAAGACATAGACATGGCCACCAAGCACCTGAGAAAATGCTCTGCATCACTTACCATCAGGGAAATACAAATCAAAACCACAATGAGATCCCACCTCACACCAGTGAGAATGGTGAAAATTAACAAGACAGGAAACCACAAATGTTGGAGAGGATATGGAGAATGTTGGTGGGAATGTGAACTGGTACAGCCACTCTGGAAAACTGTGGAGGTTCCTCAAAGAGTTAAAAATAGAACTGCCCTATGACCCAGCAATAGCACTGCTGGGGATTTACCCCAAAGATACAGATGCAATGAAACGCCGGGACACCTGCACCCCAATGTTTCTAGCAGCAATGTCAACAATAGCCAAACTGTGGAAGGAGCCTCGGTGTCCATCAAAAGATGAATGGATAAAGAAGATGTGGTTTATGTATACAATGGAATATTCCTCAGCCATTAGAAACGACAAGTACCCACTATTTGCTTCGACATGGAGGGACCTGTAGAGTATTATGCTGAGTGAAATAAGTCAATCGGAAAAGGACAAACATTATATGATCTCATTCATTTGGGGAATATAAAAATTAGTGAAAGGGAATAAAGGGAAAGGAGAGAAAATGAGTGAAAATATCAGTGAGGGTGACAAAGCATGAGAGACACCTAACTCTGGGAAATGAACAAGGGGTAGTGGAAGGGGAAGTAGCGGCTGGGGGTGGGGTGACTGGGTGATGGGCACTGAGGGGGGCACTTGGCGGGATGAGCACTGGGTGTTATGCTATATGTTGGCAAATTGAACTCCAATAAAAAAAATTTTTTAAACTAAAGAAAGGGTTGTGGTTTGTTAGTTGCCAAATAAAATGTTGAATCTACTTCCAGATTAATGCTGAAATATATTTATGTTGATCTTTTATCCTTATTAAGCATTAATACATTCTTGTGAGTTTTTTAGATATCAAATGGTTTAAACAGTTCTTGCAGTTTGCCAAACTTTCTAAAGAGAAAGCATAAATTCAGTTATGGTGCAGTCAGAGGATCCATCCTCACTCAGCATCACTCAGTTCCCATGCTATTTCAAGAAACTGTTAAAAGAGATCTCTTTCATGGAGGATCCTTAATGGTAATGCTTTGGGTAATACTATTAAAGAACATTTTTTCCAGATATAATCCAACAAATACTCCTCTCCATGTAATGGTTACCTGTCATAAAATATTGTACCTACTTAATTGACAATTATTTGCTTCATAGCTGTGGATGATCAAAGTGAGCTGAAGTGTGTCTCAAGTCTTCTCAGCTGTTTTTTTTTTTTTTAAAGATTTTATTTATTCATCCATGAAAGACACAGAGAGAGAGGCAGAGGGAGGAGAAGTAGGCTCAAGGCAGGGAGCCCACTGCGGGAATTGATCCTGGGACTCCAGGATCACACCCTGGGCCAAAGGCAGGCACTAAACTGCTGAGCCACCCAGGGATCCCATTCTCAGCTGTTTTGTTCTGTTTTCACATAGCCATTTTCAACTATTCCTGTCTTTTCCATCTCAGACATTTCAGCCAGGTCCTTCAAAAGAAAAATCACAAAAACTCACCAAGCTTCAGAACTACCAATCAATCAATCAATTGGGGTGCTCTGTATATATATACATATATGTACATATATATATATATATATACACACACACAATACATATGTATACACACACATATACACGCACAGGCAGAAAAATAAGATGGAAAAAAGGAGTGAAGGTGATTCAGAGCTTTACATCAAGAGGCTAGTTATCTATTCTCCCCCTTTATTCTGAATGTGAAATAATTTTATTAGAGCATAATAGTTTATATAGCTTGTCAGCTTCATTACAATGAAATTTTTATTTACAAAGTCAATGCATCAGGGGATTCCTGGGTGACTCAGGGGTTTAGCGCCGCCTTCGGCCCAGGGTGTGATCCTGGAGTCCTGGGATCAGGTCCCACATCTGGCTCCCTGCATGCAGCCTGCTTCTCCCTCTGCCTGTGTCTCTGCCTCTCTCTCTGTGTGTGTCTCTCATGAATAAATAAATAAAATCTTTTTTTAAAAAAAGTCAATGCAGGAATCCCTGGGTGGCGCAGTGGTTTAGCGCCTGCCTTTGGCTCAGGGCATGATCCTGGAGACCCGGGATCGAATCCCACGTCGGGCTCCCGGTGCATGGAGCCTGCTTCTCCCTCTGCCTGTGTCTCTGCCTCTCTCTCTCTCTCTGTGTGACTATCGTAAATAATTTTTTAAAAAATTAAAAAAAAAAGTCAATGCATCAGAACTTTGGCTAAATGAGGGAAATTAATAAATCTTTGGATATATTCTAAGCCTATTTGTTGTCTAACATACATTGTGTGCACATGTGTGTGTTTCAGCCTAGCAGGAAAACACTAAAAGAAATTGAAAATAAAAATTGAATCATCATAGTGTATAACTGGGTTTTTAAAACAAACTCCTTCTTGCTGGACTCCTGTGTATAAGTTGTTAGCACTAAAACCACCTGCTAGAAGCATTCCTGCCAACTTAATCCATTTCTAACTAATAAAATGATTCTTCAGAAGCATTAACTTGGAAAACAGGCAGAGTGGTAAGGAAAGAGGATTCTTTTTTGAGAGGGCCAAGAAAGGTCAAGAAACAGGGTTTCTATTGGAAAGACTAGAATTATTATTATTATTATTATTATTAGCTATCAGAAATTCAGCTACCGTCAGTTTTTCTGGGTATATTTCATTGATCAGTTACCTGGAATGAATAATATGTAATAATCCTGTGTAAGATATTTCTCTGTTACCAGACGAAAATATGGATTCTGCCCAAGGTACTATAGTAGCTATTTTACATTTTCCTTGAGAAACTCAAGTTAATGCAAGGGAAAGTAGATATTTTCTTAGATTTCAAGGAAATCTCAATTGCCCACCAGAAATGGCAAAAATCCAAGGCTTTTTCAAGGGGAGAAATGGGTCAGAATAACAGAAATAATTGACAAAACTTATGTATAATGGTGAAAAATTGAACAAGCAGCTGCTTCTTGTATTGAACTAGAGGGTAAGTGTGTTTTGCATTGTCAAGCTGTTTAAATGAAAGATCTATACCAGATGATTTTTTAAATAATTAACTTTTGTTTCTTCAGTTTTGAGTAAACACCTTTGAGTTGAATGTCATCTTTTGTTCTGGGCTCCTAATTACCTGCTGAGACACTCACTAGCTACTGAAGAAGCCACTGGACTCAAACCATGTTTGTTCTTTTAAAGCCAGTCCTCAGCTTTCTGTCTGTCTCCCAAATATTAGTGTCATGAAATAAAAGACACTTAAATTCACTCATGGTGAATTCTTCTCTGTTGATTTTGAATCTGGCATTTTACTCCATCTCTTTCTTTTTTTTTTTTTTTTTTTTTTTTTAATTTCCAGAACTTCCTTATGGCTGGGAGAAAATAGAGGACCCTCAGTATGGGACATACTACGTCGAGTAAGTTTGTTTCCTCAGTTAATATTCTCCCAAACGTTTTCCTTCATTATATGGCATTAGGGAATACTCAAATACAACACTTTATGTTTCTACAATCCAACTTTCGGAATTAGAAGTAGGGGCAGTGAGCATTTACTTCAGTGGTTCTGAGCTCCCCAGAAGTTTGCTTTGAGTTAAATACAGCAAGAGGGAAGTTGCTATGTTGATGAATTACTGGAAGTGTTACCATTACTACAACAGCATCTAAAGGGAAAAGTAGTGTAGAAAACTGTGAAATGAGGGGATAGACTAGATGAAATGTTAAGATCACTTCCAACACCACAGCTCTTTGGTTGTGAAGGCAGTGAAAGCACTCTAAGGGCAGTAAGCTGTAATGATCCCAAGTTTTGGAGTACAGGTTTAGAAGAGTATTATCTCTTAGGGAGTTAATCAAGGAACACTTAGTATTCTTTTGGGGGATGGAGGAAAGTTGCTTCTTACCCAGCTGTTATGGTTAAATTTAAACATAAGTTTATGTTGGAATAAAGCACCAAATACCTGCCTATGAGAAATCAGACTCATATCAGCATCTTCGGATTTTTCTTTTCTTTGTCTTCATTTGTCCAATTGCTGCATTGTGATGATCAGAGATTGCTTTCTTTCCAAATGCTATAGGTAGAATTTTGACCTCAGGCAAATAATGGCATTAAAAATGTTACTAGCATGTACCTAGAAACTAGTAGTCTGTACCTACTGCCGAGGTAGTGAAGGCAAAATCTTATTTCCCGAAAAAAGTAGCAAGCATGGGTACCTTCTAGTTTTATGATTGCCTATTAATTTTTCATTACTTTTTGTTGTAAACAAGTGCCATTTCCTTGTATTTATCCCTCAAGTAAGGATCTCTGACTCCTGTTGTAACTCTAGTCTTTTCTTTTTAATGAAGTATAGTTGACACACAATGTCACATTCATTTCAAGTGTATATCTAGTCTTTATTCTAATGTGTAGATTGTTATTTGAGTACCCACGGCCAGATTTCTGGAATGATTTCTTAAAATCTAACTTGTACCATAAGAAAACAGCTCCATTTGACCCGTAGGTATATAACTTCACAGTGTCAACACTTTGGTTCCTTTGGAAGGCTGTGCTAATTTTATTTTCATTATGTTATTTAATATCTTGCTGATATTATCATGTGAAAAGTATACAGCAGCTCTTTCATTGTGTGTGTGTGTGTGTGTGTGTGTGTGTGTGTTTTCTAAAGCATATTTAGGTAAAACAAAGAAACAGCCATTTCTCAAAGAATTGTTTGAAGGCTAACTAGAAAGGTTTTGTGGGATTTTTTTCCCCTAGCTGTTTAGTCTATTTAAATTTGACTTCAATAAACTATTAATTGTCATTGACACTGCTGAACATTTCTGCAATAATGATTCTCATTCTCTTATTGTCCATTCCAAGTAAGTTTGAATACATGGTCAAGAGGTGAAAGTCATTTGCCTGTAATAAAATCTTGGGCTAAATGATCTGGTTCTCATTAAGCAAAGATATAATATTGAAGCAACTTTAGGGTAAATCTTGAAGTGACCTGCTCCTAGTTGTCACGGAGCGTGTGTAAAATATCCTGAATTAGAAGGAACAGCAGCAAAAACATGATTTTGTATGATTGTTCCCAGGACGAGCTCATTTTACAGGAGGGTAATTTATTAGATTAAGAAAGAGCAGGCTGTACTCAAGATGCACATTAGTATGGAGTCAGCTGAGCTATGGAGTGTGGCTTGATTCCCAGATTAGTCAGATTTTGAATCCCGACCATAGTAATCTGCAGTGAGTTTACTGATGGAGATAAAAAGCTGTTACTTGAATGGCTACTCTTTGGCTCTCTCACTTTGTCAAACCAGATGGCACAATGATTGCTTTTGGCAGAGCCTTGTAGTAGTAACACCAACTGCAATGGCACTTTTTCTTTGCAAGTATTTATTTTCAGGGATGAGATTCTGAAATGGATTAATTTATTTTTGAAAATAAAATTGTTCCAAAAACTTAATGGCAGGCCTTCTCTAAGAATGCTTGCATATTTAGAAATGTTGTCTTCTTGTATTGCATTAAGTGTCTTGATGCGCTTAGGTTTCAAAGTCAAAATATACATCTGCTTGAGTATCTCAAATTCTTCGTGGACGAAGAAGGATTTTGTTTGTGGAGATAAATTATTAAAGTCCACCTATTGTAGACAAAGTTTTAATGCAGATGAGATTCCAAGTTATACATTCAGTATTTAATAATGCTTCTTTGCTACTCTTTTTTTAGTTTTTCTGGTAATCTGTGATATTCTCCTATCTTACTTCCCATAGCTAGTTATAGGGAAAACAAAAGCTCTTAAATCTTAACAATATTGAGAATATAAGTAACTAAATGAAAAGGAGGGTGTTTTAACTTTTCTGTATTGTTTTGTTATTTGGGTGGCATTTTAATCTAAATAGTTCAAGGTGACAGATGCAATTACTCTCTGCACTAAAATCTTACATTCTTTTGTCAAAGAATTTTCAGGAAAGGGCTTACTCATTTGCATACTTCTACTCTCCTCTCCCACACATTACAAAGAGTGTAAATTACTACTTTTTCTGTTTTAATGCCTAGGTGGCAAAATGAGCCCTTCATCTGATGACGTTAAAGTCATTCTAAACAGGTTTATTCTTTTCTAAGTGTCATTTTCTTGTAGTTTTACTTTTCTAAGAATATGTAAAATGTCAGTACCTAATAAGTAATGTTTAAAATAATCCCTAAATTAATACCAAAGATCTCCATTTTCCCAGAGGGCTTAGCACTTAACTCAGTGATAAGGGCTCCTCCCTGAATAGGAAGCAGAAGCTACTTGAGCTTTAGTGAAGTTATCACCCAAAGAATTTCAAGTGGAACTTGCCATATTTAGAGCTCTGAAACTAAATAATTGCATCTGTTGCAGAGTTAATAATGCACTAAAAACCTAAATGACATAGAGAAAGCCAGCATACCTTGCCCTGACAGGTCCCTGCTACCCTTTTCCATCACCACCATTAATGTTTACAGATGGCAAAGTAATTATCCAAATTGTATGGCTATTTGTATGCAAATTTTATAATATTCAGCCTATCTAAGGGCAACCATGATCTGAGATTCTCATGATTTGATATTTAATTGTTGATATTTGCTAATGTCACTTTTTGTTAAAATGGATTCTGCTGGAAAATGCTATCTATCATTTGGCTGAAATATATTTGTACCATGGAAGTGCTAGAAAGTAATTCCTGTTACTTCTGTATCAGAACTGGTTCAAATAACTTCTATACAGTAGTTGCATTCTTAACCAACTTCCACTTGACTGACTTGCCAGACCAACCAAGTGCTCTGCTCCCCCGGTGAAATGCACTTTTGCCCATCATGTACTGACTACCATTAGTTAATTGTTCACCCTTAGTCTCCCCGTGCTGTTCTGCTTTCCCCTACAGACTTGTATGCTTTCCAAGGCAGTTGTGAATGTTCCCAAATCAGAAGTACCAGTTAAATTTATACTATGATCATAATTATTTTAATTATTATATAATTATGAAAAATGTTGAGTGTGGAAGAGTTATTCTGTGATACAAATTGATAAAAACCAATCTCTTTTTTAGTTCTGCTAAATTGATGTGGGTGAGTCAGTTGGAAAAATAATAGTAAAATTCAAGAAAGCCTCTATACTTAGGTATTTCCAGAAGCGTCTGTATTAGCGACTTCATTTTAAAGAAACTTGAATTAAAATCCTCCTACCATTAACTGTCCTTTAGAAAATGAGCTGATCCATTACCATCCATTCTGATTGCATTAGATGTGAGAGCTTCTCCTATGGTTTTGAAAACTGTTATTGGCTCTCTGCTGGGTACCTTGAGGCAGAAGCTATAGTGAATGCTTCAGCAGCTTTCACTTCTAGGCATCTTCAATGGGCCTTTCTTTAGTTGTTAAAAGCCCTTCCACTACCATCATTCAGCTTCTCTGCATTCCATAGTTTGGAGATAAACGTTTGCCCCTTAACCTATGGGAATGAGTTGGTATAACACTCTATTTAAAAATAATGTAACTCTTTCATCTTAAACTGAAATGCCTGTCTTTCTACATTTTACAGTCACCTAAACCAGAAAACCCAGTTTGAAAATCCAGTGGAGGAAGCCAAAAGGAAAAAGCAGTTAGGACAGGCTGATACTGGGTCTTCAAAACCAGGTAGAACTTTTTTTCTCAATCTTTTCTTGTAAGAATGCCTTGTGAAATTTATATACTGAATTCATGAAAATAAGGTTTGAACTTTTTATTGTTGAGGATCATCAGATAATGTCTACTTTTTATCACTGTAAGGGTGGGAATAATCTTAATAAAACATCTAGACATTTTGAGAATACTGTGATTTTCCCATTCTGCTAGTACAGAAAGTTGGCAAAAAGTATTAAATAGCTTTGTCATGGGCCTGAGGTTGTGATATGAAGATTGCATTGTTTCCCATTGTTTCAGTCCAGGACAGTCTGAGATCTCTACTCCATTATGAACTTCTCCCAAGTTAATGCTTAGGTCTTATGTCTTTAACCATTCAGGACTCTTTATTAACTGATAGGAATAAATCCACTGTATTATTTGCCAATAACATTGATTCTCAAGTGGGATGGCAGCGTATTAGTAATTCAGAATCATTTGGGGAATATTTTTAAAATACATAGTCCTAATATTTTGATGAGCCTAGCCATGTATATTTTGAAAAAGCTGCCTGGGAATTTCTCACATTCCACTTATGCCTCCCCATCTCTTCCCCAACCTCCATCTGTCATTAATAACCAGGGTTGTCTGTTTGGTCATACTGTACTAATTGAATAGATTCCTCACTTCTGTTGTCCATGAGAGAAGCACTTGTTTTTTATAGCTACACTTCAGAAACATAGTCCTGTCCCTTAGCTTCTGCATTTGATTTAATGCAGAGCAAACATTTTTATTTAACAAATATTTTTGAGCACGTACTATATGCCTAGTGCTCTACCAGTCACATAATATTCAAAAACGGTTAGGAGTAAGACAGATCTTGCCCTCAAAAGTTCACATTCTGGGGATCCTTGAGTGGCTCTGCAGTTTAGCGCCTGCCTTTGGCCCAGGGCGTGCTCCTGGAGTCCCGGGATCGAGTCCCACATCGGGCTCCCTGCATGGAACCTGCTTCTCCCTCTGCCTGTGTCTCTGCCTCTCTCTCTCTCTCTCTCTCTCTCTCTCTCTGTGTGTGTCTCTCATGAATAAATAAATAAAATCTTTAAAAAAGAAAAAAGGAGTTCACATTCTGATATAGGAAATTAATGGCTACCATATATGGTGTTACGTGTCGTCCTCGGATAACAGTTAAATGCACAGAAGGTAGAGCAGGTATGAATCCCAAATGCATAACCTTGAATGAGTTCCCTAAACTCTTTGTGCTTCTGTTTCCTCATCTATAAAATAGGAATAAGAACAGTATTTACCTCTTAAGGTGGTTCTGAGCATGCAAATTAACAGGTATAAAGTGTTTACAATGCTATTTGGCAAATGGCTGCCAATAAATACTAGCTTTCATTGTTATGAATAATGATGTACATGTTATATTCATGGAAACATATTCATAGGTGGTGTAAAAGAGGGAATGCTCACCTCTTGGTTGATAGAGAAAGTCAAGGCCATGGGAAGAACTTTCAAAGCAGAGGATGCATTAGAAGTGGATCTTAAAGCGTTAGGAAAAATTAAATCAGACAGATGATAATTTCAGAGGAGCAAGAAGGCACACCTGGTAGAAAGAACAAAATGTGAAAAACCATAGATGCATGAAGTTCCAGGGGCCAGAGAACAGGTACGAATGGCTAGAACATAGAATATTTGTGGGGTAGTAACAAGAGATGAGGTTGTTAGGGGAGCAGGCATGAGAAGAATGATTTTCAAAAAGAAATTGAGTGTTTGTATCCTGTGTTGCTGAAAAGTCCAGAAAGGCAGAAATTGAAAAGTGTGCACTGAAGTTGACAATATGGAAGTCACTTGTCACTCTAGCAAAAGCGTGGGGAAAGGATGTAAAAATGCAATGGAACAAAGAGGGAATGGTAGGTGATGAAGTAGAGGTAGTGGATATGGGCAACTGTTTTCATAGCGTTGACTGAAAGAGGGCAGGCAGAGGAGGCTAAGTGGAGAGAAACATGAATCTCTACTGCACATAATGGAAACTGAGACTTTGGTAAAGATAAGCCTTTTGCTCAGAGACCTAGTGAGTGTCAAGCCAAAATTTGCACTTAGTTTTACTGAGTTTAAATTCACAATTCTTTGTATTGTAACATAGAATTCTCGAATGCCCACGTCTCTGTGGCACATATCGAGGGAGATTTCTCTTCCTCACTAAACTCTAAGCTCCTTGAGGGCAGAAACCATGTGTATGTTACTGATCTAGATAACCAGGCACTCTCCTATGAGCTGGGCATTAAAAGGAGAATAATGACTCAGCCTTTGTCTTTCAGGAGCTCATGATTTAGGCAGGGAAATAGACACCTAATTTTAGTACAGTATGATAATAGACATAACAAAGGAAAGAGGAATTAAATCTGACAGTGGAAAGGGCAAGAAAAGCTTCTTAGAAGTGATAGAAGTTGTGCAAGTTCTTGGAGATTGATGGCCACCATTTACTGAGATAACTGGGTCCAGTGCTCGATTGGATGCTTTGCACACACCCTCTCATCTAAGACTCAGAATATCTCTGCAAGGTCCCCTTTCAGATGTCTCGATGGCATCAAGTTGCAGTCATTTGATTCATCCATTCCAAGGTGATGCTCACCACAAGGACAGAAGTACTCAACTTTATGAGTCAGAAGCCTCCTTCTATAGACAGTATGTGTGTTTGTGCTCATCTGCATTTATTGAGCAGTTACTATTGGTCAAGCTCTGTTGCCTGTGCTTTTGATGCTTGCCCTAGTTTAGTCTCTGTGGCCATTGCATGAATAAGGTACTATTATCCCTATTTTGTAGATAGAGTATTTGAGATTTTAAAAGGTCAAAGAACATCCCAAGATCACTCAAGAAAATCACCCAGCATGGATTTAAAATCAGGAATTTTAGAATCAAAGACACTTCCTCTCTGTTTTTCTTATTCTCACTTTTCCTGTGTTTAATTCTGGTAAAACCTAATTCTGAGCGACTTCTCATTAGCTTTGACTATTTTATTAGTATTTCTCAAAATTAGATACATTGTTAAATGTCAGAGGCTTAACAAGAGCTCCACAGTGCACAGAGAGGTCACCACAAGCAGACTGGCTGGCTGGCCAGCTCTGGGAGGCACCCCCAAAACTGTCTCCATCTGGTGAATGTGCTGCCATCTGGAGTCTAGTCCTCTAGTTTGAGAAGCCCAAAATAGCTGATTTTTCCTTCTTTCTTTCTTCTTTCCTTTCTTTATTTTCTTTATTTGTTTCATGCCGAGTGCCTTTATTTGTAAGAGATCAGCAAACCTGGGAAGAACAGGTCAAGTAAAGTAGACCTATTCCTGCCGCAAGCCAGCCTTTGTGAGTACCTTCCGGGCAGGCCTCCCTCTTGTGGGAGCTCTTTACACCACACAGTCCTTGCTGCCATAGGGGGCAGCCCCCAACCACTACTCTTTTCTAACAACATGCTTTAATGTTTACTTCCTAGATCCCTTTGCTAATAACGGCAGCAGAGCCTATGGGCGTATAACTCTGGCCTGGATACTAGTGTTGAGGGTGAGCTGGGTAGGAAACAAATCACCTTTGTTTATGTAAGTCATTAGGGAAATGAGCATCAAAACCACAGCCAGATATTACTCCTGCCCACCAGAGGGGCTAGAACTGAAAAAGCACACAGTTATCAGTGTGGGCCACGCTGCAGAGAAATTGGAGCTCTCACCCATGCTGGTGGAAAAGTAAAATGGCGCAGCCTCTTTGGAAAAGTTTGACAGCTTTTCAAAAGAGTAAACATAGTTGCTGTATGTTTAGGACAACTGCTGCACTTCTAGTCCTAGTCTCTACATAAGCGGAATGAAAATGTATGCCTGCACAAAACCTTGCACATGAATGGTAGTAACAGCATCACTCGTAATGGCCAAAAAGTGGAAACAACCTACATGTCCATCAACTGAAAAATGGATAAGTAAAATGTGATATATCCCTACAGTGGAATATTATTTGGCAGTGAAAAGGAACAAAGTACTCACACATGCTCAAACACAGATGAACCTCAAAAACACTACACTCAGTGAAAGAAATCATTCAAAATTCCACATATTCCATGACTCTGTTTCTGTGAAATGTCCAGATTAGGCACTATAAACAGAAAGTAGATTGGTGCTTGCCTAACACTAGGGTGTGAGTGCAGATGAGAGAGAAATGGGGAGTGGCTGCTAACAGGCATGGGGATTTCGCAGAAGGGTTTCATGGGGTGCCGGGTAGAGGGGCTCCTACAATCTGGTGGTGGTTGCACAACATTGACTTATATACTTTAAATGTCTGAATTCTATCATATGTGATTCTATCTCAATAAAACTATTAAATATTTGGCAGCAAATATCAGACCATCTTCATAAAAGTTCATTTAAACAGTGCTTTGTAAATTATTAATCGCACAATTTGATCTTTTCATGGCTCCCAGAAGTACCCTCATGGCAGCCACAGTCGAGAAGGAGGAGGGGAAAGAGAAAGAGCTGTATAAATTCATTATTTGCAAATATGGATCATTTTCAGTTTTACGATCATCTGAGGATGCCTCGGAAAATAAGCTTTTCAATGGAGCTGTATGTGTTTTCTTCTGAAAGTATTCACTGAACACGAGTACAAGGGAAGAAACGTGAAGCCCTTTACTGATAGTATTTTCAATTAGGATATGGCATCTCTCATGAACAAAGCAATGAGGGGGTGATAGAGTAGGTGCTTTTACCTTTCAAATAACATAGAGGAGTCCTATCAGAGAGACATGAGGCATTGGCTAAGTTTTTAAGTGATTTAGTTTATGAATTTAAATTATGTTTTGTAATATTAGATTCTAATGTGCTTCCCTTTATGGTTTGTTATATATAAGTTATATAGACTCTCTTAGAGGTTGACTTTGAGGGCCATGTTCATTGTTTTTATTTTTGTCCTCAACCCCATTTCTCATTTTGGTATAGATATGGAAAAATCCCACTTTACTCGAGATCCATCGCAGCTGAAAGGTGTCCTGATTCGAGCATCCTTGAAGAAAAGCACAATGGGGTTTGGTTTTACCATTATTGGTGGAGATAGGCCTGATGAGTTCTTACAAGTGAAAAATGTGCTGAAAGATGGTCCTGCAGCTCAGGATGGGAAAATTGCACCAGGTAACGAATTTCTCAGAATTATTTGAAGAGCAATGATACTATAATAAAAAGTATGGTGAAAAGGTTTTGTTTATATATATATTTATAAAACATATAATAAATATGTATTTACATATCTAATAACTGTATATGCATATATTATACATATAGTTTATATATAGAGAGAACTAGATTATACAACTGGGAAGGGGGATTTCTGTATTAAAATAGTTTATTGTCTAAATTCAATGCATGCTAATTTTGAGAGAGGGCCATTTTTTACAAGTGCGTACTTAGAGAAAGCATACTAAATGTATTGATTTTGTGAGTAATTTGTATCATCTCAAGATAGCTCCTCGACTGTGCTTAAGATAAAGATTATTAATCATCCCAGAGAATGGTTTGGTTGTTTTTCTTTGATGATGTAGGGTACTTGGGGAGCTATCTAACATGTACCTATAATCTTTTCTGAAAAATGATCCATCATGGTGTTTATGGTGATTTCAAACAAAAGATGCCCCACAGCTTTTTCCCAAGTTTTGTTGTTTGATATGGTTTGCTTTTTGCTTCCTTAGTCTCACTGGTTGTTAGTAAAATTAAACTCCTACGTTAAGAATTACAGACATGAAATTACCATTTTTACAGGGCCATATAAATTTGTCTTTTGTATCATTTTCCCAAAGTCTTTGCTTGGTAATTGTTAGATATTTTTATATGGCCGACAGTTTTTATGGCTGAGGGGGTTAGAGGAAGTTACACTTATGGGGGAGCTTTTAGCACTTTTTCCCAGACAGATATTACTATGCCTTGAAGGTCACTTCTTGCCCTGCTTGCTAGTGCAAATGCATTTCCCCCATTTGGATAATTCAGTTGTCATAGTACTTTTTTTTTTTTTTTTTTTTTTTTTTATTCATGAGAGACAGACAGACAGACAGAGAGAGAGAGAGAGGCAGAGACAATAGGCAGAGGGAGAAGCAGGCTCCATGCAGGGAGCCCGACATGGGACTCCATCTCATCAGGTCTCCAGCACCACACCCTGGGCTGAAGGTGGCGCTAAACCGCTCAGCCATCTGGGCCACTCCATAATACTTTTAATGGCAGATATCAACTTATTTTCAATTAGGATATGGCATCTCTCATATTCTGCTTTCTCATTTAAGACTTAACATAAGACTTAAAACAAGAAAACAAGATAATCAAAAGTTATATTTATAAGGAAAATTTTCACTATTACTTTGTAAGATTAACAAACCCTGGAGAGTTAAAATTATCAGTAAAACCTTTAAGCTCTCAGTTTTGACTTTTCTTTAACATTTTATCCACAAAACACATTTTGTAGGTATTCTGTGTGCTGTCAGGGTTTCATAACATAGATGCAGATTTGTCTAAAACTGATGTCTAATTTACATAGCAATACCATACTTCCACGGAAATTCTGGAAACTTGACTAGGGGAGGAAGAATCCAAACCTTGTTTCTTGGGCAGCCCTGGTGGCTCAGCAGTTTGGCGCCACCTTCGGTCCAGGGCGTGATCCTGGAGACCTGGGATCGAGTTCCACGTAGGGCTCCCTGCATGGAGCCTGCTTCTCCCTCTGCCTGTGTCTCTGCCTCTCTCTCTCTCTGTGTGTCTCTCATGAATTAATAAGTAAAATCTTTAAAAAAATAAAAATAAAAAAAAACTTTATTAGTCTAATTTCTGCATCTTCTTAGATTATGAAACAAATTTCTGCACACTAACATTTGTTTTTAAATACCATTTGTGTTGATTTTTTAAAGCCTACATGCAATCAGAAAAGATTAAAACACCTTTATTTGGCATTAACCTTTTAAATAATCATATTCAAATAAAAGCAGCAAATGGATGAGACATTAGAGGGCAGATTTTAAAAGTTAAGGCTGCATTAAAAAAATTCACCAACTGATGAATGTCAAGTAGTAATGATTCTGCAACAAAGTGGTTGTAATAATGTAAAATCAGGAAAGCAAAACCAACTCTTTTTTTTTTTTTAAGATTTTATTTATTTATTCATGAGAGACACAGAGAGAGGCAGAGACACAGGCAGAGGGAGAAGCAGGCTCCATGCAGGGAGCCCGACATGGGACTCGATCCCGGGTCCCCAGGATCACACCCCAGGCTGACGGCGGTGCTAAACCCCTAAGCCACCGGGGCTGCCCAAAACTAACTCTAATAAGAATTAGTTTAGCTGACTTTTCAGTGTCTTAAATAATATGTTCTTTGCTTATGTTGAATTTTCTTGTTGCTTGTTTCTCCTTTTGAAATCTGAATTACAATAAATCAAACATCTCTGCAATAAGAAAGATGCTAAAGGAAAATACATTCATAACTTCACATTATTCTAATCATCAGCCTTAACATTTTCAAACTAAAATGAATTTATAGATGCCTTGTAATCACTGGCCTCTTAAAATCAAGTACCATAATGTGGTATTTAAAGATCTCCTGTTTGTGTAAGTAGCTAGCTAGCCAGTGGAGTTATTTGCTCCTCTTCTAAGTGCTGAATACCTACCACCATGGACCTAACTTTCTGTGGCCACTTAAGTATGGCTCAGAAGATAGACTAACAATGACAGTATGAATTCACAGTTATTTTTCAAATGATTCCCTCGAGCTTGAGGTCATAACTCTGTGCCACAAAGATAATTAAGGTTTTATACATTTATGTTCTTTTAAGAGAAGAATCACAGAAGAGAAAATGATGTATCTATGTTCAAAATCTGTCCTTTCTGCAGTTAAGGAATAGTAAGAGGTTTCCAGAATTCAAATTTAGATGATAAATTTTTGTCCCACCGTGCCCCAACAAAAAATGAACTCGGTGGTTTTAATATTTTTAACCTGATTATGTCTTAACAGGTGATGTTATTGTAGATATCAATGGCAACTGTGTCCTTGGTCACACCCATGCAGATGTTGTCCAGATGTTTCAATTGGTACCTGTCAATCAATACGTAAACCTCACTTTATGTCGCGGTTATCCACTTCCTGATGACAATGAAGATTCTGTTGTGGACATTGTTGCTGCTACTCCTGTCATCAATGGACAGTCATTAACCAAGGGAGAGATTTGCATGAATACTCAGGATTTTAAGTCAGGAGCAGTGGTTCTGGAACAGAATGGAAAACCGGGACACGCCTTGATCAGTGACCGTCTCAATGGACCATCGGATCCGAGCGAGCAGAGAGCGTCCCTGGCGTCATCTGGCAGCTCCCAGCCTGAACTAGTGACTGTCCCTCTGATTAAGGGCCCTAAAGGCTTTGGGTTTGCAATTGCTGACAGCCCAACAGGACAGAAGGTCAAAATGATATTGGATAGTCAGTGGTGTCAAGGCCTCCAGAAGGGGGATATAATTAAGGAGATTTACCATCAAAATGTGCAGAATTTAACACATCTCCAAGTGGTAGAGGTGCTAAAGCAGTTTCCAGTAGGTGCAGATGTACCGTTGCTTATCTTGAGAGGAGGTGAGTAAAAGCACAAGGGAAAAAAAACCTTCATCGTTCATGCATTTGTATCTGCTAATCGTCCTTACTTCCAGGGGAGAATCCCTCTTTTCTCAGCCTACTTCACTGGTAGTTCGTGTGCATTTTCCTTCAGGTTCTGTCTCACTGCTTCCGTAAGCAGTATCTTTTGCAGCAGTTTTTTTTAGTTATTAGTGGTCTCATTTGTGTCCATTATGGATTTTCTTCCCTCTATATTCTTTTTAAAATCTGATTTATAGCTGTAGTAATCAGAGAGAGTCACAGCATTGTGCTGCTTCAAATGAAATATATCCTCTTAATTTCATTTTCTCTATTGATGGCAGTTATAGAAATTGACGCTTTCAACTATGGTACTTCATCTGGGCCTCTGTAATGTACCGAAGATGTTTTGAAAGAGCTAGCATCTCTGTGAATAAGCAAAATGTTGAATGGTGTGTTAATCTGTTCTGTAAAGCAATCATGATAGCTTGCGCTCGTAAAGCTTTTATCTCAAGCTTTATTATCTGTCCATAAATGTTAATTAAACCCCACAGTACCCGTGTGAGAGAAATATAATTTTTATTTTCCAAGGTCATCAGCTGACTTGAACTGCTCACAGACATAAATCCAGTTCCAAGGACTGATCATAAAGTTGTGTTTTGATGGGCTTTCTTAAATCCCTACCTATGAATGACTAGTATTTTCGAGAATAAAATTTAGCCCTTCACACTTCTCTCTCTGGCTTTTAGTTTTCATTTTTGAGGCAAATGAGCAGTTTAACTTCATTGGGACATTTTTCATTTTTTTCTTATTTCTTTGAGCAATTCTTGTTTCTTCTCTGGGTGATACAGTAGAATGTGCTCAGAGTAAGATCTATAGAAGATCTCTTTGTGAGTACTGGAAAGTTATCCAAGGTTCCAACAAATATAACAAGGAGACCAGGGTTTGGTGTCAGACAGGACCCATGTCCATTTCCTGCCTTGCTACCTGTCGGTTCTATGGTATGAGGAAATAATGCAATCTATTTGAGTTTTTGTTTACTTGATCTGTAAAGTGGTAGTAACACTTATGCCTTAGGACTGTCATGAAAATAAAGTGAGATAATGTATGGACAAAGCCTGGCACATAGTGGGAGTTGACCATAGGATTTACTAGCCTGCTAAAAGTCGAAGCTAGTTTTGCCATAAACATGAGCAGTATTTGTGATCTGGAAATGCTTCCTCTGTTTTTAAAATATGGCTCATTTTTTTTAAGGT
Organism: Canis lupus dingo; assembly: GCF_003254725.2. Lineage (NCBI taxonomy): Eukaryota > Metazoa > Chordata > Mammalia > Carnivora > Canidae > Canis > Canis lupus. Next base: position 62,056,081 of record NC_064259.1, on the reverse strand, counting down.
CCTCCTTCACCAACTAAAACTGCCAAAATGGTGAGTACACAGTGGTCCTCAAATGCTTCTTCCTAATCCAGCAAGACAGATGCAGTGCTCCCCTCCGTAAGAACAGCCCTCCGTGGTGGTGATTATCTATTGGGAGAAGTGAGGACGCATACTTCCCTGGGCTTGTATCAGAAACTCTGGGGAAGCATGTGTGTTAGAAGAGGTGGGGTTTCTGTTAAATAGACAGAAGGGTTAAGTATTTCTGTTGAATTATAGAGGCACATATGACCAGTAATCCTGTCCTCTAAATGGTAAAGCACAAGCACACTGAAGTGACTACTTAGAAGTCTTTTGCTTTCTTCATGTTTCCGAGGAGGGTAAGGAAATCGCTAAATGTTAGGGCAGATAATAAACACTCTTCCATCTTCTCCCTGACACCCAAAGACAAGCAGTGGTAGCTTCCCATAATTTCCTGGGGACTGCAAACACCCACATTTAGATAATCTTCTTAATGATGGATTAAGCAAGACTTTCTAGAGTAACTGTGGCCTCTGGGCTCAATTGGCTTGTTATCAAAGTGATAGGCTGTCAGACTTAAAAGGTTTTCTTTGGCATTCTTCTGACTGAGTAGCCTATTTCAGGACCCGTATAGCCAATAAGACCTAACAAAGGGTACAGCAAACAGTGCCAGGAAAGAAAGTGTGCTAGGTATAAGATATGAGGCTGCTGAGATCTCCACAACGAATGTGGGTATGGCTACAAAGACAATTACATCTAAAATCATAATTTAGTTCTACTTTGCTTGATTGGGAGTTATCATTGTACATTTTTTCTAATCTAAGTTAAATGTGTCTTAACCAAGTACACATGGCTGTAAGGGTGAACCTCTCCAAGACTGCAGACAGCCTGTGGCTCTGACCCTGCCACCCACCCAGCTTGTAATCCGTTGATGTACCCAGTTAACACAAGAGTTTTATGAACTAATCGGCTATCTGTTAAAAAAAAAAAAAAAAAAAAAAAAAAACTAAGTAAGGCCCTTTTCTGTTTCAGAAAACAGATACAAAGGAAAATTTAGGAAGTTTGGAGGCCATAAATGAGCCCATTCCCCAGCCTATGCCTTTTCCACCCAGCATTATCAGGTCAGGATCTCCAAAATTGGATCCTTCAGAGGTCTACCTGAAATCGAAGACTTTATATGAAGATAAACGTAAGTAGTTGTAGAATATTTCAGGAGCACTTGAGACAAAATACATTTGGATTTTTTGAAAAAACTGGAACCTTCCCATCTTTCAAAACCATATTGAAAAATTATTCCTTCATCCTCATTTTCATATGACTCTGGGCTTCTTCCATTTATTTTCAACATTCATTCCTTCATTTTTTTCAAAACCAGGGACTAAGTGCCTACTATCTACCTAACACCGCAGTAAGTGATGGGAATACAGAGACAAGTAGGTTCTGTAGGCAGTGCGCCACAAAGATGATTAAACCTAAGTGGAAAAGATAAATATATAATAAAAAAAGGTGTGCATAAAAAGTACAAATAAGCCTCACATGGATCCAAAGGAGGAAACGGGCCATTTTAGCAATGGGGGTAGTAGGAAGTATCAGCTACTGTTCACCAAGTCTTTAAAGATGAAGAGGTGTTAAAAAAAAAAGAAGAAGAAGAGGTGTTTATGAGATAAAAAGGGAAGAAAGCAGGAATAACCTTTGCAAATTGACCTTGCATGGCCTGGGTTCTGCAAGTAGCTCAGGTTGGCTGGGTGCAGTTGGCAAGGGAAACCAGAGGGGAGAGTAGGCTCAGCTGGGGAAGGTGGGTTAGGCCATTCTGAGGAAGCTGGAGTCCATCATTGAAAGATAGAGAGCCTTGGGGTGGTTTAACTGTATGTAGGGATGATCGCTTTGGACTTGGGTTTCAGAGAGATTTTCCTGGCAGGAATAGGAGGGATAGTGGATCAGAGGGTGTGCAGCCTGAGGAGGAAAGCAGATTAGACTGCTCAGGGGAGTCCAGCTCAGGGGTGATGAGCCAAGAATGTGCATAAGGCAGAAATTCATTTTTTTGTGCTAATTTACTTAAAATGAGAAATCTTTTCCAAAGTAAAATTGCAGGCTACATAGGCTTGATTTTTTTAAATTAATTTGTTTTTTGAGAAATAGATCTAAATCTACCTTAGAAACTATGTACACAAAAAAATAAAATAAAAAGAAACTATGTACACAAGTGGAAATACTACGTATAGTCAACTTCATAGTTAACCAATTCCAGATCTTTATCTTCATAGACCTAGGCCATATTCAAAAAGATGAAAGCCAGATGTAAGCACATCAAAGCAATAATTTAAATTAATGGAATCATGGAGAATCCCTTTCTTCTGACTTCTCGTTGGGAGCCCAATATATTTTTAGTATTGGTAGAAACTACCTAGTCCCTTTGGGCCACACCCATAAAGTAACTGAGTTGGGGCTCAAGAGTCTTTTATCTCTAAAGTTCTGTAATTCTAATAGGAATCATTTCTCAAAAGAGACTGCTCCTAAGGAACATTATCAAGATCTACCCCACACGGTATCACTTTTTATAGAATCCCCCAATACGTTTCTAGCAAACACTTCTCACTTGTGAATAACATTAATATTTTCTTGAAGATCAAATTATTTTAGTGGTGAAGTAGATTTTCCAGACTTAATATTCTGGTGAATGCAAACCTTAATATTCTGTTTGGGGGACAGAATAGGGTGGGCTAAGGGCCCGGACCCTAGAAACCAAGCCGAGTTGAAATCTCAGCTCTGCCATTGATTTACTTTCTGCCTGATGCTGAGCACTTACCTCAGCCTCAGTTTCTGCAGCTGGAAAATGGGATCTGATGATAGGTGTTAGCAATCATTATTTTCTTCTAAAATAATATCATTTTGCAAAATTAGGTGAAGCGAATACGGAATACTTTTCAGAAACAGGTTTTAGCTTGGGAGTAGAATTAAGGCATCTTTTGGGCTTTCTTTCTAGGATTTGTCCACATGTTAATTTAGGTAAATTGTGCCTATCAAATGTCTAACTTAAATTGGATGATTCTGAATTTAGTGTCATAACATTGATCTGGAAGCATTAGGACGTAATGGCAGTATTAATGCTGAATACATGGAAGTGGGGGAAATGTGCCTGAGCAATCTCGATACAAAGTTTTATTTAGAGTCAGATTAGGATTGAATTTTTTTAGGAGTATGCTCTCATATAAGTTTGCACAAACCAGAAGTTTCTGAGGTTATAGTTTATTGAACCCTATAATATTATCCTACTAAATAATTGCATTGTTTTATTGTAATCCTTTTCAAGTAAGTCAAAGTATTTTATTTTATTTATTTACTTTTATATTTTCTGGTTCTCCTTAGCACCAAACACCAAGGACTTGGATGTTTTTCTTCGGAAACAGGAGTCGGGGTTTGGCTTCCGGGTACTGGGAGGAGAGGGACCGGATCAGTCTGTAAGTTCAGCTACTTCAGAATTTGGCTACTCCTATGAACTTTCAGGTGGCCATTTGGTAGAATATGGTGGTTTTGTTTTATTTGATTTTTTCTTTTTTAAGATTTTGTTAAAACTGTCTTCTCGGCATCTCACTAATGTAGGCAGGATTGCATTTCTGTTTGTGTGGTGGTCTCGCAGTTACCATGGTGTGGCTGAGGCCAGAACTGAGTGTGTCCACCATAAGTTGACCCATCATTAATTTCTGTATTTCTCTAGGTGCCTGCAGCTTATTTTCAATTTTTATTTCCCTTTGCCTTTGGTAAATTTGAAGACTTTTGCCTTCTGTAAGAAAGAAGCATCCTGTTTACCACAATCAGTCTGTTTGAATGAATGCTCCATAAGCAGGTGGCATGAGTCTGCGCATATTATGTCACCTACTCTTATTAATGGGTTGACATTTTTCATGCTCAGTCCTTTGGGTGCCATTTCATCTGCTGTACCTATGAAACTAGGAAAATATAAAATAATTGAGGTTTCTGTTCTGAAAGCATAAGGGTTATGTTTGTAAAGCATTTAAAATCTAGAACTTTATACACAATTCTCACATAAGTTTTGAGAACACATGTAATGGGTTCTATTTTTAAGTTTTGCCCTTAGTTTGAATGACAGAGAAGTAATATGCTTTTTTGTTAAGTTGGAGAACATATTTAAGTTCTTTACTGTATAGTATAAGAAAGACAAAAAAAAAGACATTATTATCAAGCTTGAAAGGTAACAATAATCTTTTAAAATGACAGGCTTCTTTCTATTTCTGAATAGAACAGTTGATTTATGTATTATAAATGTGATCTAATTAGCCATATTTGCTATAGTAAAACAGTTATCAGAGACAAAGCTTAAGGCAGGTTGACTTATGCAGGGCAAATAGACAATACCTTGATTGTTCTTGGTAGAAGACGTGATTTTGTTTTATTGCTTCCTATTTTGTTGATACAGTCAGTGGTGACTAAGACATTTTAAGAATTTATCTCAGGGGCGCCTGGGTGGCTCAATCAATTAGGCATCTGCCTTTGGCTCAGGTCTAGATCCCAGGGTCCTGGGAGTGAACCCCACATCATGTTCCCCGCTAAGCAGGGAGCCTGTTTCTCCCTCTACCTGCTGCTCCCCCTGCTTGTGTTTTCTCTCTTTCTCTCTCTCTGTCTCTCTCAAATAAATAAAGTCTTTAAAAAAAAAAAAAAAGAGGAGGAGTTTATCTCAATGTGGGAGAAACCTTTCTCTTAAATGTCAAGTTTTAGCAGCTCTGAAATTAGCGCAGACATTCAGGATTCCATAATTACAGGATTCTAACTGCTGGCAAACAAAACGAACAGATCCACTTACCTAGATGTGAGTGGACCTCAGGCCACTCTCTTCTCCCCTAAGATATCACTGCTCTGAGACTTAGGAACAAGAAATGCTTCTCTGTTGTATATACTGAATTTCTACTAATAGCCATATGTTACAGGAGTATCTTAAGAATTATCCTGGTTGCTGTGAACAGTGTGTAGAAAAACCTTTGCTGATGGCATTCGGTATACTTTTTGTGCTTTTTAGTAGCTACTCCACAGAACTGCATTTTTTTTAGTGCATTTGTTTTGTTGTATTGATAGAAGTGAATGTGGCACTTCTAAAGTTCTTGAATAGCTTTGCATTTTCCATCTTGGTTGTACTCATCCCTGAAGATCCAGAAGAGATCATGTAGTGTAGTTATGTGAAGTGCCATTTTGGAGAATAGTCGCTTTCTAAGATACTACCTTTCTCAGGTGTTCATAATTGAACTGCAAAAATCTGTTGGTTTCCTTAGCACTAGATCAGGAAGTCTTTAACTTAGTAGGGAAGGGTCATGGTAGATCTTAGTTGACTGTGTAGATTGACTGATCTTAGTTGACTGTATAGACCAACCTATACTTTGGTATCTTATCAGATCTACATTGGAGCCATCATCCCTCTGGGTGCAGCAGAGAAGGATGGTCGGCTCCGTGCAGCAGACGAACTGATGTGCATTGATGGAATTCCTGTCAAAGGGAAGTCACACAAACAAGTCTTGGACCTCATGACAACTGCTGCTCGAAATGGCCATGTGCTTTTAACTGTCAGAAGAAAGATCTTCTATGGTGGTATGTGAACTTGTTCCTGCTCTGATAGGTTAATAAAGAAACAAAGACACTTAGTCTATTTTCTATATGGTTTTGCAGATTACTATGTTTTAATAGTGTATGAGATAAGCCATTTAGTGTGGTCCAGGGCCTCATGGTGGAAGGCCATATAAGGTCAAAAGGATCCAGAAATAATTCTGCTATCAAAAAAGAGAAAGAAATTTGGTGCCCCTATATTAAGATTACATGAACATATTGACAGACTTTGCCAATGTGGTATTGGGTATTGTGGATGGGAATATCAAGTTAAGTCTGTTTTCTTAAAAACAAATACAGTTAGTTTTTTAGTCATATCAAGATATCCCTTTAGCTGAATATCAAAAGATTTTGTTTGGGTCCTGATGATCCTAAATATTCAAAGAGAGCAGAATGTTTCTGCTTGTTAAGTATTAATATGATATAATATAACATTTAAGAAAACCATTCATTGAGTGCTTACTCTGTCTCAGACATATAGGTTCTTTTATGTAGTCTTTATGACACTATGATGTAAGTACTGTCATTATTCAGTTTTATAGTTACCCACAGAATAGTTAAGGGACACACAGCTGGTAAGTAGTAGGACCAGGATTAAAACATGGAGTTTAATTATAGAGCCTGGGGTCTAAACCATTACATGAGGATATAAATACACTTTTCTCATCAATAACTCTGTGAGTATTATATCGGAATTTTCAGAAGTGAATTCTTGCCACTTTAAGATTTTAAAAAGACAATCCTATAGCACAAGAATGTAAGCTTCATAAAGGGATATTTACCCACTGAGTTAACTGCTATTTCCCCAATACATAAAACGGTGACTGCCTGGCACAGAGTGGACATCAGTGAATGTTTGTGGACTTGATGAATATTTGCATTACTCTTAAAATGAGGCGCTGTGTTTTTGATTGCAGCATCCAAAGTAAAGGCCTGCCTGTTTTCTTAAGTATCAGACATTTAGGGCAGCTCTGGTGGCTCAGCGGTTTAGCACCGCCTTCAGCCCAGGGCATGATCCTGGAGACCTGGGATCAAGTCCCACATCGGGCTCCCTGCATGGAGCCTGCTTCTTCCTCTGCCTGTGTCTCTACCTCTCTCTGTCTCTCATGAAATAAATAAAATATTTTAAAATAAATAAATAAATAAATATCAAGCATTTAGAGACACATACAGATTTTAATGCAGTGTTGGTTGTGTTGGGGTCGGAACATAACCACATGAAGTAAAAAATGTGATGTGCAACTAGAGGTTGGTTCTCTCCCTAAAGCATCATGAAGTTTCATAGTAGTTTGATATTATTGGAGTCATTTAGCTAGTTCATTATAACCATACATTATACCAAAAGAAACCTTTGTTTTTCATTAATTGATGGGATATTGGTGGTACTTTGTTGAAATTCTAAAACATAATCCCAGAATTATGTAGTTTTTGAGCCAAAGGAGCCCTTACATATGGGTATTCCTCAGTGGCAGTATGTTGTGGTTGTTGTTAATGATGGTTTGCATCAAATTATGGCACAAAATTTGCCTGTTTTTTAATCGGTTAGTACTAACTTGTGTCATTCTTTCTCGAATTCTTATGTCACATTTGAATAGGAAAAAAACGATAGAAGTTAACTCTCCATTTCCTGAGTATTCCTATGACCTATTCTATGCCGAAGAGAATTGGCTGTTCATGTGGACAGCTTGTTATATGCTGGACGGGGTAGGAGTAGGGCTGCTGGTGGTTAGCGCATCTGATATCAATCAGGAAAACTGCATTTATAAAACACATCGTAGAAGACAAATCCCGTGTTGATAGCTAACTTGTCCACCAGCTAGGGGCAGGATCTCGACCCTGATGCTGTGACCTCCCCAACATCACGAACATTAGTCCTGTGCTAAGTTATATTTAAAGTTGATTTTAAAAGGAAGTTTGCCGTGTTATTTTTCATTACCGGCTTTTGTTAAAATTATTGGTCAAAATCTTGCTTGAATTAAGACAATTTCAAGAAGGATTGGTTTACCATGAACTTTCATGGAAGCTTTGAAAAGCTTCCTTTAGGGCAGCCCAGGTGGCTCAGTGGTTTAGCGCCGCCTTCAGTCCAGGGCCTGATCCTGGAGACCCGGGATCGAGTCTCACATTGGGTTTCCTGCATGGAGCCTGCTTCTCCCTCTGCCCGTGTCTCTGCCTCTCTCTCCTCTCTGTGTAGTCTCATGAATAAATAAATAAAATCTTAAAAAAAGAAAAGAAAAGCTTCCTTTAGGGCAGCCCGGGTGGCTCAGCGATTTAGCACCGCCTTTAGCCCTTGGCGTGATCCTGGAGACCTGGAATCGAGTCCCACATCAGGCTCCCTGCATGGAGCCTGCTTCTCCCTCTGCCTGTGTTTGTGTCTGTGCCTTTTTCTCTCTCTGTGTCTCTCATGAATAAATAAATAAATAAAATCTTAAAAAAAAAAAAAGAAAACTTCCTTTAAAGGAGAAAATATATATAATTCTTCCAGTTACACACTTGAAGAGAATTTAAGACGTCAGACACTGCTGCAGCCTATATTTGCGCTCTGATTACGTCCAGAGCTCACATGGGGGGATTGATTTTCTATACTGTAGGCTATCCAAAACTACATTTTCTCATGAAAGGTATAGCACAAAAGCACTTTAGTTAACAAAAAATATGATGTTCTGAAAATACCAGAATTGGTCATGTTTATTATAGAGAAACAACCGGAGGATGACAGCTCTCAAGCCCTCCTCTCAGCACAGAATGGCTCTCCCCGCCTCAACCGAGCAGAGGTCCCAGCCAGGCCTGCTTTGCAAGAGGCCTATGATGTAGTCTTGCAACGAAAAGAAAATGAAGGATTTGGCTTTGTCATCCTCACCTCCAAAAACAAACCACCTCCAGGAGGTAAGGGCCGCTGGATTGATTACCTATTGTCCCTGCAATTTTAATCTCCTGAGTCTCTCAATGGGCTTTGTGAGACTAATTAGGAATTATGTATAAATTGCCTTAGAGACTTATCTTTTTAAGAATGATGGATGTTTTCTTTATTTTCAAAACCAGGTAATCCAAACCTAAACTTCCAGGCTTCAGGTTTATCTATCATCTCAGATTCCATAAAATCGGTCTTGGCAGCTCCGGTTGCATCCAGGTTATCCCATGGCAGTAGATTAGGGGCGTGCCCTAATAATAGATTCAACAAAAGGACAATGCTGAGTTTTTTTCAAATAAGGAGGCATAGGTGGTTGGTTTTGTTTTGATTTTTTAATTAGGAGAAACTGTATGCAGAAATGAATTAAATGCTAGAAGCAGTTGCAAAGAAGCAAAACAGATTAATAGAAAAATCATGACCCAAATATGTCTTAAAAAGTCCTTTTGTATTGTTTGATCATAATTGCCACATTCCAGCTCTAAAGGAAACTCCTTGAGTGACAAGAGGCATTCTTATCTTTTATATATGTGTCACTGAAAGTAAAAATTTTGTCAGAACTTTAAACATTAATCTAAATATCCTGAACCCAGTTTAACAGAATATTGTTACCTGGGAAGGTTGAATATATATATTAATTCCTTCAACAAAGGAGGAATTACCTCTAGTATGTACAGGGCTCTTACGATCCAGCAAATTAAATATTTGTTTTGCCTTTATGTTTCTAAGAAGTAATCATCTTTAAATATAAGCATAAGATCCAAATGAAAATAAGATGAGAACCAGAAAATTGGGATTGATCGATCATACTTGTCTGGTGACTTTATTTTTCCAAGTCAAATGGTAAACATCTTTGACCACAGGAAAATGTGCTCTTGCCTTTGCGGGTGGATTTGATTCTATCGTAAATAGTGAGATCCTCTTAGACTAAACGGTCACTAAAATCTTAGAAAAAGAAGAAAACCCTTTCAGTAGTTGTAAGCCAAGCCAATTTGCAAAAATATTGCTAAAATCAATGCAAGTGTGTAAAGGAAGAAGGTTTCTGTGACATGGCTGAGTTATTACTATAGTATCAGGTCACTGCTCACTGATAACTAGTTTCCATTTTCCAGAAGCAGTTGCTATGGTAACACTTGGAACTGGAACTGTCACTGATGCTCTGAGGATGATTATGTGGCCTGTGCTAGAAAAATGAAAAAAAGCAGATTTCTGGTGGATTTCGTGTTGTATCATTGGAAATCAGCTTTTCCTAAACCAAATAAGCATGTTAGATAACCATATTGGTATTCTAAGGCCATACGATGACCCTACACATTCAGAGTAATAGAAATAGTGCAAGATTATTACTCCGTGTGATAGATGCTGACCGCTTTTTACACTGAAGATCATCCTTTTCTAAGACTGCCAAAAGTAAAGGAAGAGTCTAGGGTCCCCCATAAAACAAAGCAATACGAAGGAATTCAGTAAAATAAGTTGCATTGCTTTATATAGGTTTAAAATTTCTATATTATTTGCTTATGTTTAAAAGTTATATTGCATTTTAATATATTAAGTATATCCTTTTTGTGTAGATTTGTCTGTATTTAAATTTTTAAAATATTTTTTTATTTATTCATTTTGTTTCTTACTATGTTGATGGTTCTGTGTACCAGAGATGCTAGATTTCTGTATGAGACAGAGTCATTAGGTGCTGGGCTCTGTAATCAGACAACCTTGGATTCAAAGCCCCGCTTATGTCTTTTAATAGCTGTCTGATCTTGGGCAAATTACTTACCCTCCAAGAGCTCCAATTTCCTCTGTAAGATGAGGATGATGATAACACTTCTTGTCTCAGAGGAGTCTAAGGATTAAAACAGATAATACATGTGAGCCTTTAGCCTGGACCTTCAATGAATGTTGGCTGCTGCTGCTTGTCGGAGCTTCTGCTGCTCTCACCATTGTGTTATTTATAAAACTGTTTGTCACTGACTCTTGCTTTTTTTTGGGGGGGGGGGGGACTTTTAAAAAGTTTATCAATACTTGAGTAACGAGATGGGAAAGAAAGCCCAATTAAAATATAAGATCAAGGCAACAGCTCATGTATAGCAGGAAATGAGTGTTTGCAGCTCATTAATTATCAATCCAAATGGTAAATTAGTTAGGCTTCGGGTGTCCATGAATTTTATATAAAGTACCTGAGATCTTCTGTCATTGGTGCAAACCCAGAATTGGTAATTTTCCTGAAATGCTAGTTGATGTTCTCACAAAATGCTGAGTCCTACGGGCCTTCTTCTTGGGATCCCACTCGTCTCCTATAGATAGAAGGAGGGTCCTGGGGGGTGTAGGTGAGGAGCTGCCACTCACAACGACTGAGCAGTAGCTTGCGAACTGCATCACAGAGGAAGTGTGCTCTAGACAAGAGTTAGCACAGGTGAAAAGGCAAGGGAAACTGTCGGAATAGATCACTCTTTATGGACCCCCTCTTGCTATACGTTAGTACTCTGTTCAGGATAGATTATTTCTTCCTTCTGATTACATGTATTTTCCAGCAACATTTGTCCCAAGCAGAGTTCCCGGTAGCATCTCTGACACCAGTCATGAAATTCTGAGATTCTTGGGCGCCTGGGTAGCTCAGTCAGTTAAGCGTCTGCCTTCAGCTTGGGTCATGATCCCAGGGTCCTGGGATCGAGCCTGGCGTCAGGCTCCTCGCACAGCAGGGAGTCTGCTTCTACCTCTCCCCCTGCTCATGCTCCCTCTCTCTCACTCAATGAATAGAGTACCTAGAAAAGACCTCTATTTAAGATGAAAAGGACTGGGATCCCTGGGTGGCGCAGCGGTTTGGCGCCTGCCTTTGGCCCAGGGCGTGATCCTGGAGATCCGGGATCAAATCCCACGTCAGGCTCCCGGTGCATGGAGCCTGCTTCTCCCTCTGCCTGTGTCTCTGCCTCTCTCTCTCTCACTGTGTGCCTATCATGAATAAATAAAAATTAAAAAAAAAAAAAGATGAAAAGGACTTGGCTAGTTTTTGTTTTGCCAGTGCTTCAGAGGTTTTAGTATTTCCCTTTCTTATCATATACTTTTCAGTTCTGCTTGCAAAGTGTTCTTTGAGAGGGGACATTTCCAGTTACTGCCCTTTCTTTTCCTGAAAGGAATGTTATAAGAGCACGAAAGTGACCTCAGCAGCTGGACAAGCCCACCTGGGAGGCAGATTTAGGCCAAAGATGAATGAAGACGGATAAACTGGTTTTATGGCAAATGCCCGTGGACTTTGTATACCAGCAAAAGCAAGGCAGGACTTCAGACTTTTGTTGGCTATGTGTACTCTCCAGGGTTACCTTGAAAACTTTCTAGCCTTTAGAAGTTCTCCTTCTACTGGTCTCTTTGCTGTTTTCAGCTGTTTTGGTAGAACTGCTGTAAATGCTCAGGCTGTAATAGACTACTTTTGCCTTCTTCACCCAGACAGCTAGCCCTTCAGGATGTTGTGTACCAAGATTTGCCCGTTCCCTTTGAGCAAATTGCTCCCATGATGAGACAGGTACCCCTGGCACTTCAGAGACTCATTTTGTTTGATGCTTTCCCAAGTCTGAACAAACCCCTTGCAGTGTGTCCAGGGCTGACTGATTGGCTTCTCAAGACATGTAGGATGAACACCATGTCCCGGTAGATCTTTTCTAAGGTAGAGAGTAACTGAGGTATTGCATTAGGTCACTACCTGGCCACTGTCCACCTCAGCATCCTTTTCTGACATGCCACCTACTCTAAGTGAAGCACTCACACCAGCCTTGGCTTGGGACATGGCCCATCCTGCTCTGGCACCTTTCTCATCACTTTGTTTGCAGGATAAGTGCTTGATATAATTCAGAGCTAAAAGGCACTTGCTCCAACATTGACTTCCTCCATTTCAGGATAAACGCTCTCTCAATGTAGAATCCTAGAAGGGCCGGGGAATGGCATTGTCTGTGGGGCTGTAAATCATGGCCAAGCATAACTTCCAGTTCAAATGAAGGCCTATTAAAATGTCCCTAACACACACCTACTCTGACTCAGAAATACTAGTCAGGAGCCCATTTTACTCTGGAAATTAAACATACTCAGAGTGCCATTTTAAACATAAATTATTCGTAACAGTCAGTGGTCAACAGGAGGCAAGTGCCTAAGAAGTTTACTGACCTCAATAAGGAAATTAAGGAACATGGGAGGAACATTTCTTTCTTAATTCAAATGCCTCTTAATTAAAAAGGGTAAAAGATATTTGGACAAGATTTCCTGAATGTCTGAGAACTCATTTTAAGCCGTAATAACAGCAGTGTCTCAATAGTCTAGGAAAGCCTTCAGCATCAGGAGCCAGTAGAACTGCACAGCGTATCTTCGCAAGTCTCTTAGACCCTGCTTTGTGCATTCAGGGTAGAATTTTATCCATGAGCCAAATAATCTCAATGTTAAACATTTTGTATTCTGATTCCCCTCAGCTTTTCTAATTTTAAAAAAATTTGAAGGCAAGGTGCTTAGGTGGCTCAGGGTTTGAGCGTCTGCCTTTGGTTCAGGGCATGATCCTAGGTCCTGGGATCGAGTCCCACATGGGGCTCCCCATAGGGAGCCTGCTTCTCCCTCTGCCTGTGCCTCTGCCTCTCGTGTTTCTCATGAGTAAATAAATAAAATCTTAAAAAATATATGAAGGCATAAACAAAAGGAGTTAATTTTGCTATAGAACTAAGTAGGATTCGTTTTAACGGTCAGTCGTTTCATCGTGCCTGTATTTCTGACCAGTAACCTCTGAGTCCTGACCTTGAATTTGAACTGCATTTATTTACAAGGTCCCCCGGGGTAATAAATGCCCCTTCAGCAGAACCACAGATGGTTTCATTGTGGCGGTTTCTGAAATAGCCAAAATACGATGCAGCCCCAATGGCCAGCAATAAGCAGGAAACACCAGCTTCCTGAGCTGGTATCCTAAGTTTCAATGAAGTCGGTAGCCTGCAAGCAGGATTGTTAGGACAACAATATAAAATTGGAGAAAGGTTTATGTGCTCTGATTGCAGCTGTGTAAAGAGGATCTGTGCATGTGAGCCCAGAGTGGAAGGTGGTGTGGAAATGGTTACAATTGGGTAAGATGATCACATGCAGGGTTTTGGGGGTTTTTTTGTGGGATTTTTTGCTCTGCTTTTAAAGAATGTTTTTTGGTGTTATGTTGAATTTTTAAATGCTGATAAATCCAACACTGACATATCTTAAATAATTGAAAAACTTGGGCAATTTCCCCCTCCCCCCTAGTTATTCCTCATAAAATTGGCCGAGTCATAGAAGGAAGTCCTGCGGATCGCTGTGGAAAACTGAAAATCGGAGATCACATCTCTGCGGTGAACGGGCAGTCCATTGTTGAACTGTCCCATGATAGCATTGTTCAGCTGATCAAGGATGCTGGCGTCACCGTCACACTAACGGTCGTTGCCGAGGAAGGTAAGGAGGGTGCTTTCCCCAGGCCCACGCAAGCATCCTGGGGCCTGTGGGAGGTGGCGGCTTCTTGTAGTGCCGCCAGGACCAGGGCAGGGATCGAACCATTTAGAACCATTTATACACCCCAGGGTCTCCTATTTTGCCTCTTTTGTTTAATGAATTCACAAGACAGTTTATTAAAAAGTTGTCAGTAGCTTAAGAAAAATAATCTGGTTTGTGAGTGGTGGCCGTTTCTTTTGTGCCAGAGACACAGGCACTCAGAAGTGAGAGAGACCACGACACTTCTCAGATCTTATTTTCTTTTTTTTTATAATAAATTTCTTTTTATTGGTGTTCAATTTGCCAACATACAGAATAACACCCAGTGCTCATCCCGTCAAGTGCCCCCATCAGTGCCCGTCACCCATTCACCCCCACCCCCACCCCTCCCCTTCCACCACTCCTAGTTCGTTTCCCAGAGTTAGGAGTCTTCATGTTCTGTCTCCCTTTCTGATATTTCCCACACACTTCTTCTCCCTTCCCTTATATTCCCTTTCACTATTATTTATATTCCCCACATGAATGAGAACATACACTGTTTGTCCTTCTCCGATTGACTTCCTTCACTCAGCATAATACCCTCCAGTTCCATCCCCGTTGAAGCAAATGGTGGGTATTTGTCATTTCTAATGGCTGAGGAATATTCCATTGTATACATAAACCACATCTCCTTTATTTTCTTAAAATAATGTGTTAAGTTTCGGCTTGCTTGTGGGAGAGGAAATCCTCTGAAGATTCAAAGAAAGTCACCTGTGGCTCCCCAGCCTTTCATGGCAGGCCCAAGCACAGTGTGGCTCTCCTGTATCCCAGCAGCCTCCGTCTAGGTTGGGGAAGGCCAGGAAATAGGGCATAAAATACATTTGGGGTCTTGCTTCACGTTTGAGCTGCCTGGTTATCCATCATTAAGAGCTTCTAATTAGGAACCACGTTGAATGGCGCCAGTTCACACTTTGTTTATGAATCACAACGTCAGCACCACAGAATGCGCACCTCGTTTTCCCTGAGTTTGCAGAACTAAGGAGGAGAAGCCCCAAATAGCAGAATTATGAAGAGTTGGTCTTGCATGTGAAAATCCCTTGTACTATGATGTGTATTCATGCCCCCTACCCCTAGGTGCCCCCATGGTCCTCTAGTGTTGTCAGTTTCGGGATCTTTTCATTCTTGATTCTTCTATTCTTGTTTCTTCCTGTTGCCCTTCCCTCATCACCTCCTCCATTGTGGCTCCTTCCCCAGAACCCTGAGGGGTGCTTTTGTGTGCACAGGATGCCTCCCAGCTGCTCCCAGGGGCCTTTCCTACCCCTTAGACCCCATGACATCCCTGCCCCTGTCCATTTCTCTTTTCTAGTCTGTTCCAGACTCTGCTGCTCCTTCCTCCTAAAATCCTCCTCTACAGAAGCCCTAGTGCTTCCCCTTCCTCTGCACAGAAAGTGTTAGGATTTTACTCCCAGGCACCTACTAAATTGGACTCCCAGCATTGGCAGCAGACCCTCCAGCGAGGCCCCTTTGACTTCCCCTGTGAGTCCCACAGCACCCTGTAGCTCTGTGGCCCATCGAGCGTTGTTCCTGTTTGACTGTGTCCCGGTTGAAATGCTCTGCTTGGACAGCTTGGGTGGCTCTGTGGTTTAGCACCACCTTCATCCCAGGGCATGATCCTGGAGACCCTGGGCTCTCTGCATGTAGCCTGCTTCTCCCTCTGCCTGTGTCTCTGCCTCTCTCTCTCTCTCTCTCATGAATAAATAAATAAATAAAATCTTTTTTTTTTAATGCTCTGCTCTTGGAAGACCAAGAAAGTGTTACCAATTGAAAACATGAAAGCTTAGTAGGCGGTCAGTAAATATTTTTTGAATGAAGAAATGAGTTAAGTCGCTGAATGAAGGATGAGGGGATGAATAAACGAAGTGAAAGTTAGGAGACTTTGAGTTCTGTACTAGGACCTTGCAGGGGCGTGGATCCCCCTAAAATTGAGCCTCCGACAGACAGAGCCCCTGACGCCTCTCAGCTTGGCGGATGGCTTTAAACAAGCCACTTAGTGTCTCCCTGCTGCAGGTTTTTTCCTGTAGAATGAGGATGATCATGTGTATTTCGAGATCGCCTTGAAGATGATAGGTGAGAATGTACACCGTCTGCACAAGGCCCCTGAGGTGCTCCCTCCAACAGAAGCTTATCACCAGCCCCCTCAGCATAGCTGAACCCCGCAGCCAGGTCGCACCCATGTTTCACCACCACAGGAAAGACTCATGACATCTAGTGGGCACTTAACCACGTGGCAGGTGTGATCCTAAACACCTGATGCCTGTTCATGCCTCTCCCACTCACCCAACTCCAGGTGGGCACTGTCAGTCCTCCGTCCTGCAGATGAGGACGCTGAGCCCCCAAACAGCTGGAGAACCTGCCCACGGTCACAACACAAGTGATGGAAGGGGCGCACGAGCCTGCAGACCGGCCCAGGCCCTGCGCTCCTGACTGCCCAGCCTTCCCTAACCTGGGTATCAGAACCACCCCAGCGCCCCCTTGCCTTGCTCTGCTTGGCTTCCCTGCACTAACTTCTACCTGAGGTTATGTAACCAGTGCTTTCTTTGTTTATTACCCTCTTTCTCACCGGAATGTGGAGCCCTAGGATTCCTGTAGTTAGAGGCCTTGTCCTGCTCAGTGCTAAGTCCCACGGGAGGGCCTGAAACAATAGTAAGCACGTAGTAAGTGCTCAATAAAATGTTTCTTGAAGGACTGTTGTTACTTAATGTGACTTGGGTCAGGCTTCTTTGTCGCCATTTCTTCACTGTGATTTCTTTACTATGATCTCTAGAATCTGCTTTTTAGCCTTAAGTTTGTTCTGTGATACCCCCCCCCCCCCACAAAAAAAAAAAAAAAAAAAACGGCATTAACTCACAGGAGATTACATGTCACATTTGTTTGATGGCTGCGCACAGCAGCAAGAGGAGCTCCCCAGAGTGGTGGAGCTTGCAGTCCTGTGGCTCAGTGTTTCTCTAACCATCTGTAAAAAGGATCAGTGACTTTTCTAGTCCCCTACAGCCAGCATTTTTGTGAAATACGTAAAAATTAAATGATAAATAAAAACGGAGACAGAAAATTATTTTATCAAGTCATTAGAAGATGTTTTAAATGCTTTCTCACAATGTCTATACACATCTTTTTGCTAACTGACCCAAGAACCGCACACTGAGTCACCCTGGAGAAGACGGCTCAATAGGAGACTGCTCCTTTCTCTTAGTAGAATTTTTTTTTTTCCAAAATTACCCTCTACTGTTGATAGTATTTTTTCTGAGAGGTTATCCTAAATTGCTAAGGCTATTTTTTTTTCAAGGAAAAATTAACTTTGATACTATGATCCAAAACTTCTGGATGTACTCAGGATTTCCTATATAATGCCAATTATTGTTTAGGAAAAAGAGAGCCGTGCAAGGAAACCCCCTAGCAGTAACTATTTTACAGTCTATTTTATTCGCAGGCACAGCCTGTTAAAATACAATAACGTTTGACTCATCAAGTCACATTTCGGGTCACACCTTACTTTATCATATACTCAAGTGCTACTAAACTGTGGAAACATTCTGAATCTCTTATTTTTCTAAGGAGAAAAAAAATGTAGAAAGTGTCTCTTCTATCCATAAAAATGTGATTCGTGGAGTTTGTACGTCTTCCAGGTTTCTCATTGTATTCGGTATAAAATCTATCAACTGCACTGAAGGGCCAGATGAATATTTTTGGTGTTCACACCGTGTTCCAGAATCTCACCTTCAGGCCAGGGTTCAGAGCTGCGATTCCTCCCCACCCGTCCCACTACCCAGAGTTGCTTGCTGTGAATACACAGATGTCGCTGGAAAAAAGGAAATGTGACCTTTCCTTTCTTGTTTTTCCCCTTTTACCAGATACTGTTGGAGAGTTTTTATGGCCAAGGAAATGGTTAACCAAGTTCCTAAGCCAGGTGTCACAAGTGGTATAAGCTCTCCAGCGTGTTGGTAGCCAGAGACTCCCCACAGCACCGCCACCACCATCAACGTCGCCACCACTCTGCCCACCTATGTTCCCCAGCAGGACAGAGATAGGCCTGCCTGGCTCTTCTAGTCGACTGTAAAGAAATCTTCAAGTCATACTATTTTCCAGCATTGGTTTCTCCTTCTGTGCCAGGTCTTGTTCATGACACTGGTCACCAGATCTACCAAGGACCGTGTCAGAATGGCTCTGGCATTGTTGCCACGGAGTTTTGGCTTGGTTTTCCCTTTATTTATCTGCATGTTCCCATTTGTCTCTATTTTCTGCTGTCATTTCTCTTCCTGCTCCCACTGGCAACCATTCTGGTGCATCATGTATGCCTTGTTTTATTTTTAAAATCCGTATTTGTGTGTGTTGGCACTTATTTTTGAGTTACATAAATAGTATTGTGTTATAGATTTTATGTGGGCTTTCTTCTCCGAATGCTCGAACCATATGTTTGTTTGTTTCTTTGACATCATGTTATTGTTCCAGGATCCAGTCCTGAGTCGTACATGATATTTATTCCTCAGATCTTTTTCCTGTGGAAAAAAGGAGTGTGATGTGCTATCTCATTGTGGGTTTGATTTTTGTTTCCCCCAGTGACAAATTATGTTGAGCACCTTTCCATGTTCTTCTGACCATTGGTGTATCTTTTGTGAAGGCCTGTCTGAATATTTCCCTCACTTTTAATTGAGTTGTCTTTCTTACTGTTGAATTCTAAGACTCTTTATATATTCTGATAGTAGATCCTTAACAGATCTATGCCTACAAGGCTTTTTTTCCCTTCTATGGGTTCCCTTTTCACTCTCTTATGATGGTTTCCTTTGATGCACAGAAGTTTAATGTTGATGATGTCTGATTCATTTGTGTTTTACTTGGTTGTTTATGCTTCAGGTATCATAGCACCATGTGATGTTAAGATCTATCCATGTTGCTGGATGAACATAATCAGTTTCCTTTAATGACTTGACTGTTTCTCGTAATGCATATTTACCACATATTCCCCATCCACTCCCCCCACAGGCAGCCACATTGTCTCCAGCTCCCCATGAGCACACACTCTCCCAATACACTTGCATATACACCCGCATCTTATAAACGGGATAAGAATTTCTTGGAGTGAGGTTGGTTGATAAAATATGTACATGTGCTGAATTTGACCAGGTCCTGTCCAGCTTCCTCCATAATGGCTGCACCTTCATTCCTGCCAGCAGCACACGAACACTTCTGTACCCGGACCTGTCTGCCAAGATGGGGCTCCAGCCTCCTTTCAAACTGGCCAGGGTATGGGAAGTGTCCTCTCATCATTTCTCTTCTTACTCATGAATTTGAGTATCTCATCAGATGCTCCTTTCAGGTTTTTTTTTTCTTCTTGTGGATTGCCTCCTCACATCCTTGTCTCATTTTTCTTGTGGGATTGTGGTCTTTTTTCTTGTTGATGTTTAGAGATTCCTTGAGAATTTTACAGGCAGTAGTCCAATTTAGTTTTAGAAAGTACAAAGACCTTTTCCTGGCATCTGTATGTTAATGTTGACCATGGTGCCCTCCACTGTACAGATATTCTTAATTAATTAATTTATTTTTTTTAAAGATTTTATTTATTTATTCATGAAAGATACAGAGACAGAGGCAGAGACACAGGCAGAGGGAGAAGCAGGCTCCATGCAGGGAGCCTGATGTGAGACTCGATCCCAGGACTCCAGGATCATGCCCTGGGCCGAAGGCAGGCCCTAAACCACTGAGCCACCCAGGGAACCCCCAGATTTTCTTAATCTAGACATAATCACATTAACCAATTTTTTTTTTTACCTTATGACGTATGCTTTTGAACTTTCACTTTAGAGAAGTTCTCCTCCCCCATCCCGTGTCACAGAGGTTTTCTCTTATGTCATGGTCTATTTGATTTGTAATTTTGCATTTAATTCTGTAGTACATCTGGAGCCTCCCTTTTACATATAGTTTTAGGAGGAATCCAGCTTTATTTTTTTATTCTCATATTGAGCGGGCTTTTCTAGCATCAGCTCTTAGATCACTTCTTTTCCTCATTGATCCATGGAGCCACTGCTTCTGTGTATTTACCTCCCCTTTCAACAAGAGTCTCCTAGCTGTTCTGTTCTATTGATTTATCTGTTCTTAGGTTAATTTACGTATATATTTCTTCACAGTAATATACATAATATATTTTTAAGTGTGTGTGTACATGTATATATATACAAATATGCTTTTTTTTAAAAAAAGTGGTATATCCTAATATCCTTCTGTTAAGGCAAGTTTTCACCCAACCACTCCTTACACACACTCCAGATTAACTAGAAGTTCATAAAGACTTTTCTGTATAAAATTTTAGAGCAGATTATTAGTCTCCTCAAAAAAAAATCAAAAAAAAAAATCCAACTGTAATTTTTATTTGGATATATTGAATATATATTAACTTTCGGAAAATTTATACCTTTAAATACTAAGTCATGCCACCTAAGAGCATGAGATGTCTTTCTAATTATTCAGATCATCTTTTGTGTCCTTTAATCGAATTTTAGAAAGTCCTTTCATAGGGTTCTCATTTATTCTTGCAAAGGATGATTCACAGTACATTTTAATGTTTGCCACTATTGTTTAATGTTGCTGTTCTTCCTCTGATAATATACATTCTCTTAAATAATTACATAAACTTCAGAAAAAGTTTAATTCTCATTGAGGGAGAGATATACTTAACCCATTACTTTACTATCTGAAGAAATTGCAGGTAAAACTAAGGGAGAGTATAGGCTGATTTGGCATCATGGAATAAATGTGTAACTCTGAGAACTAGAACAGCTCTCAACACAGAAATAAATTGATGAAGCCATGTAGCATGGGTCAAACAGCTAAAACTGAAAAAAATACCAATGATAGAAAATTTTATTTAACCTTGACAGGACAAGGAAAGAACATGTGACTGGTACCATATGCTACAGTGACATCTCTCATCCTTAGGGAAAGGTAGGGGAAGAGTTGAGATTGGTCAGCTTACTTTTACTGTCCTGAAGTCAAACACCCATTGCTCCAGCCAAGCCAAAAAATTATCTAAATTGGACTCCTATAAAGGTACGAGTATCTCCCAGTCATCTTGTTACTAGAAGTAATTTCTCCCATCAGTTTCCATTCCCTTAATGGTGCCCATGAATTTACAATGACAGACAAGAATTCAACTATGTAATGAACACTTAAGGTTAGAGGCAGGTCACTTCAAATTAATGTATCCAGTAAGCAAAAATGGAAGGACTTCTGGGAATTTCTGGTGGGGAGAGGAGTATAAACGTAAATGAGGTGTGATTCCTGCAATCAAGGAGTTCACGGTCTAGCAGGAGAAGCAGGTGAGATTTCACGGAGAAAGTGACATTTTGAACAGGAGATGAAGTGGGAAGACACAAATGCCTGGGTGATAAGTTTCGATAGCATCTTAATTAAGAGCAATTAAAAGTTACCATAGGTTTTTAAGCATGGCAGAGGCATGTTTCAGTTTATATGCTAGGACTGGAATCCAGGAAGGTGGAGTGCAGGGGGGATCAGTAGCAAGGAGACCAGCAAGGAGGACCAACACAAGTAACTTGGTAAGCTAAATAGAAAAATAAAATTCATGATGTAATCTAAAAGAGCAACAAAAAATTTACAGGTTCCCGCCCCCACCAGAAAGGTTCATACTCCACCCTTCCTTCTTGGAGCACTTGACTTTAAGGCATTGAACATTTTTGGCTAAGTAAGGTCACTATTTCAGAATGTATACTTTAAGAGAAATACAGCCCCAAATAAGACTTTATCATTTTGATGATTATGAGAATAATAATAGAAACATTTATATAATGAATAAAATATGCCAGGCACTGTTCAAAGAAGGCTGTATGTTTATAAGCTTGCTTATTAATATGATAACCCCATGAGATGGCTATATTTCCCTTCTGAAAAAAAAATTTGTATAAATTCAATTAATTGACATGTAATGTATTATTACTGGTTTCAGAGGCAGAGGTCAGTGATTCATCAGGGGTTTTTTGAAGTTCGATTTGAAACATACAGTATAATGCCCAGTGCTCATCTCGTCAAGTGCCCCCATCAGTGCCCCCATCAGTGCCCATCACCCATCCCCCTGCCCACCTCTCCTTCCACTACCCCTTGTTCATTTCCCAGAGTGAGTCTCTCACATTCTCTCAACCTCTCTGATATTTCCCACTCATTTTCTCTCCTTTCCCCTTTAATCCCTTTCACTATATATTTATATTCCTCGAATGAATAAAATCATATAATGTTTATCCTTCTCCGATTGACTTACTTCACTCAGCATAATAATACCCTCTGTTCTATCCACGTTGAAGCAAATGGTGGGTATGCGTTCTTTCTGATGGCTGAGGAATATTCCATTGTATATAGAGAACACATCTTCCTTATCCATTCATCTGTCAATGGACACCGAGGCTCCTTCCACAGTTTGGCTATTGTGAACATTGCTGCTATAAACATTGGGGTGCAGGTGTCTCAGCTTTTCACTGCATCTGTATCTTTGAGGTTAATCCCCAGCAGGGCAATTTTTGGGTCATAGGGTAGCTCTGTTTTTAACTCTGAGCAACCTCCACACAGTTTTCCAGAGTGGCTGCACCAGTTCACATTCCCACCAACAGGGCAAGAGGGTTCCCCTTTCTCCACATCCTCTCCAACATCTGTTGTTTCCTGTCTTATTAATTTTCACCATTCTCACTGGTATGAGGTGGGATCTCATTGTGGTTTTGATTTGTATTTCCCTGAGGCAAGTGATGCAGAGCATTTTTCCATGTGCTTGTGGCCATCTCTATGTATTCTTTGGAGAAATTTCTGTTCATGTCTTTTGCCCATTTCATGATTGGATTGTTTCTTGGGTGATGAGTTTAATAAGTTCTTTATAGATCATGGAAACTAGCCCTTATCTGATATGTCATTTTCAAATATCTTCTCCCATTCTTCAGATTATCTTTTAGTTTTGTTGACTGTTTCTTTTGCTGTGCAGAAGCTTCTTATCTTGATGAAGTCCCAATAGTTCATTTTTGCTCTTGTTTCTCTGGCCTTCATAGATGTATCTTGCAAGAAGTTGCTGTGGCCAAGTTCAAAAAGGGTGTTGCCTGTGTTCCTCTCTAGGATTTTGATGGATTCTTGTCTCCCATTTAGAGCTTTCATCCATTTTGAGTCTATGTTTGTGTATGGTGTAAGAGAATGGTCTAGTTTCATTCTTCTGCATGTGGATGTCCAATTGTCCCAGTGCCATTTATGAAGAGACTGTCCTTTTTCCAGTCTTTCTTGCTTTGTCAAATATTAGTTGACCATAGAATTGAGGGCCCATTTCTGCATTCTCTATTCTGTTCCATTGATCTATGTGTCTGTTTTTGTGCCAGTACCACACTGTCTTGATGACCACAGCTTTGTAGTACAACCTCAAATCTGGCATTGTGATGCCCCCAGCTCATGTTTTCTTTTTTATTTTTTTATTTTTTTATTTTTTTAAATCTTTTTATTTATTTATGATAGTTACACACACAGAGAGAGAGACAGAGACACAGGCAGAGAGAGAAGCAGGCTCCATGCACCAGGAGCCCGATGTGGGATTCGATCCCGGGTCTCCAGGATCACACCCTGGGCCAAAGGCAGGCGCCAAACCGCTGCGCCACCCAGGGATCCCATGTTTTCTTTTTTAAAATTCCCCTGGCTATTCGGGATCTTTTCTGATTCCACACAAATCTTAAGATGATTTGTTCCAACTCTCTGAAGAAAGTCCATGGTATTTTGAGAGGAATTGCAATGAATGTGCAAATTGCCCTTGTTAGCATAGACATTTTCACAATATTAATTCTTCCAATCCATGAGCATGGAATATTTTTTCATGTCTTTGTGTCTTCCTCCATTCCTTTCAGAAAGTGTTCTGTAGTTTTTAGGGTATAGATACTTTACCTCTTTGGTTAAGTTTATTCCTAGGTATCTTATGCTTTTAGGTGCAATTGTAAATGGAATTGATTCCTCAATTTCTCTTTCTTCAGTCTCAGTGTATAGAAATGCCACTGATTTCTGGGCATTGATTTTGTATCCTGCCACACTGCCAAATTGCTGTATGAGTTCTAGCAATATTGGGGTGGAGCCTTTTGGCTATGTACAGTATCATGTCATCTGCGAAGAGGGAGAGTTTGACTTCTTCTTTGCCAATTCGAATGCCTTTTATTTCTTTTTGTTGCCTGATTGCTGAGGCTAGGACTTCTAGTACTATGTTGAATAGCATGGTGAGAGTGGACATCCCTGTCTTGTTCCTGATCTTAGGGGAAAGGCTCCTAGTGCTTCCCCATTGAGAATGATATTTGCTGTGGGCTTTTTGTAGATAGCTTTTAAGATGCTGAGGAATGTTCCCTCTATCCCTACACTCTGAAGAGTTTTGATTAGGAATGGATACTGTATTTTGTCAAATGCTTTCTCTGCATCTATTGAGAGGATCCTATGGTTCTTGTTTTTTCTCTTGCTGATATGATGAATCACATTGATTGTTTTACGAGTGTTGAACCAGCCTTGCATCCCAGGGATAAATCCCACTTGGTCATGGTGAATAATCTTCTTAATGTATTGTTGGATCCTATTGGCTAGTATCTTGTTGAGAATTTTTGCATCTGTGTTCATCAGGGATATTGGTCTATAATTATCCTTTTTGATGGGGTCTTTGGTGTTGCAATTAAGGTGATGCTGGCCTCATAAAACGAGTTTGGAAGTATTCCGTCCCTTTCAATCTTTCAGAACAGCTTTAGTAGAATAGGAATTGTTTCTTCTTTAAACCTTTGATAGAATTCCCCTGGGAAGCCAACTGGCCCCGGACTTTTGTGTCTTGGGAGGTTTTTGATGACTGCTTCAAAGTCCTCCCTGGTTATCAGCCTGTTCAGGTTTTCTATTTCTTCCTGTTGCAGTTTTGATAGTGTGGTTTTCCAGAAATGCATCCATTTCTTCCAGATTGCCTAATTTATTGGCGTATAGCTGCTCATAATAAGTTTTTTAAATCATTTGTATTTCTTGGTATTGGTGGTGATCTCTCCTTTCTCATTCATGATTTTATTAATTTGAGTCTTTTCTCCTTTCTTTTTAATAAGGCTGGCTAATGGCTTATCTATCATATTAATTCTTTCAAATAGCCAACTTCTGGTTTTGTTGATCTGTTCTACAGTTCTTCTGGTCTCTATTTCATTGAGTTCTGCTTGAATCTTAATTATCTCTCTTCTTCTGCCAGGTGTAGGTTTTATTTGCTGTTCTTTCTCCAGTTCCTTTAGGTGAGTAGTTAGCTTGTGTATTTGAGTTTTCTCCAGTTTTTTGAGGGATGCTTGTATTGCGATGTATTTCCCTCTCAGGACTGCCCTTGCTTTATCGAAAGATTTTGAACTCTTGTATCTTCATTTTCATTAGTTTCTATGAATCTTTTTTTTTTTTTAATTTTTATTTATTTATGATAGTCACACAGAGAGAGGGAGAGAGAGGCAGAGACACAGGCAGAGGGAGAAGCAGGCTCCATGCACCAGGAGCCCGACGTGGGATTCGATCCCGGGTCTCCAGGATCGTGCCCTGGACCAAAGGCAGGCGCCAAACCGCTGCGCCACCCAGGGATCCCTCTATGAATCTTTTTAATTCTTCTTTAATTTCCTGGTTGACACATTCCTCTTTTAGTAAGTAGGATGCTCTTTAACCTCCATGTGTTTGAGTTTCTTCCAAATTTCTTCTTGTGATTGAGTTCAAGTTTCAAAGCATTATGGTCTGAAAATATTCAAGGGAAAATCCCAGTCCTTTGGGATTTGTTGAGACCTGATTTATGACCCAGTATATGGTCTATTCTGGAGAAAGTTCCGTGTGCGCTTGAGAAGAATGTGTATTTAGTTGCATTCAGATGCAAAGTTCTGTAGATATCTATGAAATGCATCTAGTCCTGTGTATCATTTAAGGCCCTGGTTTCTCTGGTGATGTTGTGCTTAGAAGATCTGTCATTTGCCGAAAGTGCCGTGTTGAAATCTCCTACTATTAGTATATTATTATCTAAGTATATCTTTGCTTTCGTTATTAATTGATTGATATACTTGGCAGCTCCCACATTAGGGGCATAAATATTCATGATTGTTAAGTCCTTTGTTGGAGAGACCCTTTAAGTATGATATAGTGTCCATCTTCATCTCTTACTACAGTCTTTGGGATAAACTTTAATTTATCTAATATGAGAATTGCTACCCCAGCTTTCTTTTGAGCACCATTTGAATGGTAAATGGTTCTCTAGTCTTTCAGTTTCAGGCAGGATGTGTCTTAGGTCTCAAATGAGTCTCTTGTAGACAGCAAATAGATGGGTCTTGCTTTTTATCCAGTCTGAAACCCTGCGCCTTTTGATGGGATCATTTAGCCCATTCATGTTCAGAGTTACTATTGAAAGATATGAATTTAGTGTCATTGTAATACCTATTCAGTCTCTGTTTTTGCGGATTATTTCTTTGGGCTGCTTTTTTTTACAGGATCCCCTTTAATATTTCTTGCAGAGCTGGTTTGGTGGTCACATATTCTTTCAGTTTCTGCCTGTCTTGGAAGCTCTTTATCTCTCCTTCTATTCTGAATGAGAGCCTTGCTGGATAAAGTATTCTTGGCTGCATGTTTATCTCATTTAGGACCCTGAATATATCCTTCCAGCCCTGTCTGGCCTGCCAGGTCTCTGTGGAGAGGTCTGCTGTTAATCTAATATTTCTCCCCATATATGTTAGGGATCTCTTATCTCTTGTTGCTTTAAGGATTTTCTCTTTCTCTTTGGAATTTGCAAATTTCACTATAAAATGTTGAGGTGTTGAGCAGTTTTTATTGATTTTGGGAAGGGACCTCTCTGTCTCCTGGACCTGAATGCCTGTTTCCCTTCCCAAGTTAGGGAAGTTCTCAGCTATGATTTGTTCAAATATGCTTTCTGGCCCTCTAGCCCTCTTGGCGCTCTCTGGAACCCCAATTAAATGTAGATTTTTTCCTTCTGAGGCTATCATTTCCCCTCAACCTTTCCTCATGGTCCTTTAATTGTTTTTCTGTTTTTCCTCAGCTTCCTTCCTTGCCATCAACTTCTTTTCTATGTTACTCACTCTTTCTTCTACCTCATTAAGCCTCGTTGTTAGGACCTCCAGTTTGGATTGCATCTCATTTAATTGATTTTTAATTTCGGCCTGATTAGATCTAAATTCTGCAGTCATGAAGTCTCTTGAGTCCTTTATGCCTTTTTCCAGAGCCACCAGTAGCTTTTTAATTGTGCTTCTGAATCGGCTTTCTGACATCAAATTGTAATCCAAATTCTGTAAGTCTGTGGCAGAGAGTGCTGCTTCTGATTCTTTCTTTTGTGGTGAGTTCTCTTTTCTAGTCATTTTGCTCAGTGCAGAGTGGCTGTATGAGTGGGCTGAGTCAAGAATCATGACCTAGGTAAATTTTCACCCTCGATGATTCTGCCGAAGTCAGAGACCAGAAATTGAAAACAAAGATCAGAACGATATAACACAAAAGGACTACTAAAGTGAAAAACAAATTTTAAAACAAAGCAGTAAAAAATAAAAGGCCAAGAATCCCAAAGAAGAAGAGAAAAAGAAAGAAAAAAACAAGGAGAAGAAAAAAATGGGGGGCTGATTGGGAGATGGTGGTGGTGACATAGTTGTAGTGGAGGGAGAGTATATTCTACCTGAGGGGTTCTAGAGGGTGATCCTCTTGTTTCTAGTATATTAAGTTCTGAATGTTAGATGGTGCTCAGTGTCAAATTTATATAAGCCAGCAATACTTGTACAGAACCCCAACACTGACCACCAAAACATAAATGAGATAAAAGAGCAGGGCAGAATGGGAATGAGGAATCTCACAGAACAAACCAGCACGGTATACCACTTGGTTCTTAGTGCATGCTGGTCATGTTTTAGAATGTGTTAATCCCCGCCCCATTTAGAACAGAATGAGGCAGAGAAAACAAAAAACACAAAACAAAAAACATATCTTTTATATCTCCCAAAATTAAGTTGAGTATGTTGAAGGGAATCTAGAAGTGGAAAATATATCTAGGACCTGTAATTGTAGAAATATGAAAGTCAAAAAGGAAGAAATTTAAAAATGAAGAGGTAGTAAAATATTGTAGTTATGGTGGAAAAGAGAAAAAAAATGGAAATTTACAATCTGCAATAAAAATGAGTTGTACTGGAAAAAGGAAGAAAAAAAATAGGAGGGGTACCCTCTGGTTCTATATATTGTACATCTCTCGACTTCCCCTGGAGCTTTCTAGCACTGCTTGATCAAGAACTTGCTCTTACCCCATCCTTCCAGCTGGTCCTCTGGGGGAGGGGCTGCTGTGCTGATTCTCAGGTGTGTGCACCTGGGGGAGCTGTCCCATCCCCTGCCAGGTGCCAGTGCCACTGGGAGCTGTTTACCCCGTGAGGCCTCTGTCCCCTGGTGTCCCTGCCTCTCCCAGGCACAGGGTGACACAAGGAGGAACAGCAACACTGGCAGGGGCCAACTCTCCAGCCCTGGAGTCAGCTCCTCACAGTACCTACCGCAGTCTCCCAGTCCGTACTGTCCTGCACAGCTTGGGGGCACCCAGCGGCAGGAGAGTCCTCGCTGTCCTGGGCCCTCCCCACCTCCGCCTTCCCCCAGGGGGAGCGCAGGATCCTGGGCTGTGTCCGCTCGGGGCCTGGGATCCGGGGCCTGTGCTGCTGGCCTCGCGTTCCCGTTCCCGTTCCCGGGGCGCAGCTCCCGCAGGCAGCAGGGCGCAGCCCCTGGTCCAGAGCCGCCGCCTGACCCACCGGCTTCCCCCCGGGGCCCCGCCGGGCGCGCTCCAGCCCCTGACCGAGACCAGCCCGCCGCGTGCGGGGGCTCTCCCCGGGCGCACCTCCTCTGTTAGTGGCTCCGGGAGCCTGGGGGAGTCCCTGCCCCTCCCGCGGTGCTGCGCGGGTTCCCTGCTGAGCACCTTTCCTTCCGGGGAGAATCCGGTGCGGATTTTTTAAAGTTCCCGCATCTTGGGGGCTGGGCCTTCCAGTCCCGGAGGCTCTCGCTGCGGCCTTGGCCCGGCTCCTTGCGGGGCCTCTTGTCCACTTGATTCTTTTTTTTTTTTTTTTTCCGCCTTTCTACCTTGTTAGAAGCGAAAACCCTTCTCTCTATAGCGTTCTGGCTGTTCTCTTTTTAAATCTCAGGTCGAATTCATAGGTTTTCAGGATGGTTTAAAAGTAATCTAGGTAAGTTGGTGGGGCCGGGGGAGGTGAGGCCCTCCACTCCTCCGCCGTCTTCTCCTCAACCCATTGAGCTGGCTCTGATTCATCAGACTTCTGTAATACCCAGTGCTTACTACCTCAGGGGTCCTTAATGCCCATCACCCAGTTACCCCATCCCCTTCCCCTCCCTTCCAGCAATCCTCAGTTTATGTCCTATGGTTAAGAGTCTCTTATGCTATGTCTCTCTCTCTCTCTCTGATTTTGTCATGTTTTTCCCCCCCTTCCCCTATGATTCTCTGTTTTGTTTCTTAAATTCCACATATGAGTGAGATCATAGGATAATTGTCTTTCTCTGACTTATTTCACTCAGCATAATGCCCTCTAGTTCCATCCACATCATTGCAAATAGCAAGATTTCCATTTTTGATGGCTGTGTAATATTCCATTGTGTATATATATGACCTTTTTTTTTATTCATTCATCTGTCGATGGATATCTGGGCTCTTTCCATAGTTTGGCTGCTGTGGACATTGCTTCTATGAACATTGGGGTGCAGGCCCCTTTGGATCACTGCATCTGTATCTCTGGGATAGCTGCTCAATAGTGCCATTGCTGGGCTAGGGTAGCTCTATTTTCAACTTCTTGAGGAACCTCCACACTGTTTTCCAGAGTGGCTGCACCAACTTGCATTCCAATGTAAGAAGGTTCCCCTTTTTCCACATCCTTCCCAACATCTGTTTCCTGACTTGTTCATTTTAGCCATTCTGACTGGTGTGAGGTGCTATCTCATTGTGGTTTTGATTTGTATTTCCTTGATGGCAAGTGATGCAAAGCATTTTCTCAGGTGTCTGTTGGCCATTTGAGTGTCTTCTTTGGAGAAACGTCTGTTCATGTCTTCTGCCCATTTCTTGACTGGATTACTTGTTCTTTGGATATTGAGTTTAATAAGTTCTTTATAGATTTTGGATACTAGCCCTTTATCTAATATGTCATAATTCCCTTTTATGGATGAGATGATTAGAAGCACAGAGAATATAAGTAATTTCCTCAAGAATACACAGGGCTTATCCCTTGTCAGTCTTGCCACAGAGTTCATCATCCTATTTACTGAGCTATGCTCCCTCTCTCTCTGATATTTTAAATATCCTATGTTTAATATATGGACAAGATAAAAAATTCACGAGTTTCAGCTTTACAAATATGAAAGTGCTAGCCTTAAAAGTCTCTCTTAACTGTTACAACCCATGAGTTGCCATCTCCATGCAGGCAGTTACTACCATTCTTAATTATGGGATCTGCCTTCAAGGAGGTCTGGGGCTGGTGCTGAGATGGTACAGACAGAAATGATAACTCCCTCCCCCTGCATTTGTGCTCTCAGAGTACAGAAGCAGTGAAGTCTTCATAAACATTTGTCAACACTCAGAATGGTTCTATAAGTTTGTCTTTGGTATTTGTGTCAGGCAAAATAATTGCTCCAATATTAATGCACGTTCAAAGATCTGTGTGGATGCAGACTGGCTTCTGTTCTCCACCAGTCCTGAGACTGAGCTTTGTCATCTAGAGTTGTTTACCAGTAGCGGGGTGTGTGCTCTGGAAGCCCGTAGGATAGGCTGACAGATAGTTCCTGGAACTCTGTCCTCTAGATGATATTGTTGAGTGTGTACATTTCTGATTTTCACGTCGTATGGGTGACCAAAAGAGGGTGAAAGAGGGAAGTGTGTGCAGTAAGATATGATGCTTGTTCCCTTCAAACACAGGCATCAATCAAAGCCACAGGGGAAAAAATATTAATGTTCCAGACAGCTGACAGCAGCGCTGTTCATGCTAAAGTCATGAAAGTCAGTATAAAGCTTTAAACATTTGCTACTATCTCACTTTTGTAAACCACTTGGCCTTTATATTTTTATGTACAAATTCTTATTTTTATTGTTTTCTCATCTGAACAGAGCATCATGGCCCCCCATCGGGAACAAACTCAGCCAGGCAAAGCCCAGCCATGCATCACAGACCGATGGGACAGTCCCAGGCCAACCATTTACCTGGGGACAGGTGAGGCTGCTCTCCCCAGGTCTGGGCTTTTTTCTCTCATCTCTCCACCCCCACCCATGCACCCATACAGGTGTCCAGGAGCCAACTGGTGAGGTCAAAATGAGAACTCCTGGATTTTCCACCTTCAGATACATCCCTATGCCCTACACTCCCTCAGAACCTCCCGCCTCCTCCCATCCTCATCCCAGGGTGCAGCATAATTATCCAATCATGCCTGACGAGTGGGGATTAGGAATAACAACAAAAAAGTGGCAGCAGCATCCAGCTCTGCCTACCTTCGTCCTCATCATTTTGGTAGGGAAGCCCCAAATCCAGATGACCTGAGCAGACCAGAGCAGCATTTGTACTTACTTCTTTCCTCTTTTGTTGAAAATACCAGCCATGGAACAAAAACTAGATTTCCAGAACTTCAGCATCTTTGTGAGCACTGGGGCTGCTGACAAGGTCAGCTTATCTGCCCTCTGGCTCAAGTTACTTGAGTGCAGTTTTCCTTAACATAAACTGCACCCAGACTCCCTTGAGACCAAAACTGAACCCGACCAAAACAATGTGGGGTGTTGACCGCCTTGGTGCTGGAGTGAATGATCAGCTGTGCCCTAGCGTCTCTGGTCCTAGAGGTGGTCTGCCCCTATAGCAGTTTGTCAGGAGAATGGCCAGCCTCGGCTTTGGAAAGACATTCATCTGCATTTACTTTAAAACTGTTTCCATTTTCTCAGTTCAGAGAGTGACTGGATTTCTCTCTTGTAGGAGTGCTCTAGAAGGTGACATTGGGAAAGACGTCTCCATGTCTTACAGACATTCGTGGTCTGACCACAAGCACCTTGCTCAGCCTGACACGGCGATGATTTCAGTCGTAGGCAGCCGGCATGATCAGGTGCACAGATGCCCCTCTTTCTGCCCCCAAGACGCAGACTGTTATTTTCAGTTACTAAATCCCTGACACTGGTGAATTTTTACTGCAGACCAACTCAGATAACATTAGTTCCCAAGATTAACAACTCCTGAAGACTTGCTGTGTGTTTGGCATTCTGTTAGCTTCCATAAGAGAATGTCAGTGAAAAAGTATACCCCATAGTTGGAGAAATGAGCCCACTGGGTCCAGTACTTAGAAATAGCAGTGTTTGAGCTCATCAAAGTAGGGTTGGGGGGGGGGGGGGTTGTGCTTTTTTTCTTTTTTCAGAACAATTAGTCAAAATCTCCATAAAGGAAGCATTTCCCCAAATTCTGTTCTCTGATTGTTCTGTTGCACATTGACCAACCAGTAGAGATAACGTGATCTTCAGACTAATTTAGATTGCATCTATAAAGTAGTAGATTTTCAACCAAAACCATTCCTTTCTTAAGATACAGAAATGCATAATGAAAGTATAAAATCATATCTCCCAGCTCCAAAAGTAGTCTTTCTTCCAACTGTCAATAGTCCATGAAAACTTGTTTTCCTTATGCTTCTTCCTCTCCCAGAGCCTTGGTTGTCACCCAGTGGAGCTGGAGAGAGGCCCCCGGGGCTTCGGGTTCAGCCTCCGCGGGGGGAAGGAGTACAACATGGGGCTGTTCATCCTGCGTCTTGCTGAGGAGGGCCCCGCCATCAAAGACGGCAGGATTCACGTGAGTTGGTTTCCTTCCGCAGCCTTTGGCTCCGGCTCCCAACTGGAAACTACTGAAAATAGTTGATCAAAAAGAAAGCAGAAACCTCCCAAAGCTAAGCATCAGAGGTTTTGGTCACTAAATCTAAAAGCACCCAGGGCGCGATCCTGGAGACCCGGGATCGAATCCCACATCGGGCTCCCGGTGCATGGAGCCTGCTTCTCCCTCTGCCTGTGTCTCTGTCTCATTCTCTCTCTCTCTCTCTATGACTATCATAAATAAAAATTTAAAAAAAAAAAAAAATAAATAAAAGCAGCTGCTCATTGTTTCACCTTCTGATGCCTGGCAATTTCATGTTGCCAGGTGCTCTGGTGCGCTAGGCAGTACCACAGTGACACTGTTCTTACCTTCTTGACTTTGGATGATAAGGAAACTTATTTTTTACTTATACCATCAATGTTTGAGGGCAAATGGATTCGTAAATAAAATATCCTTTCATCTTATTAAAAGTCTTGGAAAAGCCAGGATAAAACAATCTTCAACCTCTTCCCAGAAATAATAGCCTAAGGATTTTATTTTCCTCTTAGCCACCTACAGAGGTAGCCAGAAATCCAAAAGCATGACTCTTCCAACTTTTACTATTATTGAAAGACTAGAATTCACATGGGTAATGGTCCATCATAGGTGTTCTCAACTCTGGAATGCTGTAGCTTTGTCCAGGGCCCTGCAGACCAGATTGTCTGCAGATCTGCACCACAGGTATTTCCCCCCTCCTCTGAATGTTTCTTCAGGAGGAATCTCACATAGAGGATGTGTGCTGGCCTCAATTTTTAAAAAAATAGTTCACTGATATTGTTAGGTGATACATTAGAAATTTTAAATTCTAGATAGCCTTCCCCCTGCTGCTCAAGAGAACTTTGGATTTCCTCCCTTCTGAATAGGTGGCAGTGAAGATTTTTTTTTGAAGATTTTTTTTTAATAAATCAGATGATACATTCTAATAATGTTTGGAAAAGGCAGACTTCCAGGTGATTGCAGCTTTGAATTTTCCATATCACTGCCCCTACTCCCATTACTCATTTGGTAAACATGTGTTGAGTGTTTGCTTTACCCCAAGCTTTTATGAATGAATACTGAATGAGCTGGGAGCAAGGGTGACCCTAAAACAAATAAGACACCACCCTCTTCAAAATGACCAGATTTGTGCACAAGTTCAAAGAAGGTATGAGTGCAGATTTCACAGAATGGGTGGCATGGGAAAGTGGGTAGGATTTCTTTTCTTTTTTTTTTTTTTTGTTTAATATTTTATTTATCTATTTGAGAGAGAGAGCCCAAATGAGAGAGCACAAGTAGAGGGAGAGGGAGAAGCAGAGTCCCCACTGAGCAGGGAGTCTGACATGGGGCTTGATCTCAAAACCTCAGGATCATGACCTGAGCCCAAGGCAGATAGATGCTTAATGGACTGAGTCACCCAGGCACCCAAAGTAGGTAGGATTTCAGTAGACAGAGATTGGTCCTTTTTCTTCCCCTTCTTTTTTAAAAATCAATTTGGGTATATTTTAAATCTGGGTGTTTTTTTTTTTAAGATTTTTATTTACTTATTTATGAGAGACACAGAAGAAAATGTGGAGTCTGTAGTCTTCCAGGCAACACCTGTTTTCACTTAGTGTTAGCCTCAAAAAAACCCTTTAAGGGAGGTGGCATTGTCCCCACTTCCCGATATAAAACCAAGTCTCTCAGAGTCTAGGTCCCTTGCTGGGGTCTCTTGGCCTGTGACAGCTGCAGTGGGACCCAGTTCGCATGCTTTCCATGTCAGGCCCCAACCTGTGTTTGTCTGGATTGACTGTTTGGGGAAGCGTAACGGTTCTGGAGGCCTTCTAAGATAATGTAAGCTATGTACTGGAAATAATATTTTGTAATTTCAATACAAGATGTAAATTTTTAGTGGCTGTTAATATAGTAACATTTTTAAGGAACAGAGTATTTCTCTATCCCCTTTTTCTGCTTCTTTTCTTCCCTTGGTTCTTCTATTCTGCATTTTTCCTCTCTTTGATTTCTGTCTCCTCTGTCCTCCATAATTTTATTTTTCAATAACATAAACCTGAACTCAAATTGTTATTGGTTCTATTTATCAAAAGATGTAGTCCTCATTTTTTGACACATTTAAATTTTTTTAAGTAACAGAATTTTTGAAGAATGTTCAAATTTCTTCCATTTTTTTTTTTTTTTAAATCGCCAGCTTCATACAGTCCAGTAGAGAACCTGTTGTTCCCCGCAACCCCCTGCCCCACCCAGGGCCTGTCTACCATAAATCTTAAAGCCATAGATAGGGTTCTAGTGTCCTTCTCCACAATGTGGTTTTAAAGTTAAACAAAAATGACACCTGGTGGCAAATCTGTTCAATTACAAGCTTTATTGCAATTTATTTGTTGTACTAAAAGAGGAAGAAATAGCTTATTAGGACAGTGAATTCAAGCCAAACTATGTGACTGCAATTAATGATAACCTCAGTCATGTTCACAAGACACTCCCAAAGCATGCTCCTAGTACTCTCTGCCTTAATTTTCATTTCTCTAATTATCAGCAGGACTTTATATGCAGTGGTAATTTATTATGAATATTTCCTCATGAAAATAATTTTTCTTCAGTCACTTATTAGGGAAATCTGAGTATTGACTTTTGTGTCACTTACATATTCTAGGTATACACTTTTTTATTAATATATGTGTATGAATTTTTCCCATCTTTTTTTTTTTTAAGAGTTTACTTGAGAGGGAAGAAGAGAGAGAGCAAGAAGCGCTCCAAGGGTAGGGGCCAAGGAAGAGGGAGGATCAGATTCCCCACTGAGCTGGGAGTCTGACTCTGACTGGATCCCAGGCCCCCCGGGATCATGACCTGGGCCACCCAGGTGCCCCTATTATTATCTTACTTTGTTTAAAGATTTTTCTTCTGCTTTCTATGTTAAATCCATCTATCTTATTTGACATCCTCCATTTCTTTAAGAGACTCCTCTTTTTTTTTTTTTTTTTTTTTTTTCCATAGTTTACTTGACATTTTTTGCAGTGTAGAGAGGAGGTTTGAACCTCAGGTAAATCTGATACATTTGAAGTCTTTTTTGGCAAGACTGGGAAATAGAGAACTTGAAAAGTAACATTTGTCTGTTTGCTGTGTGATCAGGTTTTCTCTCATTAAATTGTCCCCAGCACTCAGGAGGTGGGTGCTGACGTTATCCCCATTTCACAGGGAGGAGACTGAGACCAACCACTCTGCCAGCAGGAGGTGGAGGCAGGAGTGGACCACAACACCCACTTTCCTGGCCCCTGTTCTTTGTGCTATCTGTGGTTCCAGACTCTTCCCCCAGCCTCTGTTAAATAAGTATTGGGTCATCCTGTGTTATGTCGGGATGGTTTTAGTAAGCTCATAAATATTTGAGCTTTTTGGAATTTCAGTCCATTGTTCACTTTTTCTCTTTTGAAGCTGGTACCCTATGCTTGCTCATCACCTTGAAACATATTTTAACATCATTACCATCCTTATCTTTATTCAGCTCCTTTACAGAAGTTATATTTGGTTCATCCATATTTTCCATTTAAAAAATGATAGTAACAGCTTTTACAGTAAACAGCAGTGGTACTGAGGCATCTTTTTCTGGTTCCTAGTTTTATGTTTCCTGAGGAAATTATTTTTCAATAAAGTCATGAGCATAAGCCAGTTACTGGTTTTAAATAAGCATTCATATTACTATATTCTCCAAGCTGAAGTGTTTCAGAGTTTTAATCTAATGCTTCATAGACATACGGGACATGTGGGCTATACAAAGAGGTGGGGTGGGCACCTCTCCCCCAGAGGCCAGGAAAGGCTTCAGAGATGAGGATCCACCTGCCTGGGTTTCAGAATAAATTCAAGATTCAGCTCAAATTGAAAAGTACCCTTCCCAGGTGGATCATTCAGCTACAGCCCTCAAGTATCATGTGGATTGCAGAGACCTCACCTCTTGTGTTTATCCTTTGCTGGAAAACTCAGAATCTGATTCACAATTTCAAGGTGCCCAGATCCCATTCACTAGTCATAGAAAACTTTCTCCTGTGGGATTTCTACAGAGTGAATAAAGCTGGACACTATCCCTTCCTATTGTTGTCATCTGTCCACTCCTCTCAGCCTTAGTAGAATGGCACGGTGTACAAGGTAAACATCTTTCCAAGGAGAGAAGGTCACTCAGCCAAAGTTGAGTGGCTCCAGAGTGGACAAAGTGGAAGGAAGGATGCAGAGTCACATGTCATTCCTGTGAATGTTCCCTCTCTAGGTGGGGGACCAGATTGTTGAAATCAATGGGGAACCTACACAAGGCATCACACATACTCGAGCAATTGAACTCATTCAAGCCGGTGGAAATAAAGTTCTTCTGCTTTTGAGGCCGGGAACTGGCTTAATACCTGACCACGGTAAGTGAAGTAGCTCACCTGTAGCTGAAAAGTTGCCCATGTGTTATGGAGGGGGCAATGGCAGGAAAAGGATGTCTATCTGAAGGGGGCAGATACCATACTAGCTGGTTCAGAGAGAAACACCAGAGCCAGCTGAAACTAGTTACACTGCATAGTTACTATAATATCACGAAGTAAGTGGCTCCGGGCATGATTTCTGTTGGGATGGAAGATGCTAAGCAATTTCAACGGAAAACATACAGTTGCTTTTGTAGAGAAATGTGTCTGTAAAAAAAAAAAAAAAAAAGGCTATCAGAAGCAAGTGATTTAAATGTCACGAAGAACATCTAAGAACTTTAGGCTTTTCTGGTCACTCGTCAAAAACCAGTTACTGTCGCCCTACTGCAGTCAGGAAGTTGGACGTGGGACCATGTCCCTACTCCTGTACCGACCTTCAGCTTGGTGCCGTATGTTTTTGAAATAGCACAGGATTTGAAAATCATTTTTTAATTAAGTGCACTAGCCTAGAACTCCAGTACCATACCACCAGGACTTGTCCCTTCTAGTCCCCCTCCTCCCCCCACCCCTAAAGCTTCGGAGGGACAGGTGTAGGCGTGACCTCCTGCAGTCCCCTTCCAGCCTGTAATTCTCTGACTGTGTGATCTTCCACCATCTGCTTGTAAACCATACACGTTCCCAGTGACATCTTTGCTAACTGCGCTGTGATTTTTTTTTTTTTTTTTTTTTTTTTTTTTACATAGTCCTAGGCTTTTTCTCTTCCTTCTTCAGGTTTGGCTCCTTCCGGTCTGTGCTCCTACGTGAAACCTGAGCAACATTAAGGCTTTCAGGGCTTTTCTTGGTCTTTCCTTAAAAAGACTTGGTAAATTTGCATGTCTTGTAAATCACTTCCTTCTTTTTTTTTTCTGTTTAATT
Organism: Canis lupus dingo; assembly: GCF_003254725.2. NCBI lineage: Eukaryota > Metazoa > Chordata > Mammalia > Carnivora > Canidae > Canis > Canis lupus. Next base: position 62,017,904 of record NC_064259.1, on the reverse strand, counting down.
AAAAAATGATGCTATTAAATACATCTCTATCTTCTGCACTTTTCAGTTTCCTTTGACATTAAATTTGACCGCTTAATGCCAGAAAATTATTTACAATTGCCCATGAACCTCTCGTTCTGGTTACCACAGCTAGGTCGCCTTTATTAGTGATTTTGGCATATCCATAAGCTGTATCTTTTGATAACAGCCAAATTAGTAAGGTTCCTGGACCAAGTAATTTGGTCCAATTTTATTACTTATTTCTTCTAAGTTTTATTGGGCTTTACTTATGAAGAATTCATACATCATATATTATGTCACTAATTATACATGTTATTGGAAAAATGATAACTGTTATTTTGTGTATATTTAAACAACCTACTTGTAGTACCACCACCCTGTGTACAAGTACAGCTATCTCTATGACCTGCCTTAGAGAGAAAGAGAGAGCTCAGCATATATATAAGGCTGTTTAAGCAGTTAGTACAATTCAAATAGCTTGTCACAGTTCAGAACTTATTGTTCCTGTTTGTAATTCTAAAATTTAATAATGTTCCACCCAAATCCCTTTTTGTAGGTGATTGGGATGTTACTAATCCTTCGTCTTCAAATGTGATTTATGATGAGCAGCCACCATGTCCCCCATCTTCACATTGTCCTTCCGTCTTTGAGGCATCTCCCATGCCAGGAGTGGAAGAGTCTTTAACAAGAGCTCAGATATATGAAATGACAGAGGAATTAAAGGACGGCGTGCCTGAAAAGAAAAGCACTTTCAATGAAAATCAGTCTGATAAAAAGCAGCCCTCTTTTCTCCAGAAAAATGTGAATAAAAGGGATCCACCCAGCAGCACTCATGGGCAGAGTGACAAGAAAAACCTCCTCCGAGTAGAAAACGATGTTACACCAAGAGGCCGATCTGCTAGTCCCAGGAAGCCTGCCCTCCGACATGTGGAAGAACGTCCAGACAAGCTTCCCACTCCTCTAACAGCTGACCCCCCAAGGAGACCCAGGGATCGATCACTCAGTCCCAGGAATCGATCACTCAGCCCCAGGAAAGGTGACCGGAAAGGAGGTCAGATGGGTGCAAGGGTAGAGTCTGGGCAGGAGCACTGCAAAAGAAGCAGAGGACGATCTGCAAGCCCCAAGAAGCAGCCAAGGACTGAAGGGAGCAGAGGCCGAGCGAACGCTGAAGCCAGACTATTAGGGTGTGATGGGCAGAGAGGAGGGGGCCGTGCTGGGGATGGTGCGGAGCAGACCTCCGAGGGCAAAGAAGAATCAGGTGTTGTCAGGAAAGACACAAAGCAGAGCCTGCCTGGAAAAAACAGAACCAGGTCTCCAGAGACAAAAAGCAAGAGAATGGATGAAAAGTCTCTTCCGTCCAAAAAGCCTAGTCCCACTGCTAGTAAAGTATTACCTGATGGGGAGAAAGGGAGGAAGGCGACCTCTGGAGAGACAAGTTCCAGCAAAGAGAAGATGGGAGAGAATGCCAAAATACCAGACAAGAAGCGGAAGCAGGACCCTGAAGAAAGGATGGTTTTAAACAAAGCCAAAGCTCCCCAAGGGAGAGAACAGGAGGCAGCTGATAAAACGAGGGAGAGTGGAGGGGTCCGGCCTGAGAGCACGTCTCCTGTTAAGAAAACACCCATAACTCCAGGGCCCTGGAAGGTGCCAAGTGCAAATAAAGCCACAGGCACTACGGGTGTGGCCGAGAAACGGCTATGACCTTCGGTATAAAACAGAGAAACAAGCTGTAATCTCTTCTTACCAAGAAGTGTCATTCTCCAAAAAGACACACACACACACACAGTCATTTTTTTTTTTTTTTTTTCAGGAAATCTGACACACACACATTTTAATTTGAGCATTAAGTGACCCTGGCTGCATGAAGGGCCTCCAGGATCGCTGAGACCCCACTGTCCCCCAGCTGGCTGCCCTGCCCTGCACCCAGCCCATCTTCGTGAGTGTCCCACCAAGTGACACACGCTGATCTGCACAGTGTGGTCACAACTCACTTTATATCTGTGCCAAGTTATCTACTGTATCATGTCTGTTTTATCCATCTCACTCAGCGATTTCCACGGTAATGAAAAAACTAGGTTTGGCTTGGAAGTTGATATTCTCAATAGCATGCTGCATGTTTACAGAGAGACACATTTGCGTCCTTGCAGAGGAAGGGATTGTTAGCCCGTCATTAATGATGGCAGCTGCCTCTTCTAACAGCTACTGGTGATGGCCCAGGCCCAGTTTTAAAAATGATACTCCGAAACATCACTACTGAAAAGAAAAACAAAATGTGGTCAAATAGCGACACTTCCGTAGGGTTCTTAAATTCAGCTGGATCAGGTATTTCAAGTAACTTAAAATATTACAATTGGATGATCAAAATGAGCTAGTGCTTTAGGCAATGAAGAGTTCCCCTCTTGCTATCGTGTCCAACCCTGATGTGGTCTTAGCATCTCAGGTCACCCTTTCACTTCGGTTATTTCATTATGAAACCAGAAAGAAGCATGCGGAAATATTGCCTACTGCCGTGTCAAGGAAAAGCTACCAGGTTTCTATTTCTGGCTATTTGGGTTGGACCTCCTAGTACTCATTCCTTAGTCGTTACTACATGGTGCCTATGTGAGGAGTCCAAATAGCATACAGACTGCGAGGACCGTGGTCACAAAACAGTTTCACAGCCCATTGCCAGCTGACGGACCAGCGCTTCTGGCAGCAGCTGTACAAGTTTGGGTGTTTAGAGGCAGCACACGTGCTCAGGACAGACAGGTCAGGAGGGCAGACGTGGCACGGCGGTAGATAGCACTTGCTAGATCGTATTTCATTTTAATTTCTATCTACATTAACTTATTTGAAAAACAAGAAAGGGAGACTAAACATCTGCTTAGAGCTTGTACACATTTTCGGAGTTCTTTTTAAAAGATCTAAATAAAGATGTTTGTTGGGAGGTAGAGACTGGTTTTAACTCCATAAAAGAGATCCAGGTTTTTCCAGCTCCCGAAGCAGCCACTATGAATAAAGAAACAATCTTGGAACGAAACCATTTTATGGAGTATTTGAACACACCTGTTCTGTCATTTGGGTTCATCTTGTTCCTGTGAAACATGTTACATCCAGGCCCTGTCCTCTCAGAGTCCGACTGTGAAAGTCTTTAATGTAACAACCGAAGCTGCCCTTGTAGCTGAGACATGCTTCCCAGAGTGAGATTCTGAAATCCCCTTTCATCCAGAACTATATTTACCCACCTATTGTAACTACTTGAATAGAGAAAAATTAGGAGGCTTGATAACATGCTAAGAATTTATCACCACAGAAATGATTTATTTTCCCTATAGTCCACAATTAGTGATAAAAATCCTATTTTTATTGTTAATTGTGACATAACTTTGATGTCATATGTTGTCAGTCTGATGTGGCTCTTTTCTTTCTAAGTAATCTGTCACTGTACTGATTATAGTGATGTAGCAATGTGGCCTTGGAATGCTAAGCAAAATATGGATGTACTGGTTGTAAATGTTTATATATTGTACAGTACCTTTATATATACACTTGAGGTTCTGATTAGAGAAAGATCTGTAAATCGCTCGTTATTTTTTATATAGATATTAAAAAAACAAAAACAAAAAACTGTTTACAGCCTGCATTTCTTTTACTGTCAGGTTTATTTAATGTTGCTTTCTCCTTGTGGAGCTAATTCATATTATAGTGTGACTCCTTAAATAGATTCTGTTCCTCCAAGTGACAACCTTTCAAAATCATACAGTCAGGAAGACTCATAATGATGACTGTACCTGTATAGCTTCCTTTTATCAGTATGCACACCTTGAAATTGGTTTGAGTTAATTATCATTATGCTTGTTCATTGTAAAGAAAATAGCTTTGCAAAAGTAATTTGCTACACCCCAAACTCTTTTCTTACACTGTCAGGAGAGAAAAGGACTTGTCTTATTGGAAATTCAGTGATTAGACCTTTCTAATGGATAGAGTAGTCGAAGTCTAGTTTCCTGTAAGGTCACAAAACTCTTTTTCATCAGACTATGTCATTTCAACAGTAAATCATTTCATTTACTATAGGTTACACTTACTTTCAGAATGAAGTGTTTTGACTTAGATTTCATTTACTTTTTCGTATGATTAATGCTCAAAACCTATTTCGCAACCATGGTTCTTCTGCCCTTGCAGGTAAAAATAAATTCCTACCCTTGCATGAATTCACATTAAAAATAAAATCAAACCCCAGGTTCCCAAACCCCACAGTGGAGACACATGTCATAGCAAAAGCTGTAGAAGTGGCAGCAAAATTGTTTGGGTGGACAGTGCACCTTCTCACGAAATTCTGGGATGCTACCGCATTGTCTTGAGAGACTGAGATCCTAATTACATCAAATTTTAAGACCGAGTAGCTGTTGAACAGGGTCAACTATTTCAGAAGTCTCAGACACAAAAGCATTTGGCTTTTTATTTCTACATGAAAATATCTTGGGTTTTTTCCCCCCTTTAAATAGCCATTCCCGTGTAGAAAAAAACAAATGCTTTTAAACACATGCACAAATGAAGAATTTCGTGTTTAGTATGCCCGGCAATTAAAGAGAATATGGTTTTTAAAAAGCAAGGTATATTCAAATTAAACTAACAGTTAACAGTCTAATGACCTCCACAAAGATGTGTTTAAGCTGAAGCTTAGTCCATAGATTGCTCCATAGAATGTTGGTATAAACACGGACTTTTGCACAAAATGTGATGTTACACTATGGTATGAAGGATACATCAGAGGAACTTTTTACATCATCGTGGAGTGCTCCAATGCCTAAGAGCTATCTCTATGTGTTAAACAATAACAGATTTTTTTTTAAAGATTTTATTTATTTATTCACGAGAGACACCAGGGATTCCCACAGATTTATTTATTAGGCAGCTCCTTACTGGTCACGCTATTAAGGTTTATCAGCAATACAATGATTTTCTTTAAAGCATGCCCTAATTATGATATGAAACCTGTAGTCTTTGCTTTAGTTAACTATTAGTGGAAGAGAGCCACTAACTTGGATCTGTTTTCATTGTTGCTATGCAAGAGAGCCTGTGTTAAGAGTGTGATTCTAACCACTAAACTCTGAGTCATTCTCAGAGACATTAAAAATATAAAAGCATAGCCGAATGCTTTAGCTAGCCTAAACATCTAAATTTTAACAGAGAATCCTGAGAATTTGTCTATTTTACAGTGTTTGCATTAAAGTCAAGCAGAACTATTATTAGCAAGTACACAAATCAAGAGGCTTATTTTGTCCTTAATAAACAACAATCGTTTGTTACCTTGAATAATCCCTTATTACAGTTTATACACTCAGGCATGCTGCAGGAAAGTATGGAATTACTGCACATTTGTGAAATCCAAACTTGATTATTCAGGATGGGCACCAATAACTGCAAGAAGCAAAAGATTACTTTAAATGATTAAACTAGTCAATACATGTATACATGAGATTAACTTTAATGAATTTCTCCATAATCCCAAACCATGTGCCACATTGGGAGTCAGACCCACTTGGCCTACTATGAGTGAGTAGATCTAAAAAATTTCAAAAGTGAATGTAATTAATTTGGAAGACTATTATTTTTACAGAGCACAAGACCACTTACTTATAAATACAGTGAACCAAAAATTCAAAGACCCATAAGCTTATACCCTGTGAGGCATTGTGGTATTTAGGATTTTTCTACATGTCTCTGAAAACCAAGAAACATGGGTCAGTTAGGCAAGTATTTGGTTCTTCAACTATATGAAGTATTTGGCTTATATTACACATTAGCTGTAATGTACATATTTAGGAAATTTCTGTTTTTACCTCCATAGCAATTTTAAGTGGGATAGTTTTTCCTGATACAAATTAAGTAAACAGCTATTTCTCTTAGCCTTCTATAGTTATTATTATCATTCCATTTAAATGTATGAATGAGAAAGGGAGGTAGGTGGGGGGTTGGGGTGACTGGGTGACGGGCACTGAGGGGGGGCACTTGACGGGATGAGCACTGGGTGTTATTCTATATGTTGGCAAATTTAACACCAATAAAAAATAAATATATAAAAAAATAAAAATAAATGTCTGATCTAATCTAGCCCTGTTTTTACACAATAGTTTAGTTTCTCGGTAACAGCTAAATACCACTGAAGTTTATCTCCAATTTCTGGGACCAAAACAAAATCCCAAATTATGGGGTGCCAGGGTGGTGGCTCAGTCAGTTGAGCATCCGACTTGATTTCAGCTCAGGGTCATGGGGTCAAGCCCTGCATCAGGCTCTCCGCTCAGTGTGGAGTCTGCTTGTCCCTCTCCCTCCTCCTTGGCCCAGTCATGCACTCTCTCTAAAATAAAGTCTTAAAAAAAAAAAAAAAGCCCAAGTTCCTAGAAATTATACAGAGATAAATGAAGCACTGAGAGTAGGAAGGAAGTTGCAACTCTTCCATCCTAACAAAAAAAAAGTTGCATGAATGTTATTTGAGGTCCACTCATTCATTCTGTACATTTATATTGAGGACCTATTATGGGATCAGGTACTGTTTTGCATTCTGGGGAATCTAAGGGGTAGACGAAGAGTCCCTGCCTTAAGGAGATTACACTCCAGTAGGGAGGGACCAGAATCAAGTAGGCAAAAAATCAGTGGAAGCTGCAGAGTAGGAAGATCGTCCCTTCCTCCCATGGACACACCAAGGCTGCAACTACATAGAGTTAAGAATGACCTGAAGACTAGCAAAACCTCTCTCCCACCACTAAAGATACAGAAGAGCCACACTGGAAACAACACTATGCCTAGGCCCCCCATACTTGTACACTGAACCCTAAAACTAAGCCTACCCCTACCTTTGCCCCTACATGTACACCTAGCCTTACCCCTGCCCCTACACCAACAGCTACATGTAACCCAAAACCTACTCCTAACCTTACCTCTACATCACACCAAACCCTCCCTCAACACCTACTACTACCTGACCCCTACACCTAAACATACTTATACACTGACACCTGACCTAAAGCTAATCCGACCCCTACCCCTACTGTTAACACTTACTGCTACACTATTCCTTACTCCTCCCCTTACCTCTACTCCTACCTCTAACCCAACTGCTAGCCCTACCTCAACCCTACCCCACCCCTAACCCTATTCCTATACATACTTATACCTTTTGTCCCACGTCTACGCCTAACCCTTGCCCTACTGCTACACCTTAACCTATACCTAACTCTACCCTTACTGCTAACCCTAACCCTACTCCTAAACCTGCCTTTCACCATAACCCTACTCCTACCCTTAAACCCTACTCTATGCCTAACCCTAACAGTATCCCTATGTACTCCTACCTCTACACCCATCCCTACCTTTATACTTATCACTAACCCTACACTTCCCCGACACCCTACACCTAACAATATCCCTAGCTCTACTCTTAACCCTTCTACTACCCCTACCAGTACCCCTACCTATAAGACCTTACCACTACAATACCCTACCCTACACCTAGGCTACCTCTATCACTGCACCTACCTCTAATGCTACCCCTAACCCTACCCATACCCCTAATCTTACTCGTACCCCAACCACTACCTGTACTCTACCCCTACTCCTAACCCTACTCCAACCCCTAGCCCTATGCCTACCCATAACCCAACCCCTACACATTCACCCTCAAACTCCTAACCTAACATACACTTATCACTATCTCTATGCCTACCCATACGCTGAGCAATAATCCTATCCCTACACCACAACAAAAGCACTCCTACACCTACGCATACCACTACACCTAAACTATCCATACCCATATCCCTATCCATACCCTTAAACCTACCCTAACCCTACACCTACCTCCACCCGATTCTTACATCTACCTTTTCCTAACCCTAACATACCACTACCCCTACTCTTTCCAATCCCTACCCCTGCCACTACACCTACACCTTGCCTTCCACTTCCCCTAACTCTAACCCTAGCCGTACACCTAACCCTATCCCTACCCTTATAACTAACACTAACCCTAATCCTACACCTACGCCTAAACCTACTCCTACCCCTACCATATCCTTAAAACTACCCCTACACATAACCTGAGGCCTACCACTAACTCTGCTACTACCAGTATCCCTACACCTAACCCTATCCCTATCCTTTCCCCATCCCTAAACTTAACCCTATTCCTACAACTATCCCTACCCCTAACTATACTGTTCTTTTCATACCACTAACCCTACCCATAACCCTGTCCCCACACCTACTACTACAGCTAATCCACCATCTACCCCTACCCCTGCCCAACCCCCTACTCCTAACACTACACCTATACTTTCCCCTAACCCTGCCCATCACCATACCCCAACCTCTATTCCTATCCCGAACCCTACACATACCTCTACTTCTACCCTTAGCCATACCTCTAACCCACCTGTAAACCTATCCCTCACCCTAACCCTTTCTCTAACTACACATAGCCCTACCCCTAACACCTGCCACTACCTCTAACCCTAGACTATCCCTAACAATACCTCTACCCATACCCCCTACCTGTGCCCCTCCTCCTTCACATACCTACCTCTAACCCTGCACATATCCCTAAGCCTACCCTTACCAATAACCCTATAACTAATCCTAACCCTAACCCTATATCAACCCTATCATCCTCCTATCCCTAGTACTACACCTACCCCAACCTTACCCCTATACCTACTCTACCCCATCCCTACCCCTAAACCTACCACCTCTCATGCCCACAGCTTTAACTCTACAACTATTTCTACCCATAACCCTACACTGCCCCTTCCCCTACCCATAAATCTAGCCATACTTGTACCCCTAAAACTACCCCTACACTTTAACCGAATTCTACTCTTACCACTAGCATACCCCTACCTGTACCCCTAAAGGTAACCCTATGACTACACTTACCCCAACTGCCCCTAAACCTACTCCTACCCCTACCCCTAAACCTAACCCTACTCCTACCCCTAATGGTACTCCAAACCCTATCCCTAACTCTCAACTTACCCCTAACCTTATCCTTATGTCTATCATTAGACATAACCCAAACCCTACCATTTCCCATACCCATTGCTCAAACTCTACAACTACTTCTAACCATAACCCTACACTATCCCTTCCCCTACACTTAAACGTAGCCATACCCCTACCACTAAAACCACCGCTACCCCTATGCCTAACCCTAATCCTACCCCTTCCACTAACCATACCACTATCCCTACCCCTACATGTATCCCTATGACTACCCTTACCCTAACACCTAAACCTAACCCTACTCCTACACCAAACCCTAAACATAACCTTACCCCTAGCCCTAACGTACTCCAAACACAACCCCTAACTCATACCTAACTATACACTTAGCCCTACACATACTCCTAACCCTATACCTACCCTTTCCCCTACTAATACCCATACCATTATACCTACCCCTACACCAAACCAATGCCTATCCCTACAAATACTCCTATAGGTAACCCTATCCCTACCCCTATCCAACACACTAACTCCATTCCAACCCCCTTCATAACCCTTCACAAAGCCTTCCCTAACCATAACCCTACCATAACACTACCCCTACAACTTCCCCTACCCCTACCCCACCACATACCCCTCCCCTACTCCTACCCCAATCCCTAACATGACCCACATCCCTTTCCCTAACCCCACCCATACCACTACACTAATAGATATCCCTACCCCTAAGATTACCCCATTACTTCATCCCTTAGCCTTAACCCTAACCCTACCCTACCGTAAACCTACCACTACAACTAACGCTAACCCTAACCCTACAACTACCCCATCCCAAATACTATCCCTACCTACCACCTTACCCTTACTCCTACTTCCAAAACCCACCCCTATCCTTAACCCTAACGCTACTCCTACCCCTACACCTAACTCAACTCTCCCCCAACATCTATGACTACCCTGAAACTTATCCCTAAACCTACCTCTACCCCTACCCCTAAAGCTAATCCTACCCCTGTCCCTACCTTTATCCTTACTGCTACATTATTCCTTACTCCTACTCTTACATCTACTCCTACCTCAAACCCAACTGCTAGCTGTACCCCTAACCCTACTCCAACCCTACCCCTAACTCTACCCATACTTGTACACCTACTGCTCCCTCTACCCCATCTCTAACCCTACACCGACACCCAACCCTACACCTAACTCTACACCTACTCCTAAAACTACCCTTACCCCACTGTTACCTCTCCCCAGAACTCTGTAGTAGTAGGTCCTCTTACAGCTAACTCTTCCCCTACACCTCCCGCAAACCAATGCATAAAGCTATCCCTAACCCTACACCTACCACTACCCCTACCCCTTTTCCTACACACATCCTTACTCCTACCTTAGCACTATGCATAGCCCTGCCTGTAACCTCACTCCTACCCCTACAGCTTAACCTACCCCTACCCCTACCCATACACCTAACCCTAATCCTACTCCAAGCCCTGCCCCTAAACCTACAGCTACACTTAACCTGAAACCTACACCTAACCCTTACTCTACACCTAACTCAACTCTCCCCCAACACCTACGACTACTCCGAAGCCTATCCCTACCCCTACCACTAAAGCTAATCCTACCCCTACCCTTACCATTGCTGCTACACTATTTCTTACTCCTACCCTTACCTCTACTTATAGCTGAAACCCAACTGCTAACCCTACCCCTAACCCTAACTCTACCCCTACTCCTATACATACTTATACTCATCTTAGCCCTATCCCTACACCTTAACCTATCCTTACCGCTTACCCCTATACCTATCCCTATTCCTACTCCTACCCCTACACCTCCCCCTAACACTACCCCTCCACATACCCCATTTCTTCAGCTATACCTACCCCTACATCTTTATCTACTCTTGCCCCTACCACAACCCACACATCTTCCTAAAAACTCACCCTACCACTAGCCCAAAGACTACATTTACCTGTACAACTACCGCTAGCCTTACCCATACAACTAACAAAAGCCCTACCTGTACCTCTATCCCAACTTGTACACCCTACCCTACACCTTCCCCTAACCCTACCTGTAACTCTACACCAACCTCTCATCCTGTCTAACCCTGCCCCTACACATGCCTGTATACCTAAACCTAACCCTAAGCCTATCACTAAGTCTGCCCCTACTCATATCCCTGCTCTTACAGCTACACTAGCCCTACCCTTACATCTACTCCTACTGCAATAACTACCCCTACTCCTACAACTACTCTTATCAGAAACTCTGCTCTTACCCAAAACCTACCTACCCCTGACCCAATCCATAAACCTAACTCCGAGAAACAAGTGTTCCTTGAAGGCAGTTTCTGACAAGCCTCTCACATAAGGGAGTTAGAACCTAAGTCCACAGTAGGGGTGGAGGCCCAATGGAAAGGCCCTGTGCACAACTCTCAGAAAGAAGCATTCCTTGAACGCAGCTTTCAACCAGCCTCTCACCAATGGGAGTTAGAACCTAGCTCCACTCTAGACGTGGATGTGCCATGGAAATGCTCTGGACCGAACTCTGAGACACAAGCGTTCCAGTGCTGCAACTTGCCACTAGCCTCCGAACTAAGGAAGATGGAAGACACAGGTGTGGAGAGGCCAAGGCTATCCTATATAGTTCACTGTGAGCAACTGCCGTTATTTGAACGTAGCTTTCCACAACCCTCTCACCTAAAGTCATTAGAACCTATAAGGAAAGAACCTGTGGAGGATTGAGGGAAATGCCGTCGACTTTGAGAAACAAGCATTCATTGAAGACAGCTTCTGACAAGCCTCTACCATAAGGGAGTTAGAACCTGTGTCCGCAGTAGGGGCAGAGGTCAGTGGAAAGGCCTTGTGTTCCAGTCTCAGAAAGAAACATTCCTTATGTGGCTTTCAACCACACTCTCACCACTGGGAGTCAGAACCTAGCTCCAATGAAGGTGAGGAGGTGCCTGGAAGGTGCTGGACTGAACTCTGAGACATAAGCATTCCTGCGCGGCCGCTTTCCACCAGCCTCTCCCGAGGGAGGTAGAAGCTATCTCCAGGAGGGGAGGGGCCGTGGGGATGCTACACAGGTAACTGGGAGCAACACGCGTTCCTTGAGCGCAGCTTCCCACTACCCTCTCCCATAAAGGCCTTAGAACACACGTCAAAAGTAAGTGTGGAGGATGGAGATCAAGGCGGTCTACTTCACCCTGAGAAACCACCGTTCCCTGAAGGCAGGTTCTGACAAGCCTCTCACGGAAGGGACTCAGAACCTACGTCCACGGCAGGCTGGAGGCCCCGTGGAAATGCACAGTTCATAACTGCAAGAAACAGCATTCCTTGAAGGCAGCTGTCAGCTTGCCTCTAGGAAGGGAGCTTGACTCTCTCTCTCTCTCTCTCTCTCTCTCTCTCTCTCTCTCTCTCTCCAGTAGGTGGCGGAGGCGCACTAGAAGGGAGCTGTACTTCCCTCAGAAAGAAGCATTCCCGGAATGCAGCTTGCAACTAGCTTCTCACCCAAGGGAGTTAGGACCCATCTCAGCAGGAGGCGCAATGGAAAGGCCCTGTCTAAACTCCGACGATGGGTCCTTCCTCCTATGCGGTTTCCTCCAGCCTCTCACATGCTGCTTAAGAACCTCTCTGGGGGGATCCCTGGGTGGCCCAGCGGTTTAGCACCGACTTGGGCCCAGGGCGTGATCCTGGAGTCCTGGGATCGAGTCCCACGTCGGGCTCCCTGCATGGAGCCTGCATCTCCCTCTGCCTGTGTCTCTGCCTCTCTCTCTATCTCTCTCTCTCTCTCTCTCTCTCTCTCTCTCTCTCGTGTGTGTGTGTGTGTGTGTGTGTGTGTGTGTCTCATGCATAGATAAATAAAATCTTAGAAAAAAGAAAAAGAACCTAACAGTAGGTGTGGGGACGCAATGGAAACGCACCGGGCTCAACTCTCAGAAACAAGCACTTCTTGAATGCAGCCTTCAACTAGCCTCTCACATACGGTTCATCAGGAAAGCCCCGACTTTTGGGGAGGACCCGATGCTGGGCTCCCTTGGGGAGACACTCTGGTCTTCGTTTCGGTTGGTTTGTTGCTGCAGCTTTCGGTATCTTTGCACGAACCCGGCCCTGTTCTGATTGGTCATGGTAAACCACGGATGGATGGATCCAGAACCTGGTCAGGCTACCTGGCAACTGGGGGTGTTTTCATCAAATGGAGAGATTGGAACATCGGGTCTTTCGTGACCTCTCCACAAACAGGAGTGAGACCGAGGCTAGAGTTTGTTGGCGTCTTGTTTGTGTCTACGTGTCCCTATGTGTCCTAGGGGAGAGGTTTCCTCCACCTGCGGATGCCACTGCTAACATCCCATTGCACAGGGACTCTAGCTCGTGAGCTGGAAGGCAGGCGCGGGTAAACCGCGGGCACCGTGCGGCTCAGAGAGATAAAGACGAGCCCCAAAGCTTTACAAGTTCCCATGATCTGAGATGAAATGTCCCACATTCGGGACACCTGGGTGCTCAGCGGTTGAGCCTGTGCCTTTGGCTCAGGGCGAGGTCCCGGGAACCTGGGATCTAGTCCCACATCGTGGAGACCCCTTCTCCCTCTGCCTGTGTCTCGACCTCTCCCTGTCTCTCATGAATAAATAAAGAAATCATTAAAAGAAAAAAACCAAAAACTTTAAATCGGCCTCAGGCCTTGCGGGAGGCTCCCCTGTAGCTCCCCCCCCACCCCGTTCCCCCCCCACCTTCCCCTCCACCTCCCCCCACTTTTCCGCAGGCCTCCCGGGCTGCAGTGGTCAACCCCTCTGCCATCCCCGGTGCCCCCAGCGCCATCGCCCCCCCACCTCCCCACCCCCAGCGAGGAGCCAAACCCACCCCAAGCCATGGGGCCACCTCCTTCTGAGGTTCACATTGGAGTGCCCCCCAGATCACCAGGCAGGAAGGGGCCCCAGGGCTCCCCTGGACTTCAGACTTTCCCACGGGAGCCTGACAGTGAGAGTGGGGAACACATCCACTGACGTTGTAGCGGACACAGGGGCGACATATATAGTTTTCAAGCCAATGCAAGGCTGTTGGTTTATTTTAAAAGCACGTGTCCTTGGAGCAATCAATGTCACACGTCACACAGTTAACCAGCATTCTCCCTCCACCCCCACCCCTCCGCCCCCCTCCGGTTGTAAAATCTCTTGATTTTCAGTTCTGTCTGCCTTACAAGCCCTTGGGGGGTGCTGGCTCCGCCTCAGTCTGGGAGCCTGGAATGCTGGTGACCCACATAGACCCCTCCGCCACCTTTATACGAAGAAACCACGGTTGCCCTCTTGTCATGTGTCACACAACAGGCACAGAAACCAAAAAGAGAACTACTCCCACCCTGGCTCCACCGGACCGCACCGACCAGAGGCTGGAGGGTTCCAGGCCCCAGGGAGGGCCCTGCTCAACCCCGCTGTTACCCCAACGGATTAGTTAAGTTGTACCTGCTGTGATTTGTCCACAAAAACTGCTTAAGATGGTCCATTTTGTCTGCCTCGCAGACCAGTCACTGTTGAGGTAAAACAAGAGAAAAAGCGTTTACAGGTAAACACTTACAATAGCTTCCAAAATCTTTGGTGACCTGAGACTTCGAAGTTGGACTAGGTTAACTGATACATTGGGTTGAATTCATCGGATACCTGCGTCTTTTCAACAGAAGGTAAAATACTAACACCGTGAATCACTAAGACACCCAAGGTGGTTTTTGTTTTGTTTCCTTGTGTTTTCCTTCCTCCCTCCCCTTTTCTTCCCCTCCCCCTTTTTTCTTTTGATCTTTTGTCTTATTCAGGAAAACTGCAGATACCTGCGTGTGTTAGTATACATGTCTCATGCTTTCTTGAAAATTGTCTTACACACACGCACGCACACACACACACACACACAAACTGTGTTTCTAAAAACTATGACATGTTTTCATACATTTGCCAATCTAAAGGATTCTGGTACAGTAGACGGTGTGCCCGTGGTTCCTACTGACTTTTCACCAGAGACTGAGGTTTCTGGGAGTTAACAGTCTGCCCCGTGGGGGACGCCTGGGTGGCTCAGCGGTTGAGCACCTGCCTTTGGCTCACCTTTGGCTCAGGGCGAGATCCTGGGGGTCTGGGATAGAGTCCCACATCCAGCTCCTTGTGGGGAGCCTGCTTCTGCCTAGGTCTCTGGCCCTTTCTCTCTCTCTCTCCGCCTCTCATGAATAATTAAACAAAAATCTTAAAAAAAAAAAAAAGAGAAAGAAAGATTCTCTCTTTCTCCCTCCCTCCCCCCCTTCCCCTTCACACATTCCACATGGAATCGAGACTGCTGGAAAACGATAAGGAAAACAACTCCGTGTGTGAGAAGGTAGGAGATGTGTAGGAGAAGAGGCACAAGGCATGAGAATACATTTTTTGTTGAGGGAAAAGAAAAAAATGTCTTAAAATGAGCCTGGCTATTTTTTAAAAATTTTTATTTATTTATTCGCGAGAGACACAGAGAGAGGCAGAGACACAGGCAGAGGGAGAAGCAGGCTCCCTGCAGGGAGCCCGACCTGGGACTCCATCCCTCAACTCCGGATCATGCCCTGAGCCTAAGGCAGAGGCCCAACCGCTGAGCCACACAGGCCTCCCAGAGCCTGGCTTTTCAGGGAAAGAAAACTTAAGACTGACTCTGAATTACAAAAGGACATTTCAGAAGGGGTTTCTGAAGGAGACTTTCTGAAAAGAAATTGTGTGCATGATCCAGACGGACTGAGATTGGGAGAAGTGAGTTTTACAAGCACACTGGTATGGCATTCAGATTTAGCTCTTCTCTCTGTTAAAATGCCAAGGTTTACTTGCATTGGAAATCTACTCTTGGTAAGAGATTGTGAACAGAGAAGAAAAGACCGTGTTTTTATTTCTTTTCTAACTGCCCAGAACAGCAAGGTTTTTATTTTTTTTAATATTTTATTTATTTATTCATGAGAGACACAGAGACAGAGAGAGAGGCAGAGACACAGGCAGAGGGGAAGCAGGCTCCATGCCGGGAGCCCGATATAGGACTTGATCCCAGGTCTCCAGAATCACACCCTGGGCTGCGGGCGTCACCAAACCACTGGACCCGGGCTGCTCAAGGCTTGGTTTTCAAAGTGAAGCAGGTCATGTTTCCGCTGCCCGTAAGCAACCCTTGAAGAAGGGTCAACCCTTTTTAAAGAGGCTGGTGGAGACCTGCATTCAAGTATCTGGCATCCCAGAAGGACTCCAGTCCATATACGGTGCCACCAAACCTGCCATGGATATAGATTTAAACTGCCTTGATAGAGAGGCTAGCGGGCTAGGAATGCTGAGTCAGAAAATTAATGCTGGGTCATGTACATTCAGCCTCCATAGCTGCTGTGGACGTAAGGTCTACCTGGCCTATGGGACAGGCCTAGTGGAGAGTTCCCTCAGGGAAACTGTCCAGGATACTAAGAGGGAAAGGAAAACAATGGGCAGAACTCCCTTAGGCATGTTCAAAACTTTTTTCTTTCTTTTTCCTTTTTTTCCCCTTTGGTTTGGTTTGGTTTGGTTTTCTGGTCCAGGTATTAGAGGGCACCCGGCTGGTGCCATGTGACTCTTGATTGGCGGGGGTGGTGAGTTCCAGCCAAGGGCTGTTGGATGGGTGTAGGGATCACTTGAAACTAAAAAGCTTTCGGAAGCCTGGGTGCTTGGCGGTTGAGGCTCTCCCTTTGGCTCCAGGTGTAATTCCGGAGTGCAGGAGGAGAATCCCGCATCGGGCTGCCCGCGGTGAGCCTGAGCCTGCTTCTCCCTCTGCCTAGGTCTCTGCCTCTCCTCTCCTCTCTCTCTCCCTCATGAATAAGGGAATTTTCAAAAATCTTAAAAATCAATAACCCCGACAAAAAAAAATCAATCACAGTAAAAAGCTTTGAAAACCAACCAAACCCAAGGGACCACAGGACAAGGAGAAGAAGAACTATTGAAGATAGACACCTGCGAGCATTAGGCAGTCATAGGAAAACATAAACAGTGGTGGCAGAGGATAGGACCCTGGAGGTGACAAAGCAGCATCCTGTCTAGGTGCTGGGGCACTTTGACGCTTTCTGGGGCCAGTAGGGACCTTTCCAAAACTTCACCCTCCGATCCAGACAGGAAAGGGCACAAGCCCCCCAGCAAGAATTCCTCTGATGAAGGGAACTCTTATCACGTTAGGTCACCAATGGGCCATGGGCTTTTAAGGGTTTCATTTCCCACCCTCTCTGTTGGGCTTCTCACCTGTATGAATCCCTGATCCCACTTCACAGCGTCCACCCATCGGGGATGAAAACTGTTCCCTGCACATCCTACATCCTGAGCACTATGAAAGCTCCCGACCAGACGCGACAAGAGAGAAATCAAGCAAGTCGGGTGACTCGGAAGGCTGGACAGCCATCTGGCGGGGGGGAAGGTTGGCCAAACTCAGACACTTGAAAGGCCGGCCCCCGGCCCCCCGCCCCCCGCCACCCTCCTCTGGGGCCCCGGGCCTGACCGCGGGAGGGGATCGCTGGGTCCCCTGGTGCGAGCCTGTGCCCCCCCCCCCCCAGGACCTCGGCCCTCTCCGGGACCCTCCTGCGGGTGGCGGCTGAGAGCCTCGGGGCAGCACCGCAGGGAGCCAGCGAGGCCCAAAGGAGACCCCTGGAACCACAGACACCGCAAAGGACGGCGTCCCCAGGGCACCCCCGTGACCTCCACCCTCTCGCGGCTGGGGCTCCAGACCCCAGGACAACCTTGACATCAGAAGGATGAACGAGGAAAGGAGAGGACGAGTTTGTCCCCGACAAGCGTCCCGTGGCAGACCCCTCCCGAGCAAACAGAGACCCCAAGGAGTGGCCAACCCTACCTGCTTGTCCGTTGGGGTGAACAAGGAGAAGAGATTGTGGGAGAGGAACTCAACTATGTGGGGAGGCTAAAGGCACATACGGATTTCTTTTCTTCTCTTTTCTTTTTTCTTTTCTTTTTTAAACAAGATCCATCTGTCCAGAATTCTCCTGCTCATGCTCGACTCCCTGTCCTTGAAGACAAGAATGTCATTCATCCCCTCCTGGCACCTCCTCCAAGGCACCTTCCAGGGGCCTGGGAGGGGGTGTCCTTCTCCAAAGAAAGGGAGGGGGAGTCAGCACACCCTCCTTCCACCTGCTGGGGGGGTTGCGTGTGTTTCTTCGCTGCTGCCGCTACTTTTTAAGTGTCTATAGTTCAAAACTGTATTCTGGATTCCTTTATATCCAAGTCTTATCTCAGACTTGACTTTTGACAGGAGGAGGGAGGGCAGGCCACATTTTCTCCTGCCACGGTGGAGAAGCATAAGACGGGTGCAGACCTGTGCATACTCCTCTCTGTCGTTGGGGTGAGCAGAGGATATGGACTCAGCTCTTGCGGGTTGGGATCTAATCTCTCTGTGAACAGTCGGGCAAAGTATCAGGCGAGCAGAGGGCGAGTGCAGATGAGAAGACCATGGACAAGATCGGCTACAGATGCTGGAGTTTCCAGAGCAATGACTGCATCAGAGGCACGTAAATGTCGAAGACTTCCCGGGACCTTGTTTATGGATGCGTTGGCGGGTAGGTCCTTTCAAATGGACAGTGCTCCCATCCGATCACTTCAGCATATGGTCTCCAGCTCCCGTGAGCAGTGTGGTCCTGCAGTTATAATATGGGCCTGATGGGGGATGGGATTGTGCCAGAGAAAGGGAGACAGCGTCAAGTCATTGAGCCTAAGGCATGTCTAAGACAGTGACTCTCTTCAGTAGATTGAGGCAGAAGGAGGACAGCTGGATTTCTGTTTTGTGGGTTGAGTATTCTGTGGCAATGTGGTGGGTGTAGGTGGCTGTTGTTTTGTTTTGTTTTCTGGACGAGGTGAACGAACTCTTCCAGTGGAAGTATTTGCACAAGGGGTCTGGCGGGATGGGAGGGTGTGGGTCAGTCCATTCACCAAGAAAACAGGAGAATCAGGCTTTTTAAGAACTAGGCAATGGCAGGAGTTTAGCTTGGCTCATCGCAGCAAGTGGCAACAGCAGAAACAACAGAACATTCCCAGAATGAATTGAGTTGCAGGAGCCAGCATGAGCCTGCCTCGCCACCCTAGGGGGTACATACCTATTGTCACACACACACACACACACACACACACACTTCTGTTCCCAAATCCACTGGAGGACTCAGCCTTGGTGGGGGGGATGGGGGGTGGCTGCCATCTGAAGGGAAGTTCAAGGTGATTCGTTCCAATGGGCCTCATTCAGCCATTTCATTCAAATGCACAAGACTGTCTCTTAATGTCCTCAGGGCCTGGGACTTGCCTCCATTGAATGGCTTTCTTCCACTCCCCCAACCCTCAGGCTGCAGCTTCCAAAGGGGGGGAAGGGGAGGGGAGGAGAGGGGAGAGAGACAGAGGGGAAGGGAAGGGAGAAGAGAAGGGAAGGGGAAAGGGGATGTCTGAAGAACTCACCTTGTCTGGGGGCCAAAAAAGTCCCCTCCTCGATTCCTAACCCAGGAAACCCCAATAAACCCTTTGGGATCCTGGATGTGGAGGACGACACCTCACTCTAATGCCATCCAGGGGTGGGGGTGCATCTGGGAGAGCGTGGCGTGGTGTGGCCTGCTCAGTCTGAGGGGGGCTTAAACACCTGAAGGTGGTGTCTTGTGGAGGCCGAGAAAACTAAGGCCAACCCACCTCAAGTTCAGCATTAGCACAAGTACAGCCATCTTAGGCCCCTGTGAATAAGAGCTGAACTTTATGGGAAAATGTCCTCAGCAGGGAATCCCAGGTCAGATCTTAAGAAACTCCCCCACCCTTTCCCCCATATTGGAATGGAAAAAATTCCTCCACCCCTTCTGAAAATCCCCTAGACCAGCCCATAAAAAACCCAGCTGTAACCCACTTCGGGGTCCAGCCCCTGCTCCGCTGTGTCGGGTATACTTGGACCCAGGCTCGAGCTCGCTAATAAACCCTCGTGCGCTTGCATCGGGGTCGGCTCCTCGGTGGTTTCTCGGATTCGCAATCTTGGGCACAACAGTCTTAGGGTCCAGAGGCCAAACACAGGCACAGAGGGATAAGGGCGAAGGACTAAGGGAGGCCTGGCCAGGGACAGTTCTGACTCATCCACCCTGGGTGAGGACCCAGCAAGGACACTCTTTCCTCTAAAGCGACGGGCCAACAGTTTCCTGGTTCCCCATCGACCTGTCCTCCCTCTCGCACCCATTTCCCAGGGGAAATCCTCAGTCTCCTTGGACATAGTCACTGGCTGTTTCACAAGCCACCTTCTGTCCACTAAAAGGAGGAAGGAAGATGGACAAACATGAACCAGCCCCACAGATGGCACCTCCCCTGGAGAGGTGGGGAGTGGCGGGCCTCATCGGACAAATGGTGACTCTGAGCCATGATCCCAGGGTTCTTGAAAAAATGAAATGGAAGGAGCACCTGGCTGGCAGAAGAGCACTCAACTCTTGATCTCAGGCAGGGTCGTGAGTTCGAGCACTACGTTGGGTCTAGAGATAATGAAAAACGAATGAACGAACATTTAAAAAATTAAGTATATATGGGACGCCTGGGTGGCTCAGAGGTTGAGTGTCTGCCTTTGGCTGGGGGCGGGGATCATCCCCGGGTCCTGGGATCCAGTCCTGCATCCGGTTCCCTGTGGGGAGCCTGCTTCTCCCTCCGCCTGTGTCTCTGCCTCTCTCTCTGTGTGTCTCTCATAAAGAAAGAAATAAAATTTAAAAAATATATAAAAATTAAAATTAAAAAAATGGAATGGAAAGATAACGTGGCAGGAGGATGTGAAGGTGCCTAATACTGCTGAACTCTAGGCTTAGAAACGGCTAAACTGCTCCACTGCAGGTGATGTCTATTTTTAACCGCAACTTAAAAGCAAAACAAGACCCCCTGTCCTTGGCTCAGAGTAAGGGAGTTCCTGGGTCAGGTTGGAGGGGGTCCTGTAGTCCGCAGTGTGGAAGACCAGGGTTCAGCAATCCGGAATTTTTTCTTCCTCTCCAGGGAGACAGATGTGGTCACTGACGTCATCCCTGTAAAGGCAACTCAAGAAGGAAGAACTTCAGCATTTCAAAGCACCTTTTAGGGGCACCTGGGAGGCTCCGTCAGGTTAAGCATCTGACTCTTGGTTTCATCTGCCAGGAGGTGGTATTCTTGACTCATCTGGTCAGCCTGTGGGGAACTCTGGAAGGAAGGTACCAGGCCCACAGTCTCCAAGGCGCTTGATTGGCTCCAGAAAGTGGATCTGAGTTTCTCCAAGTTGTCTGATCCTATCTGAGTCTATGCATGTGTCTAAGGATGAGATTCCAGGGGCGCCTGGCCAGCTCCGACAGTAGAGAGCAGGGCTCTTGATCTCAAGGTTGTGAGTTCCAGACCCATGCTGGGAGTAGAGCTTACTTTAAAAAACAAAACTGGGGTGGGGGGGTTGGAGGAAGAAAAAGAAAAACAGATGCCATTCTAGTTAAGGCCTTGGTAATACAACCAGTCCTTCCAAGGGTGTCTGGTTACAATGAGAACAGATTCCCACCGAACTTCTGCAGATGATTTCCAATTGCCATAAAAGAAAGATTACTTGGTGAGAGTTTCTGAACTCTGGAGGGTCACAGGTAGGGAGAAAGATAGATATTTTAATTTGTTCACAAAACACTTTCATAAAATTTCTGTAACTTGTAGATATCTCTAGAGACAAACAATCTTAACAATCTGGAGGAGCAAACATGAAGGGATCAACAATGTTTTGAACAAGAGTCGTTACAAACGGTCATCGTTGTCCTTCACTCATTCAGTTCCATGTTGTTTGTTTTTGTTCTGTTTAAATGCAGCTTTTTCATTAGTTCTGGCAATTCATCCTGTAGTTTGATGATCTCAGGATGACAAGAAACCAGTATTTGTCCAAAGTCCTTTTCGTGAGTCTTCTGGAAGCTGGACCATATTTTTGCAAGAGCATCGGAACAACATCTGCAAATGACAGGGCGGTCAACAATGGATGTGGTGAAAGACCCGATGAGAGTTCATTATAATGCAGTCGAGTAGAAAAATTATTTTTTGTAACACACAGCATTTTAACAATTCGAATGTCGAGTGATGGCACTGTACCAGGACATTTGCAACTTCAGGAATTTCATTTCGTTTCTGGAACACTGACAGCATTCACACACCCAATATAATCTAAGAGGGTTTATCATTATTTATCTGTTTGACATGCTTCTCATGTGACTTCACATAGCAGGTAAACTACATATATTAGTCAAGAGACTCTATTTAGGGTTTGACTTTCTGGGAATCTGTTGAAAATCAATGAACGAATGAGTGAAAAAGCGAACAGCCAGCCAGCCAGCCAAAGCAAGCAACCAACCAACTAAGGCAGAAGCAGGCTCCCCACAAGGAGTTGGATGTGGGACTTTATCCCAGACCCCCAGAACATCTCAGAAGGTTTCAAGGCACCTGCCTACAAAGGATCCCTGATCATTACCAAGCTGAGAACTTCCGTATCTGCTTCACCGAGGTGGCCCTAGGAGATTCTGCAGGAGGTTATAGAGCTGTCACCAAAATGTAGCTCCTTTAATATTGAGAAGTTTTCACTCTCTTATGTAGGTAAAGACCAGATGAAAATGAATATAAAACCTTGCTGGGGGCAGCCTGGCTGGCTCAGCAGTTTAGCGACTCCTTCAGCCCAGGGCCTGATTCTGGAGACCCGGGATCTAGTCCCGCGTCGGGCTCCCTGCACGGAGCCTGCTTCTCCCTCCCTCTCTGTCTCTCTGTCTCTCTCTCTCTCTGTCTCTCATGAATAAATAAATAAAATATTAAAAAAAAATAAAAACCTTGCTGTTCTGGGCAGTTAGAAAAGAAATAAAAACACGGTCTTTTCTTCTCTGTTCACAATCTCTTACCAAGAGTAGATTTCCAATGCAAGTAAACCTTGGCATTTTAACAGAGAGAAGAGCTAAATCTGAATGCCATACCAGTGTGCTTGTAAAACTCACTTCTCCCAATCTCAGTCCGTCTGGATCATGCACACAATTTCTTTTCAGAAAGTCTCCTTCAGAAACCCCTTCTGCAATGTCCTTTTGTAATTCAGAGTCAGTCTTAAGTTTTCTTTCTCTGAAAAGCCAGGCTCTGGGAGGCCTGTGTGGCTCAGCGGTTGGGCCTCTGCCTTAGGCTCAGGGCATGATCCGGAGTTGAGGGATGGAGTCCCAGGTCGGGCTCCCTGCAGGGAGCCTGCTTCTCCCTCTGCCTGTGTCTCTGCCTCTCTCTGTGTCTCTCGCGAATAAATAAATAAAATTTTTTTAAAAATAGCCAGGCTCATTTTAAGACATTTTTTTCTTTTCCCTCAACAAAAAATGTATTCTCATGCCTTGTGCCTCTTCTCCTACACATCTCCTACCTTCTCACACACGGAGTTGTTTTCCTTATCGTTTTCCAGCAGTCTCGATTCCATGTGGCACACTTCTTTTTAAATTGTATCCATTTACATTTTTTAGAGAGAGAGAGTACTGTGTGAAGGGGAAGGGGGGGAGGGAGGGAGAAAGAGAGAACCTTTCTTTCTCTCTATTTTTTTTTAAGATTTTTGTTTAATTATTCATGAGAGGCGGAGAGAGAGAGAGAAAGGGCCAGAGACCTAGGCAGAAGCAGGCTCCCCACAAGGAGCTGGATGTGGGACTCTATCCCAGACCCCCAGGATCTCGCCCTGAGCCAAAGGTGAGCCAAAGGCAGGTGCTCAACCGCTGAGCCACTCAGGCCTCCCCCACGGGGCAGACTGTTAACTCCCAGAAACCTCAGTCTCTGGTGAAAAGTCAGTAGGAACCACGGGCACACCGTCTATTGTACCAGAATCCTTTAGATTGGCAAATGTATGAAAACATGTCATAGTTTTTAGAAACACAGTTTGTGTGTGTGTGTGTGTGCGTGTGTGTGTGTAAGACAATTTTCAAGAAAGCATGAGACATGTATACTAACACACGCAGGTATCTGCAGTTTTCCTGAATAAGACAAAAGATCAAAAGAAAAAAGGGGGAGGGGAAGAAAAGGGGAGGGAGGAAGGAAAACACAAGGAAACAAAACAAAAACCACCTTGGGTGTCTTAGTGATTCACGGTGTTAGTATTTTACCTTCTGTTGAAAAGACGCAGGTATCCGATGAATTCAACCCAATGTACCAGTTAACCTAGTCCAACTTCGAAGTCTCAGGTCACCAAAGATTTTGGAAGCTATTGTAAGTGTTTACCTGTAAACGCTTTTTCTCTTGTTTTACCTCAACAGTGACTGGTCTGCGAGGCAGACAAAATGGACCATCTTAAGCAGTTTTTGTGGACAAATCACAGCAGGTACAACTTAACTAATCCGTTGGGGTAACAGCGGGGTTGAGCAGGGCCCTCCCTGGGGCCTGGAACCCTCCAGCCTCTGGTCGGTGCGGTCCGGTGGAGCCAGGGTGGGAGTAGTTCTCATTGTGATTTCTGTGCCTGTTGTGTGACACATGACAAGACGGCAACCGTGGTTTCTTCGTATAAAGGTGGCGGAGGGGTCTATGTGGGTCACCAGCATTCCAGGCTCCCAGACTGAGGCGGAGCCAGCACCCCCAAGGGCTTGTAAGGCAGACAGAACTGAAAATCAAGAGATTTTACAACCGGAGGGGGCGGGGGGTGGGGGTGTGGAGGGAGAATGCTGGTTAACTGTGTGACGTGTGACATTGATTGCTCCAAGGACACGTGCTTTTAAAATAAACCAACAGCCTTGCATTGGCTTGAAAACTATATATGTCGCCCCTGTGTCCACTACAACGTCAGTGGATGTGTTCCCCACTCTCACTGTCAGGCTCCCGTGGGAAAGTCTGAAGTCCAGGGGAGCCCTGGGGCCCCTTCCTGCCTGGTGATCTGGGGGGCACTCCAATGTGTACCTCAGAAGGAGGTGGCCCCATGGCTTGGGGTGGGTTTGGCTCCTCGCTGGGGGTGGGGAGGTGGGGGGGCGATGGCGCTGGGGGCACCGGGGATGGCAGAGGGGTTGACCACTGCAGCCCGGGAGGCCTGCGGAAAAGTGGGGGGAGGTGGAGGGGAAGGTGGGGGGGGAACGGGGTGGGGGGGGAGCTACAGGGGAGCCTCCCGCAAGGCCTGAGGCCGATTTAAAGTTTTTGGTTTTTTTCTTTTAATGATTTCTTTATTTATTCATGAGAGACAGGGAGAGGTCGAGACACAGGCAGAGGGAGAAGGGGTCTCCACGATGTGGGACTAGATCCCAGGTTCCCGGGACCTCGCCCTGAGCCAAAGGCACAGGCTCAACCGCTGAGCACCCAGGTGTCCCGAATGTGGGACATTTCATCTCAGATCATGGGAACTTGTAAAGCTTTGGGGCTCGTCTTTATCTCTCTGAGCCGCACGGTGCCCGCGGTTTACCCGCGCCTGCCTTCCAGCTCACGAGCTAGAGTCCCTGTGCAATGGGATGTTAGCAGTGGCATCCGCAGGTGGAGGAAACCTCTCCCCTAGGACACATAGGGACACGTAGACACAAACAAGACGCCAACAAACTCTAGCCTCGGTCTCACTCCTGTTTGTGGAGAGGTCACGAAAGACCCGATGTTCCGATCTCTCCATTTGATGAAAACACCCCCAGTTGCCAGGTAGCCTGACCAGGTTCTGGATCCATCCATCCGTGGTTTACCATGACCAATCAGAACAGGGCCGGGTTCGTGCAAAGATACCGAAAGCTGCGCAACAAACCAACCGAAACGAAGACCAGAGTGTCTCCCCAAGGGAGCCCAGCATCGGGTCCTCCCCAAAAGTCGGGGCTTTCCTGATGAACCGTATGTGAGAGGCTAGTTGAAGGCTGCATTCAAGAAGTGCTTGTTTCTGAGAGTTGAGCCCGGTGCGTTTCCATTGCGTCCCCACACCTACTGTTAGGTTCTTTTTCTTTTTTCTAAGATTTTATTTATCTATGCATGAGACACACACACACACACACACACACACACACGAGAGAGAGAGAGAGAGAGAGAGAGAGAGAGAGAGAGATAGAGAGAGAGGCAGAGACACAGGCAGAGGGAGATGCAGGCTCCATGCAGGGAGCCCGACGTGGGACTCGATCCCAGGACTCCAGGATCACGCCCTGGGCCCAAGTCGGTGCTAAACTGCTGGGCCACCCAGGGATCCCCCCAGAGAGGTTCTTAAGCAGCATGTGAGAGGCTGGAGGAAACCGCATAGGAGGAAGGACCCATCATCGGAGTTTAGACAGGGCCTTTCCATTGCGCCTCCTGCTGAGATGGGTCCTAACTCCCTTGGGTGAGAAGCTAGTTGCAAGCTGCATTCCGGGAATGCTTCTTTCTGAGGGAAGTACAGCTCCCTTCTAGTGCGCCTCCGCCACCTACTGGAGAGAGAGAGAGAGAGAGAGAGAGAGAGAGAGAGAGAGAGAGAGAGAGTCAAGCTCCCTTCCTAGAGGCAAGCTGACAGCTGCCTTCAAGGAATGCTGTTTCTTGCAGTTATGAACTGTGCATTTCCACGGGGCCTCCAGCCTGCCGTGGACGTAGGTTCTGAGTCCCTTCCGTGAGAGGCTTGTCAGAACCTGCCTTCAGGGAACGGTGGTTTCTCAGGGTGAAGTAGACCGCCTTGATCTCCATCCTCCACACTTACTTTCGATGTGTGTTCTAAGGCCTTTATGGGAGAGGGTAGTGGGAAGCTGCGCTCAAGGAACGCGTGTTGCTCCCAGTTACCTGTGTAGCATCCCCACGGCCCCTCCCCTCCTGGAGATAGCTTCTACCTCCCTCGGGAGAGGCTGGTGGAAAGGGGCAGAGACAGTAGAGGCTGTAGAGACACTGCAGATGCTTCTGGCACTGATCCATCAAGACCATCTTGTTATGAGATTGTGCTTGTCACTCCATGTTGTGCGCGCTGCAGCAACAAGATCAGGGTCCTGAGGATATGGGGATGAGGAAAATAAAAGAAAAGTAAAGAGATGGGGACAGGAGGGACACAGTGGATGATGTCCAAGCAGTGCCAGCTTTATTCAAGGTTCTAGAACATTATATAGCATAAGCAAAACGAAGACAAAGAAGTATCTGTTCTTAGCATGTTTGTGAAACCCTCCAAGGTTCCCCTTTCTCAGCACGCAAGACAGACCCACTGGCGCCAGAAGACCTTGGTAAATAGATAAGCTTGTTGCTCCAGATGTGCACACTTCAAAGGAATATTAGGTGTGGTAAACAGACCAGCTTGGACAGACAGACCCTTACTTACATTTATGCCCAGGTCAGAATAAGTTGTGTCTATTGTGCTATGTGGGCGATCACGTACAAGCGAGCCTGAGAACCACTGCTCAAGCCCTTTCTCAAGCATCTACCAACTATTCACCCTTTAGGCTCTCGAGCCTTTTGAGTGAATGAGGGACACAGTCCGGGCCTGGTTTGGTTCAGTTACTCCAGCTAGTCCGTGGTCGCCCACAACTCCATTCTCAACTTTATTCCTCTTTTACCACTCCTGAAGATGTTTAACATTTTGTGTATCCATTTCCAATGTTTGGCTCGCTCTCTCTTTTTTTAAAGATTTTATTTATTCATGAGAGAGGCAGAGACACGGGCAGAGGGTGAAGCAGGCCCCATGCAGGGAGCCGCCTCGGGACTCCATCCCCGGTCTCCAAGATCATGTCCTGGGCCAAAGGCAGGTGCTAAACCGCTGAGCCACCCGTGCTGCCCCTGGCTCTCTTTTAAAAGCTAGTTTCACCTTTGGAGAAAGAATGAGCCAATTTCTCAAAACAGATTCATCTGCTTTAAACCAGGGAGCCTGGTGAAATCCTTTGGACTGTGAGATAAGTATGGTTACTGGGCCCCTCAATGTTTGGTCCCAGAAGTCTGTGGATGTTGGGAGGCCTAGGGCTTTTGAAGGTGCCCAGCAGAGCATGGTTGTGTGTAGGCTGGGAAAGAGGTTTTAAGAGGGTGCTGGGGCACCTCATTTCTGGGGCAAGAGAAACAAATGGAGACATTTCATTCCCAGACTCATTTCATTCCTATTAGAAATGTAGAACTTTGGTCCTGCGGCCATTTCCAACCCCTTGCTATATTTCTAAGCAGTTCTTGGTTTCTATTTCAAGGCAATGGGGCTCTGACTGACACAGGAACCCCCAGGGATTGCTGGTGAGTTCCCACTGTGGTCCTGGGCAAAGCAGGTGATTCAGTGCCTGAACTCTTCCCCCTTTTCCCTCCCCCAAAGGGGTTATGCTGTCCCTGAGGGCTTGCTGCTTACCCAGCTTGGCAAACATAGTGATGGGCAGCCAGCTTGCTTACCACCCCTCACTGACCTAGATGCCTGCATTCTGAAAAGCAGGAGGTTCACACATGTCAAGTATGCTCTGGGACCTGGTCAACACAGAAAGAGCCCTTTCAAGGAATACTGCCCCAAACCCCAGTTCCAAGGACTTGCACATTACTCACAAGCACCCGTCGACTGACTACCACTGAACCCCTGTTGCCTTTATCTACTGATGGGAATTGCAGGGAAAAAGAGCCAAGGCTGAAAGCTTTATCTCTGTAAGTGAAAGAATATTGTAGGCATCTTGCTGACAGAGCTTCTAGGTGTTGCTAATGGGAGTTTCTTCCTTCCTTCCTTCCTTCCTTCCTTCCTTCCTTCCTTCCTTCCTTCCTTCCTTCCTTTCTTCTTTCTTTCTTTCTTTCTTTCTTTCTTTCTTTCTTTCTTTCTTTCTAGATTTATTTATTTATTCATGAGAGACACAGGCAAAGGCAGAAGCAGGCTCCTTGCAGGGAGCCTGATGAGGGATTTGATCCTGGGATCATCACCTGAGCCGAAGGCAGATGCTCAACCACTGAGGCACCCAGGCACCCCAAATGGGGGTTTCCTTTAGCCAAACCCCACTGGTGTTTCTTGTTCCTGAGATGGCCAGCTTGCTAGGAGAATGTGCTAGTAACTGCATTTTCCACATTCATAGCCAGCGTCTTAGAGCCATGTCCTCTGATTTCAACTGAGGAGTCCAGTTGACTCTGTGGGACTGTGGGATAGGTTGCACAAGAGGGTCCCTCAAAATTTGGCTTCAGAAGGATGTGGACATCAGAAGGACTAGGGAACTTGAAGGTGCCCAGCAGAGAATGTTTGTGTGTAGGCTCAGGCAGAGGTTTTGGGAGGGAGCTGGCCTCCTTTTTGGCACAAATGGAAACAAAGGGAGCTATCTTCCTGAATGATTTATCCCATTCCACCACTCAACCTGTAGAACTTTGGAACTCGTTGTAGTAATTCCCATGTCCTCGCTGTTTCCCTAACAAGGTCTTGGGTCATCTTCAGGAACCCTCATGTTTTAACTCACACAGAACCCAGGGTCTGGTGGTGAGTTCGCACTCTGGACCTGTGCTCAGATAAAATAATCTGCATCTGATATATGAAGGCAATATTTGCCCTTCTGTCCCTGAGCACTTGATTCTTGGCCAACTGAGGATGCACACAGATGAGTATCTGGCTTGCCTCACTCTCCTGGTTAATTTTGATACCTTCATTCTGAAGAACAGATGGACCGTGGATGCCTACTATGCTCCAGGACCTGTTCAGTGCAGAAATAGAATGCTCCAAGTACCAGTTCTGAACATTTGATCATTAGCTGGGAGATCCAGCCTGGTACCTCTGAATCACTGCTGTCTCTATCCACTGATGGAAGTGCAAGAAAAATTCCATGTAAGAAGATTCTTTTTCTAAAGAAAGAATGAAGGCACCTTGGGGCACCTGTGTGGCTCAGTTGATGAAGCATCTGACTCTTGATTTTGGCTCAGGTTACGATGTCATGGTTCTGAGATCCAGCCACACATAGGGCTTCGTGCTGACCCTAGAGCTTGCTTAAGATTCTCTCTCTCCCTCTGCCCCTTCTCCATTGTGTGTATGCTTGCTTTTGCTCACTCTCTCTTTCTCTGTCTCCAAAGATTAAAAAAAAAAAAAAAAAGAGAAAAAAGGAATGCAGACCTTTTCTTTACTCATTTCCCAGGTGTATCCAGTGGAAGTTTCCCTTTGAGCAAGCACAGTGGAATTTCTTATTCCTAAAACAGCCAAATTTTTAGGACATTTTCCAAGTCACTTAATTCTCAGTATTCTCTCATTCTCATCTCTGTGAAGCATGTTGGGCCTTTGTGTGTCCATTCTCATTTTTTTGTTGTTGTTTTTTCAAACAAAATTCAACCTAGGGGTCATTCCAAAGAAGTGCCTCAGAACCATATTTTCTGCTTTAATCTAGGGAGTCTGGCAGAGTTCTTGGGACTATGGGATACCTTGGACCACAGCGCCCCTTCACTTTGAGTTTCAGAACTCTGTGGACATCATGAAACCTAGAGCATTTAAAGGTACCCAACAGAGAATGTGTGTAGGCTGGGCCAGAGGATTTGGAAGGGTGCTGGTGTCATTGCTGGGGCAGGAGAAATTTAGACATATCCATCTCAGATTTATTCCATTTCATTTGAAATGTAGAACTTTTTCCTCCTTGTAACCAGTAAAGAACCTTGCTTCCATGCATAAATATTCATCCTTGCTCTCTCTCTCTTTTTTTTTTTTTCTGAGGAGGTTCTTCTTGGAGGCCATTGAGTGCCAGTATTCTGAGTGCAATATTTTCTGTTTTAAACTGGGGAAACTGACAGAGCCCCTGACTGTGAGATAAGTCATGCCACAGGGCCCTTTGTAATTTGGCTTCAGTTCAATGTTGGCATTTGAAAGAACTCCAAAGGTTTGTGCATGGGTTTGGCCAGAGGCTTTGGAAAGGAGCTTGCCTCATTTCTGGGGCAAGGGGAGATGAAGTTAGACATCTTACTCCCAGATAACTTTTATTTTCATTTGAAATGGAGAACTTTGGTTTTCCTTGAAGCCATTCCCATTGTCTTGCTGTTTTTCCTAGCTAGGGTTGTTCCCATTCAGGGGATAATACAGTTGTCCTCACACACCCAGCACCTAGTGTTAGTTGCAGGTTCCCATTCTGGTGCTGTATGAGAGCAAAAAGTGATAACCTAAAGGAAAACTCCCCCTTCTGCCTCTGAGTGCTCGGTTCTTGTCCTGCTGTTTTGCATGCTGTGATTAGTAGCCACGTGGTCTCCCTCCCCTGGCTGACAAGAGATGTCTTCATTCTGAAGAGCAGACAGGGCATCCCTGGGTTGCTCAGTGGTTTAGTGCCACCTTCAGCCCAAGGCATGATCTTGGGGACCCGGGATCGAGTCCCACATCAGGCTTCCTGCATGGAGCCTGCTTCTCCCTCTGCCTGTGTCTCTGCCTCTCTCTGTCTGTGTCTGTCATGAATAAATAAAATCTTAAAAAAAAAAAAAAAGAAGACTTCACACATGTGTAGTCTGCTCCAGGACCTTTTCAGTGTAGAAAGAGCTTTTTTAAGGAATACTGCTCCAAGGACCATTGCCAAACACATCATCAGTTGGAAGAACCAATCTGTCAACCTTAAATCACTTCTGTTTTTTTAATATTATGTAATATTTTATATTTATATTTATAATATAATTATAATGTGAATATAATATTTATAAATATTTGATATTTAATATTCTATAATATTCCATATATATATATATATATATATATATATATATATATCCATAGCATTTTCCAGAGTGGCTAGATCAGCATGTGTTCTCACCAACAGTGTTAGAGGGTTCCCCTTTCTCTACATCCTCCCAACATTGATTGTTTCCTTCCTTGTTCATTTTACCCATTCTACTGCTGTGAGGTGGGATCTCATTGTGGTTTTGTTTTTGTTTTTTTTCTTTTTTTTTTTCATCGTGGTTTTGATTTGTATTTCCCTGTTGGCAAGTGATGAGGAACATTTTTTCATGTGTCTGCTAGCTATTTGTAAGTCTTCTTTTTTTATTTTTATTTTTTATTGGAGTTTGATTTGCCAACGTACAGTATAACACCCAGTGCTCATCCCGTCAAGTGCCCCCCTCAGTGCCCGTCATCCAGTCACCCCATCCCCCCTGTCCACCTCTCCTTCCACTACCCTTTGTTTGTTTCCCAGAGTTAGGTGTCTCTTTTTTTTTTTTTAAGAGTTAGGTGTCTTATGTTCTTATGTTCTTTCACCCTCTGATATTTCCTACTCATTTTCTCTCCTTTCCCCTTTAATCCCTTTCATTATTTTTTATATTCCCTGAATGAATGAGACCATATAATGTTTGTCCTCCGATTGAGTTTCTTCACTCAGCATAATACCCTCCAGTTCTTTTTTTTTTTTTTAAGATTTTATTTATTTATTCATAGAGACACAGCTAGAGAGAGAGAGGCAGAGACACAGGCAGAGGGAGGAGCAGGCTCCATGCAGGGAGCCTGATGTGGGACTCTATGCGGGTTTCCAGGATCAGGCCCTGAGCTGCAGGCGGCGCCAAACCGCTGTGCCACCGGGGCTGCCCAATACCCTCCAGTTCTATCCACGTTGAAGCAAATGGTGGGTATGTGTTCTTTCTAATGGCTGAGTAATATTCCATTGGATACATAAACCACATCTTCTTTATCCATTCGTCTT
Organism: Canis lupus dingo; assembly: GCF_003254725.2. Taxonomy (NCBI): domain Eukaryota; kingdom Metazoa; phylum Chordata; class Mammalia; order Carnivora; family Canidae; genus Canis; species Canis lupus. Next base: position 61,985,456 of record NC_064259.1, on the reverse strand, counting down.
TCGTTGGACACCGAGGCTCCTTCCACAGTTTGGCTATTGTAGACATTGCTGCTAGAAACATTGGAGTGCAGGTGTCTCAGCTCTTCACTGCATCTGTATCTTTGGGGTAAATCCCCAACAGTGCAACTGCTGGGTCTTAGGGCAGCTCTAGTTTTAACTCTTTGAGGAACCTCCACACAGTTTTCCAGAGTGGCTGCACCAGTTCACATTCCCACCAACAGGGCAAGAGGGTTCCCCTTTCTCCACATCCTCTCCAACATTTGTGGTTTCCTGCCTTGTTAATTTTCCCCATTCTCACTGGTGTGAGGTGGTATCTCATTGTAGTTTTGATTTGTATTTCCCTGATGGCAAGTGATGCGGAGCATTTTCTCATGTGCTTGTTGGCCATGTCTATGTCTTCTTTGGAGAAATTTCTGTTCATATCTTTTGCCAATCTCATGATTGGATTGTTTGTTTCTTGGGTGATGAGTTTAATAAGTTCTTTATAGATCATGGAGACCAGCCCTTTATCTGATATGTCATTTGCAAATATCTTCTCCCATTCTGCAGGTTGTCTTTTAGTTTTGTTGACTGTTTCTTTTGCTGTGCAGAAGCTTTTTATCTTAAGTCCCAGTAGTTCATTTTTGCTTTTGTTTCTCTTGCCTTCATAGATGTATCTTGCAAGAAGTTGCTGTGGCCAAGTTCAAAAAGGGTGTTGCCTGTGTTCTCCTCTAGGATTTTGATGGATTCTTGTCTCACATTTAGATCTTTCATCCATTTTGAGTTTATCTTTGTGTATGGTGCAAGAGAATGGTCTAGTGTCAGTCTTCTGCACGTGGCTGTCCAATTTTCCAGCACCATTTATTGAAGGGACTGTCCTTTTTTCCAGTGGGTAGTCTTTCCTGATTTGTTGAATATTAGTTGACCATAAAGTTGAGGGCCCATAGTTTTAAAGCAGAGGATATTACTCTGAGACATTGGATCTGAATGGCTTCCAGGGCAAGCCTAGTTTGAAAAAAATAGCAGAAGGCTGGAAATGAATACACAGGGGGCCAAGGTTCTTCATTAGAGATGAGGATGGGATAATGTCAAGAAGGAAGTGATTAGCACAATGTCTTAGCAAGCAGCCTGCCTCAGGAAAAATAAACACCTGTGGGCTTGGGCAAAGGTAAACCTTGTTTCCTGTGCTTGGGAGCCCTGTCAACAAGGGGACTGCATTCTTCCTTCTGAAAGAGAGGGAAATCTCCTGGTGCTGGTTTATTTATTGCCCTTCCCATGAGTAGAGAGACATAGAAGGGATTGAGGGTAACAGATTAGTTCTCCTGGCTGATGTTCAAGTGTTTGAAATTAGGCCTTTGGTGTAAGATTCCTTGAAAGGGCTCGCTCTGTGCTGAATTGTCGGATCTTCAGGATGGAGGCATCTAAATCAGCGAAGGGGGAAATAGAACCTGGCTACCTATCACCATGCTAATGCTACCTGCCCTCACAACAAGCTCAAGGGCATTAGGAACATCTTTCTTTAGGATATCCAAAACACCGATGCTCTCACTTTGCACAGAAGAAGTATGGAAACTTTCCAACAATCCCTGGTGTAAGCTATGTGGGTAAAAGCCCTTTCCTCCTTGATAGAGAATCAGTAAAAAGTTGGGGTAAGGAAGGCTAAAAAAATCGACATTTAAAATGAACAAGGGATAAGTTTGTGAACGAAATGTATAACTTCATTTTCTTTTACCTAAGTAATAAGGACAGCTCCTTCTAAATACCTGTGGTAGAGCCTACACATCAACACTCTCTGTTAGGCAAGTTCAAGTTCAACCATACCTCCTTTAACTTTTTTTTTTAATTTAAATTCAATTTAGTTAACATATAGTGTATCATTAGTTTCAGGGATGAAATTTGCAGTTCATCAGCTGCATATAATAGGCAGTGTTCATTTTATCAAGTGCCCTCCTTAATGGCCATCACACAATGACCCTATCTCCCCCTCCAGCAACCCTCGGTTTGTTTCCTAGAGTTAAGAGTCTCTTATGGTTTGCCTCCCCTTCTGTTTTTATTTTATTTTATTTTATTTTATTTTATTTTATTTTATTTTATTTTATTTTATTTTATTTTATTTTATTTTTTCCTTCCCTTCTCCTTATGTTCATCTCTTGTAATTAAGTTTAAGTTTTATTTTTTTATTTTAAAAATTTATTTATTTATTTATTTTACATTTTGTTTTTTTAATTGAATATATAATTTTATTTTTTTTTACATTTTTGAGATGTAAATTCAATTTGTAACATATAGTATAACACCCAGTGCTCATCCCATTTTTTTTTTTAAAGATTTTATTTATTTATTCATGAGAGACACAGAGAGAGAGCAAGAGAGGCAGAGACACAGGCAGAGGGAGAAGCAGGCACCATGCAGGGAGCCCGATGTGGGACTTAATCCCAGGACTCCAGGATCACGCCCTGGGTGGAACACAGGCGCTAAACCCGCTGAGCCACTCAGGGATCCCACTCATCCCATTTTTTAAATTTAAATTCAATTTGCCAACATAGACAACATATAGTATAACACCCAGTTCTCATCCCATCAAGTGCCCTCCTTAGTGCCCATCCCCAGTTACCCCATCCCCCCACTCACCTCCCCTTCTGCTTCTGCAGCCCTTTGTTTACCAGAGTTAGGAGTCTCTCATGGTTTGTTTCCCTCTCTAATTTTTCCCACTCAGTTCTCCTTTCCCTTATAATCCCTTTAACTATTTCTTATATTCCCTGTATGATTGAAAGCATATAATGTTCGTCCTTCTCCCATTGACTTACTTCACTCAGCACAATACCCTCTAGTTCCATCCATGTCAAAGCAAATAGTGGGTATTTGTCTTTTCTGATGGCTGAGTAATATTCCATTGTATATATAGACCACATCTTATTCAAATTTGATTTAACATATACTGCATTATTCATATTAGAGGTAGTATTTAGTGATTTATCAGTTGCATACAATACCCAGTACTCATTCTTAAAGTGCCCTCCTTAAAACAAATCACCCAATTAATCCATCCCCCAACCACCTCACCTCTAGGAACCCTCATTTTGTTCCTAGAGTTAAGAGTCTCTTATGTCTTGCCTCCCTCTATGTTTTCATCATAGTTTACTTTTCCTTCCCTACCCTTCATATGTTTTGTTTCATAAATTGGACATTTGAATGAAATTATAGGGTATTTGTCTTTCACTGATTGACTTATTTTACTTAGCATAATGCCCTCTGGTTCAATCCACATCATTGCAAAAGACAAGATATCATTCTTTTTGATGGCTGAGTGAATAGATGATAGATAGATAGATAGATAGATAGATAGATAGATAGATAATAGGGTTCTGATCTGAGCCAGCCCCAGAGCCTGGCCTTGAAACCTAAGGGACTGATGACACATGAGCAGCACCACAAAGCTCAGCCATCCACCCAGGAGGAAATGGTGTCATTTTAGGAGGGGCAGATACCAGAGGCTGAGAAATTCAAAGGGCTCCCTGACTACTGGACAATGTTCAGGGCCCCTTGAATACCAGCCAGGAATCTGAGCCTCATCTAAGACTTGCGCTCAACTCTGCCTTCTGGGGACATTTCCCCCATGATGGCAGATAGGACCCTCAGCTCCTGGGCCCTAACCCTATCCCTAGATTGGGTTCTGACCAGCCCCAGCCCCAGAGACTCACCCTGAAACCCAAGGGACGGACCACATGTGAGAGACACCAGAAATCTCAGCCATCCACCGAGTAATGGTGCTATTTGGAAGACCAGCAGATAGCTAGAACCTGAAAAAACTGAAGGATCCCCTGAACTCAGTCCCATGATCAGTGCCCCTGTACACCATCCTTGAACCAGAGTCTCACCCAAGCCTTGCCCTCAACTTAGCCCTCCCAGAAAGGACACCGACAGGGCAGCGGATAGTACCCTCCAAGCTCCTGGGGCCTAACCCTAACCTGAGATTGGGTTCTAACCCAACCAAGCCCCAGGGCCTGGCCCCGAAACCTGAGAGACTGGCAACACCTGAGGGACATCGCAAAGCTCAGCCACCTACCTAGGAGGAAATGGTGCCATTTTAGGAGGGGCAGATACCAGGAGCCTAAAATATCCGAAGGTGTCCCTGAACACTGAACAATGCTCAGGGCCACCCTGCACACCTGCCAGGAGGCTGAGCCTCATACTAAGCCTTGCCCTCAACTCAGGCTTCTGGAGAGGTCACCTCATAGTGGCAGATAGGACTCTCCAAGCTCCTGGGCCCTAATCCTAACCTAGAATGGGTTCTGACCTGATCCAGCCCCAGAGCCAGGCCCCGAAACCCAAGGGACTGATGACACCTGAGTGACACCACAAGCCTTCACCAACCACCCAGGAGGAAATGGTGTCATTTGGAAGACTCAAAAGATAGCTAGAACCTGAGAAATCTGAAGTTCCCCTTTAGCCCGTCAGCACGTTCATCAACCCCCTGCAAACCAGCCTTACATCTGAGCCTTACACTAAACCTCACCCTCACCTCAGGCCTCTGGCATGGCCATGGCAGCAGATAGAACCCTCTAACCTCCTCAGCCCTAACTCTAAGCCTATATTGGGTTCTGACCTGACTCATCCCCAGAACCTGGCCCTAAAAACCTGAGGGCTGGCAACATCTGAGCGACACCACAAAGCTCAGCCACCCACCCAGAAGGAAATGGTGCCATTTGGAAGTATCTGTAGATAGCAGCTGAGAATTATGCTAAACTTTACCCTCACCTCAGGCCTCCCAGGGAGGTCACTGTCATGGCAGCCGATAGAACCCTCCAAGGTCCTAGGACCTAAATTCTTATCAACTCCCCTTAATAATGTAAAGTGCAATTCATACTACCCCTCACTACCTCAGAGGGTTGTTGTGAGGATTAAGTGAATTAAATGTGGTAAGGTCTTAGACCTCATGGTTGGCATGTGATAACAGTTCCATTAAAGTTCATGGGGGTATGGCTATTGCTGTGGCTTTGCTATTATGGAGATCAAGAGCAGGCTGCCCAAAAATGTGCCACTCTGGCATACCAATTATTTTAAATAAAAGCTACTTAAGAAAGCCTGTGCTACTACTGGGGATTTACCCCAAAGATACAGATGCAATGAAACGCCGGGACACTTGCACCCCGACGTTCATAGCAGCAATGTCCACAATAGCCAAACTGTGGAAGGAGCCTCGGTGTCCATCGAAAGATGAATGGATAAAGAAGATGTGGTCTATGTATACAATGGAATATTCCTCAGCCATTAGAAATGACAAATACTCACCATTTGCTTCAACGTGGATGGAACTGGAGGGTATTATGCTGAGCGAAGTCAATTGGAGGACAAACATACGGTTTCACTCATATGGAAAATATAAGAAATAGTGAAAGGGATTATAGGCAAAAAGAAGGAAAATGAGTGGGAAAAATTAGAGAAGGTGACAAAACATGAGAGACTCCTAACCCTGGGGAACGAACAAGGGTTAGTGGAAGGGGAGGTGGGCTGGGGGATGGGGTGACTGGGTGACGGGCACTGAGGGGAGCACTTGACAGGATGAGCACTGGTGTCATACTATATATTGGCAAATTGAACTTCAATAAAAAAAAAAAAAGAAAGCCTGTAGTAAAAGGACACTCAGATCCTCCTCCATCCCCCTGAAAGCAGAAAATAAATTTCCGCATGTGAAAGGCACCCTGTAGCAGGAGATAAAGATACTCTTATCACCAGAGGTGGAGTATTTAGATCAGAGAAGGCTGTATAAACAACTCCTGTTACTTTTTATTAATTTGCTACCTCCAGCTCTCAAAGTTAAGTTTTCTTTGTTCTGTCAATGCCTGACAAATTTATTGTCTCTCTGTCTAAAAAGTATAAAAACTGCCTGCCTTGGTCATTTCTTTAGTTCTCAATTTCATTCCTGGGCCTCTGTGTGCGCTTAATAGAACTTTCATTTTTTTCCTCCTGTTAATCTGTTTCATGTAAATTTAATTCCTAGTCCAGCTGGAAGACCTTGAGGTTAAAGAAGACTTTTCTCTTTCCTTCAGTATCTATTAGTCCTATCTGCAGCAGGAAGGAGGTGCCTTTGCAGACACCAGCCCTGGCAGCCCCTGGGAATTTGGTATTCCCTAGAACAGCCTGGCCTGAAGCCTGTGGCACACAGGCCTTGGCAGTTCTGAAGGAGCCTTTGGAGAAGGAGAGACCCACCTCTTTCATGGCTCCTGGATTCTGAGGGTGAGAGGGGTTCTAGAGCTCATCTTATCAGTTGTTTTCCACAGCTATAAGCCAGGAAAGGAAAAAAAAAAAGATGTCAAATGAAGTTTTCTTTGGTTCCAGAATAAAATAAATCTGGCTAAATCCCTACATTTTATAGAAAACTGAACCCAAAAGGTCCAGATGACCTGTTCAAGTTCACTCAGTGAGTTAAAGAAAGGAAGGGACACTCAGAATCTGAGCATGGCACCCTTCCTTTCACCCCCCTGGACAAAGTCATTTCATGGTCCCTCCTTTCTGACAAAGTAAAGTAAACAAGTCAGCATGGCAGTTAGGGATTTTCACAATCTTACTCCAAGTGACCTTTTCCCACAGAATGAGCCCAGGTGGGCAAGATATGGGCTCACCTCCTGGGCTTGCCCACACTGGTCCCTGGCCACTCCCAACCACTGTAATTCCACAAGGGTTTTTTTTTTTTTTTTTTTTAAGATTTTATTTATTTATTCATGAGAGACACAGAGAGAGAGAGGCAGAGACTCAGGCAGGGGGAGAAGCAGGCTCCATGCAGGGAGCCCGATGTGGGACTCGATCCCGGGACTCCAGGATCATGCCCTGAGCCAAAGGCAAACGCTCAACCCCTGAGCCACCCAGGCGTCCCAATTCCACAAGGTTTTAAGACATTTATCCCAACTAGCTCTCCCAAAAAGCTTCTTGCTTCTCCAGAGCAGAAATGATATCTTCTTCTTCCAGGTGCCCATGGATTTCACCTGGGCCTCTTGGTGGCTCCTCACTGCCTCCCCACCTCTCCCTCCCAACCTGGACTCCCCAGGCTGTACCACACCTGCCAGGTCTCAGGATCTCCAGAGGCACAATGGGGGGCCTACATGTCTGTGGAATGGAAGGGCAGGAGCCACGCCTGGGCAGGACTGGGTGTGTACAGGCAGCATTCCCAGCCTGGGAGGACAGCTGCTCTTCCCTCGGTTGCTGTTGAGTTATTGGTCAGAGTGCAAAATCCTGTCTTCATACTGCCTAAAACTGCCCACTGTTGTAGCACACCAGATTTTTCATAGGTTAATTCCATCTTCATTCCAGGTTGATCATTGCTCCCACCTTACGGTGGCCTCCTCCATCAGTGAGACTTGGGGAAAAACATACTCCACCACCAAAGTTCCCCCACCACCCCCTTTAAAAATTTATTTATTTATTTATTTATTTATTTATTTATTCATGAGAGACACAGAGAGTAAGACAGAGGCAGAGGGAGAAGCAGACTCCCTGTGGGGAACCCGATGCAGGACTTGATCCCAGGACCCTGGATCACAGCAGATCCACAGAATGGACACCCATACATGAATAATTAAGATAGCTGAATGCCTAATAATATTTAGTGTTTTTTTTTCTTCCTTCATGGAATCACTATATGTGATTTCATTTAATCTTCAAAACAGCTCTGTAGGGCTTTTTGACAATTGAGGAAACTGAGGCTGGGCTTGGAGAGATTGCATCACCTTCTTAAGGTCTCATAGCTAATGCATACCAGAAATGAACTGAGTTTCTGTTTCTTTGTCTGCATATTAGGCTGTTCTCCAGGTTGTTCATATTCTTTTTATAATGGGTGGTCAGAAGTGAACAAAAAACCCAAAGTTCACAGGAATAATTACTTCCCTGATCCAACAATATTCTTTAATTTATAAGATGATACCTGAAAAACCCTATGCACATGGTGTAGTTCTAAATTCATGTTGTAATAATAATGATAGCAATGACAAAGAAACAAAGATAAAAAACAGACTCTTATAGACACAGAACATGCTGGTGGTTCCCAGAGGGAGGTCAGTGGGGGGATAGGTGAAATAGATGAAATTAAGAGGTACAAACTGCAGCCATAAAATAAATAAGTCATGAAGGTAAGTACAACATATGAAATATAGTCAGTAATACTGTAATAACATATGGTGACAGACAGTGACTACACTTACTGTGGTGAGCACTGAGTAATGTATAGAATGTTTGAATCGCTGTATTGTAGACCTGAAACTAATGTAGCATTGTATGCCAATTATACCTCAATAAAAAATAATATAAGCAATGCATCCCAAGACTGCCTTTTGGTCACACTGCTTACCCTACTGGCCCAGTGGATCTTTCCATCATAACTGCTATTAACCCACCTCTTACCCCATCATGCCCTCACCAGGCCTGTTTTTCAACCCAAGTGTGGGACTCCAGTTTGTCTTGATTTGTTATATTATAGCAGTATTTCTTCATGGTTAAAATCTGCTGAAATCTTTTGGATTCTGATTTCATCATCATCTATGAGGCATAGCTCCTTCTTCATCTTTAGCATTTTATTCAAATCCTTCACAGTCACCTCCTAAACATCCACAGGCATTGGTCAACAAACTCCAGGCACTCCTACATACATTGCCCCACTTGACTTTTGCAAGAAGCTGCAAGGAGGGCACGTGCTCCCATTTCCTTGACAAATAACTGAAGAGATGTGGTCAAGAACCTAGATTGAAACTCATTTCCCTGCATCACCATTGTTTTGTGCAGTTTTTTCAGAAAGCTACCTCCAGGATGATAGTTATCTTCTAGCCACAAGTCCCTGTTGTTTGATGCAGAAACCACAAATGCAATGGCAAGTGCTATCAGTCTTCTACTCCCTATAATTCTGTGAGTGCTAGAAGGAGAAATTGTGGCTAAAGTGTGTGCATGTGTGGGGTGTGTGTGGTTTATGTGCATGTAGTGTGTGTGGTGTGTGTGTGGTGCAATGCCACCATTCATTCTTATCTGTTTCCATTATGCAGAACCCACAGTCATCATTCCATTTATTATCAGTATTCTTATATACCCCAAATATGAATTTTCTCTTGTTTCTTGTTTCTAAATTTAACTCTACTCCTAATTATTCTCCATTCTCGTTCTTTTTTTTAAAGATTTATTTATTTATTTATTTATTTATTTATTTATTTGAGAGAGAGCAGGGGTAGAGAGAGAGAGAGAATCTTAAGCAGACTGTGCTGAATACAAGCCCAACACAGGGCTCTATCTCATGAACCTGAAATCATGACCTGATCCAAAACCAAGAGTCTGATGCTTTAACCAACTTTACCATCCAGGTACCACCCCCCTCTTTTCTTGTTCTTTTTACATATATGTCATTTGTTTCACATTTCAAGTGTGCATCTTCTGGTCTAGTAGCCACTAATCTGGATGTGACTCCTTATTAACTCTTCAAGATAACTCTGGGCACATCAGCCTGACCCAGGCACACAGGGAGTAGTTTTGTATTTATATAGTAAGCCAGATATGACAGGTAGAAGGACTTTTATGAGTGATGTATGGCTTGTGGAGGGTGGATAGAATTTCATGATCTGTTGACTTCTGGCATGTGAGGAAATTAAAGGTACACTGCTTAAAATCACAGAGATTCTTAAAAATCACAAAGATTCTTGGTTTGGATTCTAGCCCAGTGAAGCTAAAGGCACTTGTTCAACCCTTTTGGTTTGCTAGTCTGTAAAGTTTAGGCAATAATTAAATTCTCTGGATTGGTATTTAAAGGGAAAAGAGAGGAAAGAACCCACAATGTCACAAACAAGCTGAAGTATAAAAAAAAAACCCCATATGTTCTCACATTTGAAAAATCCAAAGACAACCAATATCTCCTTCCCTTAGGGAGGTTTTCATCTGGAGGTAAGTAGGAATAAGGGAGGGGGATGACTGCACCAAGGAAGTGACATGAGTTGGATCTCAGGCCCTTCTCTGTCTCTCAAACCCTCCCCCTCCCATTTCTTTGCCTGATCAATTTCTATACATTCTTCTGTTCTTGGTCTAAATGTCATGTCTTCTTTCACTCATATGTGGAATTTAAGAAACAAGACAGATGAACATAGGGAAAGAGAAGGAAAAATAAAAAAAGAAGAAAATAGAGAGGAGGATGATCATAAGAGATATTAAACTCTAGGAGGCAAACAAGGTTGCTGGAGGGGAGGTGGAAGGAAGGGGTAACTGGGTGATGGGGCATTAAGGAGGGCACTTGATGTAACGAGCATTGGGTGTTATATGCAGCCAATGAATTACTAACTTCTACCCCTGAAACTAATAATACTGTATATGTTAACTAAATTGAATTTAAATAAAGAATTTAATAAAAATAAAATAAATGTCATGTCTTCAGAGAACTCTCTTCCCCTTACCATCCACCAGCCATGGACTCATTCAGATACTTGCCCTTTCCAACAGTGCCTGATTTGGAACCACATCTTTAATTCTGTTATTCATTTTATATCTGTCTTCCTCACCAGAAGTTAGCTTTATGATGGCAGAGACCTCTGCAGTATATCTTTAGTTCCTGAGATGATGTCAGATATAGCACCACATAATGGTAGCCTAACTCATATTTGTGAAGTGACTGAATATCCTCAGTATCTTCTTTGCAGCTGTAAAGTTGAATTAGGTGACCTGGGCATTTTTCAGGTATAGGGGTACCAGTGTGGGCTGACTCCCCTAGTGGTTTGGGTAGAAGTTAGGTGAGCAATCAGCAGCAGAAGAGAGCAAGAGTCTTGCTGTGGCTTGGCTAGGAGGTGGTGCAGGCAGGCTGGCTCCCTGGCCAGGGCAGGGGCTGGGCAAGCCCTGGGGGTGTAGAGTTGGAACATCTTCAGGCCAGTGCAGCAATCCCAACAGATGCAAGCACAGGAGAAAAGGGAGAATAGCTGGAGATGCATGCAGACCTGCTGGGGCACTTGTTGCACAGATGTGCAGGTTGTTGGCATCCTGTACTATGGTCACCAAACTATTACTGGCACATCAGGATGACAAGTGGCAAGGTGGCCTGTCCTGAGACTGAGGTCAGAGAGGAGATCCAGCCACCCTCCTTATGGGTTCCCAGTGCTGTCCTGAGACAAGTCTTCTGCTTGCTTGGTAAGCTTCTGCTCACTAGGCCCTTAAAAACAACCTCATGTTTCACTTCCACTTCCTTCCCCAGGCTTCCCTCTCACTTTCTTACTTTCATCATTCCTGTGACTGAGCAAGTGTGCCTGCACCCCATTACCAAAACTCTCTTTGCATCAGTCTCTGGGATGATGAGTCCACTCTTCCATTAAGGTCTAACTTTCTACCCCTTCCTTTGATCTCCTGCTGAGCTTTTTTGGGATCCCCATTTTTAACTCATCACTTTACCTTCATATTTATAATCAAAACATCTTTTTTGAACATGAGGTTTCAATTCTAACTCTGTGCTTTTTTTTTTTTTTGTGCTTTTTTCAACTTGGATATCTAGTGGAATCTTTGAGTCTCAATTTTATTAGTTCGTCTCCATATGCATATAACTAAACTTTGTTGTTGTTGTTATTGTTTGTCTCCTGTTAATTATCTCATGTCAATTTAAGTCTTAGACTACCTGGAAGAATCTTGAAGGGTAAGGAAATATTTTCTTCCCCAAGAAGGCCTACCCACATTCTTGAGGGTCATTTCCTGTACCTAATGTCAACTGATTGTAGATGATGGCCATACAACAAAATGCCCTTACAGCAACAAATAGATTAATGTTTGATTAAGTAAGTGGGTACTAACCTGGCCAAGTAAGTATATCAAACTAGTGGTCATATATCCCAAAGAGCTACTCCCTCAGTGTAAATGTGAATGAGAAGTATTTTATCCTGCAGAAGAGGATAAAATTGTTTATTGAAAATTACTAGTAGGTATCAAGAAAAAAATCCCTTCAGAATTTATAAGTACCAGCTAGAAGGCATGCGAGCTTGTGATCTGAATGCATTCTATCATATGACTGAAAAAATTGAAAGTGATTACATAGTAGTATGCATGGAGACTGGAAAGACTAAGTATACATTCTTTATAGAGGAGCTGACTTCAACCTAGGACTCAAAATATTCCACATTTGAAAGCTCCTAGTAAAATTGGCATGATACAGTGAAAAACACAAGCCACAGAAGGTACAAAATACAATGAGTAAGAGTCAGCAACCTGACACAGAAGAATTAGATAAAGACATCAGATACTAAAATTGTCAGCCATGAAAAAAATGACATTGCTTACTTGTGTTAAACTAAGTTGAAAACTCTGACAAATCAATAGGAAAAAGACAACTCAACATGGAATGAACAAAAGTAAAGAAGAGACAAAAGAGGGTCTCTAGATATCTAATAAATATATGAAAATATGCTTAACTTTATCTTTCATCAGAAAGATGTAAATTAAAATTACAATAAGAGGGGGGAGTTAAGATGGCAGAGAAGTAGGGGACCCTAATTTCATCTGGTCCCCGGAATTCAGCTAGAGTTATCAAATCAATCTGAACACCTGCAAACCCAATGGGAGATCTGAAAAAAGAATTGCTGCAATTCTACAAAGAGAAAAGCAACTGCTTTTTGGAAGGTAGGAGATTAGAGATGTGAATCTAGGGTGATATATCAGAAGATAACCCATAGAGGGGAGGGAACTTGCTTAAGGAGGCTACCACAAGTATTATAAACAGTTAGAGCATGGAATTGTAACTTTTAGGAGTCTGCTACAGTGTGGGACATCCTTGGCTTAAAGGTGGTCAGGTGGCAAAGTGGGGCAGAATCGCAGATGGGACAGCATGGCCTCAGGATCACTGGGGTCAACAGAAGAATGGGGGTACCTGAATGCAGCAGAGTGTCCAAGCATCAGAGCAGGAAAGCTGGCCGAAAACAGCAATCTAGGTGCTGGCTTTCTGCTTGGTGTTGCCATAAACTGTGAACCACCACACAGCTCCATGACCACTCTCTGGGCAGGGGCCTAGCAAAAGGCAAAAGCACAGTGAGACCTCCTTTGCTTCCACCAGGAGGAACAGTATGGGTCCACACCACAGGAGTCTGTAAAGTTTGCAGACTCTAAAGTGGGTCATGTTCCTGAGATAAAAATGCTTGGTCACAGGCCAAGAGGCCTGGTGAACACAGAGTTTGGTGGGAAACCAGGGAGACAAGAGTGATTGGCTGCTTTCCTGTGAGGGCTCACTGAAGAGTGGGCAGCCCCAACTTTCAGTTCCAGGGCTACAGATCAGAGTGTCACCATTATCATCCCCACACTCGCCACTGGTGCTGAAAGCCTTCGGGGAGCAAAACAGGGCCTCATAGTGCATGCAACCCAGAGACACTTACACTGAGCCCAGCCCCCTGGCAAGGGAGATGCAATTTCACCAGGGCAAAGACACTTGAGAATCACTGCAACAGGCCCCTCCCCAGAAGACAAACTTGCTAGCACCAAGCTTACCAATCATAGAGAACTGCAAAATTTCAGCTTTTGGGGAAAACACTATATAGCATTCACAACTTTTTTTTAAAAAGAAAGATTTAGGGATCCCTGGGTGGCGCAGCGGTTTGGCGCCTGCCTTTGGCCCAGGGCGCGATCCTGGAGACCCGGGATCGAATCCCACATCGGGCTCCCGGTGCATGGAGCCTGCTTCTCCCTCTGCCTGTGTCTCTGCCTCTCTCTCTCTCTCTCTCTCTGTGTGTGACTATCATAAATAAATAAAAATTAAAAAAAAATTAAAAAAAAATAAAAAATAAAAAGAAAGATTTACTTATTTATTCATGAGAGACACAGAGGCAGAGACACAGGTAGAGGGAGAAGAAGGCCCCTCACAGGGAGCCCGATGCTGGACTTGATCTCAGGTCCTGGGATCATGCCCTGAGCCAAAGGCAGATGGTCAGCTGCTGAGTCACCCAGGCATCTTCCCCTTTTTTTTTCATATATATATATATAATTTTCAACTATTTTCTCATATTTTCAATTCTTTTTTCTTCTTTTTAAATTTTTATCTTCATATATATATTGCTTCCTTTCATTGTGTTTTATCTTATATATATACATATATAATAAATATATGCAAATATAAGAAATATATAAATATAGGAAAAACAAATTTTTCTTTCTTTCCTAATTTGGATTCTAATTTCTTTTAACAAACAGACCAAAATACACCAAAGATCTAGTTTATTGTTTTGTTCTGTTTTTTTTTTTTTTCTTTCTGGTTTGTAGTTTTCTATATTGTTTTTATTTTTGTCTTTGCTCTCTTTCTTCGATCCTTTTAGGGGCATATGATGAGGTGGAGAAACTGACCCCCCCAAAAAAAAACAGGAGGAAGAACTCACTGCCAGGGATTTAATCAATATTGATATAAATAAGGTGTCAAAACTAGAATTCAAAACAATGATTATAAAGATACTAGCTCAGCTTGAAGAAAGAAAAAAAGCTATTAGAGAATCCCTTACTCTAGACATAAAATAACTGAAATCTAATCAAGACAAAATTAAAAATGCTTCTACTGAGATGCAGCAAAAAATGGAGGATCTCACTGTTAGGATGAATGAGGCAGAAGAGAGAGTCAGGGGTATAGAAGACAAAATGATGGAAAACAAAGAAGCTGAGAAAAAGAGAAAAGCAACTACTGAAACACAAAGGGAGAATTTGAGAGATTAGTGATATCATAAAGTGAAATAATATTTGAATAATAGGGGTCCCAGAAGATGAAGAAGGGGGTGGGCAGAAGGTTATTTTGAACAAATTATAGCTGAGAACTTCTGTAATCTAGGGAAGGAAACAGTCATTCAAGCCCAGGAGACACAGAGAATCACCCTCAAAATCAATAAAAACAGGCCAACACCTAGACATATTAGAGTGAAGCTTGCAAATTTCAAAGATAAAGAGAAAATTTTGAAAGCAGTTTGGGACAAGAGGTCCTTAGCCTACAAGGGTAGATGTATAGGCTGACAGCAGACCAGGAAGCAGACCAGGAAGGATTAATGTAAATGGACATAAAGCTCCAATCAAAAGACACAGAGTATCAGATTGGATACAAAACCAAGGTCCATCAATACCCTGTCTACAAGAGACTCATTTTAGCTCCCAAAACACCTCCATACTGAGAGTGAGAGGGTACAGAATCATGTATCATGCTAATACACATCAAAAGAAAGCTGGGTGACAATCATTATATCAGACAAACTAGATTTTAAACTAAAACCTGTAATAAGAGATGAATAAGGACATTATCTCATAATCAAAGGTTTTTTTTTTTTTTTTTTTAATTTTTATTTATTTATGATAGTCACATACAGAGAGAGAGAGAGAGAAGCAGAGACACAGGCAGAGGGAGAAGCAGGCTCCATGCACCAGGAGCCTGACGTGGGATTCGATCCCGGGTCTCCAGGATCGCGCCCTGGGCCAAAGGCAGGCGCCAAACCGCTGCACCACCCAGGGATCCCTCAAAGGGTTTATCCAACAAGAAGATCTAACAATTTTTTTAATTTTTATTTATTTATGATAGTCTCACACACACACACACACAGAGAGAGGCAGAGACATAGGCAGAGGGAGAAGCAGGCTCCATGCACTGGGAGCCCGACATGGGATTCGATCCCAGGTCTCCAGGATCGCGCCCTGGGCCAAAGGCAGGCGCCAAACCGCTGCGCCACCCAGGGATCCCAGATCTAACAATTATAAATATTTATGCCCTAATTTGGGAACAGCCAACTTTCTAAAGCAATTAACAAGAAAAATAAAGGTACACATTGTTAATAGTACAATAATAGTAGGGGACTTTAACACCCTGTTCATAGTAATGGAGAGATCATCTAAGCAGAAAATGAACAAGGAAACAAGGGCTTTGAATGACACACTAGAACAGATAGACTTCACAGATATATTCAGAGCATTTCATCCTAGAGCACAGAATACACATTCTTCTCATGTGCACATGGAACATTTTCCAGAAAATTTCAGATACAGGGTCACAAATCAGGTCTCAAATCGTACAAAAAAGATTGAAATTTGCATATTTCAGACCATAATACTCTAAAACTTAAACTCAATCACAAGAGATAATTTAGAAGGAACACATATATGGAGGTTAAACAGCATCTACTAAAGAATGAATGGTTCACCCAAGAAATTTAAAAAGAATTTTAAAAATACATGGAAACAAATGAAAATGAAAACATGACAGTTCAGAACCTTTGGGGTGCAGGAAAGGTGATCCTAAGAGGGAAGCATATAGCAATACAGGCATCTCACAAGAAACAAGAAAAGTCTTAAATACACAACCTAACCTTACACCTAAATAAGCCGGAAAAAGAATAGCAAATAAAGCCTAAATTCACAGCGGTTTAGCACCTGCCTTTGGCCCAGGGTATGGTCCTGGGGTCCCAGGATCGAGTGCCACATCGGGCTCCCTGCATGGAGCCTGCTTCTCCCTCTGCCTGTGTCTCTGCCTCTCTCTCTCTCTGTCTCTCATTAACAAATAAATAAAATTAAAAAAATAAAGCCTAAATCCAGCAGGAGAAGAGAAATAATAAAGATTAGAGCAGAAATGGGAGTGCCAGGGTGCCTAAGCCAGTTAAGCATCTGCCTTCGGCACAGGTCATGATCTCAGGGTCCTCAGATCAAGCCCCATTTCTGGCTTCCTGCACAGAGTCTGCTTCTCTCTCTCACTCTGGCCTTTCTGCCACTCATACTCTCTTTCTTTCTCTCTCTCTTTCAAAAGAATAAATAAAATATTTTAAAAATTAATCAGACATCAATGATATAGAAATTAAAAACATACTACAGACCAATGAAAGTAAAGGCTGGTTCTTTGAAAAAACTAATAAGATCAATACACCTCTAGTCAGACTATATATATATATATATATATATATATATATATATATATATAAAGAGAGTTTGTGTGTGTGTGTGTGTGTGTGTGTGTTTCTGTATATGTGTGTGTATACAGACCCATATAGTGGAGGTGGGGCAAGATGGTGGAAGAATAGGGGTCCTCAACTCACCTGATCCCTCCAACTTACCTAGATAACTTTCAAAACATCCTGAACACCTATGAATTCGACCTGAGATTTAAAGAGAGAACAGCTGGAACACTACAGAGAGAAGGGTTTTCACTTCTAGAAAGAATAATCTAGGGTGAAATTTACTTAGGTTGTGGTTGATATTCTAGACTCAGCCCACTCATACAGGCACTCTGCACTGAACAAAATGACTACAAGGAAGAATTCACCACAAAAGAAAGAAGCAGGGATCCCTGGGTGGCGCAGCGGTTTGGCGCCTGCCTTTGGCCCAGGGTGCGATCCTGGAGACCCAGGATCGAATCCCATGTCGGGCTCCCGGTGCATGGAGCCTGCTTCTCCCTCTGCCTGTGTCTCTGCCTCTCTCTCTCTCTCTGTGTGTGACTATCATAAATAAATTAAAAAAAAAAAAAGAAAGAAAGAAGCAGAAACAGTACTCTCTACCACAGAGTTACAAATGTGGATTACAATTTGATATCAGAAAGCCTATTCAGAAGCACGATTAAAAGCTACTGCTGGCTCTGGAAAAAAGCATAAAGAATTCGAGAGACTTCATGACTGCAGAATTTAGATCTAATCAGGTGAAATTAAAAATCAATTAAATGAGATGCAATCCAAACTGGAGGTCCGAACTACGAGGGTTAACGAGATAGAAGAAGGAGTGAGTGACATAGAAGACAAGTTGATGGCAAGGAAGGAAGCTAAGGAAAAAAGAGAAAAACAATTAAGAGACCATGAGGAAAGGTTAAGGGAAATAAATGATAGTCTCAAAAGAAAAAATATACATATAATTGGGGTTTCAGAAAAAGCCGAGAGGGCCAGAGGGCCAAAAACATACTTGAACTGATCATAGCTGAGAACTTCCCTAATTTGGGGAGGGAAACAGGCATTCAGACCCAGGAGATAGAGAGGTCCTCCCCCACAATCAATAAAAAGCATTCACCTCGACATTTAATAGTGAAACTTGCAAATTCCAAAGATAAAGAGAAAATCCTTAAAGCTGTGAAAGACAAGAGATTCTTAACTTATATGGGGAGAAATATCAGATTAACAGCAGACCTCTCCACAGAGACCTGGCAGGCCAGAAAGGGCTGGCAGGATATATACAAGGTACTAAATGAGAAAAACGTGCAGTCAAGAATACTCTATCCAGCAAGGCTCTCATTCAGAATAAGGGAGATAAAGAGCTTCCAAGATAAGCAGAAATTGGAAGAATATGTGACCACCGAACCAGCCCAAGAAATATTAAGGGAGACCCTGTAAAAGAAAGAGGGAACCCAAAGAAATAATCCACAAAAACAGGGACTCAATAGGTATTATGATGACACTAAATTCATATCTTTCAATAGTAACTCTGAACGTGAATGGGCTAAATGACCCCATCAAAAGGGGCAGGGTTTCAGACTGGATAAAAAAGCAAGACCCATCTAATTGCTGTCTACAAGAGACTCATTTGAGATCTAAGGATACCTACAGCCTCAAAATAAAGGTTGGAGAACCATTTACCATTCAAATGGTCCTCAAAAGAAAGCAGGGATAGCAATCTTTATATCAGATAAATTAAAGTTTATCCCAAAGACTGTAGTAAGAGATGAAGAGGGACACTATATCATGCTTACAGAGTCTGTCCAACAAGAAGACCTAACAATCATGAAAATTTATGCATCTAAAGTGGGAGCTGCCAAGTATATCAATCAATTAATAACCAAAGCAAAGACATACTTAGATAATACACTAATAGTAGGAGATTTCAACATGGCACTTTAGGCAAATGACAGATCTTCTAAGCACAACATCACCAAAGAAACAAGGGCCTTAAATGATACACAGGACCAGATGGATTTCACAGATATATACAGAGTCTTGCATCTGAACACAACTGAATACACATTCTTCTCAAGTACACATGGAACTTTCTCCAGAACTGGCCACATACTGGGTCACAAATCAGGTCTCAACCGATACCAAAAGATTGGGATTGTCCCATGCATATTTTCAGACAATAAGGCTTTGAAACAAGAACTCAATCGCAAGAAGAAATTTGGAAGAAACTCAAACACATGGAGGATAAAAAGCATCCTTAAAGATGAATGGGGCAACCAGGAAATTAGAGAAGAATTAAAAAGATTCATGGAAACTAATGAGAATGAAGATACAACCATTCAAAATCTTTGGGATACAGCAAAAGCAGTCCTAACATGGAAATATATCACAATACAAGCATCCCTCAAAAAATTGGAAAAAACTCAAATACACAAGCTAACCACTGATGTAAAGGAAATGGAAAAAGAACAGCAGATGAAGCCTAGACAAAGCAGAAGAGAGATAATAAAGATTTGAGAGGAAGCCAATGAAATGGAGACCAGAAAAATTGTATAACAGATAAAAAAAAACCAGGAGTAGGTTCTTTGAATGAATTAATAAGATAGATAAACCATTAGCCAGCCTTATTAAAAACAAAAGAGAAAAGACTCTAAGTAATAAAATCATGAATGGAAGAGGAGAGATCACAACCAATACCAAGGAAATACAAATGATTTTAAAAATGTATTATGAGAAGCTAAAGGCCAATAAATTAGACAATCTAGAGGAGATGGATGCATTTATGGAAAACCAAAAATTACCAAAACTGGAACAGGAAGAAATAGAAAACCTGAACAGGCCACTAACCAGGGAGGACATTGAAGCAGTCATCAAAAACCTTCCAAGACACAAAAGGCAAGGGCCAGATGACTTGCTAGGGGAATTCTATCAGACGTTTAAAGAAGAAAAAATACTTATTCTACTAAAGCTGTAACAAAAGATAGAAAGAGTCGGAATACTTCCAAACTCAGTGATGCTGAGGCCAGAATCACCTTAATTCCAAAACCAGGCAGAGACACCACCAAAAAGGAGAATTATAGACCAATATCCCTGATGAACACAGATGCAAAAATTCTCAACAAGATACTAGCCAATAGGATCCAACAGACTTTAAGAAGGTAATTCATCATGACCAAGTGCCATTTATCCCCAGGATGCAAGGTTAGTTCAACACTTGTAAAACAATCAATCTGATTGATCATATCAGCAAGAGAAAAAAACAAGAACGATAGGATCCTCTCAATAGATGCAGAGAAAGCATTTGACAAAATACAGCATCCATTCCTGATCAAAACTCTTCAGGGAGTAGTGATAGGGGGAACATTCATCAGCATCTTAAAAGCCATCTATGAAAAGCCCACAGCAAATATCATTCTCAATGGGGAAAAACCAGCAGCCTTTCCCCTAAGATCAGGAGCACCATAGGGATGTCCATTCTTATCACTGTTAGTCAACATAGTACTAGAAGTTCTAGCCTCAGCAATCAAACAAAAAGAAATAAAAGGCATTCAAATTGGCAAAGAAGAAGTCAAACTCTCCCTCTTTGCAGATGACGTGATACTGTACATAGAAAACACAACAGACTCCACCCCAAGATTGCTAGAACTCATACAGCAATTCGGCAGTGTGGCAGGATACAAAATCAATGCCCCCAAATCAGTGGCATTTCTATACACTAACAATGAGACTGAAGAAAGAGCAATTAGGGAGTCAACCCCTTACAACTGCACCCAAAAGCAGACCAACAAGCACATGAGAAAATGCTATGTATCACTTGCCATCAGGGAAATACAAATCAAAACCACAAGGAGATATTACCTCACACCAGTGAGAATGGTGAAAATTAACAAGATAGGAAAGACAGGTGCATTTACAATTGTACCCAAAAGCACAAATACCTAGGAATAAACCTAACCAAAGAGGTAAAGGATCTGTATCCTAAAATACTTCTGAAAGTATTTTAAAATAAAATAAATTTTATTTATTTTATAATTATATAAATAATTATTATATATAAATATTTATATATAAATATATATATAAATATATATAAATAAATATATATAAATAAATATATAAATAATTATATAAATAATTATAATTTATTTATTTAAAATAAATTTTAAAATAAAATAAAATAAAATAAAATAAAATAAAATAAAAATAGTACACTTCTGAAAGAAATTGAGGAAGACACAAAGAGATGGAAAATATTCCATGCTCATGGATTGGCAGAATTAATATTGTGAAAATGTCTATGCTAACAAGGGCAATTTACACATTCAGTGCAATTCCTATCAAAATACCATGGACTTTCTTCAGAGAGTTGGAAAAAGTCATCTTAAGATTTGTGTGGAATCAGAAAAGACACTGAATAGCCAGGGGAATTTTTAAAAAGAAAACCATAGCTGGGGGCATCACAATGCCAGATTTCAGGTTGTACTACAAAGCTGTGGTCATCAAGACAGTGTGGTACTGGCACAAAAACAGACACATAGATCAATGGAACAGAATAGAGAACCCAGAAGTGGACCCTCAACTTTATGGTCAACTAATATTCAAAAAAGGAGGAAAGACTATCCACTGGAAGAAAGACAGTCTCTTCAATAAATGGTGCTGGGAAAATTGGACACCCACATGCAGAAGAATGAAACTAGACCACTCTCTGGCCCCATACACAAAGATAAACTCAAAATGGATGAAAGGTCTTAATGTGAGACAAGATTCCATCAAAATCCTAGAGGAGAACACAGGCAACACCCTTTTTGAACTCGGCCACAGTAACTTCTTGCAAGATACATCCACGAAGGCAAAAGAAACAAAAGCAAAAATGAACTATTGGGACTTCATCAAGATAAGAAGCTTCTGCACAGCAAAGGATACAGTCAGCAAAACTCAAAGACAACCTACAGGATGGGAGAAGATATGTGCAAATGACCTATCAGATAAAGGATTAGTATCCAAGATCTATAAAGGACTTATTAAACTCAATAGCAAAGAAACAAAGAATCCAATCATGAAAAGGGCAAAAGACATGAACAGAAATCTCACAGAAGAAGACATAGATATGGCCAACAAGCACATGAGGAAATGTTTCGCATCACTTGCCATCAGGAAAATACAAATCGAAACCACAATGAGATACCACCTCACACCAGTGAGAATGGGGACAATTGGGCAGCCCCAGTGGCCCAGCCATTTAGCGCCGCCTGCAGCCCAGGGTGTAATCCTGGAGACCTGGGATCCCATCCCACGTCGGGCTCCCTGCATGGAGCCTGCTTCTCCCTCTGCCTGTGTCTCTGCCCCCCTCTCTCTCTCTGTGTCTCTCATGAATAAATAAATAAAATCTCAAAAAAAGAGAATGGGAACAATTAACAAGGCAGGAAACAACAAATGTTGAGAGGATGTGGAGAAAGGGGAACCCTCCTGCACTGTTGGGGAGAATGTGAATTGGTCCAGCCACTCTGGAAAACTGTGTGGAGGTTCCTCAAAGAGTTAAAAATAGACCTGCCCTACGACCCAGCAATTGCACTGTTGGGGATTTACCCCAAGATACAGATGCAATGAAACGCCGGGACACCTGCACCCCGATGTTTCTAGCAGCAATGTACACAATAGCAAACTGTGGAAGGAGCCTCGGTGTCCATTGAAAGATGAATGGATAAAGAAGATGTGGTGTATGTATACAATGGAATATTCCTCAGCCATTAGAAACGACAAATACCCACCATTTGCTTCAACGTGGATGGAACTGGAGGGTATTATGCTGAGTGAAGTAAGCCAATCGGAGAAGGACAAAGGAGACCATTATATGGTCTCATTCATTTGGGGAATATAAAAAGTAGTGAAAGGGAATAAAGGGGAAAGGAGAAAAAAATGAGTGGGAAATATCAGAGAGGGAGACAGAACATGAGAGACTCCTAAATCTGGGAAATAAACAAGGGGTGGTAGAAAGGGAGGTAGGCGGGGGTGGGGGTGACTGTGTGACAGGCACTGGGGGGGGGGGCACTTGATGGGATGAGCACTGAGTGTTAGGCTATATGTTGGCAAATTGAACACCAATTTAAAAAAAAAAGAATATTTATCCCCTGAATGTGGAGGCTGCCAAATGTATCAATCAATTAATAACCATGTAAAGACATACTTAGATAAGAATGCACTAATACTGGGAAACTTCAACGCAACACTTTCTGCAAATGACCTATCTCCTAAGCACAACATCCCCAAAGAGGCAAGAGCTTTAAATGATACAGTGGACCAGATGGATTTCACAGATATATACAGAACTTTGTATCTGAACACAACTGAATACACATTCTTCTCAAGTGCACATGGAACTTTTTCCAGAATAGACCACATACTGGGTCATAAATCAGGTCTCAACTGATACCAAAAGATTAGGATTGTCCCCTGCATATTTTCAGACCATAAGGCTTTGAAACAAGAACTCAATTGCAAGAAGAAATTTGAAAGAAACTCAAATGTGCAGGTTAAAGAGCATCCTGCTAAAAGATGAATGTGTCAACCAGGAAATAAGAATTAAAAAGATTCATGGAAACTAATGAGAATGAAGATGCAACCATTCAAAATCTTTGAGATATAGCAAAAGCAGTCCCGTGAGGGAAATACATCGCAATACAAGCATCCCTCCAAAAACTGGAAAAAACTCAAATACACAAGCGAACCTTGCACCTAAAGGAACTGGAGAAAGAACAGCAAATAAAACCTACACCCAGCAGAAAAAGAGACTTAGTAACAATTCGAGCAGAACTTAATGAAATAGAGACCAGAAGAACCGTGGAACAGATCAACAAAACCAGGGGATGGTTCTTTGAAAGAATTAATATAATAGATAAACCACTGGCCAACCTTATTAAAAACAAAAGAGAAAAGACTCAAATTAATAAAATAATGAATGAAAAAGGAGAGATCACAACCAATACCAAGGAAATACAAATGATTTAAAAAACTTATTATGAGCAGCTATATGCCAATAAATTAGGCAAGCTGGAAGAAATGGACGCATTCCTGGAAAACCACAACCCATCAAATCTGCAACAGGAAGAAATAGAAATCCTGAACATGCCAAAAACCAGGGAGGACTTTGAAGCAGTCATCAAAAACCTCTCAAGACACAAAAAGCCAGGGCCAGATGGCGTCCCAGGGGAATTCTATCAAAGGTTTAAAGAAGAAACAAAACCTATTCTACTAAAGCTGCTCGGAAAGATAGAAAGGGACGGAATACTTCCAAATTCGTTCTATGAGGCCAGCATCACCTTAATTCCAAAACCAAAGACCCCACCAAAAAGGAGAATTATAGACCAATATCCCTGATGAACATGGATGCAAAAAACCTCAACAAGATACTAGCCAATTGAATCCAAAAATACATTAAGATTATTCACCATGACCAAGTGGGATTTATCCCCGGGATGCAAGGCTGGTTCAACACTCATAAAGCAATCAATGTGATTGATCATATCAGCAAGAGAAAGAACCATAGGATCCTCTCAATAGATGCAGAGAAAGCATTTGACAAAATACAGCATCCATTCCTGATCAAAACTCTTCAGAGTGTAGGGATAGAGGGAACATTCCCCAGCATCTTAAAAGCCATCTATGAAAAGCCCACAGCAAATATCATTCTCTTGTTTTCTTTTTTTTATAAATTTATTTTTTATTGGTGTTCAATTAGCCAACATATAGAATA
The DNA here is from genome assembly GCF_003254725.2 of Canis lupus dingo. Taxonomy (NCBI): domain Eukaryota; kingdom Metazoa; phylum Chordata; class Mammalia; order Carnivora; family Canidae; genus Canis; species Canis lupus. The sequence goes on along the minus strand of NC_064259.1, from coordinate 61,960,862 downwards.
ACACCCAGTGCTCATCCTGTCAAGTGCCCACCTCAGTGCCCATCTCCCAGTCACCACCACCCCCCGCCCACCTCCTCTTCCACAACCCCTAGTTCCTTTCCCATAGTTAGGAGTCTTTCATGTTCTGTATCCCTTTCTGATATTTCCCATTCATTTTTTCTCCTTTCCCCTTTATTCCCTTTCACTATTATTTATATTCCCCAAATGAATGAAACCATATGATGTTTGTCCTTCTCCGATTGACTTATTTCACTCAGCATAATATCCTCCAGTTCCATCCACGTTGAAGCAAAAGGTGGGTATTTGTCGTTTCTAATGGCTGAGGAATATTCCATTGTATACATACACCACAGCTTCTTTATCCATTCATCTTTCGATGGACACCGAGGCCCCTCCAACTGTTTGGCTATTGTGGACATTGCTGCTAGAAACATCGGGGTGCAGGTGTCCTGGCGTTTCATTGCATCTGTATATTGGGGGTAAATCCCCAACAGTGCAATTGCTGGGTCGTAGGGCAGATCTATTTTTAACTCTTTGAGGAACCTCCACACAGTTTTCCAGAGTGGCTGTACCAGTTCACATTCCCACCAACAGTGCAAGAGGGTTCCCGTTTCTCCGCATCCTCTCCAACATTTGTGGTTTCCTGCTTTGTTAATTTTCCCCAGTCTCACTGGTGTGAGGTGGTATCTCATTGTGGTTTCGATTTGTATTTTCCTGATGGCAAGTGATGCGAAACATTTCCTCATGTGCATGTTGGCCATGTCTATGTCTTCCTCTGTGAGATTCTGTTCATGTCTTTTGCCCATTTCATGATTGGATTGTTTGTTTCTGTGGTGTCGAGTTTAATAAGTCCTTTATAGATCTTGGAAACTAGCCCTTTATCTGAACATCATTTGCAAATATCTTCTCCCATTCTGTAGGTTGTCTTTGAGTTTGTTGACATTACTTTTTGTTTTGCAAAAGCTTCTTATCTTGATGAAGTCCCAATAATTCATTTTTGCTTTTGTTTCTCTTGCCTTCATGGATGAATCTTGCAAGACGTTACTGTGGCCGAGTTCAAAAAGGGTGTTGCCTGTGTTCTCCTCTAGGATTTTGATGGAATCTTGTCTCACATTGAGATCTTTAATCCATTTTGAGTTTATCTTTGTGTATGGGGCCAGTCAGTGGTCTAGTTTCATTTTTCTGCATGTAGATGTCCAATTTTCCCAGCACCATTTATTGAAGAGACTGTCTCTTTTCCAGTGGATAGTCTTTCCTGCTTTGTCGAATATTAGTTGACCATAAAGTTGAGGGTCCACTTCTGGATTCTCTATTCTGTTCCATTGATCTATGTGTCTGTTTTTGTGCCAGTACCACACTGTCTTGATGATCACAGCTTTGTAGTACAACCTGAAATCTGGCATTGTGATGCCCCCAGCTATGATTTTCCTTTTTAAAATTCCCCTGGCTATTCAGTGTCTTTTCTGATTCCACACAGATCTTAAAATAATTTGTTCTAACTCTCTGAAGAAAGTCCATGGTATTTTGGTAGGGTTTGCATTAAACGTGTAAATTGCCCTGGGTAACACTGATGTTTTCACAATATTAATTCTGCCAATCGATGAGCATGGAATATTTTTCCATCTCTGTGAGTCTTCCTCAATTTCTTTCAGAAGTGTTCTATAGTTTTTGGGGGTATAGGTCCTTTACCTCTTTGGTTAGGTTTATTCCTAGGTATCTTATGATTTGGGTGCAGTTGTAAATGGTATAGACTCCTTAATTTCCCTTTCTTTAGTCTCATTTTTAGTGTATACCAATGCCACTGATTTCGGGGCATTGATTTTGTATCCTGCCACACTGCCAAATTGCTGTATGAGTTCTAGCAACCTTGGGGTGGAGTCTTTTGGGTTTTCTAAGTACAGTATCATGTCATCTGCGAATAGGGAAAGTTTGACTTCTTTTTTGCCAGTTTGAATGCCTTTAATGTCTTTTTGTTGTCTGATTGCTGAGGCTAGGACTTCTAGTACTATGTTGAATAGCAGTGATGAGAGTGGACATCCCTGTGTTGTTCCTGATCTTAGGGGAAAGGCTCCCAGTGTTTTCCCATTAAGAATGATACTTGCTGTAGGCTTTTCATAGAGGGCTTTTAAGATGGTGAGGAATGTTCTGTCTATCCCTACACTCTGAAGAGTTTTGATCAAGAATGGATGTTGTATTTTGTCAAATGCTTTCTCTGCATCTAATGAGAGGATCATATGGTTCTTGGTTTTTCTCTTGCTGATATGATGAATCACATTGATTGTTTTATGAGTGTTGAACCGGCCTTGCATCCAGGGATAAATCCTACTTGGTCATGGTGAATAATCTTCTTAATGTATTTTTGGATCCTATTGGCTAGTATCTTGTTGAGAATTTTTGCATCCATGTTTATCAGGGATATTGGTCTATAATTCTCCTTCTTGGTGGGGTCTTTGTCTGGTTTTGGAATTAAGGTGATGCTGGCCTCACTGAACGAGTTTGGAAGTACTCCAACTTTTTCTATCTTTCCGAACAGCTTTAGTAGAATAGGTATGATTTCTTCTTTAATGGTTTGATAGACTTCCCCAGGGAAGCCATCTGGCCCTGGACTTTTGTGTCTTGGGAGGTTTTTGATGACTGCTTCAATTTCCTCCCTGGTTATTGGCCTGTTCAGGTTTTCTATTTCTTCCTGTTCTGGTTTTGGTAGTTTGTGGCTTTCTAAGAAATGTGTCCATTTCTTCTAGATTGTCTAATTTATTGGCATATAGCTGTTCATAATATGTTTTTAAAATCGTTTTTATTTCCTTGGTGTTGGTAGTGATCTCTCCTTTCTCATTCATGATTTTCTTATTTTGAGTCCCTAATTTTCTGGTTGACCCTTTCATCTTTTAGCAGGATGGTCCTTAACCTCCACATGTTTTAAATCCTTCGAAACTTCTTCTTGTGATTTAGTTCCAATTTCAAGGCAGTAGGGTCTGAGAATATGCAGGGGACAATCCCAATCTTTTGGTATAGGTTCAGACCTGATTTGTGACACAATATGTGGTCTATTCTGGAGTAAGTTCCATGTGCACTTGAGAAGAATATGTATTAAACTCAACAGCAAAGAAACAATCAATCATGAAATGGGCAAAAGACATAAACAGACATTTCACCAAAGAAGACATACACATGGCCAACAAGCACATGAGAAATTGCTCCACATCCCTTGCTATCAGGGAAATACAAATCAAAACCACAATGAGATCCCACCTCACACCAATGAGAATGGTGAAATTTAACAAGACAGGAAACCACAAATGTTGGAGAGGATGTGGAGAAAGGGGAGCCCTCTTGCCCTGTTGGTGGGAATGCAAACTGATACAGCCACTCCGGAAAACAGTGTGGAGTTTCCTCAAAGAGTTAAAAATAGATATACCCTATAACCCTGCAATTGCAATAGTGGGTATTTACCACAAAGTTACTGATGTAGTGAAATGCCAGGATACCTGCACCCCAATGTTTAATGTTTATAGCAGCAATGTCCAAAATAGCCAAACTGTGGAAGGAGCCTTGATGTCCATCGAGAGATAAATAATAAACAAGATACAGTCTATATATACAATGGAATATTATTCCGCCATTAGAAAGGATGAACACCCTCCATTTGCTTCAATGTAGATGGCACTGGAGGGTATTTTGTCAATCAGAGAAGGACAATCATCATATGGTTTCACTTATACAGGGAATATAAGAAATAGTGAAAGGGATTATAAGGGAAAGGAGGGGAACTGAGTGGGAAAAATTAAAGAGATAGGCAAACCATGAGACACTCCTAACTCTGTAAAAAAAACAAAGGGTTGTGGAAGGCGAGGTGGGCGGGGGGATGGGCTAACTGGGTGATGGGTTGAGGGTGCACTTGATGGTATGAGCACTGGGTATTGTGCTATATTTTGGCAAATTAAATTTAAATTTAAAAAATTATGAATAAAAAATGCCCAAACCATGTTTACCGAGAGAAAAAAAAAGAAATTTAACATTGAGCTACCCCATGACTCAGCAATTGCACTTCTGGGTATTTACAACAAAGATAAAGATGTAGTAAAAGAAAGGGGCATCTATACCACAGGGTTTATAGCAGTAATGTCCACAGTAGCTAAACTATGGAAAGAGCTGAGATATCCTCAACAGATGAATGGATAAAGAAGATTTAATATATGCATACAATGGACTACTGCACAGTCATTAAAAAAAAGAAGTCTTGCCATATACAATGACATGGTTGGAACTAGATGGTACTATGCTAAGTGAAATAAATCAGAGAAAGACAGTTATCATATGATCTCACTCATATGTGGAATATAAGAAACAAAACAGTGGATTATAGGGGAAAGGAGGACAAAATAAAACAAAATGAAATCAGAGAAGGAGACAAACCATAAGAGACTCAATCATAGGAAATAAACTAAGGGTTGCTGGATGGGAGGTGGGGAGGGGATGGGGTAATTGGGTGATGGGCATTAAGCAGGGCATGTGATGTAATGAGCATTTGGTATTACATAAGACTGATGAATCTCTGAACTCTACTTCTGAAACCAATAATACATTATGTTAATTAATTTAATTTAAATAAAAATTTAAAAATAAATATCAAATAAAGGAAAAAAATGTAATGAAAACACAGCATATTAAGATTTGGTATATAGAAAACTAATTATAAACTAGGTGATGGGCACTAAGGAGGGCACTTGATGGGATGGGCACTGCATGTTATGTTGGCAAATTGAATTTAAATAAAATATTTTTTAAAAAAGAAAACTAATTATAGATCACTGACTGAGCATCTTAAAGCTACAACAAAAAGAAACAAAACCGTTTCTACTAACAGTAGAAAATACAAACTATAATATATTTATGCACTGGTAAATGAAATGGCAATGAAAAATAGGAAGGTACTGCTCAAAGTGATGTAGAAAATGGTGGAGTTTGGAGCCAATGGCCAAGAAAGAATTCTTGAGACATATTTGATGCAAAAAGGTGGTTTTATTAAAGCACAGGAACAGGACAGGACAGGGCAGAAAGAGTTGCACTGGGGTTGTGACTAGTAACTGATTATATACTTTCAAGTTGGGAGGTTAGGGATACTGCAAGTCTCTAAGGAATTTTGGAAGTAAGTTTTCCAGGAGCTTTAGGAGGATAGCTATTATTAGGAAAAGGTCATTCACTGCTCTCTAATAAAACTCTTGTCATGAGACCCTTCAGATGTATATCAGTAGGCCATATACTTGAAGGATGATTGTTAACATGTATCTCGGGGGGTAGCGATAAAGGAAATTTCCAAAGGAATTTTTATATGTTAAAGAAGACTTACAGTATCATGTGGAGGCCAGGATAATATTAAGCTAAAATTGCCTTTTGCCCTTAACAAAGTATCAATATTGAGGTAGCTGAGTTCCAAGAAGAAGGTCAGTCTGCCTGTTTTAAGGACTGTCAGTGGGAAAGTAGTAAGGAAATTTAATTTTTCTATAGTCTTTGTTTCCCACGTCAAAGTCAAGCACATGAATGAATTTCTCAAACATAATACTAAGCAAAAGAGGTTGGACACAAAAGATACATATTACAGGATTATATTTACATAACCTTCAAAAACAAGCAAAATTAGGGCCACCTGGGTGGCTCTCTGGTTGAGCATCTGCCTTTGGCTCAGATCCTAATCCTGGGGTCCTGGGATCGAGTCCCGCATTGGGCTCCCCACAGGGAGCCTGCTTCTCCCTATGCCTATGTCTCTGCCTCTCGCTGTGTGTCTCACATGAATAAACAAATAAAATCTTTTTTAAAAATCAGCAAAATTAATCTGTAATATAAGTCAGAATAATAATACCTTTTATATTTAATGATTGAGAAGGAGATAAGGAATGCTTCTGAGGTTTGGTTATTACATGAGTTCATTTGGTAAAAATTAATCTGTCATTTACATTTCGTACGTCTATATACAGATGTTTCTCAACTTATAGATAGGTTGAAACAGTCAAGGACCTTGGGAATAAGCTCCTGTGCACCTAGAAAACTCTCTACTCCCTGCTGGCCCTCTCTTTTCTTGCAGAACAAAGCCCCAGCTAAGAAGCAGGCTCATACTGGTACAAATCAACCTGCACCAAGATGGACCCCAGTGCTGAACTTGCACTGACACTCCCCTCATTATAATACTAGGAGTCATGCCCAGGTGTGGAGATTTACGTGATAATTTCACATGCAACTCAAGAGGAAGCATGACCTTTAAGTGCACAGGTGCTAATAAATCTTCTCCTCTACATGCTTAGATGGCACCCTTTTCCCACCTAAGTTTCTTTTTTTAAAATAAATATTTTATTTATTTATTCATGAGAGACACAGAGAGAGAGGCAGAGACACAGGCAGAGGGAGAAGCAGGCTCCATGCAGGGAGCCTGATGTGGGACTCGATCCTGGGTCCCCAGGATCACGCCCTGGGCCAAAGGCAGCACCAAACCACTGAGCCACCCGGGCTGCCCTGCCCCATTTCTTATCTTCTCGATTATAGTAATTCTGACTGGTATAATGTGATAGCTCATTTTGGTGTTGATTTGCAATTCCCTGATGATTTGTGATGTTGAGTGCCTTTTCATGTACCTGTTGCCCATCTGTGTGTCTACACAATTGTATATTCTAGCTTCTCTGCCAATGTTTAAATTAAGTTGTTGTGTTTGGGACGCCTGGGTGGCTCAGTGGTTGAATGTCTGCCTTTGACTCAGGGAGTGATCCTGGTCCAAGGATCAAGTCCCACATTGGGCTCCTTACAAGGGGCCTGCTTCTCCCTCTGCCTTTGTCTCTGCCTCTCATGAATAAATAAATAAAATCTTGAACAAAAAAAAATTGTTGTGTTTTTGCTGTTGAATTGTAAATAATTTTTATAAATTTTACATATTAACCCCTTATTAGTTATACAACTTGCAAATATTTTTTCCCATACTGTGGGCTGCCTTTTCATTTTGTTGTCTTTTGCTGTGAGGAGCTCTTTAGTTTGAGTTAGTCTTATTTATTTATTTATTTATTTATATCAAAGATTTTATTTATTTTATATCCTAGGACCCTGGGATCATGACCCAAGCCAAAGGCAGATGCTTAACTGAGTCACCCAGGTATCTATTTATTTTTGCTTTTGTTGCTTGTTTTTTGTTGTCACATCCAGCAAAATCAATGTCAAGGAACTTCATCCCTATGTTTTCTCCTAGAAGTTTTACAGTTTCAGGTTTTAAATTTTAGTCTTTAATTCACTTTAAATTCTTTTTTTTTTTTTTTTTTTTGCAGTGTTGTATTGGTGTAGTTTTCTTTGGGTTAATCCTGTTTGAAGTTGACCTATCTTCTTAAATCTGTAGATTTATGCCTTTCACAAATTTAGGTAATTTTGATCTATCATCTCTTCCAATATTTTTTTTTTAGTCACACATTCTCTTCTCCTTTTGGGACTCTGATTACATGAATCCTAGCTCTTTTGCAGTGCCACAGGTTCTTGAAGCTCTCTCTCTTTTCTTCTTTTCTAGCCTATTTTCTGTCACTGACATTGGATAATTTCTATTGATCTATTTTTGAGTTCACTGATTCTTTACTGTCATTTCTATTCTGTTATTGAACCTATGCAGTGAATTTTATATTTTTCAATTCTAAAATTTAATTCTATAATTGTTTATTAAATTTTTAGTTCAAAAATTTCCACTTCATTCTTTCTTTATATCTTGAATTTCTTTGCCAAGTTTTTCTATTTTATCAAGTGTGTTTGTAATTTCTTGTTGAAGGTTTTTTAAAGTCTCTGTCAAAAATCCCAAAATCTATATCATTTCAGTGTAGTATTGTGTCTTTTTTCATTCAAGTTGAGATTTTCCTGGTTCTTAGTATGATGAGTAATTTTTGACTGTGTGCTAGACATTTGGTATATTGTGTTATGAGACTCCAGATCTTATTGAAATCTTCTACTATAGCAGGTCTCTGCTAATACTGCACCAGTGAAGTGTGTGTGTGTAGGGGATATTATCTTCTCACCCCTAGGTCCAGGTAGAAGCCCAATCTTCCAATTCTTTTTTTTTTTTTTCCAAGATGGTTGGCTTAAGTAGGGTGGATATTGCCGAAAAAGATTTCTGCCTTGGTAGGTCACGTCTTTATCTCTTTCTTGGTCCTTTGGATAAAGAAAATAGTTTGGGGGGGATATTTTTTTGTCTGCACCTGTTGGCATTTCTTGGTTGTGAACTTTCCAGTGCCCAATCTAAGATAAATAGGAGGCATAAAGAAAACCCAGGGAACTTACCACAGTGTCAGTCCTCAAGTTCTGAGGACTGTAACTATTTTGCCTTCTCTCTACCTTTTAGACTTTCCAAAAGTTTTTAAAAAAATATATTATGACCAGATACTTTAGTTATACTTAGCAGGAACAATAGAAAGAAATGAATCTACTCCATATGGTACAGAACTAAAAATCCATTTATTAAAAAAAACCCAACAACATAGAAATAACGTACTGTTTGGACTTGGGTCTTTAAAGCTGCTGTTTTGATTGTGTAGATGGAAGAGTTGGGTAGGGATAATTTGTCTTTTTGTCTCCAGCAATGAATGAGTAGGGAGAGTACTTTGGTTTTTTGATGTAGCAGGTGTTTTGCTTTGAGTAAATAAAAAAGTTAACATTTACCTAGAGCTAGTAGAATTAGGATATGAAATGGGGCCTGGGAGAGTTCCTGACCAGGTTGATGTTCTACATCTCTTTTGTAAGCTGTGCAATTAATGGAGCAAGTGTAGTTTCTTCCTTGTTAATGGGTATGCTTCCTGCATTTCCCCATGACCTCTCTGGTACTGGTGTTTATCGTATACATTTATGCTGTATATTCCTAAATTGGGTGAATCTCCTTTAAAAGAGAAGAAACAGCTCCTCTACATCCTCTTTTCATTACAGGTGCCTCCTAAACAGTCTTACACACTGTAGGGGGTCACCAATATCTGAAACAGTTATCCTTTCTCCTGTGAGTCTGGGTAGCATAAGCTGGTCCTCCTCATATGCAGCCACCCTGCTTTCAGACCTTGAAGAGTAGACTCTGCACTATGAAAGATAGCATTTCCCCAGGGCAGACCTGTCTTTAAAAAGCACTGAGCTCAGGGTGAAGACCCACAGTGGCTATGCAACCCACCAGGAGCTGTTTATAGAAATCTCTTCCTAGGATTTCTGTGTTTGAGGATCATCTCACCATCATAAGCCATAAACCAGAGCTCGCATCCTTGTTTATTGGTTGCCAGCCATTCCTCACTCCTCTGCTGACTCTCTTCTATCCACCCACTCTGCTTCCCCTAGTAGAATAAATGTGTTTGTTGAATGAATGTACACGTAGACGAGCGGATGGAGGAAAGATGAATGAGATAGTATGAATGAACTTAGAAGCTACAAAGGTGCCGGAAACGCAGAAATTCTCATGAATTGCAAATTTATTGACTGAGGATGTACCGGGGTTGGGAGGTAGTTGTACAGAAACCAAAGAGGAAAAAATGCAGAACAAGATGCAGCCCCAGAACTCAATGGCTCCAGTGTTAACACCTGTAGGATTTGGGAACCTCAGGGCAATATCATGAGAGCGCTAAAGCCACTGGCGCCCACGGAGAACACCTGCAGCTCTTTCTTCTCCACGGCTTCCAACGGGCCTTACTTGGCTGGCCAGGTAGGCGCCTGCTTCTGCTGGGTCTGGTGGCATACCGGGACGCCCTTGCCGCCCCCGGAGGAGCCGCTGCTCCCACCACTGGAGAAGCAGCCCCCGCCGGCCCCGGACCCGGAGGAGCCGCCGCCGCCGCCGCCCCCACAACTGGAGAAGCAGCCCCCGCCGCCCCCGGACCCGGAGGAGCCGCCGCCGCAGCCGCAGCCGCCGCCGCTGGAGAAGCAGCCCCCGCCGCCCCCGGACCCGGAGGAGCCGCCTCCGTAGCCCTGCTGGGGCGTGCACGAGGTCTGGGGGGTCTGTTGCGACGAGAAGCAGCCGGAGCCGCCCCCGGAGGAGCCGCCGCCGCAGCCGGAGCCGCCCCCCGAGGAGCCCCCGCCGCAGCCGGAGCCGCCGCCCGAGACACCTCCGTAGCTCTGGCACTGGACCTGCTGGCCGGAGCCGCCGCCGCCGCCGCCGCCGGAGTAGCCTCCGCAGCCGGAGCCGCCGCTGGAGGAGGAGCCGCCGCCGCAGCCGGAGCCGCCGCCGCCCCCGGAGTAGCCTCCGCAGCCGGAGCCGCCGCCGCCCCCGGAGTACTTGGTGCTCCCACCCGAACCTCCTCCGGAGCCGCCGCCACCGCAGCCGGAGCCGCCGCCGCCGGAGTAGCCTCCGCAGCCGGAGCCGCCGCCGCCGCCGCCGCCGCCGCCGCCGGAGTAGCCTCCGCAGCTGGAGCCGCCGCCGCCCCCGGAACAGCCTCCGCCCCCGGAGTACTTGACGCTCCCACCGGAACCTCCTCCGCAGCCTCCGGAACCTCCTCCGCCGCCTCCGCCGCCTCCGGAGCAGCCTCCGCCCCCGGAGTAGCCTCCGCAGCCGGAGCCGCCGCCGCCGCCGGAACAGCCTCCGCCCCCGGAGTACTTGACGCTCCCACCCGAGCCGCCGCCGCCGCCGCCGCCGCCGCCGCCGCCGCCGCCGCCGCCGCCGCCGCCGCCCGAGGTCTTCCCGAAGCCCATTGGAGGCATGGGGGTGGGCTGCTTCTTCTGGTGAGACATCTTGCGCAAGCAGGAAGCGAACCCTGAAAGGAGAGCAGCGCCTTCCTGGACCGGCCGCAAGAGCAGCACCGCGGCGGCCAAGGCAGCTGCAGCCGAGGGCGCCCCCAGCCGCAGGGCAGCACTGCCGGGCCCGGCTCGGCGCCCGGTTCACACTGGGAGAGCTCTACAGGGCCCTCCTAGGCTTGGTGCTTGCAGAACAGAGCTGCGCTCACCTCAGGAAGTCTTGACCAAGCTTTAAAAAGACCAGGTAGTGTTGCCCATTTCTTTCTCCTGGCTCTGCCTCGGACACCTGCTAGGTGATTTGGGGGCAAATAACCCTCACTCCCTCCTCTGTACTCCATTCTTGTAAAATGAGAGGGTTACGGCACTTTATCTCTCAGGTCTCGGATCCTAGCAAGAATTCTCCCAATGCAAATAGAGATTAGCACAAACCTCCACCTACAGGGGGCTGTGCGTGTGTTACCCATCCCTGGCACGACAGAGGGAGGTTTGTCCGAATGTCAGAAGGCTGCTGCTCCCCACTCCCCGTTCTCTGCAAAAGCTCTTAAGGCAGGGGCTCCTGGGTGGCTCAGTCACTTAATCTTCAGACTCTTGATTCCAGCTCGGCTCATGATCTTGGGGTCATTGGATCAAGCCCAGCAGTAGGCTCCTCATTCAGCAGGGAGTCTTTAAATTCTCTCTTTATCTCTCTCTCTCCTCCTCCCCCCTGCCCCCCTCTCCTCCTCTAAAATAAATGAATCTTTAAGGAAAAAAAAAAAAAAAAAGCTCACTGAGCCTAGCCATGATACCTGAACTAGTTATCAAAAAAGGCTTCTCCCTGGTCCTGTCTGGACACAGGGGAAAGGACCCGGCGGTCCTTTGGACCAACATTCCTGACCCGAAGAGGTAGGCTTTGCTTACATCCAGGCTTGGTTGAGGGACCATTGCTAGTAGGAAGTTGTGTCCCAGTATCTCACACCATTTCTCTTCCAGCACCGGGTTCCTGTGCTTCTCCAAATCTCCCCCATTGGCAGCATTCTCTGAATTACTCTCCCCATTCTCCCTTACTCCCTGGAAGTAAGATCGCCTCTCCTCCTGACACGTGGCGCAGGGTTCATCCTGCTCACTCACAGGAGCAGTCTGCAGAATGTCCCTCTGTGCCCATCACTGGCCTGCTCCTACTGGGATGCCAGAGAGACAGGAGATACTCTTGCCTTTGTGGAGTTCCCATTCTGGCCAGAAGATTAGAGACACCATCTGCACAGCAGCAGCTCACCACTACCACCCACCCCCCAACTTCCAACCTGAATTCCCTCTAAACATGAATGCACTTGGAAAGGCACACAGAGGTCTTGTAGCTTCCAAAGAGGAGAGAGGCCTTGCAGGTCTGTCTCTTGGTCTACCTAGCTGCAGCGGGGTGGAGAAGACTAGCTGGGAAGACAAGAGCTAGAACTCACACTTACCTGAAGCACAAGGGGCTGAGTGTGGAGAGGAGGAGAGGAGATGCTGGCTTCTGTGAGCAGCACTGGAGCTCCCAAGGTTTTATACTCTGAGCCCTGACTCATCTATTGATCTGAGCCCGCCTTTCATGTTTAGACTCAGTTATGTGACCTATGGCTGTCACCCCACCTGTCTGTTGATTACAGGCACAGGGTGGCCCATTCATGAAGATTTTGGCATACTCAGAATGAGCAGCCTAGTGTGTAACTGGCCCCTTCTCTGATGCAACTATATGGCAGCAGGGATGGCTAGCCAGAGTGGATGGTAGACATTGTTTCCAAAACCTCTGGCAAAGACCTAGGTCCGTGACTCTTGAGGTGGCCCCAAAGAGTCACACTGGAGATCTCAGTCCTTAGTGTGAAGAGTAGGACCTCCTATTTGGCTTCTAATCCCATTGCTTGGAACCCTCAACTTTATAGAGAGCCTGTTCCTTTTTTGCCAACAGTTTCTCCCCCCAGTGTTTCATGTGTGATTCACTGAGGTGTTCCTGTCTTGAAACTGGCACAAGAGCGGGCACAAGCCTCCAGTACTCACTTCTGGCATGGCCAGGGCTACAAATAATAGGACATGGGTGTCTACTTTGATTTACTCCTGGATATTTATTCTTCTGAAAAAAGTGCAGATGAACAAGCTAAAGAGCTTGACCATGTGGTCCTTCCCACCATGGCCCTTTGGCCCTGGCATCCTGTGGTCTTGTGTGGTGACACTGACCTCAGCCTATGAGGCAGCTGTGGAATGGAAAGGATTTGAAGTTAGGTGACTAGATTCGGGTGCTCCCCATGCTACTTGCCAGCTGTGTCACCTTGGACAAAGTCACAGCACAGGAGGCACTCAGTAAGTATTTGTTGTCTATTCAATGAAAAGGCTTCTGATGCTCAGTTACCTTGTCTATTAATAGTAATATCTATTTCATAGGCTCAGGAAGAGGGAAGAGTCCGTTTTATTGTTTTCTCCTATTACAGCACAGTTTTACCTCCAACTTGGCTTGCCTTGGACACCAAGGCCAGAAGGGAGTCTATGGATAGCTAGAGGCAAGTTCTTAAGTAAGAAAATAACTCAAAAATTCTCCATTGACCCTAGACTGGTAGCATCACCTCTGTGTGTGAACAGCATGCTCCTCTCTTCTTTCATCACCAGAACTCAATTGCTATTGTTTAAGGTATGGCATTTGAATTTTGTTCCACCCACCTATGTGTTGAAATGACAGCTCCAATAATAAGTTGACTGTTAATTACGGTGGCTTAGTGATCAAGTGATCCTGATTAGAGTGTGGTCTTCGGAAACTTGTGGCACTAGTTCTAGCTTGGATGGCATGAACCCAGGCAAACCCACATGATCCCCTCCTGAGAGAATAGCCAGAAGGGAAAAGCCAGGATCTGTTGGTAAAAGCATGTTTCTCAGCTTGAAGCTGAGGCACTAGGGAGATTTTGGTTTTGTGTTTTTTTTTTTTTAAAACCTTCCTGTTGTAACTTTTTTTTTTTTTTTAAGATTTTATTTGTTTATTCATGAGACACACAGAGAGGCAGAGACACAGGCAGAGGGAGAAGCAGGCTCCATGCAGGGAGCCAGATGCGGGACTCGATCCCAGGTCTCCAGGATCAGGCCCTGGGCCGAAGGTGGTGCTAAACTGCTGAGTGCCCCGTCCCCCCCCCGCCCCCCTGGGCTGCCCACCAGGGAGATTTTGAAGGAAAACCGGCTCCAACTATATGATTGCCATGGGTATAACAAAGAATGGTTTTACTTAGTTGGTTATGTGACCAACTTCTCCTCTGGAGAAGGGGAGAAAATATAGATCATGTGCAGTTCCAGCCCTGATTTGTAGACCCATGTTGGCCCATTACTCTGTGTTCTCTAGAGGAAAATGTAAGTTAAAGGATTTCAGCAGTGCATTCTCAAGGAGAAAAGTCTTGAATTTTGAAATCATGGCCTTCCTACTTTGTGTGTGTTAAAATTTAAAGTGTTGGAAACTGCAGGAGGCTGTAGTTGTTTCTTTCAAGTTCTTACTTGACGAAACAAAAACAAAAAGCAAACAAAACACATTTGGCTATAATAGAACAGTTCCCATATTGTTTTGAGGGAGATGTTACCACACTACGAAATTCTGAAGTTTGGGAACCTCAAGTGCAGGTTCCCAAAGCCTCAAAGAGCAATAATCTTCAAATTGCCCATGTCCATTTGGAGGGTTCATGTTCTTAAAAGAAATATATGATGTTTTCTTTCTTTCTATAAGATATGAGATACTAGGGCTTTATTCATTAATCCAGACAACAGCAGTGTGCTGGGTACTGCAAGGAGTATTATGAAAGAGTCAGAAGCCTTGTCGAACCTGTGCACAGATAACCTTGGTGGATTTGGGAGAGAGATACTCCATGCCTGCCTCTGCCTCCCTAGATGGCATTTAATAAGGAAACTCTTTAAATGAGTACACCTACTTTGATAACATGTAGAAAAGGGTGATGCAACATGGTATTGACAGCAATGCTAGATCTTGTGGCTTTAAGTTAGCCTTGCCGAGGTGTGAATACATAACTTTGTTCTCCGTTTTATCTCCTTAGACCAGAGGTAGTAAGGTATTGTGTGGACAGCAACTGATTATCACATTTCATCAAATCAATGAAGAAATGATGGAAGTTTATAGAATTATTACACTTGGGCAGTTGGAGTTTTATAAAACTTTACATGCCATAGTTTAAAGATTTATAACCTTAGACACTTAGCCCAAAATATGTGCTTCCTAACATGCCTGAATTCTGTTGCCTCACAGATTAGATCTAGGTTCCTGCCTGTACCTGTATCCTTAGAGGGGATGGGCTGTAAAGCAAATGCATCAGTGTCCAGTGTAGGGCCATGTGTTAATAGCTGCTCAGTAAATCCTGGTGGAAATGAAGGGAGTTCTTAATGCTGATGACTAATAGCCCTGGTGCAAGGAGGGGCATGGTTCCTGTCCCAGGCAATCCTCAGTCTGAGGGGAGATCATAGCTTTTGAGTTTGGGGAGTCCCCAGTCTGAAAGAAACCTGTTCATCACAATCTTTAAGTATCTAAAACTACACCAATGCATTTTCATGGCTGAAGGCTAACAACCTCCCTACCTGAGACTTAAAGGATAATGGGTGGTTTGCAAAGAATAAAATGGACACAGGGCAAGGGCTTAGGAGTATTGGCAGGGCAGGCATAAAGCTTGGAAGCCCTTAGTATTGTTTATATTCAGTGGGAAGTTTCCCCTTAGAGTCCTGCCCAGAAGGTGCCTCAGAGCCTCAGACACCCCCCAGGCTACATTTCCATCCTCTCTCCAGCTCTTCTGGGTTAGCAGTTTGAAGAGGTGGTTGTCGTTGTTAGAAGTCTGGGAGAAAAAAAAAAAAAAAGGTCTGGGAGGACAGCTCTGTGGTGGTTCACAGTTGTAGAATTCCTTCTCTAGGAAGCTTCTCTAGGTTCATCTACCCACTGGTTCCATCTTCTTTGCCACTTTCCCTTTCCAAGTCCTTAAGGAACAGTTGTACTAGTTACAGCTAATGACACATCTGGTAGCCTTGTCTCGTTTTTCAAATCATAACTGTTCTTGACAGCCAGGTCCCCATTAGTTCTTTAGTCTATACACTAAGATTTAAAAAGAGTTCATAGCATCCTGGGGTTCTATCTTGACATGTTGACTCTTGAATGACTCTTTTGGGTGCTCCTGGAGCTCATCCTTACATGGAGAAGGAGGCCCACAGTTGAGTCATTCCAGATGCATGCAAGATGGGCAGTGTGCCTGCCCAAGGACTGCACTTGCTTGGCTCAGACACTTTGTGTGGACAGACTGTGGTGTTTATGAACTGCTGCCACATAGGTGTTTTGTCTGTTCCTCACCAGAGTCCTGTGTGGGGTGCCTGCGTGGCTTAGTTGGTTAAGTATCTGCCACCTTTGGGGCAGGTCATGGTCTCAGGGTCCTAGGATCAAGCCCCTCGTCGGGCGCCCTGCTTGCAGGAGTCTGCTTCTCCCTCTCCTCCCTGCTTCGTGCTCTCTCACTATCTCTCTCTCTCTCTTAAATAAATAAATAAATAAATAAACAAACAAACAAACAAACAAAATATTTAAAAAGACAAACAAAACAAAAACAAGGTCCTATGTGCCCAGTGATATGTTATCCTCGTTTCCCAGATAAGGAAGCAGCCCATCAAGACTAATGGAATTGCTCAAATTGCCACAACCTTTTAAGTGGCGAAGCCAGGATTTAGACTCAGTTCTTTTGATTCCAAATCGTGCATTATTTCCTGGTACTACATGTCTCTTCCTTATGAATCAACATAGGCAGAGTGAGGGGATGACATCCCAGTCAGGCTTAGCTCCACACCCTGCTTCTCGTGGTCTCGTGGCCCTCTCCCAGCTGCTCATGGACAGTTCTACTCACTGGTGGGCTGCTGTAGAGGTCATCTGATCGACTCTTAACACTGGTGAATGTAGATGAAGAACCCAAGGCTCAGAGAGGCCGAACCACTTTCCAAAGCTACACAACAGGACTGAGACTAGAACCTGGATCTCTGGCCTCCCCACTCAGGCCTTTGTCTACGATAGACTCTACTGTAGAAAGCTTTGTGCTTTCTCCTGACAAGATTATCTTCAGGTGTTGGGAGTAAGACCAGGGAGTAGTTAAAATGACAGTGAAAGTATTTCATAGCTGAACTAACACGTTCAGGGAAGCTCCTGAGCCTGGATGCTCTAGCCTCTGGGTCTGGAATTAAATTGCTGAGTGGAGGCCTTCAACAAGTGGTCAGCCGCTGGGTAGCCTGAGGGCTCAGGGCCAATCTCCTGAGTTCACATGTAAACTATAAGCAGGGAGGAGCAGTGAACAGCATCTGTGGGCCAGTCCTGCTCTGAGATACACGATAAGGGGAGACCTCTCAGGACTTTTGTGCATCGTGGAAGTTGGTGCTCCCAGAATGTTGGCCCAGCTCATCCACCGATAATCCACTGATTATCTATCCACTGGTATAATCCATGTTGCTTTAACTGACTCCCAAGCCAAATGGAATCTGGAAACCAATATGATATGAAGGAAAAAGCACAAACATTTCAGACCCACAGCCTTCTAGGGGCATGCTGCTTCAGATGACTGTCACCCGCACACCTTTGTTATTTTCAAACCAAGATACGTGCCCTTTCTGCTTTGGTCTCAAATTCCACTTTAATACTTAACAAGCTTCTCTCAGGAACTCCCTGAGACTACAGCGACATTGAGTGTGACCTCTCTAACTCACAGGACAGCTAATGGGATTTACTACTGAAGACCAGAATTTAGGTCCAGTCTCTCTCTTGAATAGTAGAGCTTGTTTGTCATACTTGCTGATTATCCTGAATGTTTGCTCATTCTTCAAACTATACTCATTTCAGTAGTTGAACTTGTTCAAATTGGATGGATGATTTGTGGCAAAACATCCCACTGCTTAGAAAAGTGGTAATGATCACAATTTGTTTGGTGGCTTTCTGCTGACTTCTTCACTGGTTCCCTTCATGTGCTTGGAGAGTTCCAAGATGAGGGGCTTTGGATCCATCTCTCACATCTGGTATAGATTCCTAGGGCCTTCCCTTCCAGACTAGGAGCACCATCCAGACAAAATCAGATACTCCTAAATTTTCATATCTCCATCTGCTTCAGAGTATTTGATAAATATTTGTTCATCAGCCAATGAGATGATGAGAATTTAGTCATATCTCAGGGCAAATGGAATCTGATTTAGCTTTCCATGGAAAGTAGCCTAAGTAAATTAGCTATGGCAAACTGCTTTCCACTGTGATCCCTCATCTTTCATCCAAGGTGCCTGATTCCCCCATCATCTCCTGCTTCTTATTTTTCAGAATATCCCTTGGATCATGCCTTCCTAGAGCTTTCTGGAGGGGCCTGAAGCAGAACCAGGGGCACTTCTGAGGTTTGCCAGTCTCTGGTCTGTTCGGAAGGGTAGGGATTAGAATCTTTCCTCTTCTGAGGTGTTGGAGTCTTGGGAATTCTGTGATCTCAACCTGTGAGCTTGGGCAAGGCATTGTTCCCCTCAACCTCAAATTTCTCCACCTAAAAAGTCAGTCTGACTTCTGACCAGTTTCC
Source organism: Canis lupus dingo (assembly GCF_003254725.2). Taxonomy (NCBI): domain Eukaryota; kingdom Metazoa; phylum Chordata; class Mammalia; order Carnivora; family Canidae; genus Canis; species Canis lupus. Next base: position 61,942,602 of record NC_064259.1, on the reverse strand, counting down.
TTTAGGCCCCTCCTTCCCAGGGCCCCTCTCTAGACAGAGAGAAGGGAGAAATGAGGGTCAGAGGCAGTGGCAGGGAAGAAACTTAGGTAGGATGACAAGAATCAAGGGCCCCTGAGAAAAGAGCCCAGAAACTCTTATATCTCTCTGTGTGTTAGCCGTAGGCTCCTGAGAGGCATTTTGGTAACTTTTCTTTCTCAAGAGCATTTCCCCTTGCCACTTCAGCTTGTTGTGGAGAAAGAGGGAGAGATTTAGCAGAAGGCTGGACAAAGTTATTGGAGAAGGACAATCGTCATATAGTTTCACTTATATGTGTAATATAAGAAATATGAAAAGGACCAAAAGGGAAGGGGGGGTGTGGAAACTGAATGGTGAAAAATCAGACAGGGAGAAACCATGAGAGACTGTTAACTCTGGGAAACAAACAGGGTTGCTGAAGGGGAGGTGGATGATGGGATGGGATAATTGGGTGATGGGCACTAAGGTAGGCATGTGATGTGATGAGCACTGGGTGTTATATTGTATGTTGGCAAATTGAATTTGAATAAATAAAAAAATTAAAAAAAGATTCTGTTTCTTAGCTGCTTATCTCACTGTTTTTTCCCCTTTGTTTTGTCCCGATATATATATATATATATATATATATATATATATATATATATATATATATAAACTTTATTGGAGTTCAATTTGCCAACATATAATATAACATCCAGTGCTCATCCTGTCAAGTGCCCCCATCAGTGCCCATCACCCAGTCACCCCAGCCCCCTGCCCACCTCCCCTTCCACTACCCCTTGTTTTTTTTCCCAGAATTAGGAGTCTCTCATGTTCTGTCTCCCTCTCTGAGATTTCCCACTCATTTTCTCTCCTTTCCCCTTTAATCCCTTTCACTATGTTTTTATATATTTTTTTTATATTCCCCATATGAATGAGACCATATGATGATTGTCCTTACTTCACTCAGCATAATACCCTCCAGTTCCAACCACATCGAAGCAAATGATGGGTATTTGTTGTTTCTAATGGCTGAGGAATATTCCATGGATACATAGACCACATCTTCTTTATCCATCCATCTTTTGATGGACACCGAGGCTCCTTCCACAGTTTAGCTATTGTGGACATTGCTGCTATAAACATTGGGGTGCAGGTGTCCCGGCGTTTCATTGCATCTGTATCTTTGGGGTAAATCCCCAATAGTGCAATTGCTGAGTCGTAGGGCAGGTCTATTTTTAACTCTTTGAGGAACCTCCACACAGTTTTCCAGAGTGGCTGCACCAGTTCACATTCCCACCAACAGTGCAAGAGGGTTCCCTTTTCTCCGCATCGTCTCCAACATTTGTGGTTTCCTGCCTTGTTAATTTTCCCCATTCTCACTGGTGTGAGGTGGGATCTCATTGTGGTTTTGATTTGTATTTCCCTGATGGCAAGGGACGCGGATCATTTCCTCATGTGCTTCTTGGCCATGTCTAGGTCTTCCTCTGTGAGATTTCTGTTCATATCTTTTGCCCATTTCATGATTGGACTGTTTCTTTGTTGTTGAGTTTAATAAGTTGTGTATAGATCTTGGAGACTAGCCCTTTATCTGATATGTCATTTGTTTTGTTTCTCAAATTCCACATATGAGGAAATCATATGGTATTTTTGTCTTTCTCCGGCTGAATTATTTCACTTAACATTGTACTTTTTATCTCCATCTACATGTTGCAAATCTTTTAGTGTGTATGTGGGAGAGTAGGGGGGAGGGACAGAGAAGGAATCAGCACTTTAGTGGGGCATTTGGAAAATAAGTCCTTAGGATGCTTGAGTAAATTGGTAGCCAAGCATCTGAGGGACAAGGAGATGCAGAGAAAAGAAGCCACTGGATAAGCCTCCTTGGAAGAAGGGTTTTAAGTTAGGATTGGAAAATAGTGGAAACTATAGATAGGTTTCTCCAGATTTGGGTTTTGGCTTTCATATTACCTTTATGTGTATGTGGCTGAGTGTGCATGTGTGATGTGTGTACACATGTATGATGTAGATGTGCCAAGTGTGATGCATGTACACATATCTATATGTACATATTATATGTGTATACATGTCGATGTGTGTATGATGCAAGTAGATGTGTGATGTGTATATATATGTCCACGTGTACATGTTATATGTGCATGTGTGTGTGTATACATGTATCTCTCTCCTTCCACAGATGTCAGTATCACTGCTCAAGTCAGACTTTTCCCAAAGAACCTGTTCCCTTTCTCCTAGGAATCCTGGCCCTGGAATTGCTATTCACCAGCCCTCAGTCTCCACAGTAACTGTATTTTTAAAGAAGGTTTTATTTATTTATTTGACAGAGAGAGAGAAAGAGAGAAAGAGGACATGAGCAGGGGGGAAGGGTAGGGGCAGAAGCAGACTCCCCTGCTGAGCAGGAAGCCCAACTCAGCACTTGATCCCAGGACCCTGAGACCATGACCTGAGCTGAAGGCAGGCTTAACTGAATGAGTCACTCAAGCGCCCCCACAATAACTATATTGTGTGTGGATCTGGCCCACCTCATTTTCCATGACTTGTGTCTCTAGCCATGGTAGTAGATTTGCTGCAATTAGGCCATTCTTTAGCTAAAAGTTTTCAGTGTCCCTACATCAGAATGAAGCCCAGATTTCTTAGTCCAAAGGGCTTTTTGTGGTTCAGTACTGCCCACATCTGACTGTTCTCTTATAGAAGCATTTTGCTCTAGACAAACCCATCAACCCTCTCCCCCACTGAATTGGCTATGTTTAATGCCTTTGTATATCTTCTTGTGCTTTTCCTGCATCGGTTAATCCACCCTTTCCTTGATTTGTCTCTTATTTTCCATTTATTTTTTATTTATTTATTTTTTTATTTTCCATTTAATATTCTATTAGACATCACCCCACCCCTCTACCCTTGCTCAACACTCCACCTGATTGAGAGAGCACCTATCTGCAGCACAGTAATCCTGCCCCTACCAGACTGGGGACTCCTTGCAGGGTTGCTGAGTCTTATTTACTATCCTGCATCTCAAGCATCCGCACATGCCTGGCATAGCCTGTAGTGGATGCTGGTAGAATGGAGGAATGTATAATGGACTCCACATCTGCCCACATCTGGAATTGTCAGTGGCCTGGATATTGTGTGTTAGCCTGGGCGGGGAGCATATTTAGTCTCTGTCCTATTTTCACTTCCCTGACAAGATTGTTTGCTTCTGGAGGGCAAGGGTGGCATCGCAGCTCTTAGTAAACCAGGAGTAAACCATAGTAAACCTATGGACATACCAGGCACTGAATCAATGTTTATTGAAGGGAAAGAAAAAAGAAAGAAGGAAGTGGAGAACAGAAGGTGAAAGAAAGAAAAGAAAGGTAGGAAGGGCAGGCGAATTATTGGAGGTTTTGTAGCACTGCTACCATGAGTCTGGCCAGAATACTGGCTTTCTCTTTCATCCCAAATTTGTTTTTTTTTATCTTATTCTGGCAACTGCATGAAATTGTAAGACCCATTTGGCCCCCTTAAAAGGAGATAATCAGACATTACATCATTTTAGAAGTTCTCTGAAGGTTTTTAGTAGTTTTCTGAATTATTGCTGTGGTTTCATTTCAATATGATTGATGTTAATATCTGATTAAATTATTTGTGATATTTAATTGCTCTCCATGATTAATTAAAACATTTTACTCCTCATAATCATTTCTGGATCCTGTATGGATTACAGAGGAGCTACATAAAATGAGGTGTGCTTTCTACCGATGAATCACAAACATTCCTTATTGTAATAGCTATGTATGACCCCGCCCCCACCTTATAAAACTATTGATATTTGTTCTAGACCATGTATTCGATTCCTGAGTTATTCCCTTAAATAGTTGTGGAACCTGGGGCAAGTCACTTGACCTTACCTTAAAGTAAGGTATAGAGTATTATCAACCTCACAATTATTGGATTAGTATATAAGAGAACCAGATTTTAACACTGGACCATAGATAGAACATTTCTAATCGAGGGGAAAAGATTAGGAAACAATCTGGGAATATGATTACTTATTTTATTTGAGCATTGAGAATGAAGAGAAAAAGCAAGCAATTTCTCCACATCCCTCCCTCTAAAAAATGAAAATGACTTGTTCATGTTTCAGATTGTGGATGTAAGTAGAAAACATTTATTAGACATATGTAAGTATGTAACTGGGTGATAATTTACAAAAGGAATAGATAAATGTTATTAAAATGTTACTTTTGGGACATGGGGCTCTTGATCTTAGGGTTGTGAGTTTGAGCCCCACATTAGGGGTAGACTTTAGTAAAAACAGAAGCAGCCAAAAAAAAAAGTCACTTTGACCTTTAAAAAGATCCTAATTGGTTTAATATTTTTATTCATTTGCTAATTTGGATAAATTGTCAAAGTAAAACTTTACTTTAACCATCTCTTCATGCCATGAATAAAATACAAAGGTCATAGCTTTATAACATGTGAAATATTTTCTAGAAATATTTGTCTATACTTTTCCACTATTTTTAATGTGTATTAGAACAAACACTTCAGATTTATGATTTTTATGGATATTATTGCTTAGGATGAGGCAAAAGAAAGTAATACTGTGGTAATATACCTTTTAAAATAAATTTGGCTAACTGAAAATAGTGAGTGGATCTGAAGAAAACTATTAATAATGCAGGGATTATTAATACAGTATTAATAGTGCATGTATATGGAAAAATCTGTAAAGGGGGTATGTGAATTACTGAGGTTTTGGAAGCCCTAGATTACAGCATGGGCCGTGCTGTTTTCCTTCCTAGGATTCCAAACATCTTCCTGGAAAATACAGACTGTGGTGTGGGAGTCAGGCCTCAGGTTCAGCTGAGAGTGGGAGAGGCTCCATTGTGACAGCAGGCCCAGCTCCATCCTGCCCACACAGCATGGACCTGGGTGACACCAGGACTCAGGAGCTAACCCAGAGCACTGCCTTCAGGGGCAGGCCGGAGTCACCCTCAACTAGGCAATGTGTCCTGTGAGGTGAGCCCCACTCTTCCCTTCGGAGCCCCCAGCCTCTTCTATTTTGTACCCAGGTTATTATCAGAAATAGTCTCTAGTTTGTGGCAAGACTTTGGTGACTGAACAGGTGTCAGGAGACATGGGGCAGAATCCTGGTTCCACCCTTCACTAGCCATGGCACCATTTGTACATTATTATTTCACCTTTCTGAACCTACATCTCTATGTGTCAAATGGCTTTGGCCTGCCTATATTTTGAGGGTGTTGTGAGGATTAAACGAGGTCTACTATCTGGAAAAGCTATTGGAGAATAATAGATGTTTGATTAAATGACAAACTCAAGGAAAGATTGTACGATCCATTTAAACTAGAGTATAGACATCTGATATTAGTTTGCAGTGAGTCTCCAACTAGGAGGCACAAAGTTTGTAAAGGTCAGAATTACAGTTGAAAGGATGAAGCTCTTATGGTAAAATGTCAGGTATCATTGAGGAGGTGAGGGTGGAGAGGTGATCAGGGGAAATCTTTCCAGGGGAGATTTCTCCAGTGAGGTTGCATTCTCTTTGGCTAATGTTGGGTTAGGGGTCTGGCTGGCCTCATCCCTTTTGTCCAATTTTCTCCCATATTCTTCTTGAGTTACCCATTCACTACTTAATACTATTATTACCAATGTTGACAACTACCATTTGTTGAACACTTACTATGTGACAAGCACTATGTTAAATATTCTAGTGTCTCTTCATTTAAACTTTACCACATACTTGCTGTGAGACTATTACCCACATTTTATAATGACAAAAGTGTGGTCTGAGGAGCTGATGAAAATGTCCACAGTCACACGTTCAAAAGTAACTGAGCCACAATTGCAGGCAGGCCTGTCTGACTCCAAAGCTCATGCTCTTCAAGTTCTGCTATCTTGTGCGCAACAAGTCAGCATTGACGATCAGCATCAGCATTCTGAGAGCTGTCTACTTGTCACTCTTTACTCTAGACAGACATAAAACACACACACACACACACACACACACACACAAATCCCCTTCTGGACCAAGACCTTTGAGGAACCCAGAAACTTCAGAACTTTTGGAAGCTGGAATGAAACCTAACTTATTAAGCTTCCATGACAGAATGAGAGGCATTATTGTGGTTCTCTTCCGCAAGGGATGTCCAAGCATTGGGATCCCAAGCCAACCTTGCTTTGGGCTGGATGGAAAGGAGGTTTTCAGTCAAGCCAGAGAATATACAATCCAAAAGGCCTCTTCCTACACTACGCTATGTGCCCCCTTTCTGAGTCCCTAAAATGATCTGAGCTTATTATATTTTTAAAAACCACTTGCCATATTGTGTTTACATCATGTGTTAATGTCTGTCTCCCTTGCTGTGCTAAGAACTTCAGGATAGAACTGAAACTTACTGATCATCCAACTTCTAGTACTTAGCCCAGTGTCTGTCATGCAGTGATGCCCTGTAGATATGGAGAAATATCATAAACAAGGTAATTGTACTCAGTAGGGAATAGGTAAGCGACATTTGAGAAAAAAGGAAGGGGAAAGAGTAATGATTTTAGGAGATACTTGGCATTTGTGTCTCTAGAAGGATACTATTTTATCAGAAGTGGAGTTTGTCACAGTGAGTAGGTCACTCAGCCCTGGTTGGGAGTCCTTAGTGATGCCACTACCATCACCATTCGTTATCATTACCACTTAAGACTTGGCTACAGACAATATGTATGGATGCCACACTTGACTCTGAGCCTTGCTCAGTTAAGTGTCTGATCTTGGAGAGCTAATAATCTCAGAGGAAGGCACCAAAAAGAGGTGAGAGCCGGTTGATGGTAATTGCTGCCTACTGTGCTGCCTATTGTGCCTAATCCCCCAGGAAATCAAATGTGAGACAATGGAGGTGGTTCAGCCAAACTCCTGGCTGATGGAGATGGAATTAACTTGGATTGAGTCCAATTAACTTGCTGCCTTTGCTGCAATGAGTCTCAGAAATGCCACTGAGTTCCAGAGATGCCATGGGTGTTGTGGCTGTTCTATTTACACAGGATGTTATAAGCATCCTGTTTTTCTTAAAATAAATTGTGTTCTGATTCCTGAACCTAATTGCTTACCATGGTATCTGTGGCAGAACAGGCCAAGTGTCCCTCAAGAGGGCTCCATGTCTGTGGGGGTGTTAAGCCAGGTGTGGCTGGTGGGGCATTGCCACCACCACTGAAATGTGGCCTCACACTCCTATCTGTTGACCACTCCCCATAGGGAATGGCAAGTAGTTGAGCCAGGCTCTGACAGGTCTGGCCAAGGCTATCCCAGTAGGCTAAGGGAGACCTGAAGCACCTGCCTTGGTGGGCTTAACTTTACTTTCTACTCTCTTCCCATTTTTCTTTCTCTCAAATGCACACAGAAGTTGCCATCCTGGACAAACCCAAAATGAAGTGGATGTGGAAGGCTGAGATCCAGAACAAACTACTGTGACTGGAAAGGAGAAAGTACTATCCTACAGACCACTCTTCCCCAGGAAATATCATCTCCTTTTCTGCTTTCACTCCAATCCATGTGCTTTCCCCTCTACATGTCCTGCCAAATGGCAGCAGCAAAGTGGGGAGGGACTTTGGTCTCAGTAGCCAGGTCCCCTATGCCACCACCACCGTTACCACTGCTACTGCTACTGCTACCATGATCCATTCTCACCCCTACCACCATTAGCACCACCATCACCATCACTACTCATTTTCACCACCACCATTACAACTAGTATGGGGAAGAGAAGACTTGGGGGTTGATGAATAGTCATCTTTGAATGATTAAAAGGCTATAAAAGAATAGTTAAAGTTACTAAGGATGGGTAAAAAAGTAAAGTTAGAAAAAAGGGCAGAAATTAAGAGGAATTATTTTTTCGTGGTGCCTCCGAGGCAGTAGGCCACTTCAGGATGAAGCTGAACATCTCTTTCCCAGCCACTGGCTGCCAGAAACTCATTGAAGATGCCAAGCATCTCCTAAAATCATTACTCTTTCCCCTTCCTTTTTTCTCAAATGTCGCTTACCTATTCCCTACTGAGTACAATTACCTTGTTTATGATATTTCTCCATATCTACAGGGCATCACTGCATGACAGACACTGGGCTAAGTACTAGAAGTTGGATGATCAGTAAGTTTCAGTTCTATCCTGAAGTTCTTAGCACAGCAAGGGAGACAGACATTAACACATGATGTAAACACAATATGGCAAGTGGTTTTTAAAAATATAATAAGCTCAGATCATTTTAGGGACTCAGAAAGGGGGCACATAACGTAGTGTAGGAAGAGGCCTTTTGGATTGTATACTCTCTGGCTTGACTGAAAACCTCCTTTCCATCCAGCCCAAAGCAAGGTTGGCTTGGGATCCCAATGCTTGGACATCCCTTGCGGAAGAGAACCACAATAATGCCTCTCATTCTGTCATGGAAGCTTAATAAGTTAGGTTTCATTCCAGCTTCCAAAAGTTCTGAAGTTTCTGGGTTCCTCAAAGGTCTTGGTCCAGAAGGGGATTTGTGTGTGTGTGTGTGTGTGTGTGTGTGTGTGTGTTTTATGTCTGTCTAGAGTAAAGAGTGACAAGTAGACAGCTCTCAGAATGCTGATGCTGATCGTCAATGCTGACTTGTTGCGCACAAGATAGCAGAACTTGAAGAGCATGAGCTTTGGAGTCAGACAGGCCTGCCTGCAATTGTGGCTCAGTTACTTTTGAACGTGTGACTGTGGACATTTTCATCAGCTCCTCAGACCACACTTTTGTCATTATAAAATGTGGGTAATAGTCTCACAGCAAGTATGTGGTAAAGTTTAAATGAAGAGACACTAGAATATTTAACATAGTGCTTGTCACATAGTAAGTGTTCAACAAATGGTAGTTGTCAACATTGGTAATAATAGTATTAAGTAGTGAATGGGTAACTCAAGAAGAATATGGGAGAAAATTGGACAAAAGGGATGAGGCCAGCCAGACCCCTAACCCAACATTAGCCAAAGAGAATGCAACCTCACTGGAGAAATCTCCCCTGGAAAGATTTCCCCTGATCACCTCTCCACCCTCACCTCCTCAATGATACCTGACATTTTACCATAAGAGCTTCATCCTTTCAACTGTAATTCTGACCTTTACAAACTTTGTGCCTCCTAGTTGGAGACTCACTGCAAACTAATATCAGATGTCTATACTCTAGTTTAAATGGATCGTACAATCTTTCCTTGAGTTTGAAGTAGATGATGAGCACAAACTGCGTACCTTTTTTTTATGAGTAGCGTATGGCCACAGAAGTTGCTGCTGATGCTCTGGGCAAGGAATGGAAGGGTTACGCGGTCTGAATCAGTGGTGGCAATGACAAACAAGGCTTTCCCATGAAGCAGGGTGTCTTGACCCATGGCCATGTCCGCCTCCTGCTGAGTAAGGGGCATTCCTGCTACCGACCCAGGAGGACTGGAGAAAGGAAGCACAAATCTGTTCGGGGTTGCATTGTGGATGCCAATCTCAGTGTTTTCAATTTGGTTATTATGAATAACGGGGAGAGGATATTCCTGGACTCACTAATACTACTGTGCCTCATTGCCTGGGGTCCAAAAGAGCCAGCCAGCAGAATCTGAAAGCTTTTTAATCTGTCAAAAGAAGATGGTGTCCACCAGTATGTTGTTAGAAAGCCCCTAAACAAAGAAGGTGAGAAACAGAACCAAAGCACCCAAGATTCAGCATCTTGTTACTCCACGTGTCCTCCAACACAAACCTCAGCATATTGCTTTGAAGAAACAGCATACTAAGAAAAATAAAGAAGAGGCTGCAGAATATGCTAAACTTTTGGCCAAGAGAATGAAGGAGGCCAAAGAAAAACACCAGGGACAGATTGCCAAGAGACGGAGGCCGTCCTCTCGAGAGCTTCTACCTTGAAGTCTGAGTCCAGTCAAAAATGTTCTAAGAGTGACAAAATAAATAAGATCAGATTTTTAAAAAAAGGAATTAGAATTGCATTTGGGTGAATATAAGCAATGTGTTTCATGGAGCTAACGCAAACAAGAAGGGTGAGAAGATTGATGAAAAAAGGTGATGAGTAATTTGCAGCATGTGAGTTTATTTGCCTAAGATGACAACCAGCCAGAGTGGACCAGTAGGTGACCTTGTAGCCACTTATTAATGCTTGGACCCCCTCTAAGGAATTCCTTAAGAATGGCAATGTAAGCCATACATCATCAATCCTTTTAAGATTAGGGAACTCATTTAATTTGATGTAGCTAGTTCCTTCTAGCTATTTTTATTTTATGAGTTTCTAATACTAAAAAACACTGTCTTTTCAAAAGTTTTTAAAAATTTTATTTATTTTTTCTTTCTTTTTCTCTTTTATTTATTTATTTTTGTATATTTTTCATTGGAGTTCGATTTGTCAACATATGGTATAACGCCCAGTGCTCATCCCGTCAAGTGCCCCCCTCAGTGCCCATCACCCAGTCACCCCATCCCCCTGCCCACCCCCCTTCTACTACCCCTTGTTCATTTCCCAGAGTTAGGAGTCTCTCATGTTCTGTCTCCCTCTCTGATTTTTCCCACTTGTTTTTTCTCCCTTCCCCTTTATTCCCTTTCACTAGTTTTTATATTCCCCAAATGAATGAAACCATACAATGTTTGTCCTTCTCCGATTGACTTATTTCACTCAGCATAATACCCTCCAGTTCCATCCACGTCGAAGCAAGTGGTGGGTATTTGTCATTTCTAATAGCTGAGGAATATTCCATTGGATACATAGACCACAGCTTCTTTATCCATTCATCTGTCAAAGGACACTGAGGCTCCTTCCACAGTTTGGCTACTGTGGACATTGCTGCTAGAGACATCGGGGTGCAGGTGTCCTGCCGTTTCACTGCATCTGTATGTTTGAGGTGAATTCATTTTACCAATTGCTGGGTCATAGAATAGCTCTATTTTTAACTCCTTGAGGAAACTCTACACAGTTTTCCAGAGTGGCTGTAAAATTTAGATCAGGTAAAATTTTTCCTGGTCATCATTCCCAATCCTTGTGCCAAGATCTTGTTGTCTTGCACAGACAACCAGTGTTATTATTCAGAACAATTTTTTTTAGCAGATCATTTCCTTGTCTTTATGTACATATTCAGGAACAATATAATATTGCATTGTGTGTACATTTGTGTGTACACATACTCTTCGTGTCTGTCTGACTCTTGTTTTTTTTTTTTTTTTTTTCCATTCAACAATAGATTAGTAGACTAGGGAAGAGGATAAACTCTGGGGCCAGACTGCATGGATTCAAATCACAGCTTTGTCATTTGTTATTTGTATGCTCTAAATTATTGAACCTCCCTTAGCTTCAGTCTCTTCCTTTGTTAATTAGTATTATAGTATACCTATATCTATTAGGTTCATGTGTGGATTAAATGAGTTAATTTATCTAAGCACTCAGGTCAGCACCCTGTACATATTGTAGAAGAGTGTTAAGTCACATTGTTGCTTGTCACTATTCCTTAGTAATGCGTTGGTTCTGCCACAGTCTATTTAGCCATTTTTAAATTGATGGCCATACATTGCTTTGATTTTCATTCTTGCAAACAAAACTTCTATGCATATTATATATGCTTCCTTAAACACAGAAACAATAGTTTCTCAAAGGTAGAAAGGATATAACATTGCTGCATTTATTATTTTAAGGGCTTTTTAAAGAAAAATATAATGAATAGATATCTGCCTTCTGTTTTTTCCACCTGCTGGTTTTAGTTCTTACTCCCTTGGGCAGCCTGAACCATATAACAACTCTAAAGTAGTAGACCCCAGTGGTTAGGACTTACAACCTCAGGTTCAGATCATCTTTGAGGGAGAGGGGGTCACATTTTAGGGGAACTTACTAAGCATTTATATACAATAATTCACTTAATTACTATGATGTAGGTGCCATGACTATCCCCACTTTAGTTATGAGGAAATGGAGGCAAAATTACTCAGGGTCACACAACTGTAATGGTGGATACTTCGTATAGGTGTGAACATTGAATCAGTCCATATAAGGTTTCTTAATATATTGCTCAACAAATAGAAAACATCCAATCAATGTTACCATTATTATAGAGTTAATTGGTGATTATTAGGGCTATAGAATTATTATTACTACCATTACCCTTACTAACCTCAGACTGTGATAAAGATTATCTCCAGAAGTTCATTTCGTTTGCCTGAACAAAATAGTATGAAACTGTGGTATCAAGCCTTGGTTCGCCAATCTTTTTTATTCTTTCCCATAGCCGCAAACAGCATTCTTAAACTTTGAGAGAGTTGCCATAAAGCACCCTGATGTTTGCCCACAGGTAAGATATATGTGCATATAGTTAAATGCAAATTTGGATGCACATAAGTTCTCATTTGTGATGGGGGCCTGAGTTGTGCTGGATGCCCAGGAGAGAGTAATGGGGGGCCTGTACCTGGCCCTTGAGGAGGACAGTGGGCCGGCTTGAGATGCTGGAATGTTGGAAGCAGATTATAGAAAGAATTCCCTTCTGGAGAGAATGATATCCATGGATGCACTGAGCACTACTCTGGGATAGAACCTGAGAAACCACAATGAAGAAGATAAAGCCCCTACCCTGCAGGGCTTACATGGTAGTCTGGAGGACAGACATATTGCTGAACATTTGCACCACAGGGTGACACACAGGGACACACTCTAGAAGCACTATATAGTATGGTAGGGTCTTCCTGGCCCTAGGATCCTTCAGAATAAGTCATAGGGATGAAAGGGTGGGTGGGAATCTGAGGCAGAGGGAGAGGCATGCATGAAGGCATGGATGTAACCGAGTAGGGAGTGTGCAGGCCCCTGCAAGGCCTACGAAGGATGGATCTGTGGTGCAGTGCATGTGAAGAGGAAGGGGTAAGGCATCACAAATAGGTCTGAAAGCCATGTTAAGGGTTTTTTGTTTTGTTTTGTTTTGTTTTTTTTTACTTTTAAAGGATATGGGCAGCCACCAAAGACTTTTTTAGAAAGGAAAGAAACATGATTAGATCTTAACTGTACAAGCTGTTCCTTCAAATAGTGGTACCTGAGGAAAAGTTGAGCTGCCTTGAGATGAGAGCAGGCTTGTGGGGGAGAGAGCACAGCGGGGAGGGGGTCCAGGCAGGGGCTGCAGTGGCCTCAGGAAATGTTGGAAGGTGGATCTTGTAACCATGACTAAGTTTGACTGACTACACGGGCCTATCTGATAATCTCACATGGAATGAACAAATAAATCATCAAATATTTTTGCCCTGACTAGTAGTCACAGAGTTGTTTCATTTAACCTTCAAAATAACTTGTGATTTTGGCATCATTATTATTCCCTCCTGACTGTGAGTAAATGAAGCCTCAGGGAAGTCAAGGAAGTGGCTTCAAACCCCATAGTATATGAGTGCTAGTGTTCATTTGGTACAACACAGCACTTCTTTGCTGCCAGGAGCATCACCAGAGGCCAGGGAAGAGAGTACAGTTTGTTATGCTGAGTTCCCGATTGTAGCATAATCTGTGTGGCTGCAGAAATCATCAGTACCCAAAGATGACTCATTCTGTGGTAAAGTGGCCCCACAGGGCCCCATCTGGTATGTGAGATGGCCAAATGTCTTGCTGAGGAAGAGGGGTAAAGGAGACCCAAAGAGATACATATTCTCCAGGTGGTTCCCTCCTTCAGGGTGGAGGCATCAGGTAAGACCTCCACGTTGTCCCGTGACTTTCATCACGAGAGAATGACTGGATCAGCACAAATCCATCATTGATTCTAGAAAAACTGCTCCCAGGACATGCCTGACTCTGCCAACAGAACTCAGCAGGGTGGTTTGGCAACGTGGCCCCTCAGGTCCTGCCTTTCTTCTGCAATGTTTTGATGACAAGAGAAAGGGATTTCATAAGTGCTCAGCTGTAAGAATAAGTGGGTGGAGGGGGCTATGGTGAAATGGGGTACAACCCCTCCCTACCCTGCAAGGCTTTCTGCTGCATCAGGACCTTGGATCTTGGCAGCTGTGTAGACAGTCATACCTTTGAGTTCAGGAAATTGGGATGCCTTTTCACACTTTAATTCTTTGGTTCTTCAGATACAGGCATACCTCATTTTATTGTACTGTGCTTTATTATGATTTGCAGACATTTATTTTTAATACATTTTAAAAGATATTTTTAAATTTTTGTTATTTAAGAGAGAGTGAGTTGAAGAGAGAGAAAAGAGAGAGAGTGAGCAAGCACAAGAACAGAGGGAGAGAGAGAAGCAGACTCCCTGCTGAGCAGAGAGCCTGATTTAGGGCTCAATCCCAGGACTCTGAGATCATGACCTGAGCCAAAGGCAGATGCTTAACTGACTCAGCCACTCAGGTACTCCTGTATTCTTAAAAAATTGAAAGTTTGTGGCAACTCTGCATGGAACAAATCTATTGGTACCATTTTCCCAACAGCATTTGATCAATTTGTGTCTCTGTGTCACATTTTGGTAATTCTCACAATATTTCAAACTTTTTCATATTACTATATTTATAATGATGATCCATAGTCAGTGATCTTTGGTGTTACTATTATAATTATTTTGGGACCTCACACACCACTTCCGTATAAGATGGCAAACTTAATCATAAATGTTGAATGTATTCTGACTTTTGTGTGTGCTCCATTGACCAGTCATTCCCCTGCCTCTCTCTTTCTCCTTGAAACTCACTATTCCTTGAGACACAAAGACATTAAATTAGGCCAATTAGTAACCTTACAATGGACCCTAAGTTTTTAAAGGAGAGTAAAAGTCACATGACCTTCATTTTAAATCAAAAGCTAGAAATGACTGAACTTAGTGAGGAAGGCATGTCAAAAGCCAAGACAGACCAGAAGCTAAGTCTCTAGAGGTAAACAGCCAAGTTGTGAATGCAAAGGGAAAGTTCTTTCTTTTTTTTTTTTAAAGGGAAAGTTCTTGAAGAAAAATAAAAGTGCTACTCCAGTGAACACACAAATGGTAAAAAAGCAAAAACTGCCTTTTTGCTGATATGGACAAAGTTTTAGTGATCAGATAGATCAAACCAGCCACAATACTCCCTTTTAAGGAGTATCAAAGCCTGATCCATAGTGAAGCCCTAACTCTATTCATTCCTGTGAAGTCTGAGAGAGATGAGGAAGCTGCAGAAGAAGAATCTGAAGCTAGCAGAGGTTGGTTCATGACATTCAAGTGCTGATGTCAAAGCTGCAAAGTTATCCAGATGATCTAGCTAAGATCATCAGTGAAGGTGGCTACACTAAACAACAGGTTTTCAGTGTAGATGGAACAGCCTTGTGTTAGAAGATATCACCTGAAGTCAGTGCCTGGCTTCAAAGCTTCAAAGGACAGGCTGACACTCTTGTTAGAGGCAAATCTACTTGGTGACTTACAGTTGAAGCCAATGGTCACTGACCATTCCAAAAGCTCTAGAGCTCTCAAGAATTACACTAAATCTACTCTGCCCATGCTCTAGAAATGGCACAATAGAGCCTAAACGACAGCACATCGGTTTACAAAATAGTTTACTGAATATTTTAAGCCCAATAATGAGACCTATTGCTCAGAAAAAAAGGTTCCTTTGAAAGTATTACTGCTCATTGACAATGTTCCTGGTCACCCAAGAACTCTGATGGTGATATACAACAATATTAATATTATTTTCATGCCTGCTAACACACCATCCATTCTGCAGACTATGGATCAAAGAGTAATTTTGACTTTCAAGTCTTACTATTGAAGAAATACATTTCATATGGCCATAGCTGCCATAGATTCCTCTGATGCATCTGGGCAAAGTCAATTGGAAACCTTCTGGAAAGGATTCGCCATTAAGAAAAATTCATGATTCATGATATTCAAAATATCAACATTAATAGTTTGGAAGAAGTTGATTCCAACACTCATGAATGACCTTGAAGGGTTCAAGACTTCAGTGGACGAAGTAATGTAGGTGTGGTAGAAACAGCAAGAGAATGAGAACTAGAAGTAGAACCTGAAAATGGGACTGAATTGCTACTATTTCATGACCAGACTTGAAGGGATGAGGAGCTGCTTCTTAGAGAAAGTGGTTATTTGAGATGGAATCTACTCCTGGTGAAGATGCTGTGAAGACTGTCGAAATGACAACAAAGAACTTGGAATACTATATTAAATTAGTTGATCAAGCAGTGACAGGATTTGAGAAGGTTGACTTCTTTCAATTCTAAAAGAAATTCTGTGAGTAAAGTGCTATCAAACAGCATCCCATGCTGCAGAGAAATCGTTCATGAAAGGGAGTCAATCAATGGGGCAATTTCATTGTAGTCTTATTTTAAGAACTTGCCTCAGCCACCTCCACTTCTAGCAACCACCACCCTGATCAGTCAGCCGCCATCAACATAAAGGCAAAAAGATTTACAACTTGGTGAAAGCTCAGATGTTGGTTAGCATTTTTTAGAAGCAAAGTATTTTCTGTTTATTTTTTTAAAAGATTTTATTTGATTATTTGAAAGAGAGAAAGTGCATGTACATGCATGCACAAGCAAGATGGAGATAGTACACAAACAGGGGGGAGTGGCAGGCAGAGGGAGAGGGAGAAACAGACTCTGCACTGAGCAGGGAGCCTAATATAGGGCTCAGTCCCAGACCCTGGGATCATGTCCTAAGCTGAAGGCAGATGCTTAACCAACTGAGTCACCCAGGTGCCCAACAAAGTATTTTTAGTTAAGGTATACATATTGTTTTTTTTTTTAGACATGCTACTGAACACTTAAGCTATAGTATAGTGTCAACTTTTATATGTATTGGGAAACCAAAAATTCATCTGACTTGCTTTATTGCAATATTAACTTTATTGGAATGGTCTGGAACTGAACCCCAAAATTTTTAAAGGATTTCTGTGCCTTTATTTACCCTACACAATATGTCAGCTGCCTTGACAAGAGTTTTACAGCAAGGACCTAATTTTATCTCCACAACAACTCTGAGAAATATGTACCGATGTCTCCATTTAACAGATAAGAATATATCTTTATATATATATATATATATATATATATATATATATATATATATATATATGGTAACATGCATTACCGTGCATGTCCATTTGATGCCATGTCCACTGCTACTCCATGCACACAGACAGGTGCTGTTGTGGACACTGGGGAGACAGCAGAGAACAGGACCACAAGGGCCTGGTACAGGGTGCCAGGCAAGCTGCTCCTAAGATTGTGTGAGATTATCTGGACAAATGTGTTTGCTAGGCCATAAAGTGCTACATGCCTCAAGGACATCCTGGCAGGAATAAAGGCTTAGTACACTATAGAAGTTGGATAATACTATACTATTTGAATCAGAGATCATAGAAGACCTTCATGTGTCACCGTGCCACCACAGCCTTCAACTGGGAGGCTGGTGGTCTCGCCTTTCAGGGTCCTAGAAGTTAGAACATTATGCTGATTGCCCAATTTTCACAAACTATGAGGAGATATCCTCTCCACTCTACTCCTCATCCTCCACATGTTCTAGCTCCTTCCACAGTGCCTGTTCTGGGGAAGGATGCTCAGCAGAGAAGGGCCCAGACCCCTGATACTCCTCACCCTGGTGTGGAGTTGGGGACTCATCCTGCTCTGTTGATCTTGAATCCCTGCCTGGAATTGTGCTTGAAGGTCTGAGAAGCACAAACATATGAAGAATGCTGTGGAGGGTCGTCATGAATTAACTCTGAATTCACAACTTATGTTTTTTTTTTTTAATTTTTATTTATTTATGATAGTCACAGAGAGAGAGAGAGAGAGAGGCAGAGACATAAGCAGGCTCCATGCACCGGGAGCCCGACGCGGGACTCGATCCCGGGTCTCCAGGATCGCGCCTTGGGCCAAAGGCAGGCGCCAAACCGCTGCGCCACCCAGGGATCCCTCACAACTTATGTTTGTGATAAACTGTCATTTCCTGGTGACATGAATGTTTTAGTCAAAAATTGTTTATTGCAATATATATTGTTTATTAATATATAATAATAATAGCAAAGGATACCTATAAGTTTTATGAAATAGAAAATCACAGCCAAGGAAAGGAGACATATCAGATATGAGAATCAAAAGGAATTGCTTTTCTTGATCATTTTAAAACAATGAACAAAGTATATAACTTTCTATTATAAAGCAGAGCATGCTTACTTAAAACATTTGTAAAATATAGAATGCATCAAAAATAAAAATATTCTATTGGCCTTGTGTTACTCTAAAGAATATGATTTCCGTATTATTATTATTAACAAGTATTTTATTGTATGCTCTCAGTGTATATAAAATAAATTACCCTTGTGAAGTAGAAATTTATGAAAATTCAGAGAAATAGATGTTAAGGACTGACAAGAGAAGTTTATATTGATAGCACCTATTACAGGGATAAGCTTTTGTACAGGCTTCAAATTTACCAGTTCATTAAAAGTGTTTAGAAAAAAAATCCAAAGGTTAGTTTTACTACAAAAAGGAAAAGATTTTCTGCAGTCTGAAGGGATTCTTGAAGATACTCTACTCAGCAGGGGGTCATGCTGAGCATTTGTTTCAAATATGTGGCTACCTGGGAAACCTTCACCCTGTGGAGCCTGGCGTCCACCTGGAGCTGTTAAACCACTTTCTTGGAGGAAGCAGATGTGGCACTCATTAGAGCTGGACAGACTTGTGGGTGCATGAATTGGCCATGTCTTAGATGCATGGGGCCAGAGGGTGGGGCAGTGTGGCCCATATTTATCATTTTAAAGCCTACTTTTTTTACTTAACATATTTTTATTTTTCTACGGCATGTCTTTTTTTTTTTTGTGTGTGTGTGTGTGTGATATTTTATTTTATTTTTTATTTATTTATTATTATTATTATTTTTTTATTGGTGTTCAATTTACTAACATACAGAATAACACCCAGTGCCCGTCACCCATTCACTCCCACCCCCCGCCCTTCTCCCCTTCCACCACCCCTAGTTCGTTTCCCAGAGTTAGCAGTCTTTACGTTCTGTCTCCCTTTCTGATATTTCCCACACATTTCTTCTCCCTTCCCTTATTTTCCCTTTCACTATTATTTATATTCCCCAAATGAATGAGAACATATAATGTTTGTCCTTCTCCGACTGACTTACTTCACTCAGCATAATACCCTCCAGTTCCATCCACGTTGAAGCAAATGGTGGGTATTTGTCATTTCTAATAGCTGAGTAATATTCCATTGTATACATAAACCACATCTTCTTTATCCATTCATCTTTCGTTGGACACCGAGGCTCCTTCCACAGTTTGGCTATCGTGGACATTGCTGCTAGAAACATCGGGGTGCAGGTGTCCCGGCGTTTCATTGCATTTGTATCTTTGGGGTAAATCCCCAACAGTGCAATTGCTGGGTCGTAGGGCAGGTATATTTTTAACTGTTTGAGGAACCTCCACACAGTTTTCCAGAGTGGCTGCACCAGTTCACATTCCCACCAACAGTGTAAGAGGGTTCCCTTTTCTCCGCATCCTCTCCAACATTTGTTGTTTCCTGCCTTGTTAATTTTCCCCATTCTCACTGGTGTGAGGTGGTATCTCATTGTAGTTTTGATTTGTATTTCCCTGATGGCAAGTGATGCAGAGCATTTTCTCATATGCATGTTGGCCATGTCTATGTCTTCCTCTGTGAGATTTCTGTTCATGTCTTTTGCCCATTTCATGATTGGATTGTTTGTTTCTTTGGTGTTGAGTTTAATAAGTTCTTTATAGATCTTGGAAACTAGCCCTTTATCTGATATGTCATTTGCAAATATCTTCTCCCATTCTGTAGGTTGTCTTTGAGTTTTGTTGACTGTATCCTTTGCTGTGCAAAAGCTTCTTATCTTGATGAAGTCCCAATAGTTCATTTTTGCTTTTGTTTCTTTTGCCTTCATGGATGTATCTTGCAAGAAGTTACTATGGCCGAGTTCAAAAAGGGTGTTGCCTGTGTTCTTCTCTAGGATTTTGATGGAATCTTGTCTCACATTTAGATCTTTCATCCATTTTGAGTTTATCTTTGTGTATGGTGAAAGAGAGTGGTCTAGTTTCATTCTTCTGCATGTGGATGTCCAATTTTCCCAGCACCATTTATTGAAGAGACTGTCTTTCTTCCAATGGATAGTCTTTCCTCCTTTATCGAATATTAGTTGCCCATAAAGTTCAGGGTCCACTTCTGGATTCTTTATTCTGTACCCTCAAAACTATAGAACACTTCTGAAAGAAATTGAGGAAGACACAAAGAGATGGAAAAATATTCCATGCTCATGGATTGGCAGAATTAATATTGTGAAAATGTCAATGTTACCCAGGGCAATATACACGTTTAATGCAATCCCTATCAAAATACCATGGACTTTCTTCAGAGAGTTAGAACAAATTATTTTAAGATTTGTGTGGAATCAGAAAAGACCCCGAATAGCCAGGGGAATTTTAAAAAAGAAAACCATATCTGGGGGCATCACAATGCCAGATTTCAGGTTGTACTACAAAGCTGTGGTCATCAAGACAGTGTGGTACTGGCACAAAAACAGACACATAGATCAGTGGAACAGAATAGAGAATCTACGGCATGTCTTAATGACTGGTTATACCTCAATATAGTGAATCATTTTTCTACTGCTGATAATTTACATTGCCTTTTCCTCTGCTTTTATAAATTTTTTGCGCTAAATACCTTTATACGCAAGTTTATAAATATTGCCAATTGTTTTCTTAGGGTAAATTCCTAGAAGCAGGATCCCTGGGTCACAGCACATTGATCACATTATATCCACAGGCAAGGACACAGGCTCTAGAGTCAGACCACTTAGGATTGAGATCCAGCTCTGCCAGCTGCCAGCTGAATGGCCTTTGAAGATCTTGCAGGTTTCCTCCCTTGTGAATATGAATATTAATAGTACCTCCTTTATTGAGTTGCTATGACACACAAGTGGCCTAATACATGGTAAGCCCTTAGATCCCCGCCTGGCCCCAGTTAGTACAAAATTCTTGGCTATCATTATTATTGCTGTTGTTGTTATGGGTGCCAACTTGTCATCCTGAAAGAGTGTCCCAGTTTTAACTCCCACAAGCATTGTATGAGAGCATTTATTTCCACACACCTTTGTCACGCTGGGTATTATCATTCCTTTTATTATTTCACATTTGCCAAACTGATAAGCAAACTTGTTGCTTTAATCTTACTTCTTTGATTACTAGTTATAAACATATTTTTGATGTCTTGGAATTTACTTATTCATTAGTGAATTTCCTACGCATTATTTCTTTTGTTTTGGGTAAACTGCTCATCTTTTTCTTTATGGATTTCTTTAATATATTAATAATGCATGTTAACCTTTGCTGGTTATATATGTTGTAAATGTATTTTTTTCCAGCTTTCTGTATGCTATTTAATTTTGTTCCTACTTGTAGACACAGAAATTGTATTTTTTTGTTGTTCTTGCCTATTATGCTTGTACACTGAAAAGACTACCATGAGATAAGGTGCCTGTATTTTTCCAAGTTTAAAAAAAATTTTTTTTTTACTTTAACTTTTGAATTCAAATGAAATTAATTTGGAATTTCTGTAGTTAATTTTCCCACTTTTTTGTTTAATTATTTATCAATTAATTATTATAGACTAAATTATATATTTTGGTTTGTCCTTTGGCTGTTTATTCTTTGCCATTAATCTCTCTCTTTTCCTATGTTTGTATTTTAAATTTTTTTGTTGATACAAGTCCACTTTTCACTAATTTTTTAGAAATATTTTCTTGGGGGGTGGGGGTGACTGGGTGATGGGCACTGAGGTGGGCACTTGACGGGATGAGCACTGGGTGTTATTCTATATGTTGGCAAATTGAACACCAATAAAAATAAATTCATTAAAAAATATTTTCTTGGCTATTATCATCTGATTATTTTCATAAATAAACTATAATAATTCATTACTTCTAAGAATACTGACTTTGAGTAACATTGCATTATTTTATAAATTGACTAGGGGAGAATTGATATTTTTTTCTGTTTGTACTTTCCTACCTAGAAACATGGACGTTATTTCTTATTTAATCAAGATATTTTAAAATCAATTGTTTCAAATTTACAGAAAAGTTGCAAAGATAGTACAGCATTCCTGTTTACCCTGCACACAGTTTTCCCTATTGTTAAGGTCTTGCATTATTGTAGTGCATTTGTCACAACTAATGAACCAATATCAATATATGCTACTATCAGCTAATGTCCACACTCAATTTGTCCATCTCATTTATTTACTCCTAATGTCCTTTTCCAGCCCCAACATCCCATCCAGGATACCACATTAGTCTCCATGCCCCTTGGGCTCTCTAGACTGCGGTAGTTTCTCAGACTTTCTTTGTCTTATACGGCCTCAACCACTGTGAGGAATGCTAGTCAGGTAGAGTATTCCTCAGTTTGGGTTTGTCTGGATTTTTATTATTATTATTATTTATTATTTTTTTATTTTTATGGTTAGACTAGACATTGTTTTTTAGGTCATGGGAGCTAGAGCAAAAAAGAAATCAGAATACGTTACAGAGGTCTTGCTTTCCTCAAAGGAGACTAAAAAAAATAAAAAATAAATGTCTATCAGTGGGACCTTACAGAAGAGGAATCTCCAGGAAGAGCGTGGTAACACACAGAGATAGTTTCCATGGCCCCCTTTTGTTAAGTCATGCATAAAATCCCAGGTCAGCAACCAACATCTTGGCCCAAAGAAGGTCACTTTTTGAGCAACTAGGTTAATATATTTGACTTTTGAGTCTTATACTGATCTAACTCGTCTCCTAGATAGAGTTAGAGGATGCGAGTGATTAGATACAATTTCTGCTGACTACCTTTCCAGTGCTAGGAGTAAAGACTGACAGTCAAACTGCCCAAGTTCAAGTCCTGGCTTAACTTCCTCATTAGTGCTCTTTGACCTCTCTAAAGTGTAGAATCCAAGTCTCAGATGGAGGAAGCCATAGCCCCTACTGTAGAGAGCTGTGGAGCAATACATGAGCAGCAATGTTGGTTATAGTCATCATTAGCATTCTCTTGGGATGAGCCTTCTGGAGTCCTGAATGGGAAGGTACCCTCTCAGATACGCACCTGAAATGCTGGTGAGTGGATTTGGAAACCAGAGGAGGAGGGAGCAAGCCTGACAATCTATTATGAAAACTGAGAAGTCAAACCAGTGCTCACACCGGCATGGTAGGTAACCTGCCTCTGTATGGAGCCAGGCTTTGGAGCCACCTGCAGGTAAGGCTGACTTTTCTCTAGGAAGCGGCTTAGGCTCAGCTTTAACCCTTACAGAGGTCCTTCCCTGAGCCAGTCGTCTGTTCCGGAGTACAGGCAGAATTAATTTGTCCTGAAAACAAGAAGTTTGATAACAGGAGTACCTTGGCAAAGTTCTCCTGGTCCTGAGCCAACCAGCTTCTCTCAGGAGGACCCCTTCAGTTTTGAATTAGCTGCAAAATGGCCTTCTGCCCTTTCTGGTGCAATGTACAAGTCTGCTTCATGGAATTACTGAATCAACCGAATTTTGGAGAAAATTTGTCAAAGACAGCCATTTTCAGTGATGATCAATTACTATTGCTCTGTACTCTTTGGTTGTAATTACAATCTAGATTCTGGTCCCTTGAGGCCTACCTGAATCATAATATAGAACTGCATTACACATCTTCCAACCCTGCCTGGCCTGAAGACATAAGTTCATTACATCCTGAAATATTCTTGCATTATAATTATATTACATATTATATACAAATGGCCATATATATAATATAATTACAATTAATTCATAGTCATGAAGAGGGTGCTAAAACATTGTCATATTTACTAATACTTGGAAATGTCCTACACCTAAAACGTTACAGTTATATTGAGATTTGAATGTTACTAAACATTAAGGATTGAACATTTACCTGAAACTTTAGTGCCTGAGCTCATAGCTGACTTTGACCTGTAGAGACTGAATTGTATTTGTATTTTGGGCACTTGCCTGCACTTGAAGACAGTGTATTGATTCTCTGATGTTCAGAACTTTATGAGCTGGACAAGAGCTCTGTGGACATTCCTTCATCTTGTAAACCAAGACACTGAGGACACAGGTGATTTCCAGATAGCTCAAAAGTACCAGGTATTTGAGGTCAAGCTAAAGGGTTTCAGCTATTTCCTTTTCTTTTTTTTTCTTTTCTTTATTTTCCTTTTCTTTAAGATTTTATTTATTTATTCATGAGAGACACAGAGACAGACTCTGTGAAGAGTCTAAGAAGCAGACTCCCTGCAGGTAACCTGATGCAGGACTCTATTCCAGGACCCCGGATCACGCCCTGAGCCAAAGGCAGGCACTCAACCACTGAACCACCCAAAAGCTCCTTCCCTTCCCTTCCCTTCCCTTCCCTTCCCTTCCCTTCCCTTCCCTTCCCTTCCCTTCCCTTCCCTTTTTCCTTCCCTTTTTTCTTTCTTTCTTTCTTTCTTTCTTTCTTTCTTTCTTTCTTTCTTTCTTCTTCTTTCTTCTTTCTTCTTCTTCTTTCTTTCTTTCTTCTTTCTTTCTTTCTTTCTTCTTTCTTTCTTTCTTCTTTCTTTCTTTCTTTCTTCTTTCTTTCTTTCTTTCTTTCTTCTTTCTTTCTTCTTCTTCTTTCTTCTTTCCTTCCTTCCCTTCCTTCCCTTCCCTTCCCCTTCCCTTCCCTTCCCTCCCTCCCTCCCTCCCCTCCCTCCCTCCCCTCCCTTTTCTTCCCTCCTCCCTTCCTTCCCTCTCTTTTCTTTCTTTTTCTTTCTTTCTTTCTTTCTTTCTTCTTCTTTCTTTCTTCTTTCTTTATTCTTTTCTTTCCTTCCTTCCTTCTTTCTTTTTCTTTCTTTCTTTCTTTCTTTCTTTCTTTCTTTCTTTCTTCTTTCTTTCTTTCTTTCTTTCTTTCTTTCTTTCTTCTTTCCTTCCTTCCTT
Source organism: Canis lupus dingo (assembly GCF_003254725.2). Classification (NCBI taxonomy): domain Eukaryota; kingdom Metazoa; phylum Chordata; class Mammalia; order Carnivora; family Canidae; genus Canis; species Canis lupus. Next base: position 61,917,692 of record NC_064259.1, on the reverse strand, counting down.
CCTTCTTTTTTTCTTTCTTTCTTTCTTTCTTTCTTTCTTTCTTTCTTTCTTTCTTTCCTTCCTTCCTTCCTTCCTTCCTTCTTCCTTCCTTCCTTCCTTCCTTCCTTCTTTTCCTTTTCCTTTTCCTTTTCCTCTCTTTCTTTCATCACAGCTCAATTATCTCTACTTTCATGAATTAACTTCCTCACTTATATGGGCAGGGTTGCTCATTTGGCCATCTTTAAGATTAGATATTCTTATAACATTGTATTTCTTCTATCATATTGTATTTTCTTTGACTTTGTCTTATTCTTCTCTGAATTCCTAGAGTTTGGCCAGCAATGCCAGACACAGCAGGTTCCCATTAGATGTTTATTGAGTGAATGAACAGGCCAATGGACAATCTTTGCATTCATATTTAGATGTCAAGAATTCTTTATGCCAGCAATTTGCTGGTAGTCTGCAGTGTGGCGCTAGAGACCAGCCTTCTATCTTGGGATCTTGTACCAGGGTGTTCTGGCTGGGTCTGCCATTTCATATATGTATGGATGATTTCCCACTCCAGGGTTCTTCCTGAGTCCTGCTTAGAGCCACTAGTTGTAGCCAGATGGAGTTTAGTACGATCTCATATTTTCACAGGTAAAGAGGGCTTAACATGTTTTATATCCCTGGCTTTTGTTCACACCAGAGCTGGAACAGAGGGCAGCAAATGAGACTGATAATTTGATTCCAGATGAAGCTGAAACAGAGTAATCCTTTTATACTCTTTGAGTACATGGGTGGAATAGCCAATGAGACTCACCCATTTTTGGCTTTTGCAACAGCTGGAGTTCTCAGCACCAAGGTGGATTTGTCACCTGGATATTCCAGTAGAAGCAATGATAATTATCAGCTGGTCCTCCTTCTTGCTGCCTCAAATCTGGCCCTCCTCGCAGCCTGTCAAAACACACCTTGCACAACTGTCTTCTTTCAAATGCACAGGAGACCATTCATTCTGTGTCAGTTCTGCTGCGCTGTGTCATCAGTAAAGCAGATGTGGCCTTGGGAGTTTCACTTGGGGTCTGAAGAGCTGTGAAGAGGGTGATAAACTGTAGCATGGTGGCCCTGATGAGAGCTTTACCACAGGGGTGTGTTAACATGGATCTCCAGAGGATCTGCTGGAGAACCCCACATTCCCAGTAATTTGGCACCATCCCCTGTTCTTGATCCCCTCTTAACCTCTGATATGAAAACTCTTGAATTTAAGACTGAGTCAAGATAAATGTGGTGATAGTGTTGGTGGTAGGTATATTAAGCTGCAATGATATACAGACTAGAAATGTCAGAATCAATGTTTTGGCCCAGCCTGGGTTAGGGCTTAGGTAAGTACCCAATATATGGGTGGAAAAAATGTTTGTCATATTTTAGACAGAGCTTTTTAACAGATGAATAGTTTAGTCAAGTTTGTGTGTGTGTTTCATTTGTTTTTTATACCAAGTCTTTGTTTTCTTGTTTTAAATAAACACTTTGATTATTCTAATTTTTTAATCTTTTTTTTTTAATTTTTTATTTATTTATGATAGTCACACACACAGAGAGAGAGAGAGGCAGAGACACAGGCAGAGGGAGAAGCAGGCTCCATGCACCAGGAGCCCGACGTGGGATTCTATCCCGGATCTCCAAGATCGCGCCCTAGGCCAAAGGCAGGCGCCAAACCGCTGCGCCACCCAGGGATCCCTGATTATTCTAATTTTTTAAAGTAAGCTCTATGTCCAAGGTGGGGTTCAAACTCATAACTCTGAGATCAAGAGTCACATGCCTCACTGATTAAGTCAGCCAGGTGCCCCTCTACCAATGTCTTCTTAAAGACCAAAGTTTGGAAAAGGTGAGAGGATGAAGGTGCATGAGATGGGTACTCTCAAACTTTATAAGGTCATTAGCATCTCAGGGTCTTCTGAGGCCAGGGGCTTTTCCTTGCTTTTCAAACTGGGGGTGGCCTTAAGGCCAACACTATGTCTCCCTGGAGGCTCCAGAGGGTAGGGTTGGGGTCTCCTTGAGGTTAGCTGTGTCCTATTTTCCAACTGGGGGTCTCTGTAAGGGTTGGATCATAAGTGGGATGATTCCTCCAACACCAAATGGAATCTATAAACACACAGGCCTTTGACTGAGGACCCTATGATGAACAAAAATAGTAGAGATGCATTATCAAAAGACAGAGCTGTCATTTTCCTTCTGCCTCTGTGGCTACATGGCTTGTGCTTCAGGCTCAGGCAGTAGGCAAAGGGCAAGGGGGCAGCCATGGTGCCAGCACCCAGAGTCATCTGCGCTGGCTCTGTAGGAGGACCAACTCTGTGTGTGTGTGTGTGTGTATTTTGTATATATGTGCATGCACAAGTATTATGTACATGTGTACATGTGCATGTGTGTTGTGTACATGTCTGTGGTGTGGTGTAAACCCACAAAGGGCATATATCTTGTTTGTTTACACGTGGTATAGGATATCGTGTTAGAGGTATAGTGTATAAACCTTATGTTTGTGTGAAGCTCTAGCAGGTAAAGAAGTGTTATTCCCTCCTCCAGGAAGACATGATAGGGACAGAGAAGCAGGGATGGGTGGGCTGAACTTCATGGTGCAACTCCGTGTGGAATCTGACTATGGCCTAAAGCGCACTCACCCTTTGGACCTGATTTAGCCTCTGTAGTGTTGAAGGCTCAGGTGGGGCTGCCTTCCCAACTGGGGTGCAGTTTTCATGTGAGTCCCAAGTCCACCCATGGAAGCCCTATAAATAGGGCCCAGGCTTCAGTATTAGCTTTTCTGGTTTTGGGAAACGACTACTCAGCCATGCATCTGCTCATTAGCCTGTCCACAGCCGACATCCACAACCACATCTCTTTCATTAAGGCCTCTTATGTCCCAGGGTAGTTCCAGTTTGAGATTTTCTTTGAACAATAAATCAACCCAACTGAATTCTAGATCCTATATTTAACACCATTATGTGCCAGTTCTCATGCAGAACTTTGGGATGAAGGGAGAAAAATGATATGCTTGATTTTGGGGGGCTTGCAGCTGAGTGGGGGAGACTACCACATCTACAAACCATTGGGTACAGTGGGGTCACCTCCAGGAGATGGTTTCTGTGTGAATAGCTGCAAATGGGGACACAAAGTAGTTACCTACTGTCAGAAGAGGATCTGCTGGAGAACCCCACAGAGGATGGGACATGCAGGCCAAGACTTAGGTGTTTGCCTGGCAGATAAATGGGGAAAAGGCCATTCCCAGCAGAGGGAAGAACATATGTAGAGTCTAATATATTTTGAGAACTTCCAATGGGTTGGAACAGTCATAGCTGACAGGTACTGCCTACTGGATGAGTCTTTCATATTTTCTTTTTTTTTTCTTTTAGACTTTATTTATTCCTGACACATACACACACACACACACACACACACACAGAGAGAGAGAGAGAGAGAGAGAGAGAAAGAGGCAGAGACACAGGCAGAGGGAGAAGCAGGCTCCATGCAAGGAGCCTGATGTGGGACTCGATCCCGGGACTCCAGGATCACTCCCTGGGCTAAAGGCAGGCGCCAAACTGTTGAGCCACCCAGGGATCCCAGAGTCTTTCATATTTTCTATCTCCTACACTCCTTGCCCCTACACTCAGCCCATGACTGTGGACTGCAAAGTGGGCTTCATTGAGAAAACAGAAGTCTTCCTCATCTTCCCTCTTGTTACAACTGAGCAGGTGCTCCTACCCCTCTCTCCCCATGGGCCCTTCTGTTTACATATATTTATTTATACTCTCTGTATACTTGCTATTGCTCTGATGGTATAAACATAGTCATGGACAACACCAACAAATTTATGCCCTCTTAGAGCTCATATTCAAATGGGAAAAACCACAATAAACATCCAAACAAAAATTTATTATCTGGTCAACTGACACATGAAAAGATGCTCAACATGACTAATCATCAGGGAAATGCAAATCAGAACCACAATGAGATATCACCTCACACCTGTCAGAATGGCTAGAATCAAAAACACGAGAAATAACAAGTGTTGGCAAGGATGTGGAAAAAAAGGAATCCTTGGCACTGTTGGTAGGAATGCGAATTGGTGCAGCCATTGTGGAAAACAGTATTAAAAACTTAAAAATAAACTATCATATAATCCACTAATTCCACTACTGGGTATTTATCAAAGAAAACAAAAACAAAAGCACTAATTCAAAAAGACATATGTTCCACTATGGTTATTGTAGCGTTATTCACAATAGCCAAAATATGGAAGCAACCCAACTGTCTATCCTTAGATGAAAGGGTAGAGAAGATATGGCAAATATACCATTGGAATATATAACTCAGACATTAAAAAGAGTGAGATCTTGCCATTTGCAATGATGTGGATAGAACTAGAGGGTATAATGCTAAGTGAAATAAGTCAGAGAAAGACAAATACTATATGATTTAACTTATAGGTGGAATTTGAGAAATAAAACAAATGAACAAGCAAAATAGAGACAAACAAATAAAAACCAGACTTTTAAATACAGAGAACAAATTAGTTGTTGCAAGAGGGGAGGTAAATGGAGGGATAGAAAAACAATATTATCATTATTATTATTATTTTAGGTAAGTGTTAAGAAGAACATAATAAACTTAATATATAGAAAAAAGAATGCTGATGGTAATTGTGATGGTGGCATGTGTGTGCATGTGTGTATGTGTGTAACTGGGAAGCATGTTAAGACCTTTCTCAAGAACTAGCATGAGCTGAAACCTAAACAGTGAGGGTATCAGGTCTCTCTTGTAAGTACCTCAGTCTTCAGTGTCTCCCTTCATCTTTATCCTCAATCTTCTCTCCTCTCCTGGATTATTTCTTAGTGCCAGTTATCCTAAGAAAAACCAAACAGGTCAAGTGTCTTTGACTCCTATTTTAACCTCCAGCTATCTCCTCCTTTCTCTGTTCATGTTCACAGTCAAGCACCTTGAAAGAACAGTCCTTAGAAAGGATGAATACCCACCATTTGCTTCAACGTGGATGGAACTGGAGGGTATTAATACTGAGTGAAGTAAGTCAATCAGAGAAGAACAATCATTCTATGGTTTTACTCATATGAGGAATATAAGAAATAGTGAAAGGGATTATAGGAGAAAGGAGAGAAAGTGAGTGGGAAAAATCAGAGAGAGTGACAAAACCCGAGAGACTCCTAACTCTGGGAAATGAACAAGGGGTAGTGGAAGGGAAGGTGGGTGGGGGGGTGTGTGTGACTGGGGACGAGCACTGAGGAGGCACTTGATGGGATGAGCACTGGGTGTTATACTATATGTTGGCAAATCGAATTTCAATTAAAAAAAAAAGAAGAAGAAAGAAAGAAAGGAAAGAAAGAAAGAAAGAAAGAAAGAAAGAAAGAAAGAAAGAAGAGTCCACACTGACTATCCTTGTTCAGCACCTGCCTTTTGTTCCTTAGACCCCTGCCACTCATTCTATTCTGGCTTCTGTGCTGCCAGTCTTGTCAATGGGACCAATGACCTCTGTGATGCTTGACTCAACTCATTCTCCTTGCTTTCTAAGACTCCTCTCTTCTCCTGTCTCCCAAAACCCTACTCATTTTCACTGTATGCTCATTATCAACTGGTTGGCCATGTTGGCTTCCCCTCTACTGTCCAAACTTGAGACCTGGCAGTGTCCTGTTCTTCAGCTTAGGTGATCTCAGTCACTCCCACATACTTAAGTATCTTCTATGTGATGATGACTCTCAAATTTATGTTTCTGCCCTAAATATCTCTGAGCTTGAGACTTATATATTCAAATATTTCCTACTCTTCACTTCTCTGTAAATGCCCCAACAACCACTCAGTACAGAAACCTGGGAGTACCTCTGCATTTTTCTCTCTCCTTCACACCACACATTGAATCCATCCACCTGTTCACTTCTCCTGCAAAACACTTCCCAGACCCACCCTCTTCTCTGTCTCTGCTGCTGCCATCCATCATCTTTACTCATAACTGCATGTCCTTTCATGCAAGCTCTCATCCTTCCTTTATCCACTTTGCGGATTGAATCACCTTTCAAGGTCTTGAATCAAATCAAATGTTACTTCTCTGCTTAAAACCTTTCAGGGTCTTCCTTTCGCCAGCTGGACCCCAAGACCTGACATGTATTGCCCACCTGCTTGTACTCACTGACCTTTGTCTTACATTTTTCCTTAAACTCTTCTTTCCAGCTTACCTCAACTCAGGCAAATGAAACCTGAAAACACCCCTCAGGTGATGGTGACTGCCCTGACAAGACCCCCTGTCGGCCCAGACCACCCAGACCTTTTGAGCTAAAAGCCCAACTCATGCTTGCACAGATGGACCATGGAGTGACCCCTGGAATGACCTACCACTACCTTTTCATCATCAATACTAAAATCTCATGGGATCCCTGCGTGGCACAGCGGTTTGGCGCCTGCCTTTGGCCCAGGGCGCGATCCTGGAGACCCGGGATCGAATTCCACATCGGGCTCCTGGTGCATGGAGCCTGCTTCTCCCTCTGCCTGTGTCTCTGCCTCTCTCTCTCTCTCTCTCTGTGACTATCATAAATAAATAAAAATTTAAAAAAATAATACTAAAATCTCTGCCTAAGGAGGAGCCCCAGCCTCATTTACATAACATTCAATATGTGCATAGGCATGTTTCCTTAAGCCACCTGTGTGACCTTCTGCCCACATCTACATACAGTGACAAGGATTTCCTATCTAAATATTCATCTTAACCATAAACAGAAGGAACCCATCCACCCTCTCTTGAGGAGTCATGGTTTTGGAAGTCATTTCCTGTGATCTCATTTGCTGCAGTTAAAGTTTTCTTTGTGCTACAACTCAACTTGGTGCAGTTTCTGACTCATTAAGGAATGAACTCAGTTTGGTTTTGTTAGGAGTTGGTTGGACAGTTATGTAGTCAGGGGCAGGGTCCACAACAAGGACATCTGGAGGCAGGACAGCTAACATAAAATAGCACTAACATCTTGATTTTCAGCTGACCACACTGACATTCTGCTTTGCAACCTTTCCAGAAATGACTTCTGCAAAATGACCTAAAAAGAGACAATTAACCACAAAAGCATTTGTCAATATTATGGGCAAGGGGCAGTTAATACCTAAGCCCCCAGATGTCAGCAAAAAAAAAAAAAAAAAAAAAAAAAAGGTCAATCAGCATGTAGACATTAACCTAATCCATAGACAGATATGCGACCAAAGCCCTGATTTTCACACCCTGATTGCTTAAGAAAGTTCCACAAAAAGCTCATAAGAACCCCTAAACTTAGAAACTCTCAGGGCAAACCACTCAGGACCCCCTCCCTCTCTGGAAGCTTTATACTCTTGCTCAATAAACTTTGCTTTGCTGCCCACCACTCTTTGTCTGGTCTTCATTCTTCAATGCTGCATGATCAAGAATCGCAGGCACTTAAGTGTGAAAAGGGAATGGAAGCCCAGCTGAGAACAAAGCACAAGCTGACACCCTGCAAAACTTCAGCCCAAACACATACTCACTCCTGGGTGGGATTTGTGTGACACTCCTCCAGGAAGTTCCCAACTATCTTAATGTTAATGTCTTATGAGAGGGGAAAAGGACCTTAACTTGACTGTGGCCAGGCCTCTAGTATACTGTGAGTCTTCTTTAACATATGAAAATCCTTTTGAAAGCTCCCTCCCCTTTTTTTTTTTTTTTTTTTTTTGCCTCCCTAACTCCCAAGTATTTAATCCCTAGCTCCTCACAACCCAAGGGACAGCAACTCTTTCTGCTTAGGGGTCCTGTCCCCTTGTTTTAATAAAACTACCATTTTGCACCAAATGTTGTGCCCAAGATTGCGAATCTGAGAAACCACCAAGGGGCCGACAACGATGCAAGCACACGAGGGTTTATTAAGGGTTTATTAACAAGCTCGAGCTTGGGTCCAAGTATACCCGACACAGCGGAGCAGGGACTTGGATGGACCCCTAGGCTAGGAGGTGTAGCAGTCTTGTAGGAGCCAGTAGCCAATGAGATTGTAACACACACAGAAAGTTGCAGAGTCATGTCAGTCCACACGCACGTGGCCAATTGATTTACAATTTACCCTATAGGGACGGTTTGAACTAGCCTATCATTCTGGTCAGAATTGGCGCTAGGGGTTCCACATTCCTATATGAGCCGGTTTCCGGTTTCCGGTAAGGGTGTGCTCAGCGGCTTGACTAGGGTGGGGGAGTGTCTTAAGCAATAAGGTCACGTGGGGGTGATACAGGAGATGGCGGGTGTAGCACAAAATTGAGGTAGTCCTGCTCTGCTTGTCCAGGGGTAGGGGATTTTTGTTAAGTTCCTTGGGTCCCACACAAAGACATCTCAAACATCTTTCTTGGTCCTCAGCTCCAGACCTCAGCCCACCAAACATCACCTATATTCCAAAACTACATCAAAGGGACACCAAATCCTGTTACAGTTTGGTTGCAATGTATAGAAATGATGTATAGCTGCACACAGCAGTATGGATGAATCTCACAAATATAAATTAAGTGGAGGAGAGGGAATAGAGACACAAAATTCATTAGGATGAACCCTGTGAAGTTGCCTTTATAGAAGTCAAACTGTTGAATATTGACAAATTTCGTGGTTCAACATAAAACATACTTTTAAAAATATCATTTATATAACCTACAGAAACTGGCAAAGCAAGACTGTTGTAAGGGTCAGAATCCTGGTTACACTGAGTTGAGGGAAGGATGGTGGTAACCGGAAGGCAGCAGGAAGGAGGTTTGTGTGTCCTTGCTAATATTCTGTTTCTTAATCTGGGGGCTGCTTACCTGGTTGTGTTATCTGTGAAAATTCACTGAGCTGTGCACTTAAAATATTCATCCTTTTCTGGATGTATACTTTAATAAAAAGTTTAAAGTTTTGAGGTCATCATATAATACATATATATTGTTTACAAGCAATATATATGTACTATCATCCTAACATATAAATTATAAACAAACACAAAATGTAGATAATTTTAAGGGTGGTGAAATAAAGATAAACACAGAAAAACATTCAAATAGTTTGTTCCTTCTCCTAGTGGATGGTTTTATACCCCCTCAGTGGATGAGCAGCTCCCTCTGGAGACTTTTTGTAGCAGGATTCTGGGTTACTTAGCAGCTCCATGACACTGGGCAAATCTCCTGGTCTCAGTTTCTACAGCTGTGAAATTGAAAGGCTGATCACCTACCCACCCTTCTCCTACATGCCTATCCTCAGGATCAACTTAGATATTTGTGAAAACACAGTGTAAGTGCTAAAATATGAGGGATTATTGATTATTACTGTGATACTGTGATTTGTAATAAGAAATATATATTTGGTTTTCATTGTTTCTTACACGGAACTCTTAAAACCCTTGGCATTTCCTGAGTAAGAAAGATTATAAAGATATTTTTTGTTGTGCTAAGGACACATGACTTTTGGACTGCACCTAAGAATGGGGCTGGTTGCCAGATGAATCAAACCTGTAATTAGAGTGTTAGAACTTTCAATCCTACCCCACTGAGCTCCAGGAAGTGGAGTAGGGCTAAAAGCTGAATCAGTGATGTCCAATGATTTACTCAGTCATGCCTATGTAATGAGGCATCTGTGAAAACTCAAAAAGATAGAGTTCAGAAATCTCCCAGGTTGGTAAGCTTGTACACAGAGAGAGTACCACCTCAACAGGGCATGGAGCCTCCCACCTCCCTCCCTATCCATTCCTTCCATCTGGCTGTTCCTGAGTTATCCTGTTACAATAAACCAGTAATCTAGTAAGTACAAGGTTTCTCAGACTTTGTAAGCCACTCTCTCAAATTAATCAAACCAAAGGAGGCTGTTATGGGGACTTGTGATTTATGACTAGTGGATCGGAAGTACAGGTGACTGATGAGGGAACAGAAAGCTAGCTGAGCATAAACAACAAGCTAATACCCTGCCACCTCCCAGCCTCCCAGTCCTAGGTAGGAAGAATATCTGTGACATTCCTCCAGGAAGCTCCCAATCGTCTTAATGCTAATGCCTTGCTAGAGGGGAAAACAACCTTAGCTTGACAATGGCAAGGCTTCCATTGCATCTTGTAGGTCCACTTTAGCCCATGAAAATTCTTTTGAAAATCTCCCTTTTCCTGACCTCCCCCAACTCCCAAGTATATAATCAGCACCCCTCACAACTCCAGTACAGCAGCTCTTCCTGCCCTTGGGCCTGTCCCTGTGCTTTAATAAAACTAACTTTTTGCACCAAAGATGTCTCAAGAATTCTTTCTTGGCCGTCACCTAACAGGCCTCACCCCACCAAATGTCACCTATATTCCAAAACTACATCAACAACTTGGACTATTTATTGGTATCTCATGGGTAAGGAGGAGGACATAACAGTTCTGAGGGACTGAGCCTTAACTCATCAATGAAATCTGATGGTATCATCTCCAGGTAGATGGTGTCAGAATTGAGTTGAATCGTTAGGACACCCAGCTGGTGTCTGAGAGTAGCTTGTTAGTGTGGGGAACCAGAATCACTCTTTAATTATAATTAGCACAGTGTTTGCATTAGCAGAGTCACCAAATAGTTTTGGTTACAAGTAGCTCCAGGTTTCTGAAAGAGCTTTCCCCAATCAACAAGTTGGACTATTTATTGCTAAAATTGGCAAAACTACTTGCCAGGAATGTTGTGGTCATTTCTGTACCAAGTAGAGAGTGGAGGTGATAAATGCTAATATTTACAATCTCTTCCCATTCAGTAAAGCTCAGTTGATATCAAATAAATTTCCTTCATTAATCTATTATTCAACAAATATTTTTGGACACCAATTACATGCCAGGCACTATACTTTGTATTGGGTATTTCAGATGTTATGGGTCTGAGACCCCATAACAATACGGTTATCTTGGTGTGGGGACATCATGGTGATACGGGAGGGCCTGGTTCTTGTCTCATGTAGTCAAAGAATAAATCTCAATAACACAAGAAAGTGAGTAAAGCGATAGAAGTTTATTAAGCAAAGATACAGAGAAAGCTCTCAGAAGTGAGAAGAGTCCTGACAGCGTTGCCACTGAGGGCCTTTTGGCTGGCCTTTATTGGGAACCTAACCAGGGGGCCCAAGGCCTGAGGTTTCTTTGTACTATCTCAAGTATTGACATATGGCTGTTTTGGGGTCTGGTGAATCTCTGGAATTGTCTGGCAACCATCAAAGGGGATGCTCCCTAACACTTTGGAGCTAGGGAGCCTGGTCTATTCATTTTTTCTGTTTTTACTATCTTATCTGTTTCCTTGGGATGGGTAGGAGCCTGACTCTGGACCATTCGGTGTCCTTGGGATTTATGGGAGCCCGACTCTGGGCCTTTCCCTTATTTTTCCCTGCCTTGCCCCATCTGCCCCTAACCATTCCTACATCAGTGGCCAGGGTAAATATGCACATGCATATGCATATACTTGTTTATATGAATAAGCATGCACCGAAGTGACTGTCTGTCCCACTATACCTCAAACATGTGTACATGATGGTTAATTTTATTCAATGTGCAGTGGGAATGTAACCAAAGCAACATGAGTTTGATCCTTGGCAAGTCACAGAAACTGCATCAGGCAAGTTGTTGCATAAAGAAAACTTTAAATGCAGCAAATAAAGAGATCATAGGAAATGACTTCCAAAACCATGACTCCTCGAGAGAGGGTGGATGGGTTCCTTCTGTTTATGGTTAGGATGAATATTTAGATAGGGAAAGCTTGTCACTGTATGTAGATGTGGGCAGAAGGTCACACAGGTGGCTTAAGGAAACATGCCTATGCACATATTGAATGTTATGTAAATGAGGCTGGGGCTCCTCCTTAGGCAGAGATTTTAGTATTAATGATGAAAAGGTAGTGTTAGGTCATTCCTTTGCCCCATTCCAGGGGTCACTCCATGGGCCATCTGTGCAAGCATGAGTTGGGCTTTTAGCTCAAAAGGTCTGGGTGGTCTGGGCCAGCAGGAGGTCTTGTCAGGGCAGTCACCATCACCTGAGGGGTGTTTTCAGGTTTCATTTGCCTGAGTTGAGGTAAGCTGGAAAGAAGAGTTTAAGGAAAAATGTAAGACAAAGGTCAGTGAGTACAAGCAGGTGGGCAATACATGTCAGGTCTTGGGATCCAGCTGGTGAAATCATTGTGTGCTCTTCCATTGTAGTGATATCGGAAAGATGTCAGGGTTAGAAGCTGACAGCCATAAAGAATTCTTAAGACTTGTTTGGTGCAAAACGGTAGTTTTATTAAAGCATGGGGACAGGACCCATGGCAGGAAGAGCTGCACTGGGGTCATGAGGAGTGGCCCATTACATACTTTCAAGTTGGGAGGAGGTTAGGGATGGCATAAGCCTCTCAGGAATTCTGGAATTCCAGGATCCTGAAGGAGCTAGCTATCATTTGGGAAAGGTTATTTATTCCTGTTTGGTAAAAGTTCAGTCATGAGACCCTTCAGATATATATCATTGCATGCTTGGAGGATGATTGCCAACATGTATTTTTTTGAGGGGGGCTAGAGATAAAGGAAGTTTCAAATGAATTTTTATTTATTTATTTATATTTTTATTTTATTTATTTATGATAGTCACAGAGAGAGAGAGAGAGAGAGAGGCAGAGACATAGGCAGAGGGAGAAGCAGGCTCCATGCACCGGGAGCCCGATATGGGATTCGATCCCGGGTCTCCAGGATCGCGCCCTCGGCCAAAGGCAGGCGCCAAACCGCTGCGCCACCCAGGGATCCCTCAAATGAATTTTTATATGTCAAAGGAGACTTACAGGATCCTAGGGATTGGGCTAAGATTGCCTTTTGTCCTTAGCAAAGTATTAACAACGAGGCAGCGGTTCCTAGAGGAAGGTCACTCTACCTGTTCCAAGGACTTGTCAGTGGGCTGTAGGCAGTAAGGAAATTTAGCTTTTTTTCTTTTGCCTTTGCTTCCCACATCATTAGGGACTGCAGTCTGAGAGACTCAAAGTCGACTAAAATTGAGTGTGCTGTGGAAAGACAAAGGTTAGGGCTTTTAAAGAGGAAAGTAAGAGATTACATAAGTTGTTTTGAGCAAAATGTGATCAGTGCTGGTCTCTACAGTTGCACTAATCTGTGTGTGATTGGTTACTAGGGCTAGTGCTGGGCAGAAAGTTCATTTATGTCCAATCTTTTTTTTTTTTTTTTTTTCATTTATGTCCAATCTAATGATGCGGGAACACAGGGCTAGCTGAGGACAAGGCACAAGCCAGGGGCAGCACATTGACAAGTCCTAGAAACAGGCAAAGGGACATCCCTCTACAGACTCAGGTGCCTCCATGTTCATCCTGTGCTCAGGGCAGAAGGCAATCTTGGCCTGACTCCAGGAGCCTATAAGTCTACTTTAACATATAAAAATTCCTTTAGAAATTTCCATTGTCTCTAAACCCCCAAGATACATGTTGGCAATCATCCCCCAAGCACATGGCCCACTGATATACATCTGAAGGGTCTCATGACTCAGGTTTTAAATATTAGTGACCTTTTCCCAACAATAGCTGGTGCCCTCAAGGTCCTGGAGACTTACAGGTCCTGGAGACCCTGCTTCCAAAATTCCTTAGAGAGTACAGCTATCCTCCAACCCCTCCCAACCCCCAGGTGTAATCAGCCGCCCCTCACAGGCCCAGGGCAGCAGCTCTTCCTGCCCACGGATCCTGTCCCCGAGCTTTAATAAAACCACCGATTTACACCAAAGACGGCTCAAGAATTCTTTCTTGGTCATCGGCTCCGGACCTCACCTATATTCCAAAACTTCATCACTAACATGCAGCAGATGTCTTGGCCTATAGCTGACTGAGTTCAGCAGCAATTGTAAGAATTTGACACGGAGGATGTGATTAAGTCCCAATTCCTCAATGTGCTTCTGTCTCTGAAATGAGAGAGCTTGGTTCTTGTCTCATGGAGTCGAAGAATGAATGTTGTAGACACAGGAGAGTGAGAAAAGTGATAGAAGTTTATTAAGCAAAGACACAGAGAAAGCTCTCAGAAGTGAGAGGCCCCGACAGGGTTGCCACTGAGGGCTCGTAGCGGCAGTCTTTTATTGGGAACTGACTGGGAAGCTTGTGGCCTTGAGATTCTTGTGCCGTCTTGGTTTGAGTTAGGACTGGTGGTAACATCTTTAATGGCTTACTTCTTGTTTGGGGTCTGGTTATTCTCTGTTGGTCACAGCTGACTGTCATAAAAAGACACCTTCCCCACCCACACCCAGGGCAGGGTGGTCTGGCTTGCTCCCTTATCTCTGGTTTCCTTAGACTCAGCATTTTGGGGGATTTCAGTGAGCCTGATTCTGTGGCCCCCTACCTAGCCCTGCCTAGCCCTGTTTGTCCCTAACTCATCTCCGTCTTAAATACTCCTCTGAGCAATGCTACTCCATTTTATTTTCTCCTTTACCACAGAGTATATGCCTAGAAGAGGAGTTGCTCCATCAATGTCTAGTCACATGTTTGTCGTTAATAATCTCTAGTGATGAGGGAGCAGAAGGCAAGCAGAGAGCAAAGCACAAGCTGACCCCCACCCTTAGCGTGACATTCTCCAGCCACTCCTAGCTGCTCAACAATAAAGGGAGGGGAAAAACAAATGGTTAACTGATAGAGATCCCAGTCCAGTAGAGTCTCCAACAGTTTACAAATGTCTCAGTGATTTACAAGAAAATACTTTTATCCATAGTTTAACTTCCAGAAACCCATAGCCTCAATTTCCTGGAGGATTAACATCACTTTCCCCTCCATAGTGATGTGGGAAACTCTCAACTGTCTTAATGCTTTGTTAGAGGGAAAAACAACCTTAGCTTAACCATAGCCAGGCTCAAATCCTCTTTAGCACAAGAAAGTCCTTTTGGAAATTTCCCTTTTTCCTTACTTTCCCCAGCTCCCAAGTATACAATCAATCATCCCTCACAACGCCAGCACAGTGGCCCTTTCTGCCTTTGGGTCCTGACTTGGTGTTTTAATAAAAATCACTTTTTTGCACCAAAGATATCCAAGAATTTTTTCTTGGCCATTGGCTTCAGACCCCAGCAACACTAATCCAAAACTATTACATCAACTACCAAAATGTTTTCCAAAGTAGTTGCACCGATTGGCACTCCCACAACCTCAGCAACCATCCTTTTAATTTTAGCCATTCCAGTGGGTTGTGGTGTCCCATTGAGGTTTTATTTTGTATTTCTCTGATGAATAATGAGGTTGAACACATTCATATATTTTTAGGTCATACACAAATATTTTCTGTTATGAGGGAATACAACATAAAGAGTTTTAAGACCCAGGAATACTCAGATATTTTCTTGAATAGTTTGGACTACTTTTTCCTCAGACCACTACAGGGGAAGAAATTCCCATCTCCAGTGTTGTGACAGAGAATGGAAGCAAACTGAGAGGGGAGATGAGGAGAACTTCCACTCCTCATCTTTATTGTTGTGCCCAAGATTGCGAATCCGAGAAACCACCAAGGAGGTGACACCGATGCCGGCGCACGAGGGTTTATTAGCAAGCTCGAGCTTGGGTCCAAGTATACCCGACACAGCGGAGCAGGGACTTGGGCCCTGAAGTGGGTTACAGCTGGGTTTTTTATAGGCTGGTCTAGGGGATTTTCAGAAGGGATGGAGGAATTTCTCAAGTTCTGTTTACATTCTGATATGGGGCTTAGGGCATTGAGCTCTGTTCTCATTCTAATATGGGACTTTCTACCATGGCGTGGGCTCTGTTGTCTTTCTGATATGGGATTCCCTGCTGAGGACATTGAGGACATTCTGCAGTTTTTCCCGTAAAGTTCAGCTCTTATTCACAGGGGCCTAAGATGGCTGTACTTGTGCTAATGCTAAACTTGAGGTGGGATGGCCTTAATTTTTCTCGGCCTCCACACTTATTAGCATCTGCCTGGGTTTGAGTAAAAGCTTGTTCTGTATTTGACACCCAGTTTTCCACTCTGATATGCCATAGTCTTGGTCCTAAGACTCTGGGACACATATCCCTTCAGTGATTGGCTGGCAAAAGCTGTTTTCACTATATTCAGAGCAACCTATAAGCGATTCAAGTGCAGGAGTAGAGGAGACTTACAAGTGATAAAGGAGGAGATCCCTGGGTGGCTCAGTGGTTTAGCGCCTGCCTTCCGCCCAGGGAGTGATCCTAGAGTCCTGGGATTGAGTTCTGTGGAGGCCGAGAAAATTAAGGCCATTCCACTTTAAGTTCAGCGTTAGCACAAGTACAGCCATCCCAGGCCCCTGTGAATAAGAGCTGAACTTTACATCACTTCAGTTACAGGGAAAAAAAACAGCCTACAGCTTAACGTCCTAGAAAGTCCCATATTAGAATAAGAACAGAGCCCAAGCCAAGGGCAGGAAGCCCCTATTAGAATGAGAACAGAGCTCAGTGCCCTTGAAGGCCCCATATCAGAATGTAAACAGAACTTGAGAAATTCCTCCCCCCTTCTGGAGGTCCCCTAGACCAGCCTATAAAAAACTAAGCTGAAACCCAGCTCGGGGTCCAAGTCCCCGCTCCGCTGTGTCGGGTACACTTGGACCCAAGCTCGAGCTTGTAAATAAACCCTCGTGTGTTTGCATCGGTGTCGGCTCCTCCGTGGTTTCTCGGATTCGCAATCTTGGGCACAACAAGTTCCACGCTGGGCTTTTTGCATGGAGCCTGCTTCTCCCTCTGCCTGTGTCTCTGCCTCTGTCTCTCTCTCTGTGTGGGTCTCTCATGAAAAAAAGTAAAGTCTTAAAGAAAAAAAAAGCTTAAAAAAAAAAAAAAAACAAGTGATAAAGGAAAATTTCAACATTTGTGGGCCTTATTCCTGGGCTCCCAGGGAAGCTATGCTTTAATATTTGCCAAGGTCAAGATGACTTAACAAGACTTCAAAGTGATAAAGGATAGTGGGAAGACAGGCAGGGAGGAACCAGGGGCTCCAGCTCCAGCCCTACCACTCTTAAAAGGATTTTACACCATCCTGGAAGAAGCCCTTCACCCTTTCCCATGTGACAAAAGGGTGACAAAAGCTTGACTGGATGACAGGCACAGGGAGGGTTAACCGCCCACCAACAAGCCCATAAAAGCTCCTAGATTTAGAAACTCCAGTGGCAACCATCACAAGTCCTCTTCCTCTTCTAGAGCTTTGTTATATCGCTCAATAAACCTTGCTTTGCTGCCCACACTCTGGCCTTTGTCTTCATTCTTCAGAGTGGCGTGACCATGAACTGAGGGCACCAGCAGAGAAAAAAGTAATGTAACAAAAGCATGGGATCTGTTTCTGCCCCAATCACACATTGTACATCTGCATCATTACAAAAAGATAATAATAACCAAAAGTAAAGATAAGAAAAACAGCAAAACCTTCCTGGTTCCCATCAGATTAAAGCCATGATCTTGCACATACTAAAAACGTAAGACAAAGCCTGTAGCTTAGCTTTCTGGAATGCCCTTTGTCGTGATGACTTTTAACTATTTGAACTCCCCCCCAAAACAAACAAACAAACAAACAAACAAACAAGCGGGAGAGTGAGGTTCTTGCCTCAGGGATCAGCATCAAGACTGAATCTCGAGGACAAAGGAGAGTGAGTAAAGAGAGTTTCACTAAGCAAGGATACAGAAAATACTTTCAGGAATAAGAGGGATCCTGACAGGGTTGCCACTAAGGGCTTTTAGGGTTGGTCTTTTATTGAAAGCTTGCCAGACACTTAAATCATCTTAACCCTCTACTGATATCACCACTGAGTAAGGACTAGTGATGACACCTTTAATGGTGCACTTCCTTTTTAGGGTCCAGTAATTCTTTGTTGGTCACAAGTACCTGTTATAACAACAAGACCCCACCTCTGACACCTGGGACAGGATGGTCTGGTTTCCCTTATCTCTGATTTCCTTTCACCTCCACACTTTTGGGATTTCTGTGAGCCTGATCCCTGTAGCCCCCTACCTATCTCTCCCTACCTAGCCCTGCCTGTCCCTTACTCAAAACCTGTATAACATTATACCTTAACTGTATACCAACTTATACCTTTTAAATGTTTCTTCCCTGGAGCACTCTACTTATGAAAATTGTGTATCCTGGACAGTTGTCCTAACTAGGGCTCGAATAAAACTTTTCCTTTCTCTTTAAAATTTTAGAAAAGTTTTGTTCAATTTTGTGTTGATGCAAGATTTTTAAAAATCTAGTTCAAAATTTTTATTACCATTTGGCCTCTTCTTGCATACTTTCACTACTGTACAAGTAGCCCATTTCACTGCTGGGCCATTTGATTCCTGTTATGAGTATAAACCTGCCTTTCTGTACCCTAAACTCACGGAGACATGCTCTTCCCCTCTGGAGTCATATTGGAAAAATCTAAAGACAGCTGCCACATGCTTTGGAAATCTTTCTCATCTCTGGATGAAATACTCCCATTTATCAATCACCACCTGTATGACATGGTGCCCAGAGGCCTTGCCCTTCCACCCACATTCATTTGAATGGATTAAAAGTTGGTCAGTGTCCACCTTCAAATGTGTATCTGGAGTGATACTCCAGAGGCCACTGTCTGTGGAGCTTCCTTGAGTTCCTTATTGCTCTGCTAAACTTGCCCCCAATCCCTACATGGCTGGCTCCTCTGGCTCCTTCATGTTTATACTTAGATGTCACCTGTTCAGAGTAGCTTTTCCTGACTAAAGAGCACCCTTCCTTACCAGAGTATTTTGTCACTCTTTTATTTCCTACGTTTTCTTTATTTATGCATTTGCTCACATGCTTCTTGTCTGTCTCCTCCTCTTCATGTAGGCTCTGGGAGGCAGAAACTCTATGCATCTAGTTCACTGCTAAATCTTCAGTGCTTGCAACAGTGCTTGGTACCAACAAGCCTTCAAAAAAAATTTTTTTTTTAAGAAAGAATAGGTTTTATTTATCTATCATCTATCTATCTATCTATCTATCTATCTATCTATCTATCTATTTATTTTATTGGAGTTCAATTTGCCAACATTTAGCATAACACCCAGTGCTCATCCCACCGAGTGCCCCCCTCAGTGCCCATCACCCAGTCACCCCAACCCCTCCCCCCCCCGCCCACCTCCCCTTCCACTACCCCTTGTTCATTTCCCAGAGTTAGGTGTCTCTCATGTTTAGTCACCCTCATTGATATTTTCACTCATTTTCCCTCCTTTCCCTTTATTCCCTTTCACTAATTTTTATAGAAGGTTTTAATCCTTACAGTCGGATTCCTGAGCCTATATTCTGAACCACCATGCCTAATGCACCTGCCACATATGTTATATAACTCTGTCTTGCATATTAAGCCTTCCTCTTATTCCATTAGATGCTACATCTCTGCTGTTGCCTCCACCAGCACCTTGCCTTGGCTAACCCTCAGTGTGGCCTTCTCAGACATAAGGCCAGGATGGGTGTGGCCCACAGAAGGCCCAGTGCCTCTGTGGCCAGTAGATGGTGCTCTTGGATAAACAGAAGCAGTCCCTAGGGTTTTTTTTTTTTTTTTTAAATTTAATTTAATTTAATTTAATTTAATTTAATTTATTAATTTATTTTTTTAAGAGGGCTGGTGGGTACAAGATTGGTTGGGAGGTTGGGAGTGTGGGAGATGCAGAGCCCTGCCAGCCCACCCTCTCTTCTTCCAGCCACCTCTAGGTGAGAGGCAAATATCCATGGGAGAGAAGAAAGAGCAAGAGTGGCTGAGTCCAGACCTGCCACCCATTGACCGAGGCATCCTGAGGTTAGAGATGGCAGTGGGAATGGAGTGGAGGACATGGGGATATCTCCCACTATACTACTTCTCTGGCCAAGGATCTAACAGTTTGTACTTATACAGGGCTAGCCTGGGGACCTGCCAGTTGATCTAGTGTCCCTCACCCAACACACACAGACACACACAGACACACATGCACACGCATATGCATACCCAGAATGGTGCTGTGATGGACAGCAGGCAGTAGGCACTAAGCCTTCTGGGTACACAGTTTTTCAGAAAGTTCTCCCCATTTCAATCTTGGGCTGCAAATTCCTCCAGCATAGACATCTCATCTGCTTTCCCTCTGTGTTCCCATAGCAACAAACATCATGTCCTATATATGCAGGTACACAGACAGGGTAACCAACTTCTCTTGGTTTCCCTGGGACCAGTGCAATTTTAAAATCAAACGTCCTGCATGCTGGACACCCCCTTAGTCCCAGGCAAACCAGGATGTTTTGTCACCCTATAAATAAAAGAAGCCTTTTTTGTCTCTGCTCAGAGGGCATGCTGGTTTACTGACTCTGGGAGTTCCTAAGACTTCAAGGTAGTTGGCCCCATGAAGACAGGCAAAGAGCACAGCAAGGCACAGCTGCCATCCAGGGCTCTCATGCTGACAGGAGATACAGGTAATTACACACAGGGTAGCTGCAAGGGGGAAACAGACCTCTCGAAACTTGTGTAGATGCACCTGCTGGCTCCTTGACATGGAAGATTTCCAGGAGGAGGTAAGTTTGAAACTCATGGGCTGACAGACACAAGCAGAGGGAGAATCCTGGGTGGGAGAGAGAGAGACAGATGCAGGTAGAAAGGAGGCTATGATGGGTTCTCAGGTACACATGCACTGGAATAGATGGGCCACCTCTGGCCCAGGAGAGAAAGGAGGTCCAGAAGGCAAAGAAGCAAGGAATAAAGGGGAGAGAGATGTTCTAAACCTAGACTGGGAAGGTTGGATTTGGAAGTTGGTGAGGAATTATTATAAGGTACTACTTAAGGATGAAATGTTTGGGCCCCATAAAGATACTAAGAAAATACCTAAATTTGAGGGAGCCACTTGCCATCACTTAACTTCCTCCTTTCCTTAGTCTCAAGCCATGAAGCACCCTGTGCTGGTCCCTAGGGCTTCCAAGCAGTGTCCTAGAGGCCAGAGTAATTTTCTCTGTCTTCTGACCTCAGGGTCTGGCCTTCTGAGTCTCTTTGTCCTGTTACGTTCCCCTGCCCCTGGGTCCCATTTTGCCCAGGAGAGCTAGATGAGCTAGTTGAATCTTAGTGCCGGACAGGTTGGGCGGAGGCTTAGTATTCACACTTGCCATCACTCCCTAGTTGCATTCTTCTAGTTCATGGGAATGTAGCATGTCCAAGGGAAGCTCTTGTCACCAGCAAACAAATCTCATCATAAGAAAATTCTTAAACTGAACCAAATCAGTAACTTCTATCCATAGATCCCCACTGTGTCCTTTAGAACCTCGCAGAAATCCAATCCCTTCCCCACTAAAGCACTTAAAATATTGAGAAAAGCTATCCTGATCCCTTGGGTATTTTATTTTCTAGTCTAAATATATTTCAACAGTTTCTAATATGAAAGTGTTCAGGCCATTTTACTATCACATGGGTCCATCCCAACAGTTCTCCAGAGCCTGGTGCAGAGTGGGTTCTCTGTAAATATCTACTGATGTTTTCTTGATACTTTTACTCTTGACACATGGAGCCCATAGGTCCACTCTTGTCACATATTGAATTCACTGTATCAAAACTGAAATCAAATCAAGTTAAGAGAAAAGGACAAAAGAATAGTTTACCAAACTGGAAGATTTCAACATGAAAGTAGCAAGAAGCTCACAAAATGAGGCTTACAGCTCAGTTGATAAAGCGTAAGTACATCGATCTCTATTAATGATTGACTACTAGAGGCCTACATTCTTTCTAGGGAACAGTGCTGCACAAACTTACTTGCGTGTTGCCTATAGGCTCATGAAGCTGTGAGGTCATGCTCATATGAGGAAAGCTTAAGTTCGTTTAGGGTCAGAGCTCACATTTGGGGGGGAATCAGGATAGTTGTGAATTTCAGTTATGCAGCTATGGGTGCTCGATCTGGGAGTATATTCAAATTATGGGCTCCAGTTTTGTCTTTTCCTTAGGGACTGTCAACTAGAACTTCTAAATCCAGACTCCCCTTGTTAATGTCTCTCTCCCTCTTTCTGAAAGGTTTCAGCACAGATACAAACACCTACATCCTAACCATCCCATGTCCCAGACCCATGTCATTAGGGCCCTGACCCTGTAGCAGCAGTGTGGGCAGGGCCTAGGTCAGAGCTCTGTGAGCACGAGGAAGGTATGGCCGTTCTCACTGCAGAGTGCGATGAAGGTCTTCTGGCTCCTTGATGTCTGTTCCTTCATCTACAATCTGTAGGTGTGTCTCCTTGCCATCTACTGAGGCCTCCCCTGTAATCAGCAGGCAGTTCTTTCTCTGATGTTGATGGACTCTCTCTGCGTGTTAGCATGCACTTCTGCTCAGCGTCTGAGTGCCCTATCTTGGACTTCAATCTGTGTATGCTTTTAGTGCTGGAGAACAAAGACATTTCTTGGGCTTGAGCCAGGCTGGAGAAGTGTCATGAACCTCTCTCCCCTCCCCCAGCCCAGTTAGAAGCTCTACTGCTAGGAGGGTTCTCTGGGCCTGTTGTAGGTTGTGGCCCAGGGGGAGCACAGGCTTATTCCAAAGCCAGAAAATAGAAGAGAGAATTTATTCCAAACATGCAGGGAGGGAAAAGAACTGCGATTCAAGCACCTGGAGACGTTCAGTACTTGGGATGTCCAGGTTTTAGAGAGGCCCCCTAGGCAGGCATGGCCTATGGAAAGCAGCTTTCTAGTTCTGCTCAGGGATGCTGCCTGCCTGTTCACCACTGTCTTTCTAGCCCCTGGCACTCAGTAGGTGGATGAATAAATGAATGTGAAGTCAGTTCTGGAAATCTTTCTGTGTGTCATAGGCACTTCTTCATACAAGTAAAAGCTCTATTCTGGAATCAGGAGGGACTCCAGTTGGAATCTTGACTTCACCACTTACTTGCTTTGTGAGGCCAGACCAGTTCCCTAATAAAGATAAAGGGGCAATGCATGAACCCCTCGAGCTGCTGCCAGGATTCCCTCAGAAAATGTGCATAGAGCTCAGGGCCTGTGTTTGCCATCTGCAGAGTCAGTGAGCCCTCAGGGCTTCATGTCACTGCTTGAAATCTTCCCCCAAGTTTCCCCCTGCATCCTCCTCTCTTGCCTTAGAAAATCTCTAAGATTAAGGGATTGAGGTGAGTCCAGTGCTGCAAGGCCCTCAAGTCAGCCAAGTAGCTCCCCACTGGGTCTACTCATATGGGCTGACTCGGAAGGGGGGGTGGCCCAGGGGTGTGATGGGCCTCTTCAGATCTTAGGAGACTGGCTCTATGACTTAAGAGTCCAGATCAGACCTCAAGGCACCACTGAGGAAGCAGCTATGAGGTCTTTCATGTAAGTAAGTCTTGCTTCTACTGGATCCTTTCAGTGAGAGGAAGTGGGTGTTATGCTACAGGGAGGTAACCTGGGCTGACGGGCTTTCCTGAAATCTGAGATGGTAGGCCTATTTTGGTCCTTGAGTCTATTCATCTCAGAATTATGCTTAGTTCTTCCTTCTGACAGTGATGCTATCTATGCTTGAAAGATATCATAGATTCACTGGGGACTCCTTCTTTCATATAATACTCCTCCTCCCCATTTGAGTCCTTTCTCCCAAAAGCAAGGATCAGAGAGGAAAGTCATAGTGGCAAGAATTCTGGATGTGAAATTCTGAGTGTAGGCATGTCCCAGGCTCTGATGGATTCTCCTAGGTGGGAAATGTGTGCATAAGTGAGCTCATGATGCATTATGAGTGGGAGTGGAACAATCCACGTGAACTTCTATGAGGCCTCTGTCAACATTGTTGTTTTATCTGCACCTGAGAACTCTGTTTTTCATTCCTACTCCAGATTGTCCAAAAAAAGGGGGAACATGATCATCACAGGGAGGGACTGTGGTTGGGCAGTGAGGAGGAAGAAAGAACACACATCAAGCCAGACTTCAGCCTTGAGATCAATTTTATTTTATATTTTACCTTCGCCAGGGAGAAGAAAGCAATGAAGCTGGAGAACAGCCCAGATTGCACCACACAGACACAAATCACATCTCTAAAGCATGTAATATGAAATTATAGGGCCCAAAGCAAACCAGCCATCAAGCACAAGATCAATCAGGACCCCAGACACCCCATCTCATCTGTCCTTATTGACTGTTTGGATTAAATCATTATATGCTTTTGTTTCATTTTTAAAAGCACAACTAACATTCCAATGTCCAATCATTTGCATTTCCTTTTTAGGATGCATAGACAAAGTGACCCAAGTTTTTATTTCTGTAACACCACCAACCTCTTCTCAGTATTCATGGTGGTGGTGGTGGTAATCAGTGCAAAGTCCATCAAAAGTCAACTTGTTTTGATGCTCGAGTAGAGGCTGATGCTCTGAATGATGTATGGAAGCATCATTCTTGGCTGTTACACACTCAGGGCTGGGTGAGTTCATGCCCTATGGAAGCTGGATGATGTTTCTATGGTCTTCCCTTATAACAGCACTCTTCCTACAGTTTCTACTTTCCACTAGACTGCTGAAAACAATACTTATTCACAGAGATTGATGAAATGCAGAGAAAAATGTCTTCAGAGACAACAGACCCAGTCCTGGAATACTGAAGAAGCCAGGCAGCAAGAACAAAGTGCACAGAGAGGTACCCACAGGTGGAGGCTACCATTGCATGGGCTTGGATTCGGTTTTCATCTGTTGGCCATCTTCTTGACTCAAGATGGCATTATGAGACCCTACTTTCCCTTGCTGAGGGATAAGCACTTTTCTTGAACTTTCTGTGGACAAACTTCCACACATTTTGTCTGAGATAGCTCCTGGTATGGCTCTATACACTGAGGTGGGAATTGGTCTTGGACCTGCTGTGGGCAACTCTCTTGGTTTAACTCCTGGCACTGAGGAAGACACACCTCCTGAACTTGCACTGGGCACTTCTCTTGGCAGGGATCCTGGCATGAAGGGAGGCATACCTCCTCAGCCTTTGCCTGGCATTGCTCTTGGGTCTTTTGAAGACATGGAGGAGGCACACATGGCTGCTTGCACTGTTGTTCATTAAATGACATCCTAGGGTGGATAGCAGGACCTGAAACAAACACAAGATTTGAAATTAACTTTAGTAATAGTACTAGGATGGGAACTGGGAGATGACGGGTTGGTAGAGGGAAATGGAAAGTGAATGATTATTAACCCTAAGAACTTGTTTGCAGTTTTTTAATTTTTTATTTATTTTTTATTTTTTTTATCCTTTTCTCTTTTCGATCCCTATTTCAGCTCCCTCTGATAACCATATCCTAGGTGGGAATATTTTCATAGCTCTTGTCTAGATACTCATAGCCCAATCCTACCTGACACTTAGTTCCACCACAGATCTTCCCTTTTCCTCTATTTGACTAATCTTTTTGAAAACCAGGTACAAGAGACTAGACAGATACACAGGATGGTGTGAGAGGCCCAAGAAATGGCAAACCACTGAAAATCAGTGGGAAGTACAGTGCAGTGGAGGAAGAGAGGAGCCTCCTGAAGGCAGAGCAGCAAGTGGGAGGGAGAGAGGGCACAGATGTCTCCACTTACCTGTCTTCAGCAAGACTCAACAAAGGATGTGGATTGCAGGGCTCAGCAGAATAGGGACTTTTATATAGTGCCTGGTCCTGCCTCCTGCAGTACTGACTGGCCACGTGGGCTGATGTCCTAATTGTGGAGTCAACATAACGAGCTTCCTCTGAAATTGCCCATAGTTTGAGTCACTGCTTGGGATGCCTGTTAATCAGTCTCCATTTGGGCTGCTGGGTCCTTACCAGACCTCAGCAGGGAGGGGCTCCTTTCAGATCTCTCTCATTAGAGGTAGCAGCGAAAGAATGTTCATAAAACGTTATCTTAGTCTGTTAAACTGGGATGGGGTTCCTTGTCTGCCCAAACTGGTTCAGGAGGTGGCAAGAGATAAGATCCATCTTACTCATCTTGTCTTTACCCACAGGAAGGCCTAAGGCCTTGGGGTCTATCTGGGTCAAGGCCATGTATGGCCGATTTCAGACATTTCCACTGGATGTCTCTTCTTTGAGCCTGAAAATCACACTTCCAGACCCAAGGAAGATGGATTGTCCTATGGTCCCAAGCATACAAAGGATCTACAGTCTCCTGGAGATAGTGATTTTCCTGCACAGAAGTCTTCGGGGAAATTGGAGTCATTTGTTACTCTTTTTTTTTCCCCCCATTTGTTACTCTTAAGTTGTGAAGTACGGTGGAGGAAAAGAGAGGGAGAAGGCCGATAACCTTCATTTTCTTAACTTTGATTTATGACATTTCTAAAAATGGAGTCACTCACAGAATTTTCACAGTGACCAAGAAAACAGGATGGAACAATATTGGTCTGCCTCCTTGCTTTCTGGAAAAACTTTTCCTACAACTTAGGTCAATAAAAGCCGGGGCGATGAAAGGAAAAGTTTCAAAGCAAACACAGCCAGTTTTCCCTGCTTCCAAGCCTCTGTGTGGCTCCCAGTTCTGTCTTGTGTGCCCCCTCTCTCTGTGACTTGTGAACCCCTAAGCCCTCTGCAAGGCTCTACTCAAGTCTACCTTCCAAGAGCCAGAAATGAATTCACCTCCTTCTGAACTCCCATAATGCCTATTGTTGGTGCTATTTATGTGATATTTACTGTAGTTATTAGGAATTCCAGTTACTTATGTACAAGATCTTATTACTACCTGGGTTGTAGGTTTCTAGAGGCTAGGGGTCTAGTAGGTGGAAGATAAATGACCATTAATAGAGTGAATGCATTAATTAAGGAATAAAGAAGGTGAACGTAAGAGACGATTGAGAGTGGAGAAGGATCTCATGTATTGGAGGATGGGAAAGTATTTGTTATGAAAAAGCCCCTAGACCACTTAGTGGTGGGCTTGTGCTTGTTTGCTAAAGTTGGTCAAACCCCAGGGACTTTTTTTTTTAAATTTTTTTTTAATTTTTATTTATTTATGATAGTCACAGAGAGAGAGAGAGAGAGAGGCAGAGACATAGGCAGAGGGAGAAGCAGGCTCCATGCACCGGGAGCCTGATGTGGGATTCGATCCCGGGTCTCCAGGATCGCGCCCTGGGCCAAAGGCAGGCGCCAAACCGCTGCGCCACCCAGGGATCCCCCCCAGGGACTTTAAACATGATGGTGGACACCTTAACTTGAAGAAGTGGAGGACATTTCCTAAGAAAAGTATTTGGCTAAAATCAGATGTTCCTTTTAAGGCTTATACAGTTTTTGGAGTCTTTATCCCCCAAATAGTTTTTAGAAGGTGAGTTGAGGACAGACCAGGTAACATTTTGATCTTTAGGACTGGTGCATGGAGGATTTAGGTAGCACCAGCGTGGACACCATTGGTGTCCTGTAAGAGGTAAGTGCCAAGGGTGGAGGAGTCATGCTGCTGTTCTTGTGAGGGAGATGATCTTCTGGGGCTGGGTGGAAGTGGGGCTAGGTAGGATGAGGAGAGAGACTTGGAAGACTCATGGGTATATCTGAAGGGGTAAGGTAATTTAGAGAACCTGGAAACTGGGTGATTAAGTGTAGGATTGGGGAGCTCTCCTCTTTTTCCTTCTTTTCTTTTTTTTCTCTTTCCATTTCTCACAGGCAACACTGTGGAGTCCTAGCAGACAAGAACTTCTCCATCACTAGATTTATTCATTCATTCTTTCAGTCATTCAATACCCTGCTTTCAAGGAGTCCACAATCTCATGGGGAAGATTGGCAGAGGTAAGCCCCCAAGCCTCAAAAGAAGACCGCTTTTTCAATACTGGATGGATGGAAGGTCCTAGAGGGCTGCTTGGGGATGAATGTGCTGTGTTTTGCTGTACAGTAGGAATTACCAGGCAAGGAGGGTAGGCAAGGGTGTTATAGGCCTGGAAGAAGGAATGCTGTTAGAACCCTGCTGAAAGGAGAGCCTGAGGCTGGTTCAAGAAAGTGGTGGGTGAGGGGATCCCTGGGTGGCTCAGTGGTTTGGTGCCTGCCTTTGGCCCAGGGCGCGGTCCTGGAGTCCCGGGATCGAGTCCCACGTTGGGCTCCCGGCATGGAACCTGCTTCTCCCTCCTCCTGTGTCTCTGCCTCTCTCTTTCTCTCTCTAGATCTATCATCAATAAATAAACAATCTTAAAAAAAAAAAAGTGGTGGGTGAGAGGCTGGGGAAGGGAGGCTGCTTGGTTGAGATTTCCTGAAGTTTTCTACAACAGGATGCATCAGCTGTCCTTGCTTGTGACGCATGCATTTCTGTGTCTTTGAGCCTCAGGAGGAGACCAAATAGGGATTTGCTGAACAATGGAGAAAGCAGGTCATGTTCTCATGGAGGAGGGTGAATGCAGTTAGGAAGAGGCCACAATTCAACTTCTCTCAAAGGACTCTCTGCCTCACAGTAAGCTGATAACAGTGAAGTGGGTCCAATGTAATCACAAGAGTCCTTTAATGTGGAACAAGGGGCAGAAGAATCAGTGTCACAGTGATGTAATGTGAGAAAAGTTTGACTGACCATATTTGCCTTTGAAGATGGAGACCATGCGCCAGAAGTGTGGACAAACTACAGAAGCTGGGAACGGCAAGTGAACAGATTCTGCCCTAAAGCCTCCAGAAGGAGATATAGCCCTGTTGGCATTTTGATTTTAGCCCAGAGAGACCGGTGTCAGATTTCTGACTTCCAGAACTCTAAGATGATATACTTCTGTCATTTTAAGCCACGAAAGTTATGGTTACAGCATCAATAGAAATTTAATACACCTTTCCCAATGTCTGAAGCTCTTGGGAAGTCTCAAATGAAGACATAAAATTCCACTTAGCACTCCCTCATTTAAATATTTACTCATTGGTTATGTCAACCCCTCAGTCAAAGACCAGCACTTAGTGATGCATGAGAAAAGAACTGGGCTCAGGACCCCCACTGACCTGGAGTTGACTCAATTACAAAGAGTATGTGTATCCTGGATAAGGTACTTCTCAGAGCCTAGATTTCTTCTTGTTGGGAAGGTTAACAGTGCTTCACAGATTCCTTATGAGGAATATATTTGAGAACATATGCACACTTAGGGCTATCAAGGTACTTCCAGAATGTTAGTGCCATCTGACTGATCAGGATTCAGCTCCCTCATGAAGCCTTTCCAATTCTCTCAGTTCTTATTCCATCTCCTTTATCTGTCCCCCCCCCCCCCCCCCCAGGACTCCATCTTTTCTTATACTTTTCTACTCACTGGGATGTAGTAGACAGTGTACTGTGCAGAGGCCCAGAGACCCGGCTCTGTCCCTAACAAGTTGTGTGACCTCAGGCAAGCCCCTGAGGCTTTCTGGCCTCATTTTCTTCATCTTTAAAATACTAAACGTAGCCTAGGAGTCAAGCTAGGTCCATTGCAGCTTTGATAGACTGTGATATTCATGAATGGTTAGCTTTGACGTCTATATGACTTGGTAAGTATGTGGAAGCATGACTGTGTGGTGGTGGGGGGGGGGTAGGAGGCTCTTCCTTGATTAGATTATGATTTATAATCCACCTAGTCTTCTGTCTTCTGTGACTGGCAGTGGCCCAGTCAAGTGACTGAATAACCTTAGGTGGCATATCTTTTCCTAGATACAGAGTGGGAGTATTTGGGGTCCAGGTCCTCAAAAACCAACCTTAGTGGCCCAGTATCTGGAGTTGTGACCTGGACAGCTTTGGGGAGATTGTCTCACCCTACATCTTAAGATAAGGAGCTTAAATACTTTAACCATCCCCAGCTATCCAGTGAGACTGGGGCTAATCTGATTGAATGCCATCTAAGATTTAAGATTTTAAATTTCTGCAGCTGTCATTATTGGGAGTCAGGGTGTGATTATACAGGGTCAGCAGAAGAGAGTCAGGTGTGTTCAGGCCATGCCTCCCCACCCCCTACCATCCTCATTCAAATAACGATCGCCTTTGTTCAGATCATAAAAGTTCCCAGACTCTTCTGATTCATTTGGCTGGCCAGTCTGCATATTACAGGGCAGTGGCTCTGATAAAGCCAAATGGTGCAGAATGTAGCTCACCCTGTTCCCTGGGAGCAGGTGACTCTGGAGAGCTTGTGGGCTCCTAAGGGAGAGTCCACCACCCTTCCCTGCTCCAGTGTTCCCTGCACGGAGAGTCTGAATCAGAGGTTGTGGGAGGGGTTGTGGGTCACAGGTCATTGCTCCCAGAGGGGACATGACAGGCCACCTGATTCCTTTTCCTCGTTTCAGTTCAACACGTGCTTAAATAAGAGGCACTACATTATTTATCAACTGCATTCTTCTTAAGATGAGGCAATTGAGGTACAAAGGTATTAAGTGCCTACTTTAAGATCATGTGGTTAGCTCATGCCTGGACTAGGCAATGGCCCATTTAAAAACATTTAGGACATCACTGCACTTGGGACTCTTTATAAACTTCAGGAAAGCAACAAAGATGCAGATCAGCCAATGGTTCTTAATAGTATTGAGGTGATGAGGAAGTTTATACATAGGTACGCATCTTTACCTTCAGGAGGTTCATGGCCTCCAGGTTAAAGACCACAGACACAGGAAATGGGGAGAAGTATGTTCCAAAATTGTTTAGGTTCATACTAGTCTTCAGTCCTTTTCCCTTTGACTCATCATGGCTTAAGTTGGGCTTAGAAATCCTAGACTCTTCTAGCAACCAACTCAATGTGATCTTGTTTAAGATGTTTCCTTCTCTGGAGCTGAGTTTCCTCTCCCAGACAACTGAGACACTGGGCACATTTTTGTGCCACATCTAGCACTTATACTCAGTGATGCAAAAGTCCTCATCTGGCTCCTACTGTGATTTGTGGGTTCTGGGGCCCACTTTGGGAACAGGATGGGAGGTTTGGCCTTGTAAATCTACTTCCTTCAAAGATATTTGCCTTCCTTTCTTTAACTCTCTCTTTCTTCCTCAAGCCCACTGCACTCCACAGCAGAACAGAAGAACAAGACATGTGCCATCATAGATAGGGGTGACGACTCCAAGTGCTAACCAGTTCTTGAGTGCTTTTGTGTCCTGGCTTTCTAAGTTCAGTTTCCCATGCTGGGGGCTTTGCATATACCATCTCACTGGTCAGTCATCTCCACACCTCAATGAGACATTTCTTCTCATTCTTCAAGGGAAGAAACTGAGACCACTTCTTCTATTGAGGTGACACAATTTGCCTGGGCCTCACAGTTGAGAGTGTACAGCTCACTTTGAATCCATGTCTTTGTGATGACAAGACATTTCCCTTTACCATGCTGCCTTCCAAAGTAAGAAATCTGCTGGGAGGCAGGCTGTACTTCCCAGGCGAGGCTGGAGGGTAGGGCTGGCAGGATCTGTACCTTGTGATCAAAGGGAAAAGTGACCAATGCCAGGGATGCTTTTTTCTCAGCCAGAAGCCACCTATATTCAGCCCTGTCCCCCTCTCCTATCCCTGAATTCTGGGAATGACCCATGTGGCAAGGGCACATAACACAATAGCCAGGGCCTCAGCCCAGAGCAGTCCTTTCCTCTTTGGAAAAGTGCATCCAAAGCCACTGAATGTGCACTCATTTATTGTTATTGAATATCTGCTACGTGTGCCAGGCAGTGTCTGTTCTCAAAGAACTTACAACCCAGTGTAAATAGATGGACAGAATATGGTGAGGTAAGTGTTATAGGAGAAAGGCATGGATTCTCTGAGACCATAGTAAGGGGCATCTGACCAGCCTTCGGGGGCAGAGGGGGAAGCTTCCTAGAGTAGGTGACCCCTGAGTTGGGTTCAGAGGGAGATGAAGACCCACCCGCTCAAGTGGATTATTCAGAGGAGGACTCAGTGGGAAGAGGAAGAATGATAGAGAATAGACAAGTGTAAAGTCACACAGGCCAGAAACTCTCTGCTGTGCCAAAGTGCCACCAGTTACCTGATGCTGGGCTGCACAGTTCTAGGAGAGAGAAGTGGCAAGGTAAAGCCAGACAAGGAGGTGGGGGCCAGCTCTGGAAGACTTATGCGTGACTGGTCAAGTCATTCAAGCTGTTCTTTAGGCAAAAAGGAACCTTTTAAGGGTTTTAAGCAGGGGAGTGACATATTTAGATTTGGATTTTAGCCAGCCTGCCTTCTCTGTCTTACACTGGAGGAAGGACTAGAAGGTGAACTTGGAATCTCAGAATCCAGTTAGGAGGTTCTGGATGGTATAGATGAGAAACTATGGGGATTTTCCTGGTGGGAAAAGCATGAACCCGCAGTCTGAGCATCATTTCCTTCAAGCCTAAGAGAGAGCCCAGAACTCTGTAGGTAAGGCATCACAGGTTTTATGCAGCCAGTGCACCTGAAAATAACCTGCTATGGATTTTACGATCAATTTGTATTTTAGCATCTTTATGTGTTTGGCAATTGACTTAATGTATTAACCCACTGATTTCTTTGCAGAGCATAAGCAGCTGGGGCACAGAAGCAGTTATAACTTATCATCAATAAAGCCTCCCAGGATGTGTCTGTGCTTATGTTCCTGGCTGGAATATTTGGTCATGTGGAAGCAAGACAGGAAAATAAGACAGGTTTGGTAACTGGTTCCTTACTGCCATCTCCCCAGCTGCCATTTGCATGTAGGAGATGAATGAAAGTGAGCTCTAGGGTGCTTTCCAGCTGCAGGGCTTCAAAGCAAGACATTCCTGTGATTGTGTGCCAGCCCTTTCATATAGCACTGGCCCAGCTCACAGCAACGCCCCTAGCTGGCCTGGTCTGGGAGGACTTAAAAGTCCTTTTGCAAGGTCAGCAGTGCACTGCCTGCTTCTCAAGAAACAATGATGCATGGGGGTCTGTGGTAGAGTCTCTTCTTACAGCTTTTCCATGAAAGGAGAGGCTTGGTCCTGCCCTATCACAGTATCTGTGAGCCATCAAGACTGACACCACACAGGTTCTCATCGTGCCATTCTTCAGATGTTGCTAATTCACTTAAACAACCCTTTACCATTTGGGGCAGGGCCTTGGTGACTGTCGCTGGGGCTGGGAGTAATTATGGCATTCTGCAGGGAGGCAGCATACTCATCACGTTGTAGCCATCTTCCCTGGCATTGCCTTTGATCCAGGTTTTGTTGGGAAAGTAGCCATTAAGAGATGTGTATCTTTGGTTTCATTTACATGAGAGAAAAAGAACTAAATTGGCAAATGGATGGTTTCATGTTCTCAGAGATGGCCTCCACCCAGTCTGTCCCCAGAGTCCTCAGAACCACCCAGGAGAGCACCAACACCTGAACCACACTGCCATAGAGCCACTGGGGGCCTGGAACTGAGACCCTATCTCTCAAAGGAAGGCATCCAAGTTGTGTACTCAGATGTAGGAAGATGTTTTTCCTTTATTTATTTATTTATTTATTTATTTATTTATTTATTTATTTATTTAGTTCATTAAGCAAATGAAAGGACTTTGGTGGGTTTCTGAAATATTCATGATTATGTAATTTTTTTTCTATTACATGGGAAATAAAAACTTAATGAAAATCCAAAGACTAGTGAAAATAAAAATACTCCATTGGTTACACATAACTCCATTGTACTAAAATTACTAGAATGTTGACACTCCCGTGTACCTTTCACTAGAATTCTCTCCATGGAGACGTTACCTAAGTATGGTTCAAAGTATCCAAACCAGCCAGTTGACATTGTGTAATCCACAACTCCAATTTTGTTTTTTATTATTTATTTATTTGTTTAAAGATTTATTTTTTTACAGAGAGAGAATGAGTGTGAGTGGGGGAGGGGCAGAGGGAGAGGGAGAGACTCTCAAGCAGACTCCCCTCTGAGTGCAGAGCCCGATGATGGGCTTAATCTCATGCTGCTGCAATGATGAAGCCAAAACCACGAGTTGGACACTCACCCAACTGAACCACCCAGGCACCGCTTTTTATTTTTTAGATGAGGGCCTAGCTGTGCTTATAGGCATAAGTTAGAACCTAAATATTGTACTCAGGAGACTTATAGCCTGATGGTGAAGAAAGGCACAGAGCAGTTATATTCAGGTGTGACATGTGACACCTGGATAGGTACCATGTGTTCCCCTTTCTGAGGGCTGGCTATGTCCCAGTAAATTGGGCACTGGACACACTTTACTTCCTAAGCCTCATGACAACTCTGTAAGCCCACTGCTAGCATCAGCATTCCTTTTATAGAGACAAGGAAATAGCAGAGTTAGAGTTTAAGCCCACACAGCCTGTTTTCAGAGTGTTCTGCCCAAGCATTATGCAGTGGGATTAATAGCTGAGGGTAGAATTTTTCCTCAGCCTTTCTGGACTGGACCTTTCCTCAACATCCCACTCTTCTTTCCCCCTTACATCTTCTTTCTGCATCATGGCCACTTGAGCTCCTGAGGTGAACCACTGTTAACAGCCATATTTATGGCTCTGCCAGTCTGCATTCCCTACGTGCACCCCTCAGGAGATGCCACATCCTTTTATGCAGCAGGTGGGGCCAGAAGGTAGGCTATCTTCAAAAGTTGTTGACTTTGGAGTGCCAGGGTTCTAGCCTTACTCTCTAGGGATTGCTTGTTGGTGTTTTAGTGCTGGAAAACAACAAACAAACCCCAAACTACCAAAAACAAAAACAAAAACAGGAGAAGAAAGCTTTGCACAGCAGAGGGACATATTTACTTGTCAGTTCATGGCTTCAGCTTTCAACACCAAGATGGTGAACATGGTAGAGATGTTGGAGGTAGTGGGTTGAGTGGTACCCTTGGTACCTCACTCTGGGGGTGGGCAGGGAGATGGGCATTTAGGAGGACAGGGCTTGGCACAGGGCTTGGGGGGGCAGGAAGTCGGGCATGGAGAAGGGCATGGTGGGGGGCACGGTGGGCACTTTGGTGGTGCTGGGCACTTTTCTCGTGGGTACTTTTCAGAGCACCTTTGCAGCAGCTTCTTTAAACAGCTGGGCTGGCATTTGGCTTCACACTTTTGTTCACATCTGGGATCACAATTCTTGGGCTCATTCTTGGGTTCACTAGATTTATTGTTATCATCACTCGACATTCTTTGATTTTCTATGCCCTGCAAAGAAATATGCAACAGGTAGTATGTGGGAGACCACTGCAAGGTGGAAGAGGACCAGCAAGCCTTCTCACTCACACTTCCTGTCCATCCTTGCTTCTACAAAAAATTTTCCTGGAATGGTTGGGGCTCTATACCAAATTCCCATTTAAGGGCTGTCCTCTGGGCTGTCCTCTTGTCCATGGAATGGATTGATGACAACATTTCTTGGTCTCTTCACTCTTACCCTGCTTTTTGTTCACTTACCCTTGTCTCCATTCCATATCTCCCAGCAGGAGTTCTCAACTTAGGGTCCTGGAACTACTATCCCTTCCCAATGATAAAACCATATTTGATCATATGTTACCAATATGATTGATATCATTTGTAAGTCCATGTCTTTTAATTAATTCATTTAAATACATTATTCTGAAGTCATGAATTTGGTCAGACAGCTAAAGGCATCCATGGCACAAGGGTTTTAAACAACTCCTGCAGGGCCACCTCCCCAACCCTCTGGAGATGGAATGAGAGGGTATATGAGTGGGTTTAGGAACTCAGGGACTCAGGACACTTCTTTCATTTCTGTGCCTTGCCCAAGCTTTCAAAGCATTGTTTTCTTGATAATTGCTTTCTTCCCTTGGAAACTGGGGATGGGAAGATAATTGAATCTCCATCTCTACCATGGTTGAACTCCCATTGACCATTCCAATCCTCCTCCTCGTGATTAGAGGAAGGGAAGAAGTCAGGAGAGGAGGAGATGAACCGGGAAATTCTAATTCCTCTGAAAATATGAATGTGAGAGCCATAAAATGATTTTAAGGATTTAATAATAAAATATGATTTTATTTTCCCTATTTTCTATTTTGAGTTTTGCCCTGAGCTAGGTCTTCTATGGATGGTTTGATTTCTAGATATGCACAGGGCTTTTTAGCCAATGACAATACTTGCAAGTTGTATCTAACTGGCACTCCTTTGATTAACAATATAAAAGGTAACTTTTATCTAATTTGGTTTTTTTTTTTTTTTTTCTAATTTGGTTTTAAAAGCAATATGGCTCTCTGGAGAAATAGATCATTAAGTTAAACTCCAAAATTGTTAAGAATCTCTCCTTGAAATAAGCTGAGCATAGCTCAGTTCTTGCTACTGAAAATGAAAGGAAGCTTTCATTGAAAAATAACCATCATCTCAACCCTGTTCAATGCCTGAGGTGCTTTAAGTCACTCTTAAGAAAGGAGAGGAAAAAGGCAGGGCATGTGTGGTTGTCCAAACGCAACTCACCCCTTTGTGTTGGTAGTGAACTTGACAAGTAGTCGAGTGAGGTGGATGGTATTGCTGTGTGTGAGAAGGTGGATTTTCCCTCTGATTCCTCTGCCTAACTCTGAGGAAGCCAGAGATGGGGGGGAAGGGGAGCACCACTTGTGACCTCATCACTGCATCACCGGGTAGCGATTGTTGTGTGACTCTAGAGCAGCTAGTTCAACTCAAGCTCTTGAAAATACACTGTGCTAAATCATCTCCTTTGCTGTCCTGTTCCCTCCCAGGGTCACTCAAAATTCACGCTGGCGAAATCAGACCATGATGAAGACTATCGAACTCTAAGCATAGGGAGGTTCATTCTTGCTAGGAGCAGAAAAGCTCTTTTTACACATGGTCTCTGTCCCCCCAAATTTTAATTCCTTTGAGCTTGCCCCTTCTCCACCTTTCTAGGAGAGCTTCCTGGACTGCTCACATCCATTTTGATTCTCTTTTCCTTATTTTTCTAATATCAGATTCTGAAACCTCTTTTTACTACTCCGCACAACCTAGCCAAACTCCAGGGATTATTTTACCTCTTTTTCTGTGTTTCTGCCTATAACTCACTAATTGTTGTGTTTTTTAATCAGGGAGTGGCCACCCCTTGATAGCCAAGATAAACCTTGGGTTTGGTGCTCCTGACTCGTTCTGACATACTGGGTTAACCCCAGATCCTGTCTTAGAGTAGAAATATTTGCCTCTGAGAAAGTTCTTTCCTTGCCTTTTCAAAGGCCTGGCCATTGGGTCTCTGTGGTTGGACCAGCGGTGTGTCTAGGGTGGTCGTAGGAAGTTGGTGTGGGAAAGACAAATGGGGTGGAATACATAATACCTTGAACTCGGAAAGTTCATCTTGGTGGTCATTCACTGACAGCCATGAGTGACTTTTGATTAAAACTGTGAAATGATGATGTCTAAGGTGTTGACAGAGTTTTCTGACAGCAAAGTGTGGGATGGCCTGGGCGATGGGGCAAAGGCCTGTTTCAAAGAAATTATAAACATCCCCAGGTTTGAAGGAAGGCAGTGGTGGTGGTAGTGAAAGTGTTCTGAAGAGAAGTATTATCAGAGAAGTATATTTATGGGATTAAGTTAACGGGAAATTTAGAAGAAAATTATGAAAGATGACTCCCAGGTGTTATTGTTAATGGGTGCTGGGGAAAGAGAACAGATTTCTGTTAGAAGAAGATGAGTCCGGGCATGTTGAATGTGGTAATAGTGGAACATCTTGAACAGTTAGTGGAAATGCAGCTCCAGGCCTGTGCCACTGAGCAGACTGAGACCTTGAGTTCAGTTCAGGACAACAGGTGTTTGCTGAGTGGATAAGGATGAAAGAGGATTGGAGGAGAAAAGAGAAAATGTACCAGGGATGATGGGGAACCCCTTTATAGGGTTTATTTTGGTATTTACAAAGGAGAAAGGATGTCATACACAATTGGAACCCAAATAAAAGGGGAGAGTGGGCCACAATTTAACTCCCTGCCACCAGGATAGCTGGCATTAGGCCCACTGTCTCAGTATAGCCTACCCCTCGATATTCATTTTCTTTGCTCAATATTTTTCATTTTTATGAGCTCTTCAAAGCTGTTGAGAAGCAATTTCTGTACTCCTCTCAAGAGACTCCACCTCACCTGCTGTTCAGCTCTGGACCAAAGCTAGCAATCTGGTTATGGAGAAGGCAGTTATTGTGGCAGTGATGTCAAAAGATGTGGTGATTTGGAGGAACCTGGGTGGTGCAGTCAGTTAAGCATCTGATTCTTGGCTTCAGCTCAGGTTGTGATCTCAGCATCATGAGATCAAGCCTTGAGTTGGGCTCCGCACTCAGTTGCAGTCTGCGTAAGACTTTCTGTCGCTCCCTGCCACGTGTGCTCTCTCTCTAATAAGTAAATCTTAAAAAGAAAGAAAAGAGATGTGGTGATTTCTACTGGCCCTTGTCTAGCTGCTATCCTCTTCCTCTCTCTCCTTTCTTTCCTATTTCTTGCTCAAGAAATTCCCACTGAATGTAAGTATATCATCCATTAGACTTTCATTAGGACACTTACCATCTTTTCAGTCTTCAAAACCCTCCTTTATTTTTTTATTTATTTTTTTAAATTTTTATTTATTTATGAGAGAGAGAGAGAGAGAGAGAGAGAGAGAGAGAGAGGCAGAGACATAGGCAGAGGGAGAAGCAGGCTCCATGCACCGGGAGCCTGATGTGGGACTCGATCCCGGGTCTCCAGGACCGCGCCCTGGGCCAAAGGCAGGCGCCAAACCGCTGTGCCACCCAGGGATCCCCAAAACCCTCCTTTAAAGGCCAAGACTCATGGCAGTGTTACATTAATCTCTTGGCTATCACCCTCACCTTTGGGTCGGGGTTTGGTTGACAGTGTGGTTGGCAGCAAGGCACTGCCAGGTTGAACACAGAACAGTTTCTGGAGCTACTGGGTCTCAGAGGGAAAGAGGCTGAAAGGAGAGAAGAATGGGTGTCAGAGTGAATACCCTGGAGTCAGATCCCTAAATCCAAATCCCACCGTCAGTTTTTACTTACCAAAGGACCCCTGGTAATTTTGAAAAGAAAAGACTTCACTTTCTAAGTCTCAATTCCCTCACCCATAAAATGTAATAATAGCACTCATCTAGGACAATATATAGCTTATATGGAGTGCTTATAACATGCCAGGCACATTTCCAAGTACAAAGCCTATAGGGTATACCTGACACTCTTCCTGTACTCATAGGTTGCTGTGAAGATTAAGTGAGATTCTATGAACGAAGAGCCCCCAGTAAATGTTTGCTGTACATGTGAGTTGTTATTTTTGTCAGTGCTTTCCTGGACATTTCATCCCTTGGCTTACTGGATCTCTCCTGCTCCACTTACTAGATCTTGGCCCTGAAATCCCGCTTCACCAGATCCTTTTTTCCTGATGTCCAGCCAAAGTCCCTGATGGTGTTCACAGGAGAATTAGATAATCAGAGCATTCAGTGGTTTATCTGT
This sequence comes from Canis lupus dingo, assembly GCF_003254725.2. Classification (NCBI taxonomy): domain Eukaryota; kingdom Metazoa; phylum Chordata; class Mammalia; order Carnivora; family Canidae; genus Canis; species Canis lupus. The sequence goes on along the minus strand of NC_064259.1, from coordinate 61,878,618 downwards.
GTGAGCCTGCAGGCCTTGTCTACCTGCATATTATATCAGGCCAGGGAATTCTATGTCAGAAATTTAACTTCGCTTGAACCCCCCTCTCTGTTTTATAGGTGAAGTCTTCTTTTTCTGTCTTTTTCTATCTGTGTATTCTTGTTGAATAAATAGTCTTCTCAATTAGAAAGCAACTCTATTCCTCCCATTGGTGCCTCTTAAGACCCCCTCTGTGAAGTTGGCTCTTCCCTTCCTACTGGGATGGAATCTCTAATAGCATATGCTAGACTTTGAGGATCATGCTTAGACAACAAGCTCTCTAGTCACTTCTATTTATTCTAAACAATTTTATTTCACTAACCAGAAGGTATATTTCCCTGAACATTGGATTTCCTTCTCTTTTCCTCTTGGGACCAGAAAGGAGAGCATCTTCTCTATTTGCTTTTTGGAGTTTCTCCTCTTCCTTCATTCGTCCAACTGCCCCTGGTTTCACGAAAGGGAAGAGACAGAAAAGACAGGAAAGTTCTTACCTGAATGATACTGTTCTGGTGTCCTGATACTTAGGAGCTTTCTGGGTTTGGCAGATGGTTGAAGCTGATCTTTTCTCTTGTGGGGAGTTTGAATGTGTTCTTCAGGGGACCCTGTCACCCCTCACTGGGGTGCTGAGCACAGTGCCTACTATATATAGTATAGCTCTTACAGTGCTTAGGCATTTGGCAGCTCCCTTTCTGCTTCTCTCTGCTGCAATTACCTCTCCTCCAGGCAGCCCTCTTGGATAGGATTTCACACAGCTCAGAGAGCCAGCTCTCACCCTCTTTCAGGCTGTATGTGGCCCATGGAAAACACTCATAATCCTCCCCCTTTCTTTGTTCAATGACTGTTAGTGATTTTAAAAAAAATATTTTATTTATTTATTCATGAGAGACACACAGAGAGAGGCAGAGACACAGGCAGAGGGAGAACCAGGCTCCCTGTGGGGAGCCTGATGCGGAACTTGATCCCAGGACCCCAGGATCACCTGAGCTGAAGGCAGAGCTCAACCACTGCACCATCCAGGTGCCCTGTTAGTGATGTTTTCCTGATGTTTATGCATTTTTGCTCATTCACTGTGTATGAAGCAAGATAAGTTCTATGACATCTTCATGGACATGGTTCCATATTGATCCAGTTTGAGCTTACTGCAGTAGTTGACACTCTTATGTTCTCTTTTTCACCCCTCTCACCTTGGATTCCTTTAATACCTGGATAGTGGCCCATTTCTCTGGCCTCATCTACCCTCCTTCATGAGTTCTTCCTCCTCTGCTCAAACCTTTCAACTTTACCTGGCCTCATTCACCTGACATATGGCTGCTGACTTTGTCTACCACTGTTTTCTCTCCAAAGCCCACACTCTTCCATTTTCTCCAGGGCTAAATGTTTCTCCAGGGCTAACATTCACTGGGTGTCCTTTGGCATTGCAAACTGATCTCACAAAATCAGAATTTGTCACCTTCCACATCTTTTCTTATATGATGTCTTTGTGCATTCTAACTCTGCAAGGCGTGTTCCCATATGCACCATATGTAAGACATCCAGGTCAGAAACCCAAGATACCCAACCTCCTGCTTCCCACTCAGCCCTACGCCAAATATGTTAGCAGCATCTGCAATTCTATCTCCCAACCCACAGGCTCATGACCCAGGCTGGTGTTGGGAGCCACAGTGCACACCTCTCTTCTCACATCCCCCCATCATCTTCATGGTAACTGCAGGTGTTTCATTGAACTTGTCATTGTCACAGGTCACTCAAAGCGCCCTAGCTCTAATTCATCCTCCACATCACCCTTAACTAAATTTAGAAGACAAATCCCAATTTTACCATCAAATTGAGGACAAGACCCAAGGGTCTCAAAATTTGGGTCTACAAAATTCTTTCAGATGTTTTATACTTTTGTCATAGATTCTGTAGGTAAACTACTTGTGGTTCCCAAAACGTCCTGGGCCTTTTTGACTCTGTGCTTTTTCTCTGCCAGTCACATCCTCCTTCCTTCCTTTTCTCTCCTCCTACTTCTGCTTCTCTCCTTGAACTTCTAGGACATTTTGTCCTGGGCACTATTTATCTGATCCTCCCAGGCTGTTAGTTGAGACCTGAAGAGTATTGGGGGGCCTTTCCTTCATTTCTGCTGTGATGGGACCTCTCTCACACTCCTAAACAGAAGCTCTTCATTGGTGGGCTGAGAATTCACAGTGGGACAATAACCACGAGGGACCTAGAGGGAAGGGGAGTGGCACTGCCTGCTCACACATTTTTTTACCCTTTGTGACTGCCGTCTGTCCACTGGAGTTAGGCACAATCACGGGAACCACCAACGCCACTTCTGCCAGAAATTCAATTCGGAACATGGATCCTGTGCCTCCCTCCTGGAGCTGCTTATCATTGTGTCGGTCCTATCAGATCCACTCCTTATAGTTGGAGGAATATCATCATCTGAAATGCCCGAAGATGAGAGAGATGAAAATGGGGCAGAACCAGGACATAGGATCATGTAAAAAATGCTTTTAAAAAAAGGACTAGGGGATGCCTGAGTGGTTCATCTGAACGTCTGCCTTTAGCTCAGGGCATGATCCCGGGGTTCTGGGATCGAGTCTCACATGAGGCTCCCTGCAGGGAGCCTGCTTCTCCCTCTGCCTGTGTCTCTGCCTCTCTCTGTGTGTCTCTCATGAATAAATAAATAAGATCTTTAAAAAATTTTTTAAAAAAGGACTAGGAACCTGAGGAAGAGAATATTTGGGAGGGCAAGAAACTATTTATAGATATAGAATTATAGATATAGAATATTTATAGAATGTGTGTTAATTTTCTATTGCTGCATAACGAATCACACAAACAGCAGCTTAATCAAGACATACTTACTATCTCATGATGTCCTTGGATCTGAGGTATAGGCCGGAGTCCTCTGCTCAGGGTCTCACCAGGCTCCTGGGTTCCTTTCTGGAGCTTGGGTCCTCTTCCAGACTCACTGGGTTGTTGGCTGGATTCAGGTTCTTCCAGATGTAGGACTGAAGTCCTCAGCTGCCAGAAGCTACCTATAGCCCCCTGCCACCTGGCAGTCTCCATTACAGTGCTGCAATTGATCAGCCACTAACTAGCTGGCGCCAACCAATGGTAACTGGTAACACTGCTACGGGGAGGGCAGCAAAGCCTGGATTTGTGTGTTTTGGGTGTAAATCCCGGACAATATCAAGCTATCAATGGTTAACAACAGGCTTCCAAAATTTCTGAATATTTAACAGAAAATGTGATACTCCTGAGTATCATCTCTAGCAGGCCACTAGACCTAGTCTAGGCCCCCAGGGCTCATGAATCAAGTGCCCTTTATGCCCCCACCCCTTGTCTCATCCTCTCACCTCCTTTATCCTTCAAAAATTTTAAGCAGGGGGAATGAAGTTTCTTTTAGTTTCCTGTTTGCTGTAACAGATTACCATGAACGCAATGGTTTAAAACAACGCAATTTTATTATCTTAGAGTTCTAGAAGTCAGAGTCTAAAATTAAGATGTTGGCAGGGCTGTATTCCTTTTGGAGCTTTCAAAGGAAAATCTGTTTCCTTGCATTGTCTAGCTTCAAGAGGATGCCTGAATTCCTTGGCCCATTTCCCCTTGTTCACATCACTCCAATATCTTGCTCTTCTCATTGCATCTACTATGACTCACTCTGATCCTCCTCCCTCCCTCTTACGAGGACCCTTGTGAGTACATTGGGCTCACCTGGATAATCCAGGATGCTTTCCTTATCTCCATACCCTTCACTGAATCCCATCTACAAAATCCGTTTTACCCTGTAAGGTAACATATCCACAAATTCCTGGGATTTATGTGTGGACATCTTTGGAAGACATCATTCAGCCATTCAGTCACAAGGTTATATTCATCCACAAACATACATCATTTAGAGTTCTGGTGGTGGTTCTATTTTCTTATGTCCCCTACTAAGTTGTTGTTGTTGTTTTTTTTAAGATTTTTATTTATTTATCCATGAGAGACACTGAGAGAGAGAGAGAGAGAGAGGCAGAGACACAGGCAGAGGGAGAAGCAGGCTCCACGCAGGGAGCCTGACGTGGGACTCAATCCCAGGTCTCCAGGATCACACCCTGGGCTGAAAGTGGCGCTAAACAGCTGAGCCACCAGGGATGCCCCCCTACAAAGTTTTATGCCTTATATTTGCGTCTCCCTAAATACATAGAAAGAAAAGCAGCTGTTATATAGCATCACTCACTATGGGCATCCACTTTTTGATACTTCAGGAAAGTTTTAAAATTACCGTGTTTCTTTTTTTTATTTAAAGATTTTATTTATTTATTCATGAGAGACACAGAGAGAAAGAGAGGCAGAGACACAGGCAGAGGGAGAGGCAGGCTCCATGCAGGGAGCCTGACGTGAGACTCGATTCCGGGTCTCCAGGATTACGCCCTGGGCCGAAGGCAGGCGCTAAACCGCTGAACCACCCGGGTCGCCCCAATTACCGTGTTTCTTTTCTTTTAACCATTCTTGTATTAGAATGAACCCCACAATATCCAACGTGGGGGAGGTGTTTGATCACAATCACAATCATCAAATCCTTTGAGCTCTGAGCTGTCAATCACAAATGCATGCTTTATAACTGTACACAATAGAGGTCACATGCTGTTTTGAAGCTTTTCTGTTCATTTAACATTGTAGCTGAAGGATGGTATAATAATCTAAATATAATTCAAGGGGAATATTTCCACTTCCCTGAAGGTTCTGTTGACCCTACAGCTCCTCAGTTGTCCCATCAATCCACCGCCAAAGCTCCCTACCTCTTCTCCCTAGAGCAGACTTCCTCTGGGAAGAAGGCTGAGGAGCTGAGGGTAGAGCCCATTTTTGGGGCTAATCAGTTGCATTTGGATACTGAATGGTGGGTATTTCCAAGGGGAAGGAATTCCTCCCCCTTTTCTTGTGTCCTGTTTTCTTGCATAAGCCATTACTCCCTTTCCTATAACTCCTGTCATTCCCCAACTTCCCAAACCCTGTCTATATCTATGATGGTCTGCGTATTAACTGAACAAAAGTCAAGATTCCTCAGGGATAATATTTTTAATGGATCACACAGAGAGGCAGGGGCATGACTCCAGTGGGACAGGGGAAGGGGCTGCAGAGCCAGGGGTTGGTCCCAGGAAGCGTCGACCTAGCCATGAGAGATGGAGTAGGGAGGCGTAGGGAAGGTAGGTGGCTTCAACAACTACTCTGTGGCATGTAGAAGAGGAGAGTGTCTTCTCATGTGAATTTTAAGATAATTTAGGAGAATTCTGTTTTCCTTTGTGAAACCTAAAGAAAAGCTAATGTTTTCTTTCTTTTGTGGGATTCTTCTTCAGCTTCCGGAGGTAGAAGTTGTCATGGTGAGACCAACGGCATTGTGAAGAGAGGGTGCTGTGGTGGAAGAATGACCCACTGTAGATGATGGTAGCCAGAGAAGCACACACCTGTCCAAGCTCCAAGGAAGGCCCTGAGAACATCACATCCAGCCAACGTCTGCTGTCTGGGGCAGATGGGAAAAGCTGGTAGATAAACTGTGGTTTCATGATTCACCTTGAATTTGGAGAAGTAGCCTCTTCTGGGACCATATATGGTTTCATGTTATTAGGTGAAAAGAGAATCTACAGTGAGAGGAAAGAGAATCCATCTGCTTCATGACAGGTTGAGGAGGGTGGCTTCAGAGGAGTCACTTCTGCTTTGACAGGTATTCTTGGCAAGGGGGAGGCTGCACAGGATAACACTTCTGCTGGCTAGGGGGTGGAAGACATGGCTCAGGCTCCTTGGGAGGGCAGGGCACAGGGACTTGGGAAGGGTAGGGCACAGGGACTTGGGGAGGGTAGGGCACAGGGACGTGGGGAGGACAGAGCTCAGTGACCTGGGGAGGGGGCTGGCAAGGGATTTTGCATTGTTGTTGCTGAAAAGACATCTTTCTTAGTTGAAGAGAATCTGTAAGAAAGAGGAAATACTTTTTTTTTTTGTTGTGTTCATTTTTTTTTTTTGTTGGTACCGCCTCAAATTACCACAATCCTATTCTCAGGGACAACCTTCCTGTCAAACTTTCTGGAACATTTGTCAAGTCACAGGACCAAGCATGGGTAGCAGCTTCCAAATAAGAAAATACTTTAGGACTATAGGACTCCTGGTCTATGGCACTCGAAGTCTAGTGCCTAACTTAGGGGAAGGGGCCAGCAGGTCTAGCATCAACAATATAACCAAGTGTGAAATCAAGAAACTGGGAACATAGGTCAGATAGACTTGGCTGTTGACCCCTTGTTGCCAACTTAGACTAGCTGTGTGAGGAAGAATAAACCAACTACCTTTGTTTTTCCTCTCCAGAGCTCCTTCTGGTCACAGTCTTGGACAAGGTCAAGGGTCTGACCTAAGGATAGGCTCCTTTCTATGGCCCGTACCTAACCCTTTATCTCTTCCATATTATTTTGTTCTGAGCATCCTGTCCTGCTTAGCTCACTCAGTGATGATGTTTGAGGGGTGTATTATAGCCTCCCCTGCCCCCGACTTCATTGTCCAAACAAGCAAGCTGTAAGCAAGAGCCATCTTGCAGCTTAACATCCAAATCCTGGAATATAGGAATATTAGCATACAATCTTAGTTTAGTTTAGTTTTGTTTTAACTTAAGGGTTTCACCCAAGCCTACTTTCTTACTTAGCCTGTAATTTTACCCAAACTAAGGAAAATGAAGGAGTGCTAGATTGAAAATTGGGATGTCCACTGTCTAGTTTGTCCTGACTTTCCACATCCTTCCTCTAGGACTTTGGGAAGGTCATTTAACATTTATAGCATGCATTTTTCTCACTGAATCATGTTATATTACAATGAATGGTATCCAAATTTCTCAAAGAAAATCATTCTATATATTCTATTTGTGAATCCACATGTCTATCCATTAACTCACCCATCCTTATCAATACTAACTTCCATTTCCCATCACACCCACTGAGAAATCCAAGTCAGGGTCCACATTCAGCATCCACTGCGGCCCCTAGAAGGCCTTGGGAGGTACGAGGTGCCTCCCCGGGTGGCTGAGCCACTTCACTCACCTGCCTCTCCAAGTGCACCTGTCCTGCAAGGATAGATCCAAATTGGCTGAGGAGGGTCCAGCCCTGGCCCTTTTATTGTGGTGTCAACCCTGCCTGGGAGAACACCTGCGATTCCTCCTAACTTCCTGGTTCTAGGTGTAGCTCTTCAGTTCCTAGAAACCCTTGTCAAACTCCTTCTCTATCCAGAAAATCCTACTTTGGCTCTTCCTGGTGATTAATGACATATCCTTCTCCTTAAGAAGGATAGCCTAGGCTGAGTCAGTCCGTGGCCACCCCCTCAGGCTCCAGCAGGGCAGTTTGTTTGAATGTGGAAACCCGCAGTGAAGGGTCATGAGAGGGGTGGACTCCTTTTTTTTTTTTTGTTCTTTTTTTATTTTTTATTTTTTTTTAATTTATTTTTTATTGGTGTTCAATTTACTAACATACAGAATAACACCCAGTGCCCGTCACCCATTCACTCCCACCCCCCGCCCTCCTCCCCTTCTACCACCCCTAGTTCATTTCCCAGAGTTAGCAGTCTTTACATTCTGTCTCCCTTTCTGATATTTCCCACACATTTCTTCTCCCTTCCCTTATATTCCCTTTCACTATTATTTATAGGTGGACTCTTTGAAGCTGAGCTGTACTATCCAATTTCTTTCAGCCCTCCATCCCCCATGCTTCTTTTGTGTGACCAAGATTCCCTATTTTTTATTTGTAAAAAATTTTAATCAGTATATTTGACATACGTTATATTAGTTTCAGGTGTACAACATAATGATTCAACAATTTTATACATTACACAATGCTCACCAGGGAAAGTGTAGTCACTGTCTGTCACCACACACACTTATTATGATATTGACTATATCCCCATGACTTGTTTATTTTATACTTGGAAGTTTGTAGGTCTTCATCTCCTTCATCTTTTTGGCCATCCCCTCTGGTAACCACAAATTTGTTCTCTGTATTTATGAGTTCCTTTCCCTTTTTAGTTGTTGTTTGTTCATTTGTTTTGTTTTTTAAGATTCTACATATAAGTGAAATCATATGGTTTTTGCATTTCTTTGTCTGACTTATTTCACTTAGCATAATGCCCTCTAGGTTCATCCATGCTGTCCCCAAATGGCAAGATCTCATCCTTTCTGATGACTGAGTAATATCCCATTGTGTATATATACCATATCTTCTTTATTCATTCCAAAGTTCCCTTTAAGTCTTGTGCCAAACATCTTCCTCTCTACTTTTTATTTTGGGTAGATGTATTATTCAGGAGTTTCTAGAGAAACAGAAACAATAAGATGTGCATATATATATCTTTTAAAGACATTGGCTTGTGTGACTGTGAAGTCTTGGCAAGTTCAAAATGCGCAGGCAGGGTGGAGATGTAGGGAAGAGTTTGTACTTCAAGTTCAAAAACAGTTTGCTAACAGAATTCCCTTGGGGGAGGTCAGTCTTTTCTCTATGAGGCCCACCTACATTATGTAGACTGATCTGTTTTACTCAAAGACTATGGAGTTAAATATTAATCCTATCTTAAAAACTATATGCCTAGAAGCATATAGAATAATGCTTAACAAAATATCTGGGTACCGTGGCCCAGCCAAATAGACAGAAAAATTAATCACAGCAGTTAAAATCAGATAATCCTTAATCCCACTAGCAGCTTGAAAAACACGCACACACACTCATAAACTCGGAGATGTACACATGCAAATACACACTCAAATGCACATGCACACATGTTTATATATGAGCATGCAGGCACACTACACATATACAACACACACACGCTATAAATTCCAGGGCAAAGCCTAATGTGATAGAAGGTGGGAGTCAAAGATTCCTGAACAGAATTTATGATTTTGGTGAGTGATTTAGGGTTTACTTCCCTTTCTCTTGAAATACCTGATAGCTCTGCTCTCGACTAGCAGGTATGCACACAAAACCATTTGCTGCTCACTGGGTTCCTCACCAGCACGTTTGCCTCTGTGTCCAGAGAAGTTAGTTAGAGAGAGCCCTCACCGCCTATCTCCTGGTCTTCTATAATAGGACCTGAGGAGCAAAATCAGTCGCAGAATTAAAGTGAAATAAGTCAGTCAGAGAAAGACGATTATCATATGATTTCACTCATATGTGGAAATTAAGAAATAAAACAGAGGATCATAGAGGAAGGGAAGGAAAAATAAAACAAGATGAAATCAGAGAGGGGGACAAACCATAAGAGACTCTTAATCATAGGAAACAAATGGAGGGTTGCTGGAGAGGAGGTGAGGGATTATGGGGCAGTAAGAGGGCACTTGATGTAATGAGCTCTGGATGTTATATACAACTGATGAATCATTGAACTCTACCTCTGAAACTAATACACTATATGTTAATTAATTAAATTTAAATAAAAAGTTAAACATCATATTAAAAAATAAAGCATAGAACACTCCTTAGTTACATAAAAATCCTTCAGGTTTTCATACTGCCCACCAACAAAGCCTTCACTGCTGGCCCACAGCTGTTTAACGTTACTCTACATCACTTCCCCACCAGGTAAGAAAGTGGCTCCTCCTTCAGCCCCTGAGCCAGTTAAGAACAAACCCAGTCGTATGTGGAGCTGTCACTCCCACTGGCTTTCTTGAAACTGAAACCCAAATGGAGAGACTCAGACTGCAGCCTAGAAGGGTACGTGTCATTACGTCACTTTAAGGGTGAATAGAAACCTGCAGACACCATGTGTAAGGTTCTAGTGGAGGAAGTTGGGCTCAAAGGAATCTGTGTGCGGGAAACTCATACATAACCACCCCCTTTTCTCCTTAATAAATATTTGAGGAATTAATAAATATTTGCAGACCAGACCATCTCTTGACTTACTCTTGGCCAGATTGAAATGGTAAAAACTAACATTGGTCCCCTCTTCAGGATTTAATATTGCCGAGGCCTGGAACAGGCCACCACAAGAAGGAGACGTGGGGGTTTTCGGGAGTGTAGCCCCCAGATTTTGCCATCTGCACTCACACTGGGCCCATGGTGTGAGATGGATATTCAGGCCCAAGATGGAACTGCTTTTGCGGGCCGAGCCACACCAACACACAGAAACTGATCATCTGTGTGTCCCTGTCAATGTTCTTCTAGACCAGAAAGAGCATCTCCAGAGAAAGAGCCAACCTCCAAATGCCACGTCAACTCTGGGCTCTATACTTATTTCCTTGTTCCACTTTCATTTTCTATTTTTCTCTTCCTTGTTCCTTATTCTTTACCCTGTAAAATCTTCCTGTCCTCTGCCCCATTTTGCAATTCCCTGGACCCTTGGGAGCAGAGACTGCCTATTTGATGAATGATTAAAGTTTGTGTATATCACCTAATTTGCCTTTAATCCCTTTTAGCAACATGTATCTATTTTGACTCTTCTCTGAAATTGCTGTATAATCAACAAGCATCCACTGATGACTACTGTGAGCTGGGTTAGGGTCTCACACTGGCACATGAAGAAGAGCAGGAGATTCCATGGATATATGCCAAAGAGAGAGATTCCTGTGCCTTTCAAGTGTTTGAAGTGGCCAATCTCTGTGATACCTCCAGACAAGAAAGTTTGCCTTTTCATTTCTAATTTAGGTGGTGATAGTGTTGGGGGTGGGGGTGGGGGTGGGGGTGGGGTTGAGTTCCAGGAAATTGCCTTATTCTTTTCTTCCACAATAGTTCTTACCCAAGGTGAGGGAGCTAATTTGCTGATTATTCCAGCTGTTTGGGTTCTCTGTACTAAACAGTCATTCAGGCACTTGGGGAATAACCCCAGGACTGGTTTTGGTACCACTGACTTGATTCCTGGGTAAGTGCAGGTCAAAATTCCAATTATCACTTGCCTCTGAAATTAGCTTTGATAGAGATCAGACAGCTGTACTGGAGCAGTAAAACTGTTGGCTTCTTCGTCTACCCACCTTGCACTCTGCTTCACAGTGATGTTCACTATCCAGTTCTAAGAGCAAAGTCAAGCGAAAAAGAAAAAAAAGAGGCAACTGGTAGATACTTGTTAGAGGAAGTTATAGATAAAATTCTGATGGAATGGGGGGGATAATAATTGAGTTAGTTTCTATCGGTTGTTCCCTTTGTGTCGAATGCCCTTCCCTTCCTTCTCTGACCATCAACTTTTATTATCTAACTTGTTCGAGATCCTCCTTGAAGTGTGCATCCTTCCCACCCCCTCCCTGCCTGTCTCATGCATGCTCAGCACCCCTGTTTGACTTTCTGGACTGAGTACTATATAATGGTCAGTTCACAGGTCTGTCCCCACCTCACCCTCCCCAACCTGGAAGACTGGTGACTTCTCTGAGAGGTCCTGGGCTATTATCTTTCTTTTCTTTTCTTTCTTTCTTTCTTTCTTTCTTTCTTTCTTTCTTTCTTTCTTTCTTTCTTTCTTTCTTTCTTTCTTTCTCCTTCCTTCCTTCCTTCCTTCCTTCCTTCCTTCCTTCCTTCCTTCCTTTCTTTCTTTTTCTTAAGATTTTATTTATTTATTTATTCATGAGAGACACAGAGAGAGAGGCAGAGACACAGGCAGAAGGAGAAGCAGGCTCCATGCAGGGAGCCCGACGCGGGACTCGATCCCGGGTCTCCAGGATCAGGCCCTGGGCCGAAGGCGGCGCCAAACCGCTGAGCCACCCGGGCTGCCCTGGGCTATTTTCATTTGTATCTCCAACACATAATTCAGGGTGCTTAGTAAATTGTTGTCATTTGATTGGACAAGACACCATTTAACAGTGAATTTGACAAATGAGAATAATGAAATGCTCAGACGATACACATGTTACTTCATGAAATCAGAGGAGACAGTAATGACAGGCAGTTCTCTGAACTCTTCATTGCCACATTGGACTTCCTGGACTCTATGTCTTTCTCAGGCTTGGACATCCCAGAGGCCCGGCTGAAGGCATTGTTGGGTTGACAGCCACCTGCAGGAGAAGCCCCAGGCAGGGCTGGTTCACATTTCAGAGTCCCCACTTAGAGCTGAAGCTCCTACCTCCCGAGGCCACAGCGCCCTCCCCTGCCCACCACTCCGTATGCTTTTCCTAGGGAGGGGGCACTTGGGAGGGAGGCGGCTGGTCCTCCTGTGGGATAATGAGAGGAGTCTCTGTGGACCAGAGCACTGTTTCTAATTTAGCAGCACCCCTTCCTCACACTTCAGTGGCCCATTACTGTCCCCAGGATCTTTTAAGGATATCCCCTAAGGATCTACTCATCTACCTAGGTCACTCCTCCCTGGTGGGAACATTTCCCCCTTCCTCATGCCCAGGAAGAGGACAGGGTCAGGAATGTTCAGAGACATCACTTTTATAGGAGGGAACATCAAGGAATCCTGGAAGGGCCAGGGGCAGAGTGCAGGCTGAGCTATCTTAAGAGGAGAGGAAGTGATTAATAGGAAATATGAAATCGTTTTGGCTGAGGGTGAAGAATTAAAAGGTGAGGAAATTCTGAAGAATTTTACATTGTTTAAGATAGTTTTACTTTCTTGGCTACAGGCTATTTTTAATCATCTTGGTTACTCAAGTTCCCCAGAATGGTGAAAACCAGGGGTGCAGAGAGCTAAGGAAAGATAGTTAATTCACAGTCTGAATCATCTTCAGGAGCCGACAGAGGCAGCTGTGATAGCAGAGGCAGCAGCCAAGAGAATTGACAGGTGCTGCCCATAGCAGACTGGAAATAGAGAATAGTGTTCAGGAAGGATGCCTAAACCATGGCCCCTTGGCCAATTCTTGCTGTTTCTTGGCGGAGGTGGTGGGAGGGCACTGTTGATAGATCCGTGCTCTGTGGTCTATGTTTCTCCTTGAGTAGATGAAAATCACTCCTGTGCTGGTTGATGTGTTCTGTCAGTGCCAGAAGAAAAGAATTGGAGAAGAGCAGGGGGCAACTAAATGCCCAGCTCTTTGAGGGCAGGGAGCCTCTGAGGAGTCACTTCTGCCTTGGTGGTTTCCTATTAGCATGGTGGGGGTGCACTTCTGCCAGCTGAGGATGGGGAATAGGGTTCAGGGACCTGAAAGGCGGCTGGCAGGGAACCGTGCATTGTGGTTGCTGCTGCAGGATATCTTTCCTGGACTGATGATAACGTGCAAAAGATAGATAAACTTCTGATCTGTAGCAGCAACAGTAGAGGAAGTGAGTATTCACATGGGGTAAGTACTCTCTCCTTCATGCATTTCCTCATCCTTAGGGACTCAGGTCTCTCCAACCTTCTCACAAACAACTATGACTCCCGGCCCACTCTGGCCTCCACACCGTGGGCTCTCAATCAAGGGGCGTCCTCTGGGACTACACCAGGATGCCCGTGTCTTCCCACATCTACCCTAGGACCAGTTCTGCATTCTGCCCTCTAAGAGGATCGTGGTCTCATTGCAATGACTAAGAGAGAAGGCAACAAATTTGAGGAGAACAAAGTAGTGCCTGTTAAGAAATGGAAAAATTGAGTTGAGAATTTTTAATTGCAGAAAGCAAAGATTTGGAGGAGCATAAAATTACACGAGAGACATGGCTGTCTCTCTTGAAGAATGCTCCCAAATTTTCCAGAGAGTGGGAGCAAAGGAATGGGAGTTAAGTGGTAGGAATTGAAAATGAGGTCCCTAACAGGCTATTCTAACCTCAACTTAGCATCTCCTCTTAAGTTAATGAGCTATCTGACTCAGCAAATATTCAAGTAAGGGACAAATCATCATTTAGAAGCCTATGGATAGAGAATATGTAATTTGTTTGGAGGCAGAACTGGATGAATTTTAAGATGTCATATACATTTTCCTTTCTTTTCATTTGTGTCGGTTCTGAAGATATTTTGTCTTTTCCATTAGACTTATTGGCTATTTCTCTTCTCCATAAGTACTATCTTTGGTTACTTTAAAATCTTGTCTCTAAACAAACAAAACAAAACAAAACAAAAGCAAAACAAAAAAAGGGAGCGCCTGGGTGATTCAGTGATTGAGCGGCTGCTTTTGGCTCAGGTTGTGATCCCGGGGTCCTGGGATCTAGTCCCACATTGGGCTCCCTGCAGGGAATCTGTTTCTCTCTATGCCTATGTCTCTGCTTCTCTCTCTGTGTCTTTCATGAAGAAATAAATAAAAATGAATAAATAAAATCTTATCTCTCCTTCTGCAGGAAAGTTAATACTTTACTTTCTTTTCTTTTTTTAAATTGTAATACAATTAAAGAGTCAAAATTGAACATCAGAAATACCACTCAATAAAAACCATAGGCTTTTGTTACCCTAGTCTGAGTGCAAGCTTCAGATAGTTGTGAAGGAAGAGCAAAGCATGGGGAACCGAGCAAGTACGCTGTAGCCCAGGTTCACAGAATGACATCTGTGATCTGGGGCTAGGGTTCCCTTGTCTACAATATCTTCTCATTGAGGGGAGCCCAGTGCCCAGGGGCACCCAGGCCCCTGTATCAAGTGACTCCAGTGTCCATGTGGTATTCATAGACCTGCAGAGATATTGTTGCTCTAAGCTCTGGGTGGGTCTTCTGCTTGGCAGCTGCTTGATGCCACTAGCTCTGGATGGAGGTGAGGGAGTGAAGGGGGAATGGAGACAGGCACATTTTGCTCAGCTGTACCCAAGGCCTGGGATGACCTGGGGTCTACAAAGAGATGAGCATCAGGACTAGCTGAATCCCTTGTCCCCAGGAGACAGACCTACAGGGAATCAGGGCTGAGATGTAGGATCTTTCTCATCCCCCAGCACAACCCCATTATTTCTTTCAGGTACATAACATGAAACTACTATCAAACCTTAACATATACCGTTCTAGCTCTGAGCTTTAGGATCAAATGAATATCAGATGGTTTAGTTAAAGTTATTGAGCCTCTACCAGAGGCCTGACAGTGTGTGTGTGTGTTGGGGGGCAGTTGTAGAGGGGTGGTGTGGAGATGCAGAGATCATCCCCAGGGGAATCTCACTGTCTAGGTGAAGATGGGGTAGGGCTATAGACACGCAGGCACAGAGTTAAAGTACAGGGATTTCAGCTGGAAATTTGAGCGACATGCTGTGAAAGCTTAGTTGTTGTTGTTTTTTTTTAAATTTATGCCACAGAGAGGGATTTATTCTTCCATGAAATAAAACTATAGCACTCTGAACTATTTAGAGCTGCAATTCCATCCAAGATTTATGTTAAGATTTTTCTCTTCACTCAAAAACAAGACTCCAAGAAAAAAAAATCGCTCAGGGAAAAAAGTTGAAAGCCCTCCAAAATTATTTTGTTTACATCTGGAAATAAAGGCAGATGTTACCACTTTACACTGACAGGTGCCACACCATGGGCTCATCCACACAGGCTCCTCCTCACAGAAGCCCTTCTGACACCCCCCTCCCAGTGTCACCTCCAGGGATGATATAGAGGGGATTCTGTCTCTTTCTAAAACTTTCCTATGCGTTCACCCTCCCATAGCAGTTTATCCAATCTTCCATTCTCCAGCTGTCTTCATAGACGGATTCTGCATCCTTCTTTTCACCAGGAAGGCTCCTGGGACCATCAGGGGGCCAGGAAAGGTTTCTTTTAAATATTTTTTTTTCAATTTTTATTTATTTATGATAGTCACACAGAGAGAGAGAGAGGCAGAGATATAGGCCGAGGGAGAAGCAGGCTCCATGCACCGGGAGCCCAATGTGGGATTCGATCCCGGGTCTCCAGGATCGCGCCCTGGGCCAAAGGCAGGCGCCAAACCGCTGCGCCACCCAGGGATCCCCGGAAAGATTTCTTATGCCTAATCTCTCAAAATAAAAAAAAATGGAAAGCACAGCCTAGTCTGCATCTTGTGCTCCTAACCTAAGTAGAGCTCAGAGGTCTCTGATCTTTCGATGCCACCAGTTCCCAGGAGGTGAAATCCCTCAGTGGTTTGGGCAGAGCAGTGAATGAATAGAGGTTCTTACCTACCCAGGCAATAGTTTTAGCTTAAAGTCATTTAAGAAATTCTCCCTGCTAATCTTTAAAAAATAGACTCTAAGCTTTGGAAGTTTTTAAGAAAATATCTGCTATACATCTACAAAGCAGAGACAACTTGAGAGTCATCTTCTACTCTATCTTCTCCACCTCCCATGTTTGTATATCCCCCAGCAACCCTCTGCTCTATGATGTTTGGCCTTGTTAGGTGGAATCTAATGGTCCGTACAGCACATACCTGTCCCTACCACCCCAGCAGACCACTGAGGAGCTTCTCTAGAGAGATACCATTTCCTCTTCTTTTTATCTCCAAGTTTTATCAGTCTCAGACACTTTCTTGTTGCTAATCACTGACTGTTGAAAGTACAGAACTCGATTTAGTGAGTGGTTAAACGACAGATATAAGTGCTCCCCTTATCCCCAGTAAGCTGAGGCTGAAACCCCAGAAGAACTTCATGGGTCCTCCCATACCTGTATTATTAGATTGGCTCAGGCTCAGGGACCCTGCCCCATAGTGACTCACTAGACCAGCGGTTCTCAAGGTGGATGGATATGTTGGGGGTTCTCAAGATGCTTCAATGGGGCCTATGAGTCAAAATATTGTCAAAATGATATTAAGATCTTATTTCACACCCATTTCCACGAATCTACACTAGAAATGACTGCAGAGACTATATGGCATTTGGTGACATCATCACTATGACAGCTAGTACAATGCCTACTTGTTCATAAAGTGTTTTAAAAATTTCTCAGCTTTAATTTTTAATACAAGAAATAGGAATAGAAAAAAATTCACAAGAACAAAAGCTCTTTGAATTCTTCAATGATTTTAAAGGTAAACATCCTTTCCAACACCAATTTGGTGGAGAACCACTGCAATGGATAAGCCTCTCTGGGCACATCTCCTGCATGCTGCATGAGCCAGGATGGCAATTCTGGCCTCAGGACCTTGAAGAACCCATCTCAGTCCAGCCTGCAGCCCTGACACCAGTTGGTGGCTCAATTGCCAGCACTCTATACCTCCTCTGTGTGGCAAGTCCTTCCCAAGAAATGATAGGTGCTGGATGCAGACGTGAGCTTGGGAGACAGCTGGTGCTTTGAGACACTGAGGATGGGTGGCCAGAAAGGAAAAGGAGACCTGCTGGCTTGTGCTGGATCTCCATCCCCTCTCCAGGAGTCCCAAATCACTCCCAAGATCCTACCAATCATTTCCTGCTCAGTGTCTTCTTCCCATTTAGACCCTTATTTGTCCCTCTGTGGCTTTCTCTTAGCCCCAGCAAGGAAGCAGAGACGTGGTTAATCAGAGATAAAAAAAAGATCTTTTATTGAGAAGGAGGGAGGAAGGAACGTTGTAGGGTCTGGATTACTTTAGTGGGCAGAAAGGGGTGTGAGTTAGGGTTAGAGGAGCTTTGTTAGGGGTTGTGGAAGTCATTAGGAAGGAAATAAAAATACAACTCATTTCCTTTACTGAGAAGTGTAGAGGTGTGCTCTGAAGAGCTCTGGAAAAATTTTGGTTGATTCATTTTTTATTTTTATTTTTTAAAAGATGTTTTATTTATTTATTCATGAGAGACACACACACACAGAGGCAGAGACACAGGCAGAGGGAGAAGCAGGCTCCATGCAGGGAGCCCGATGTGGGACTCGATCCCCGGTCTCCAGGATCACGCCCTGGGCCGAAGGCGGCGCTAAACCGCTGAGCCACCCGGGCTGCCCAATTTTGGTTGATTTAAACAGTTTTCTTGCTTTAATTTTTCCACCATGTTTGCTCCTGGAAGCCTTCATCATGTTGAATCATAGAGGCAGATTGATCCGCAAGGAAATCCATATCCTGTAGTGACCTCATATCGCCAACAGGAGGCAGTGTGGCAGAGCAGCCAGTTGCAGGACCACAGCAGTCAGGGAGAAGGGCAGAACAGGTCAGGACTCTGGAAAAGTTTGAGAACTTCTGTCTACACCTTGTAGTCTCCTGCACCTTGGAAAGAGTTGCTGATTTGGGGAGCAAACCCATAGACTCTAATATCTTTTTTCTTGAGTCTGAAGAGAATAGCATCTTCTAAGTATTGTGTATTCCTTGTTGTTGCTGAAAGTGAGGGGATGGAGTGGGGGCAGGAGGGATGGTATCTTCATGGCCAAGCCAGGGAGGGTGGCTTCAAAGCTGTCACTTCTGCTTTGGCAGGTATTCCTGGTGGCAGGGAGGACACTTAACAGGAGAACACTTTGACTGGATGGAGGGTGGAGGACATGCTTCAGGAAACTTTAGGGGGCAGGGCTCAGGGATCTGAGGAGGGCAGGGCTTAGGGACCTGGGGAGGGTGCCGCTAGAGGACTTTACATTATTGCTGCTACTGATAGGACATTTTCCTTAGGTTGAAGATGAACGGAAACAAAGACGCAAGGCCCTTTAGAATGAGACCGCATCAGTAGAGGAGATTATTCCCAAATTAACACATACCCTCTCCTGTCACTCCTTTCTTTAATATCAATGTTATGAAACCATGTTTCACTCCCTCCCAAGAACACCCACTCCACAGGCGCCTCCATGGACCACAGCAGCCAACAAAGAGAATTTTCTTAGAGGCTTCCCTGCAGATGCCCAGTGTTTGCCCTGTCCACCCCATCAGGAGAATTGTTGCCTAGATGGTGCTTTGGGCTTTGAATAGCACATGTTCACTCTGAATTGAGTCCAGGGAAAGAAAAGATTTGGAAAGTATCAGGAAAATGTTCCTGAAAATACAAGGTAAATTGTCTTTAGAATAGTCATATTTTGGAAAAGCAGGTTCAGAGACAGCAGAGCACCTGCTAATGTTTTTTAAAGACCTGTTGAAACAGTCTAATGTGGAGATATTGGACTGCACTTCTTCCAGATACCATTAAACATTTCCTTTCAGTGGATAGTGCCCCTATTTGATGCCGAGGCATTTCTTCCCCTTACTCTGCCCTCTTCAGCAACTTCCCTAGTCCTGTGTCATTCCTGATTACTTTATGTGATCACTGTTTCTTCAAGGACAATGAACATCCCTTGGAATCAATGGTCTTAAAATTAGACTCCAGAGCAAAGCCAGAGCGAGGAGGAGACCCTAGTCAGGCCCCAGGAGGAGACCCCAGCTCAGATACTCACTAGATGGCCAATTGTGCTCTGACAGGCTCAGAAGCTTGGCCATGAAACAGGAGAAATAGTCAGGGTAGAGCATAAGGAAGAACAAAGACTAAGGATTATGAAAGCTAAATTCTGGCCTCAGCTCTATAAGCATCATTTGGTTGACCTGGAGCTTTTTTTAATCTATACCTTTAATTTCATTAATCTCAATTTATCTTATATTTTAGAACAGTAGTTGGCAAACTTTTCCTGTAAAGGGCCAGATAGTAAATATTTTAGGCTTGTCAGCCCAGACAGTCTCTGTCACAACTCCATCAACTCTTCCATTGTTGTGTAAAAGAAGGCATAGACAACATATAAACAGATGCACACACCTGTGTTCCAAGAAAGGTTATTTGCAGAGATGGGCAGTGGCTGCATTTCCCTACAGATCTTAGTTTATTGACTCTTAATGTGGGTTCCTGACTTTCTGCATCTCCATCTCACTTCTATGGCTCACTGTATTCTCCACCTGGTCTTTATTTTCTGCTCCTATTGCTATTTCTGATTATCTGTCTTTCCTTGTCCATATTCCTCAAACCATAACTTTACACATACTTCTCATTTCCTCTAGTGGGAACCCATCATGGCCCCTTTGAGAACTTCCTCTCCCATAGAACAGAGGCAGTCCCCCCACCCAAACTCACCTGCCTTTCGAGGCTGTTATAGGCCTCATGGATTCGAGTGCATAAAGAAGCCTAGAGTAGGGTCCTTGTATCCTGGGCTCAGCCTGGGCAAGAGGAAACTGAAGGCGTTTTCCTACCATTTCCTGGTGTTCCAATGTCTCAATCAATTCTTAAAGACACTTGCCAAACTCCCTTTTTGCATGCAAAACTCTAGTTTAGCAGCTTTTTGGTGAGTAACATTTCTATTTCCTTTGGAAGGATTTAGTATGAGTATGTGATGGGTGGGGTAGAGGGATATATGGCCAGATGTGTTTTCTTCAAGTGTACCTTGCCCTCCAGTGAAGTTTGGGTAGATATGAAGAAGGACGAGGAAAGAAGTCCCTGGGCTGGCATGCCCAGAGATAGGGTCATTTCTAGGAATACCAGGGCTAGTTCTTTTTTTTTTTTTATTTTTTTTATTTTTAAATATTTCATTTATTTATTCATGAAAGACACACATAGAGAGGCAGAGACAAAGGCAGAGGGAGAAGCAGGCTCCCCGCAGGGAGCCCAACACGGGACTCGATCCTGGGACCTCAGGATCACGTCCTGAGCTGAAGGCAGATGCTCAACCACTGAGCCACCCAGGTGTCCCTGAAAACAATGTTTAAAAACCAATTCCATTTATAGTAACATTAAAAAGAGTAGGATCCTTAGGAATACATGTGACAAAAGAAGTATAAAGCTCAGCCCCCATTGTTCTTTTTTTTTTTTTTTTTTTTTTTTTATTGGTGTTCAATTTACTAACATACAGAATAACACCCAGTGACCAGGGCTAGTTCTTAATGTACTTTGCATTCCCTCTGAGTATCTCCTCTCCACATCCCATATAGAATAAATTAAGTTACCATACACACCATACACACCCCCTCTAGCACTCATGTCTGAGGTCAAATGAAGTTAAAGTCATTTACCCAACAACCATTGAGCACCTGCTGGGGCCAAGTCTGTGAGTAGAGGAGGATACAGTAAAGATTAAGGCTCAGCCCAGGCCCAGGAAAAACTCATAGTCTAGTAGGAGACATATGTGGACATTCATTGTGAAAGGACTCTGCAACAAGACAGACATCTGGTTAGTGCACTATCCGTTTATCAACTGGAAGGTTAAATGGAAGAGGATTCTCCAGTACAGGGAGTCTTTCCCCTCTGAAATTGTCCCGAGTACTGGAGCTTGGCTTAACTCTCCTCCTTCAGTGTCACACCATCCTGCTCTTAGCTCCAGGCATGAAGCAATATTGCACTCTCCTCTCTTTAGGACTGACTGACACACAAGGATCTTACATGGTACTCCATATTTCCAAGCAATAAAATGTGAACTTCCCCACTGGTCACTGATTATGAGGCTCTTTGATTCTTGAGCTCCTTTTGTGACCAGGCCAATGATCTCAGAGTCCTGGGCACCATCTCTTCCCACCTGTAACTCAGGATTTATATGATCTAAGAAAGTCTACATACTGTGGGCAGAACAAAGGATATCTTAAATACCTTAAATCTAAATCCCCAAGTAATTTAATGTATTCTATATTCCAAATATTAGCAAAGACCCCTTGTTAATGGAAAATGTAATGAAAGTATGGACATTTTTTTAAATTTATTTTTTATTGGTGTTCAATTTACCAACATACAGAATAACCCCCAGTGCCCGTCACCCATTCACTCCCACCCCCCGCCCTCCTCCCCTTCCACCACCCCTAGTTCGTTTCCCAGAGTTAGCAGTCTTTACGTTCTGTCTCCCTTTCTGATATTTCCCACACATTTCTTCTCCCTTCCCTTATATTCCCTTTCACTATTATTTATATTCCCCAAATGAATGAGAACATATAATGTTTGTCCTTCTCCGACTGACTTACTTCACTCAGCATAATACCCTCCAGTTCCATCCACGTTGAAGCAAATGGTGGGTATTTGTCATTTCTAATAGCTGAGTAATATTCCATTGTATACATAAACCACATCTTCTTTATCCATTCATCTTTCGTTGGACACCGAGGCTCCTTCCACAGTTTGGCTATTGTGGACATTGCTGCTATAAACATCGGGGTGCAGGTGTCCCGGCGTTTCATTGCATTTGTATCTTTGGGGTAAATCCCCAACAGTGCAATTGCTGGGTCGTAGGGCAGGTATATTTTTAACTGTTTGAGGAACCTCCACACAGTTTTCCAGAGTGGCTGCACCAGTTCACATTCTCACCAACAGTGTCTGAGGGTTCCCTTTTCTCCGCATCCTCTCCAACATTTGTTGTTTCCTGCCTTGTTAATTTCCCCCATTCTCACTGGTGTGAGGTGGTATCTCATTGTGGTTTTGATTTGTATTTCCCTGATGGCAAGTGATGCAGAGCATTTTCTCATGTGCATGTTGGCCATGTCTAGGTCTTCCTCTGTGAGATTTCTGTTCATGTCTTTTGCCCATTTCATGATTGGATTGTTTGTTTCTTTGGTGTTGAGTTTAATAAGTTCTTTATAGATCTTGGAAACTAGCCCTTTATCTGATATGTCATTTGCAAATATCTTCTCCCATTCTGTAGGTTGTCTTTGAGTTTTGTTGACTGTATCCTTTGCTGTGCAAAAGCTTCTTATCTTGATGAAGTCCCAATAGTTCATTTTTGCTTTTGTTTCTTTTGCCTTCGTGGATGTATCTTGCAAGAAGTTACTGTGGCCGAGTTCAAAAAGGGTGTTGCCTGTGTTCTTCTCTAGGATTTTGATGGAATCTTGTCTCACATTTAGATCTTTCATCCATTTTGAGTTTATCTTTGTGTATGGTGAAAGAGAGTGGTCTAGTTTCATTCTTCTACATGTGGATGTCCAATTTTCCCAGCACCATTTATTGAAGAGACTGTCTTTCTTCCAATGGATAGTCTTTCCTCCTTTATCGAATATTAGTTGCCCATAAAGTTCAGGGTCCACTTTTGGATTCTCTATTCTGTTCCACTGATCTATGCGTCTGTTTTTGTGCCAGTACCACACTGTCTTGATGACCACAGCTTTGTAGTACAACCTGAAATCTGGCATTGTGATGTCCCCAGATATGGTTTTCTTTTTTAAAATTCCCCTGGCTATTCGGGGTCTTTTCTGATTCCACACAAATCTTAAAATAATTTGTTCTAACTCTCTGAAGAAAGTCCATGGTATTTTGATAGGGATTGCATTAAACGTGTATATTGCCCTGGGTAACATCGACATTTTCACAATATTAATTCTGCCAATCCATGAGCATGGAATATTTTTCCATCTCTTTGTGTCTTCCTCAATTTCTTTCAGAAATGTTCTATAGTTTTGAGGGTATAGATCCTTTACCTCTTTGGTTAGGTTTATTCCTAGGTATCTTATGCTTTTGGGTGCAATTGTAAATGGGATTGACTCCTTAATTGCTCTTTCTTCAGTCTCATTGTTAGTGTATAGAAATGCGACTGACTTCTGGGCATTGATTTTGTATCCTGCCACGCTACCGAATTGCTGTATGAGTTCTAGCAATCTTGGGGTGGAGACTTTTGGGTTTTCTATGTAGAGTATCATGTCATCGGCGAAGAGGGAGAGTTTGACTTCTTCTTTGCCAATTTGAATGCCTTTAATGTCTTTTTGTTGTCTGATTGCTGAGGCTAGGACTTCCAGTACTATGTTGAATAGCAGTGGTGAGAGTGGACATCCCTGTTATGTTCCTGATCTTAGGGGAAAGGCTCCCAGTGCTTCCCCATTGAGAATGATATTTGCTGTGGGCTTTTCATAGATGGCTTTTAAGATGTCGAGGAATGTTCCCTCTATCCCTACACTCTGAAGAGTTTTGATCAGGAATGGATGCTGTATTTTGTCAAATGCTTTCTCTGCATCCAATGAGAGGATCATATGGTTCTTGGTTTTTCTCTTGCTGATATGATGAATCACATTGATTGTTTTACGGGTGTTGAACCAGCCTTGTGTCCCAGGGATAAATCCTACTTGGTCATGGTGAATAATTTTCTTAATGTACTGTTGGATCCTATTGGCCAGTATCTTGTTGAGAATTTTTGCATCCATGTTCATCAGGGATATTGGTCTGTAATTCTCCTTTTTGGTGGGGTCTTTGTCTGGTTTTGGAATTAAGGTGATGCTGGCCGCATAGAACGAATTTGGAAGTACTCCATCTCTTTCTATCTTTCCAAACGGCTTTAGGAGAATAGGTATGGTTTCTTCTTTAAACGTTTGATAAAATTCCCCTGGGAAGCCATCTGGCCCTGGACTCTTGTGTCTTGGGAGGTTTTTGATGACTGCTTCAATTTCCTCCCTGGTTATTGGCCTGTTCAGGTTTTCTATTTCTTCCTGTTCCAGTTTTGGTAGTTTGTGGCTTTCCAGGAATGCAAAGTATGGACATTTTTAACACTATTGAGTTTTCCAATGCATGAACACAGGTGTTTTTCCATTTGTCTATTCCCAAATTGACCCATAAATTCATGCATATGAATCTAAGACTATTATTTTGGATACGACTTGACAAGCTTATTTAAAAATTCGATTTTAAAATTTCATTATACTGAATGTATACATGAAACATAACACATTTTTGTTGGTAGCACTTGACAAATTTTATGGAAATTTATACAAAAAAACAAATAACTAAGAATAGTTAAAGATTTCTTAAAATATAACAAAGTTGAAGAACTTTAACTACCAGATATCTATGTAGCAGTAATTAAGACAGTGTGGTATTACTATAAGGATCGATGCTAGACCAATGGAACAGAATAGAGACTCCAGGGACAGACTCAATTCTATAAAATTACTTGATTTACACCACAGGTGACTCTGTAGTGCGGTGAGGAAGGACGGTCCTTTCAATAAATGGTGCTCAGAGCGATTAGATATTCTCATGGAGCCAAAAACAAAACAAAACAAAACAAAAAACAAACCAAAATAAAACATCAACTTGACCCCTGCCTTATTTTTTTTAAAGATTTTATTTATTTATTCATGAGAGACACAGAGAGAGAGGCAGAGACATAGGCAGAGGGAGAAGCAGGCTCCATGCAGGGACCCAGATGCAGGATCTGATCCTGGGAGC
The DNA here is from genome assembly GCF_003254725.2 of Canis lupus dingo. Lineage (NCBI taxonomy): Eukaryota > Metazoa > Chordata > Mammalia > Carnivora > Canidae > Canis > Canis lupus. The sequence continues at coordinate 61,853,837 of NC_064259.1, read as the reverse complement.
CCGGGGATCATGCCCTGAGCCGAAGGCAGACACTCACCTGGTGAGCCACCCAGGCATCCCTGACCCCTGCATTATTTTAAACAAAAATTAGTTCCAGGTGGGTTATAGTCCTAGGGGGGATTATAGATGATTATATACCATTTGAATGGTAAAATGATGCAACTTAAAAAAAATAAGGAATAATATCTTCATCATCTTGATAGGAAAAATTCCTTAAACAGAGAATAAAAAATGTAGTTATAAGGGACCAAAATGATAAATTTCATTAAAATCAAGCTTTTCTGGTTATCAAAAGACACTGCTACAATTCCAAAAAGGCAAGCCACAGAGATGGAAAGCTATTCATGATATATATATATATCTCACAAAGAACTTGTGTCCAGAACACACGCACACACACACACACACACACTTCTATAGATCAATAAGAAAACAAGAAACAGAGAAACATGTCCAACAGACACAGAAACAGAAAATCATCCAAACAACTTGAACAGGCAAATTCATGAATGAGTATTTTCTAACTTCCAATAAACTATCATAAAATGTTTAAGTGCATTAGTTGTAAGAGAAGTGAAAATTGAGATCATAATATATTACCTCCACATAGCCACTGAAATGGCTAATGTGAAAAAAGAAAGACACCACCAAGAGTAATAAGAGTGTGTAAAAATGGAAACTTTCATTTATCATTGATAAAGATAATAGTAGGATAAAGATTTTGGAAAAAATAGCAGTATTCACTGAGCCTGAACATACCCCTATGCCCTGACCAGCCATTACATTTTTAGGTATGTACTCAACAGCACTATATACATATAGTCACAAAAATATATGAACATGAATATTCATAGTAGCATCATTTTTAAACATTTGAAATTGGAAACTACTTAAATGCCTGTCAAGAGTAAAGTAGATACAAAAATAGTGGTATATTCCCACAAAGAAAAACTGTAATGCTACAAGAATGAACTAGACCTACAGAAAATAATGAATCTCACAAACACAATTTTGATGGAAAGAATCCAGGCAACAAATAATTATTACTGTATGATTCCTTTTTAAAGTTTCAAAAACGAACTAGGAGTGGTGGAAGGGGAGGTGGGCGGGGGATGGGGGTGACTGGATGGCGGGCACTGAGGGGGGCACTTGATGGGATGAGCACTGGGTGTTATTCTATATGTTGGCAAATTGAACACCAATAAAAAAATTTATAAAAAAATAATAAAAATAAATGCCACTCATGAGATGCAATTTGAAAAAAAAATTTCATAAACAAGAAAAGCAAAAGCAAATCTGTGGTGTTAGAGTCAGGATAATGTTTGAGGGTGATGGGACAGCTGGGAGGGGACTAGGACTTTAGATTTCATCCTATTTGCAAGGAGAAAATACTTTATAATTGCAATAATGACAGTATAATATTATATATGTCTTTATATTATTGCTGCAGTTGTTCTGATGAGGGATTGTTGTGGCACAGGATAAGAAGGAGACAAGATAGGAGATTTTTGTTGTGGTTCAGATGAAGAATAATAGTGGCTCCAAATAGGGTAAGAACACAGGAGATCATGAGAAGATGAGAAATTATTCTATTCTTAAAATAGAAGTTTAGCACTTTGGGAGAAATTATGTCTGGGAGGTAAGAAAAATGAATCAGAGATTAATCCTAGGGTTTAAAAATTATTATTACCTTAAAATTATATCACTTTATTATTATTTAAAATATTAGTACTTTAAAATCTTATTATTGTTATGAATATTATTTAGTTTGTGGCTTAAGCATCTTTATGCACAGAGTGACATTGTCACATGTGTTAAAAGTGGATAGAAAAAAACCAATCAATGATAGACATGATGCTATTACATAAAAAAGATAATGTGAGGATATTGCAAACTTCGCAATAATAAAGTCTACAACTAGATGAAAACCACAAATATAATGTTTGTCCTTCTCCGATTGACTTACTTCACTCAGCATAATACCTTCCAGTTCCATCCATGTTGAAGCAAGTGGTGGGTATTTGTCATTTCTAATGGCTGAGGAATATTCCATTGGATACATAAACCACATCTTCTTTATCCATTCATCTTTCGATGGACACTGAGGCTCCTTCCACAGTTTGGCTATTGTGGACATTGCTGCTAGAAACATCGGGGTGCAGGTGTCCCTGCGTTTCATTGCATCTGTATCTTTGGGGTAAATCCCCAACAGTGCAATTGCTGGGTCGTAGGGCAGGTCTATTTTTAACTCTTTGAGGAACCTCCACACAGTTTTCCAGAGTGGCTGCACCAGTTCACATTCTCACCAACAGTGTAAGAGGGTTCCCTTTTCTCCACATCCTCTCCAACATTTGTTGTTTCCTGCCTTGTTAATTTTCCCCATTCTCACTGGTGTGAGGTGGTATCTCATTGTGGTTTTGATTTGTATTTCCCTGATGGCAAGTGATGCAGAGCATTTTCTCATGTGCATGTTGGCCATGTCTATGTCTTCCTCTGTGAGATTTCTGTTCATGTCTTTTGCCCATTTCATGATTGGATTGTTTGTTTCTTTGGTGTTGAGTTTAATAAGTTCTTTATAGATCTTGGAAACTAGCCCTTTATCTGATATGTCATTTGCAAATATCTTCTCCCATTCTGTAGGTTGTCTTTGAGTTTTGTTGACTGTATCCTTTGCTGTGCAAAAGCTTCTTATCTTGATGAAGTCCCAATAGTTCATTTTTGCTTTTGTTTCTTTTGCCTTCGTGGATGTATCTTGCAAGAAGTTACTGTGGCCGAGTTCAAAAAGGGTGTTGCCTGTGTTCTTCTCTAGGATTTTGATGGAATCTTGTCTCACATTTAGATCTTTCATCCATTTTGAGTTTATCTTTGTGTATTGTGAAAGAGAGTGGTCTAGTTTCATTCTTCTGCATGTGGATGTCCAATTTTCCCAGCACCACTTATTGAAGAGACTGTCCTTTTTCCAGTGGATAGTCTTTCTTCCTTTATCGAATATTAGTTGACCATAAAGTTCAGGGTCCACTTCTGGGTTCTCTATTCTGTTCCATTGATCTATGTGTCTGTTTTTGTGCCCGTACCACACTGTCTTGATGACCACAGCTTTGTAGTACAACCTGAAATCTGGCATTGTGATGTCCCCAGATATGGTTTTCTTTTTTAAAATTCCCCTGGCTATTCGGGGTCTTTTCTGATTCCACACAAATCTTAAAATAATTTGTTCTAACTCTCTGAAGAAAGCCCATGGTATTTTGATAGGGATTGCATTAAACGTGTATATTGCCCTGGGTAACATCGACATTTTCACAATATTAATTCTGCCAATCCATGAGCATGGAATATTTTTCCATCTCTTTGTGTCTTCCTCAATTTCTTTCAGAAGTGTTCTATAGTTTTTAGGGTATAGATCCTTTACATCTTTGGTTAGGTGTATTCCTAGGTATCTTATGCTTCTCATTCGTTTGGGGAATATAAATAATAGTGAAAGGGAATATAAGAGAAGGGAGAAGAAATGTGTGGGAAATATCAGAAAGGGAGACAGAACGTAAAGACTGCTAACTCTGGGAAACGAACTAGGGGTGGTAGAAGGGGAGGAGGGCCGGGGGTGGGAGTGAATGGGTGACGGGCACGGGGGGTTATTCTGTATGTTAGTAAATTGAACACCAATAAAAATAAATTTAAAAAAATAAAATAAAATCACCTTTTTACACCAAAAAAAAAAAAAAAAAAGAACCAAGTCTTGCTTTCCAAAAACAAAACAAAACAAAACAAAACAAAAAAACAAAAAAACAAACCACAAATTCCTTGAAAACATAACTAATGAAAACTGACATTTAAGGAAAATGTGGATAGCCCTGTGATGGTCTTTTGATGTGCCCACTTGCCTGGGCTCTAGTCCCCAGTTACTCAAATGCTAATCTAGGCATTGTTGCAAAGATGGATATGATTAAAGTCCATAATCAATTGACCTTAAGTAAGGGAGAATATCCTAGGTGATCTGAGTTGGTCTAACTCAACCAGTTCAAAGGCCATTAGAGTAAAACCTCCTTGGAGAAATGTTTCAATCAGACCTTCCTGATGGCCCACCCTATGGATCTGACTTGCCTACTTGGCCCCAACATTATGTAAGCCAAGTCCTTGCAATAAATCTTTTTTTTTTTTGCAATAAATTTTTTAATGCACATCTCCTCTGGTTGAACCCTGTATGATACAGTCCCTATAATTATTAGGAAAATTTACCTTATGGTTTAAAACCTACTCATATAAAAAATTCTAGGTCCAAATGGCTTAACTAGAGAATTATATCAAATACTTCAGAAAAAGTATTAATCTTAAATATTTAATATTAATATTAAATATCTGTAAACTTGGTCCTGCAATATAGTAAGAGGATTTATACAAGAATGTGAGATTTATTTATTTATTTATTTATTTATTTATTTATTTATCTATTTATTTATTTTTGGAGTTCAATTTGCCAACATATAGCATAACACCCAGTGCCCATCCCGCCAAGTGCCCCCCTCAGTGCCCATCACCCAGTCACCCCAACCCCCCACCCACTTCCCCTTTCACTACCTCTTTTTTTTTTTTTTTTTCCTTTCACTACCTCTTGTTCATTTCCCAGACTTACGTGTCTCTCATGTTTTGTCACCCTCACTGATATTTTCACTTTTTTCCCTTTATTCCCTGTCACTATTTTTTATATTCCCCAAATGAATGAGGCCATATAATGTTTGTCCTTTTGCGACTGACTTATTTCACTCAGTACAATACCCTCCAGGTCCCTCCACCTCGAAGCAAATGGTGGGTTTTGTCGTTTCTAATGGCTGAGGAGTATTCCATTGTATACATAGACCACAGCTTCTTTATCCATTCAACTTTCTCTTTTTTATAAATTTATTTTTTATTGGGGTTCAATTTGCCAACATATAGAATAACACCCAGTGCTCATCCCGTCAAGTACCCACCTCAGTGCCCATCACCAAGTCACCCCCACCCCCTGCCCACCTCCCCTTCCTCCACCCCTAGTTCGTTTCCCAGAGTTAGAAGTCTCTCATGTTCTGTCTCCCTTTCTGATATTTCCCTCTCATTTTTTCTCCTTTCCCTTTTATTCCCTTTCACTCTTTTTTATATTCCCCAAATGAATGAGACCATATAATGTTTGTCCTTCTCCGATTGACTTACTTCACTCAGCATAAAACCCTCCAGTTCCATCCACGTCGAAGCAAATGGTGGGTATTTGTTGTTTCTAATGGCTGAGGAATATTCCATTGGATACATAAACCACATCTTCTTTATCCATTCATCTTTCGATGGACACCGAGGCTCCTTCCACAGTTTGGCTATTGTGGACATTGCTGCTAGAAACATCGGGGTGCAGATGTCCCGGTGTTTCACTGCATCTGTATCTTTGGGGTAAATCCCCAACAGTGCAATTGCTGGGTCGTAGGGCAGGTCTATTTTTAACTCTTTGAGGAACCTCCACACAGTTTTCCAGAGTGGCTGCACCAGTTCACGTTCCCAGCAAAAATGCTTATTTGAAGGCAGCACGTGTACCCCAATGCTTATAGCAGCACTGCCAGCAATAGCCAAATTATGAAAAGAGCCCAAATGCCCATCAACTGAGGAATGGATAAAGATGTGGTGATCTAGGGATCCCTGGGTGGCGCAGCGGTTTGGCGCCTGCCTTTGGCCCAGGGCGCGATCCTGGAGACCCGAGATCGAATCCCACATCGGGCTCCCGGTGCATGGAGCCTGCTTCTCCCTCTGCCTATGTCTCTGCCTCTCTGTCTCTGTCTCTGTGACTATCATAAATAGGTAAAAAAAAAAAAAAAAAGATGTGGTGATCTATATATCATCTATCTATTGCAATATTGCTCAGCTACAAAAGAGAATGAAATCTTGCCATTTGCAAAAATATGGATGGAACTAGAGGGTATTATCCCAAGTGAAATAAGTTAGAGAAAGACAAATACCATATGGTTCCATTCATATATGGAATTTAAGAAACAAAACAGATGAACATAGGGGAAGAGAAAGAAAAATAAAACAAGATAAAACTAGAGGGAGGCAAACCATAAGAGCTCCTTACCTATAGAAGAACAAACTGATGGTTGCTGCAGGGGAGGTGGGTGTGGAATGGACTAGATGGGCAATAGGCATTAAGGAGGACACTTGTTATGATGAACACTGGGTGTTATATGTAAGTGATGAACCACTAAAATCTATTCCTAAAATAAATGCTCATTATATGTTAACTAACTTGAATTTAAATAAAATCTTGGAAGAAAAAAAATTCTGGTTGAGACAACTTACTTATTTGTATTGGTTAAATTCTTGGCCATTACTTCTTCCTGTTCTTCTTTTGGGGTGAGTTCCTCCATCTTGTCATTTTGTCTAGGTTACCCTTTTTTTGTGTGATTGTTAAGAAAGCCTGTTATATTTCTGCTCCTGAAAGTAATAGCTATATTAAGAAGAGGTTCCCCCCAAAAGAGGGGGTCCTATATACACTCTGCTTTTATGTTTTGGCTGCTCCTACCCTTAGGTCAGTCCTCTGCAGTTTCTTTTTTTCCTGCAGTGGTGGATGGTTTGACCTTGTCTAGTGTGTGGCAAGTTTTAACCAAATGTGTTTTGGTTCACTTGTTAAAAGAAGATAGATCCAAAAGAAGGAGAAGAAGGAGAAGGAGGAGAAGGAGAAGGAAAAGGAGAAGGAGAAGGAGAAGGAGAAGAAGGAGAAGGAGAAGGAGAAGGAGCAGAGAAGCAGCCAGATCCTATTTCCTCTAGAGCTGGAGCTTTGCAGCACTCTATGATGAATGAGTGAATTCACATTCACATTCTTGGTGAATGTGAGGGATTTGTGCCTGTCTTCTGGGGCAGGGGCCTGAGCACTGATGCTTGGGCTGACTAGTCCTAGTGGAGGTGCTCCTGCTGGTCACAGGGGGCAGGATGCTCCAGTCTCCACTGGGAGGCACTGTGTTGCTCTCAGAAATCCATCAGTGCTGATGCAGTTGGGGAGGGGGCCGGGGGGGGGGGGGGGGGGGGGGGAGATGGTTGCAGGGAGGGCAGTGGAGTTTCCCCACTCTCTCGAATCCCCAGCAGAGAGTTCCTGCCTGCCAGTCTTCAGGAAGGCCTCACAGAAGACCAAACAATCACCCCTCTTGTGTCCCTGGCTTCCTTCAGATTCCTACCTTCATCCTGTCTGTGTCTGAGCTATCTGCCTGCCAGGCAGCACAGTACTCCTCTGTTTTATCTGAGGCACTCTGCTGGGTTTGAAAACTCCAAATTTTATAGTTCTTTGATCTTGGTGATCATTTACCACCAATGATCTTCTAGGAGAGAGACTGGCCATGCTTTTGCCTTTTTTTTTTTTTTTGAATATTTTTTTATTGGAGTTCGATTTGCCAACATATAGTATAACACCCAGTGCTCATCCCATCAAGTGCCCCCCTCAGTGCCCATCACCCAGTCAACCCATCCCCTCCACCTCCCCTTCCACTACCCCTTGTTTGTTTCCCAGAGTTAGGAGTCTCTAATGTTCTGTCTTCCTCTCTGATATTTGCCACTCATTTTTTCTCCTTTCCCCTTACTCCTTTCACTGTTTTTTATATTCCGCAAATGAATGAGACCATATAATGTTTGTCTTTCTCTGATTGACTTACTTCACTCAGCATAATACCCTCCAGGTCCATCCACGTCAAAGCAAATGGTGGGTATTCATCGCTTCTAATAGTTGAGGAATATTCCATTGTATACATAGACCACAGCTTCTTTATCCATTCATCTGTCAAAGGACACTGAGGCTCCTTCCACAGTTTGGCTATTGTGGACATTGCTGCTAGAAACGTCGGGGCGCAGGTGTCTCCATCTTTCACTGCATCTGTATCTTTGGGGTAAATCCCCAGCAGTGCAATTGCTGGGTCGTAGGGCAGGTCTATTTTTAACTCTTTGAGGAACTTCCACACAGTTTTCCAGAGTGGCTGCACCAGTTCACATTCCCACCAACAGTGCAGGAGGGTTCCCCTTTCTCCGCATCCTCTCCAACATTTGTGGTTTCCTGCCTTGTTAATTTTCCCCATTCGCACTGGTGTGAGGTGGTATCTTATCGTGGTTTGGATTTGTATTTCCCTGATGGCAAGTGATACGGAGCATTTTCTCATGCGCGTGTTGGCCATGTCTATGTCTTCCTCTGTGAGATTTCTGTTCATATCTTTTGCCCATTTCATGGTTGGATTGTTTCTTTGCTGTTGAATTTATTAAATTCTTTAGAGATCATGGAGACCAGCCCTTTATCTGATATGTTATTTGCAAATATCTTTTCCCATTCTGCAGGTTGTCTTCTGGACTCGTTGACTGTTTCTTTGCTGTGCAGAAGCTTTTTATCTTGATGAAGTCCCAATAGTTCATTTTTGCTTTAGTTTCCCTTGCCTTCATAGATGTATCTTGCAAGAAGTTGCTGTGGCCAAGTTCAAAAAGGGTGTTGCTTGTGTTCTCCCCTAGGATTAAAAAAAAAATTATTTATTTACTTATGATAGACATAGAGAGAGAGAGAGGCAGAGACACAGGAGGAGGGAGAACAGGCTCCATGCCAGGAGCCTGACGTGGGACTCCATCCTGGGACTCCAGGATCACGCCCTGGGCCAAAGGCAGGCGCTAAACCGCTGAGCCACCCAGGGATCCCCTCCCTTAGGATTTTGATGGATTCTTGTCTCACAATTAGATCTTTCATCCATTTTGAGTTTATTTTTGGGTCTGGTGTAAGAGAATGATCTAGTTTCATTCTTTTGCACGTGGCAGTCCAATTTTCCCAGCACCATTTATTGAAGAGATTGTCTTTCTTCCAGTGGATAGTCTTTCCTCTTTTATCGAATATTAGTTGACCATAAAGTTCAGGGTCCACTTCTGGGTTCTCTAATCTGTTCCATTGATCTATGTGTCTGTTTTTGTGCCAGTACCACACTGTCTTGATGACCACAGCTTTGTAGTACAATCTGAAATCTGGCATTGTGATGCCCCCAGCTATGGTTTTCTTTTCTTTTTTTTAAAGATTTTATTTATTTATTCATGAGAGGCAGAGACATAGGCAGAGGGAGAAGCAGGCTCCATGCAGGAAGCCTGACGTGGGACTCAATCCCGGGACTCCAGTATCACGCTCTGGGCCGAAGGCAGGTGCCAAACCACTGAGCCACCCAGGGATCCCCGATTTTCTTTTCAAGTATTCCCTGGCTATTTGGGGTCTTTTCTGATTCCACATAAATCTTAAGATGATTTGTTCCAACTCTCTGAAGAAAGTCCATGATATTTTGATAGGGATTGCATTAAATGTGTACATTGCCCTGGGTAGCAAAGACATTTTCACAATATTAATTCTTCCAATCCATGAGCATGGAATATTTTTCCATCTCTTTGTGTCTTCCTCCATTTCTTTCAGAAGTGTTCTATAGTTTTTAAGGTATAGATCCTTTACCTCTCTGGTTAGGTTTATTCCTAGGTATCTTATGCTTTTGGGTGCAATTGTAAATGGGATTGACTCCTTAATATCTCTTTCTTTGGTCTCATTGTTAGTGTATAGAAATGCCACTGACTTCTGGGCATTGATTTTGTATCCTGCCACACTGCCGAATTGCTATATGAGTTCTAGCAATCATGGGGTAGAGTCTGTTGGGTTTTCTATGTACAGTATCATGTCATCTGCGAAGAGGGAGAGTTTGACTTCTCTTTGCCAATTCGAATGCCTTTAATGTGTTTTTTGTTGCCTGATTGCTGAGGCTAGGACTTCCAGTACTATGTTGAATAGCAGTAGTGAGAGTGGACATCCCTGTTGTGTTCCTGATCTTAGGGGAAAGGCTCCCAGTGCTTCCCCATTGAGAATGCTATTTGCTGTGGGCTTTTCATAGATGGCTTTTAGGATGTTGAGGAATGTTCCCTCTATCCCTACACTCTGAAGAGTTTTGATCAGGAATGGATGCTGTATTTTGTCAAATGCTTTCTCTGCATCTATTGAGAGGATCCTATGGTTCTTGTTTTTTCTCTTGTTGGAATGATCTGTCACATTGATTGTTTTACAAGTATTGAAGCAGCCTTGCATCCCGGGGATAAATCCTACTTGGTCATGGTGAATAATTTTCTTAATGTAGTGTTGGATCCTATTGGCTAGTATCTTGTTGAGAATTTTTGCATCCATGTTCATCAGGGATATTGGTCTATAATTCTCCTTCTTGGTGGGGTCTTTGTCTGGTTTTGGAATTTAGGTGATGCTGGCCTCATAGAACGAATTTGGAAGTATTCCATCTCTTTCTATCTTTCCAAACAGCTTTAGTAGAATAGGTATGGTTTCTTCTTTAAACGTTTGATAGAATTCCCCTGGGAAGCCATCTGGCCCTGGACCTTTGTGTCTTGAGAGGTTTCTGATGACTGCTTCAATTTCCTCCCTTGTTATTGGCCTGTTCAGGTTTTCTCTTTCTTCCTGTTCCAGTTTTGGTGGTTTGTGGTTTTCCAGAAATGTGTCCGTTTCTTCTAGATTGCCTAATTTCTTGGCATATAGCTGCTCGTAATAAGTTTTTTTAAATCGTTTGTATTTCCTTGGTATTGGTTGTGATCTCTCCTTTCTCATTCATGATTTTATTAATTTGAGTCTTTTCTCTCTTATTTTTAATAAGGCTGGCTAATGGTTTATCTATCTTATTAATTCTTTCAAAGAACCAACTCCTGGGTTTTTTGTTTTTTTTTTTTTTAATCTGTTCCACAGTTCTCCTGGTCTCTATTTCATTGATTTCTGCTCAAATCTTTATTAACTGTCTTCTTCTGCTGGGTGAAAGGTTTATTTGCTGTTCCTTCTCCAGCTCCTTTAGGTGCAAGGTTTGGTTTTGTATTTGAGTTCTTTCCAGTTTTTGGATGAATGCTTGGATTGCGATTCATTTCCCCCTCAGGACTGCTTTTGTTGTTTCCCAAAGATTTTGAACGGTTGTATCTTCATTCTTATTAGTTTCCATGAATCTTTTTAATTCTTCCCTAATTTCCTGGTTGACCCTTTCATCTTTTAGCAGGATGGTCCTTAACCTCCACGTGTTTAAAATCCTTCAAAACTTCTTGTGGTTTAGTTCTAGTTTCAAAGCACTTTGGTCTGAAAATATGCACGGGACAATACCAATCTTTTGGTATTGGTTGAGACCTGATTTGTGACCCAGTATGTGGTCTATTTTGGAGAAAGTTCCATGTGCACTTGAAAAGAATGTATATTCAGTTGCATTTGGATGTAAAATTCTGCAAATATCTGTGAAATCCATCTGGTCCAGTGTATCATTTAAAGGTGTTGTTTCTTTGGAGATGTTGTGTTAGAAGATCTATCAATTGTAGAAAGTGCTACATTCAAGTCACCAAGTATAAGTGTATTATTATCTAAGTATGTTCTTACTTTGGTTATTAATTGATTGATATACTTGGCAGCTCCCATATTCAGGGATAAATATTCATGATCATTAGGTCCTCTTGTTGCATAGACCCTTTAAGTATGATATAGTGTCTGTCTTCATCTTTTACTACAGTCTTTGGGATAAACTTTATCTGATATGAGGATGGCTACCTCTGCTTTCTTTTGAAGATCATTTGAGTGGTAAATGGTTCTACAGCCTTTTATTTTCAAGCTGTAGGTGTGCTTACATCTAAAATGAGTCACTTATAGACAACAAATAGATGGGTCTTGCTTTTTTATCTAGTCTGAAACCCTGTGCCTTTTGATGGGATCATTAAGCCCATTCACATTCAGAGTTACTATTGAAAGATATGAATTTAGGGTCATCATGATACCTATTCAGTCCCTGATTTTGTGGATTTTTTTCCTTGTGCTTCCTCTTTCTTTTTTTTCTTTTTTTCTTTTTTTAATAAATTTATTTTTTATTGGTGTTCAATTTACCAACATACAGAATAACACCCAGTGCTCATCCTGTCAAGTGCCCCCCCCCAGTGCCTGTCACCCATTCAGCCCCACTTCCCGCCCTCCTCCCCTTCCACCACACCTAGTTCGTTTCCCAGAGTTAGGAGTCTTTATGTTCTGTCTCCCTTTCTGATATTTCCCCACACATTTCTTCTCCCTTCCCTTATATTCCCTCTCACTATTATTTATATTCCCCAAATGAATGAGAACATATGTGCTTCCTCATTCTTTTACAGAGTCCCCCTTCATATTTCTTGCAGAGCTGGTTTGGTGGTCACATATTCTTTCAGTTTCTGCCTATCTTGGAAGTTCTTTATCTCTCCTATTCTGAATGAGAGCCTTGCTGGATAAAATATTCTTGGCTGCCTGTTCTTCTCACTTAGGACCCTGAATATATCCTGCTAGCCCTTTCTGGCCTGTCAGGCCTCTGTGGAGAGGTCTGCTGTTAATCTAATATTTCTCCCCACGTATATTAGAGCTCTCTTGTCTCTTGCCGCTTTAAGGATATTCTCTTTATATTTGGAATTTGCAAGTTTCACTATTAAATGTCAGGGAGTTGAATGGTGCTTATTGTTTTTAGGGGGGGCGGGTCTCTCTATGTCCTGAATCTAATGCCTGTTTCCCTTCCCAAGTTAGGGACGTTCTCAGCTATGATTTGTTCAAATACACTTTTTGGATCTCTGTCCCTTTTGGCCCCCTTGGGAACCCCAATTAAACATAGATTTTTCCTTCTGAGGCTGTCATTTATTTCCCTTAACATTTCCTCATGATCTTTTTATTGTTTTTCTCTTTTTTCTTCAGCTTCCTTCCTTGCCATCAACTTGTCTTCTATGTCACTCCCTCCTTCTTCTAACTCGTTAACCCTCATCATTAGGACCTCCAGTTTGGATTGCATCTCATATAATTGATTTTTATTTTTTTAATTTTATTTATTTTATTTTTTCCAATGTTTTATTTTTTATTTTTTTTACATATTTTCTTATAAATTTATTTTTATTGGTACTACAGTCTTTGGGATAAACTTTATCTGATATGAGGATGGCTACCTCTGCTTTCTTTTGAGGATCATTTGAGTGGTAAATGGTTCTACAACCTTTTATTTTCAAGCTGTAGGTGTGCTTACATCTAAAATGAGTCTCTTATAGACATATGGAATAACACCCAGTGCTCATCCTGTCAAGTGCCCACCTCAGTGCCCATCACCCCGTCACCCCCACCCCCACCCATATAATTGATTTTTAATTTAGGCCTGATTAGTCATGAAGTCTCTTGAATCCTTTATGCTTTTTTTCTAGAGCCACCAGTAGCTTTATAATTGTGCTTCTGAATTGGCTTTCTGACAATTCAATTGTACAATTGTACAATTACAATTCAATTGTAATCCAGATTCTGTAACTCTGTGAGAGGACTGTTTGTGATTCTGTCTTTTGTGGTGAGTTTTTCCTTCTAGTCGTTTTGCTCAGTGCAGAGTGGCTAAAAACAAGTTGTACTGGAAAAAGGAGAAAGAGAGAGAGAGAGAAAAAAACGGGGGGGTGGGGGACAAACAAGAACAACAATAAAAAAACCAAGGAGGGTTATCCTTTGGTTCTATATACTGTAAGTTCCTCGACTTCCCCTGGAGCTTCCAGTGCTGCTTGGTTAAGTACCTGCTCTTCCCCTGTCCTTCCAGCTGGTCTTCTGGGGGAGAGGCTTGCTGTGCTGATTCTCAGGTGTGTACACCTGGAGAGTTGCTCTGCCCCCTGCCAGGTGCACGGCTCAGTGGCAGCTGTTAGTCCTGTGAGGCCCCTTCTCAGTCTCAGGTACAAGGTGGCACCAGGAGGAACAACAACAGTGGCGGCGGCCAGCCCTCCAGCCCTAGAGTCAGCTCCGCAGTAACAACCGCAGCTCCCAGTCCACAGGGGCCTGGATGCTCCGGGGGTGGGGGGCGCCTATCTGCACAGCTCGGGCCGACCGGCGGCAGGAGCGTCCTTGCTGTCCTGGGACCTCCCGGCCTCTGCCTGTCCCGGGGGGAGCGCTGGATCCTGGGCTGTGTCCCCCAGTGCCCTGGGCTCTGGGGCCTGCACCGCTGGAATCGCGCTCCCGGCGGGACAGCCCTCTCGGGGCAGAGCTGCCGCCGGAGCTGCTCGAGGCCCCCATGGGCTCATGCTCCAGCCCTTTAGGGAGCTCGGCCTGGCGGGGGTGTATGGTGTGCTCTCTCCCCTAGGGCACAGTTCCTCTGTTATCTTAGGCAGTTTCTTAATAAAGTTAAACAGATATCTGTGCTATGACCAAGGAGCTCCATTCCAAAATATTTAAGAGGAATAAAAATGTACAGTCACAAAACACTTGTACATAAATATTCATCAGGTTGCCCCACATCTGGTGGCTCCTATGGGGAGCCTTTATACCCCCCACTACTTAGCAGCTACTAAGCATTTAATAATACTAATTAATATATTTCTAATTAACTATTATGATTCTTATAAAAATTATAATAATCAAAATCAGACTGTTATAAATGACAAAATATAGGTGCAGAATTGTGTGGGAATGTGAGAAAAATTAATTCTTATTGTAGTATTCAGTAAGGCTTCATTCAAGTCTCAAGTCTCAAGCTGTGCTTTGAAACATGGGAAAGCTAGAAGCAGGGGCTGGGCCGTCTAGAGAAAGGGACATGCACGGGCAGAGGCATTGTCAGTGAGTCTGCATAGCCAGAGGAATAATTATAGGTTGAACTGGAAAGGCAACAAATGCAAGTCCTGAATGGCAGACTCAGGAGTCAGACATTACCTTTTGATAATTTGTGTGTTGAAGTGTCTTGGAGGATTTCTTAGAATGACAATGTGATTGGATGTGTGGCAGTGAGGAAGATGAATTGGGGGGAGAGAGGCCAGAGTGAGTATATTAACCATTACATACCTTGTCATTCACAGAGTTTAAGGCATCTCAAAAGGAGACATATGCACTGATAGAGTAAAATAAAAACTGTGAATCAGCATCTTGAAAAAAAGAAGACAAATATTTTAGAGGAAAGGGCTAAAATTTGTTTGGTTCAGGTTTTAAATTGTCTCTTAACTTCCTGGCAGTGTCTCTTAACTTCAAACAGAGCAGTATAATTACTTAGAAAAGAAGTGGATCATGGAAAAGAAGTGGATCATGTTGAATTTTCATGAACATGAACAGATGATGACAGCGCTCAACAACAGCTCATTTCTTACACTGCCATTTAAAACAAAACAAAACAAAAACATAATGTAACATGAAAAACAACATAGTGAAAATGGTTATTTGCAGAGTTAATACCACTTTAGAATGTCAGTTATGTGCAGTGTAACTTAAATCAGGGTTATTTCAAGTATTTAGGAGAGCAAATTGATTGCCATGTCCTGGCTTAGACAAACTTCTCTTGACATGACTTCACTTACACAACTACACAACGTTGAGGAAGACTAGAAATCAGACAACTATCAGCCAGTTTGAAGTACTCTCTGGAATTCTGTATTTTTGATGGAGGGTGAGTTTAAATGAATTGGAAAACAGTGAGCTCTGACAGAGTTAGTTTTCTCTTGTGAAAATGAGGAAAACATGCTAACTTTCATACCTCAAAGATGACCTGTCCCTGCCAGCAGGTGTGTTAAGGCATCATCTGTAGGCAAAGCCTGGATTTCTCCCATCAACAACTCCTGATCTATATATTATCAGGTTCTTTTAAGGTTTTATTTATTTATTCATGAGATATAGAGAGATGCAGAGACATAGGCAGAGGGAAGCCCGATGCAGGAAGCCCCATGTGGAACTCCATCCCAGGACCTTGGGATCACGCCCTGAGCCAAAGGCAGACACTCAACCACTGGGCAACCCAGGTGCCCGATAAAATGTAGACTACTTCAGAGAGCCAAATGGATTCTAGATCACTAATAACCATCTTCATATATGGAGTAATTTAAGTAAACTGAAATTTAGAGAGTGCATATCAAAGACAGTTTTTAAGAAACTTATAATGTTAATAATGAGCCAGATACCACCTATTATAATATCTGCTGTTGTTTATAAAAACATGCCATTATCGCATGGACAAATTTTTTTTTTTATGGAAACATACATCCAATTCATTTGAGAATGATCTTAAATATTTTAGTATAACCAAAGAAGGTTTTGGAGGGTTTTTCCTAAACACAATCTTACATTCACCACCTGTGAATATTTCTATGTACACCCCAATTTTTGAGGAGGTGCCAAAGTACAGATTTTCTATGAGCCAAATACAATAACCAGTAGTCTTTATGAGAGGCAATGCTCTTATCATAACTGATTCCTGACCTAGGCTTTGAGTCTATATGGGAGCTGCTATAGCATTGGAATTGCTTGTGGCATATTTTTCCAGAATGTGGCAGTGAAACAGATATTAAGAACAGCCAGATCTGAGGCTTGCTTGCTAATTACATGTATAATATTGGACTGATAGAGTCACACTAAATCTAATTAAAAAGAAACTGAAATAGACACTATCATGTACTATCAGTGGGATTATCATTTAGCTAAAACACTTGGGAAATTAATGTCATATACTTTAAATATACTTCTGTTTTTTTTTTTTTTTAATTTTTATTTATTTATGATAGTCACAGAGAGAGAGAGAGAGAGGCAGAGACACAGGCAGAGGGAGAAGCAGGCTCCATGCACCGGGAGCCCGATGTGGGATTCGATCCCGGGTCTCCAGGATCGCGCCCTGGGCCAAAGGCAGGCGCCAAACCGCTGCGCCACCCAGGGATCCCCTATACTTCTGTTTTTGATTCAATAATCCCATTTCTCAATTTATTTACCATTTAAGTAATCTAAAGTGATAAAGACTCAAACCAAAAAGGACTATTACCATATTGTATTAATTTCCTACTGCTATTGTAACAAATGATTATAAACTCAGTAGCTTGAAACAAAACAAGTTTATTCTGGAGCTCAGAAGTCTAAAACAAGTCCCAGTGGGCTCAAGTCAAGATGTTGCAGGGCTGCATTCCTTCTGATGGCTCTCGGGAAGAAACCTAGAATTCTTGTCCCTTCCAGCTTCTAGAAGCTGCCCATATTCCTTGTCTCTTGGCTTCATTTTTCCATCTTCAGAGCCAACAAGGTTGAGCACAGTCCTTTTCATGATGTCATCTCCTTCCTTCTGCCTTTTCTGTTGCCCTCTCGCATTTATAAAGACCTTTGTGATTATACTGGACCCACATGGATAATCCAAACCAATCTCCCCATCTAAAAGTCAATTAATTAGCTAATTAATTCCATCTCTGTCCTTAATTCTCCTTTGTCATGTAATCCAGCATGTTCATAGGTTCAGGATTTAGGATGTGGACATCTTGGGGGAGGGAGTGGTAGCAATATTCTGTCTCCAACACACTCGCTGCCACACAGTAACCATAGAGAATGCTTTAAATGGTAAATTCCATCATGTTCTGTCCCTGCTCAAAGTCCCCAATGTGGCCTTAGAGCTTCTATTTTATCTGCTATCTCCCACCTATCAGCATCATCTCATGGAACTTTTTTTCTTATTTAACCACATCAACTATTTTCCCAATTAGCCAAGTTTTCTTTACACTCTCCATTCCTCCCAGGCCATTTCAATCTAGAAGCTAGAAGCCAGATGGTGAAGATGACAGTTGCTCAAATATAACACAAAAATTCAGAGTCCATTCATCAATAATTAATGCTAATAAAAATTGGTCACACTGGGGGCACCTGGTGGTTCAGTCAGTTAAGCACCAGACTCTTGACTTTAGCTCAGGTCATGATATCAGGGTCTTAAGATGGAGCCCCATGAAGAGCTCCACACTCAGTATGGAGTCTGCTGGAGAATCTCTCCCTGTCCCTCCCCCTTTTCTCCTCCCCTCTGCTCTCTCTTTCTGTCTCTCAAATAAATGAATAAATTAAAAAAATTTTTTAAAAAAGGTCAACTGTTGACTTTAGTGCAGGTAGGTGCTGCATTAAGCACTTTACACTCATTGACTTCTTTAATTCACATAGTAATGTTATGCAGCAGGTAACCTCAATATCTATGTTTTATACATAAGGGAACTGAGGCTCTCTGAGGCTAAAGGATTAGCTTTCTTTAAGGACACACAGTAAGTAATAGCTCTGGAGTTCATATCCATACCTTTCTTGCTCTAAAGCTGTACTAATTTCTTGTACTCCTAAGTAATATATGATGAAGGGCCAGCTGTCAAGACATGCTTGGGGTAGAGCTCTGAGAGAGCAAGTGTCAGATTGCCTTTGAAAATACATAAAACTAGACCACTGTGGCTCAGGCCCTGCACTGAGACATTTTGTCTAAGAGATCCTTCTGTGGACTGAAAGTTTCTGATAGTACTGATGATGACCTTTCAATAGGCTGGCAGTCTGCTTCCCTAACTGGTGCAAAAACCAACTCTTTGGGATAAATGTTAATAGCTATGTTAGACAAAGACTCTCTCTCTCCTAAAAATATCATTTGTTGAAATATTAAAGTAAAATAGACTCCTCTTTTTAATGAGCATCAAGACTGTGCCATTCCTCTTGCTCAGAGGATCATGGAATTGGGCTCAGGTTCTATATTTTGTTGACATGGTTGGAAACATCAGAGTAGTGTATTAAAATAGTTGCCATATCATCATTAGCAAACATATAATTGAATAGAACACATTTTTTTGGATCTCCTTATAGACATTATTATGGTATGTGACACACATGGCTTTTGGCCCATGTGACAATGGAATAGGTAAGGTACAAAAAACTTATTACACTTTGATATGATTTTATTTATTTATAAGTTTATATTTTTTGGTTTATGTCTTTGGCTTATGAAAATACAAGATAAGACAAATATTTCCTGGCTTATCCTCCATCATATACACAGCATCTAACAGTTTCTGGCACACACAAAACATCTACACACATTATGTTGAGTAGAAGATACAATCCAGTCTGATGTTAATAGAAGTGGTTAAAGAGGAAAAACTTGCATTGTTTTTGATCCTGGGGGGAAACATTCTGATTGTCACCTTTCAGGTATGATGTTAGCTGTAAGTATTTCAAAGATGAGTGTTATTAAGTTAAGAACATTTCCTTTTATTCCTAGTTTGTGAGTATTCTTTTTAAATTATAAATTTGAATTTTACTGGGTATTTGTTTCTCTTTATATTGTGGTGATTATGTGTTTTTGTTCCTTAGTTCATTCATATGATGAGTTCCACCAATTGACTTTTAAATGTTGAGCCAGCCTTGGACCACTGGGATAAATTCCGCTGGGTTATGCTGTGTTATTCTTTTATGTATTTATTTATTTACTTATGTTTGTTTGTTTATTAAATATTTTATTTATTTATTCATGAGAGACACACAGAGAGAGGCAGAGACACAGGCAGAGGAAGATTCAGGCTCCCCACTGGGAGCCCAATGGGGGAGTCAATCCAGGACTGGGGACCACACCCCAAGCAGAAGGCAGATGCTCAATCGTGGAGCCATACAGGCATCCCCCTTCTTAATTTTAATGCCAACGGACCCTAAGGCAGATAGAAGCCCAAAAAGTAGTAAATGACTTCCAAGTGATCATACAGAAGAATTAATCTGATTTTATCCTCATGCCCATCCCTGTTTCTGCACCTGTACCTGACAATAGAAGGTGCTTCCTTTGTCTAAAAACAGAGAAATGGCCTTCCTTTGGAGGCCAAATCAGGGTAAAAGGGGTCTTAAGGGGAAAAACTTCATAATGGCACATACAACACTTATGTGACATATAATAACACTTGTCAGACCTGTCCTGATGCTGCTGCACTCAAGAAAGGCCAAGAGCCCTAGAGAATGATTTTGAATGAAAAATGCTCCTTGCTCAAAGGCACAGTCCCACAGTTGAGGTTCATCATCACTATCAGAAGTTACAGAAGCTCTAGTGTAGGGATACACTTCCCATAAGAAGAGAGGTAGAAGAAGAGTGAACCGGTTAGGACAGGGCCAACTTTCCCTTCCTGTGAAGGAAGGGAATTGGACAAACTGTTCTCACAAGCCTGTCACCTGAGTCTTAAGATGGGTGGCTGTGCTAGTTGTTGCTCTTATATGGCTGACAGATGCCCGGTGTTTTACAAGACAAGTGGGCAAAGCAGGAGAGATAAGTCTCCCAGAACATAAAGACAGAGTCTGCATTACCAACCTTGTGATGAATGGAGTGGGATGAAGTTCCTGGCCAAAGCACCAGAAATGTTGCAGGTTGCAGGATTCTTGTCTCACAGGGTTGAAGACAAAAGGGTGACAGGTAGTGAAAGTTTATTGAGAGAAAGTAAGAACAGAAAAAGAAAAGGGGCTCCCTAGAGTCGGAATGGGTTGCCACTGCGGGCTTTTTATGGTCGGTCTATTATAGAAAACTGACCAGGGAACTTGGTAAATATCTTGTCTATAACATTTAAGACAAGGAAAATTGATTTGTAAATATTTTGAAAATATCTTGTCTATACTTAGAACAAACCAGGTGCATTTGTCATGTTCCCTTCTCCCTGGTTATTATCCTGTCTATAACATTTCTCCACATCTAGGATGTCTGTGAGCCTGATTATGTAGCCCCCTACCTGTCTCTCCCTACCTAGCCTCACCAGTCCCTTAGTCAGGGTTATCACACCAGAATGCTTTCTGGTGTTGGAATTCTGCTGTTACTTGGCCAAATCACTTAGTCCCTCTGAGCATTGTCATCTTCCAAATTGGAAAAACAAAAACAAAAAACCTTTTGATTCACATCGATTTAGAAATCTACCAAATTGTGAAAAAATAATACATAGTTGTAAAAATTATCAAATGTTAATATATGCAAATTGTTTAGCATTTTATCATTTTGGAAACAATAAGTACTTCTATTTATTTTACTATAGGTATATATGTGGACATATACAAAAGGAAATAAACCCATTATTTCTAAGTGATATCTGTACCCCTATGTTTCTTGCACCATTATTCACAACAGCCAAGGTGCAGAAACAAAGCTGACTGTGGCAGAGGACTGTGTAAAGAAAATGTACATATAATGGAATATTACTCAGGCTCTAAAGAGAAGGAAATCTTGCCATTTGTGGCAATATGTATGAAAATGGAGGGCATTTTGCCAAGTGAAATAAACTAAATAGAGTGCGTGGTATCATTAAAAAAACACACCATGTTTTTTACACTCATAGTAGCAGAAAGTAGAAGAATGGTTGCCAGGGCTGGAGAGTAGGGGAAGTAGGGAGAGGTTGGTAAAAGGGTATAAAATGTCAGTCATAAGGTAAGTAAAGCCTGAGGATCTAATGTATAACATGGTAACTCTATTTGAATAACACTGTATTGTATACTTAAAATTTGCTAAGAGAGTAGAATTTAGAGGTCCCACCAAAAAAAAAAAAAAAAAAAAAAGATAAATATATGAGATGAGGGATGTGTTAACTCGATGGGGAGAATCCTTTCACAATGTTTATGTGTATCAAACCCTCAAGGTCTTCCAGCTAGACTAGGAATTAAATTGACACGAGACAATTAGCAAGAAAAAAGCCAAAGTTGTATTACATGAGTACAGAAGAACGAAATCGAGACCCAAACAAACGACCAAACAAAAGGCAGGGAGTTTTTATACTCTTTAGATGACAATAAATATGTAATTGACAGGATCAAGAAAACAGATGCTTGGGTGCTTCAATTAGTAAGGAATTCTAAAATAGTAGATTAGTAATAAATTAACAAGTTTTGTTAACGAAGTGGGTCCCCTCTGTGGTGAACCAAAGACAGAGAAAGCACAGGTGGGGCAGCCTCACAAGGACATGTCATTTGTACTGGGAAGGGACAGGCAGGGCTAGGTAGGCAGAGGCAGGTAGGAGGCTATGTGACCAGGCTCATAGAAATCCCAGATGTGGAGACATGCTAAAGCATCCAAAACTAGAGATAAGGGAATATAATGAGGCCACCTCGTTTGTCCTAAATGTCACAGACAGATATTTTCATGACAGTTACAAATTGATAACTGAAAGTTACCCAACTTCAAAGGAGAAGTAATTATAGTCCTATCAGGGACCCATCTCACTCTAGAGAGCTTTATCCTCCCCTTTCCTTTCTGTTCTCCACTTAATAAACTTTCACTTCACTTCACCCTTTTGTGTCTGTGAGAATCATTCTTCAGCTCTGTGAGACAAGAAAGCTGTAACCCTGCAACAGTACAAATAGGGGCTCACTAGGGATAATTTCCAAAGCTCTCAATCTCTGAACAGAGAGCAAGGGTAAACAAACTTTTCTTATTAGGGTTTGGGATGGATATTCAGAGGGGGATTGTAACATTATATGTCAGGCACTTCCAGCACTTTCTGATTCATCTGTGCAAGGGGCATCCTCAAATGTTTCTTTTCTGTTTAGTAGTTAGCTAGTTTCTAAAAGGTAAAGTTGACAGCTAGGCAGATACTTCTAGGAGTTTCCTGAGTTCAGGAGGTCAGTCATGGGGTCACAGGGAGGAAGTCATGGGGTCTTAGTGGGGATATTATCTCTGGTGAGAGGGATGTGTTTCTACTTCCCAGTACAGGGAGGGTACCTTTCGTGTGGGAGATGTGTTTCCTGCTTTCAGGGAGTCAGAGGAGGCTCTGAGCGTTCCTGCACCGGCTGCTTCCCAAGTGGCTCCAGTATAATCAGGATGCCGCTGTGGTGCAGCCTGCCCTCAGTCCTTATAGTTTTATTTAAGGATTTGTTTTCTTCTTTTTCAATCTTTAGGTTTTCAGTTTCGTTTTCTTGCTTTATTTACAAGGTATTTCAGTACTAGTACTGTGTGTGTGTGTGTGTGTGTGTGTGTGTGTGTCTTTGTGTGTCACAGTAGCTCTTATTCATAAACATTGATTTTTGCTCCTAAGTGTAAGAGTCAGCTGGGCAGTTCTGCACCCAACTGGCCAGAATAGCTGAGCTCAGCCAGGCTTGCTATGCATCTGTGGCTACCTGTCTGTTCCTGGATGCTCTCCACCGAGATGACTTGGTCCTTCTGCACATGGATTTTCATTAGTCCACAGGGTAGCTTGCACATGTTTCCACAGCAGTGGGACTCTGAGAGAGAGCATATGTGTGCAAGACTTCTCAAGGCCTAGGCTTAGTGCTGGCACACATCACATGCAGGTTGTCCCTAAGCCAGCCACAGAGCCAACTTCAAGTTAAAGGGATTCGAGAATTGTGTTTTCTGTTCCACCATGAGCATAGCATGTGCTCCTTTGGCTGGATTCTGGAATATAGACAACCTGTAGAAGAATTTCAGTGGGTCTGCTTAATGTGAATGAGAAATCAACCTTTCTTATTTTTAAGTTACTGGGAATTTCTCTTTCTTTATTCCTTCCTTCCTTCCTTCCTTCCTTCCTTCCTTCCTTCCTTCCTTCCTTCCTTTTCTTGTACTTCAGGATCCTGGTACTTCAGCATTACTCAGCTAAAGCTGACAAATTCAGTAATCAGGATTTAAAAATACGTATTCTATTCTATATCCATGTTTAGACTATAGATTTGAGTTAGGAACAGATGGGGCCAGGCAGGGAAAGTTAAGGTGAAGGCCCCAGTCAGGCTCCCATAAATCCCAAGGACACTGAAAGGCCCAGAGTCAGACTCCTACCAATCCCAAGGAAACAGAGATGTCAGCAAAAACAAAAAACAAAACAAAAATAAACATGGCTCCCTGACTCCAAAATATTAGGGAGTATCTTCATTTAATTGTTCTCAAGTAATCACAGAAACTCCCCAGACCACAAAGAAGTAAATTATTAAGGGTGTTACCACCAGTCCTAACTCAAACCAAGACGGCACAAGAATCTCAAGGCCACAAGCTTCCCAGTCAGTTCCCAATAAAAGACTGCCTCTACGAGCCCTCAGTGGCAACCCTGTCGGGGCCTCTCACTTCTGAGAGCTTTCTCTGTATCTTTGCTTAATAAACTTTTATCACTTTGCTCACTCTCCAGGAGACTCATTCTTCAACCCCACGAGATAAGAACCAAGCTTTCCCGTATCAGATTCATCCTAAGTTAAGGATCAGTGTATTATTCATCTTTATATCTCTTAACTATTGTTTATTGAAAGACGAGTAGTGTATATAATTATATTTCTTTTCCTACATCATTTTTTTTTCTCTCATTTTCTTTTTTCTCTTGCCTTATTTTATATTGCTTCCTTAAATTGGGAGGTAGTTTAAATCTTAAAGGTGGAGTAAATCTTTTGGTTGGCCTTTATTTTTTCCTAGACATGTCTCTACCAAAGTGCACTGTCTTCCAGATGAATCCAGATGGCTTGCTTTCTGGGTGTCCTGCACAACTGTCAACCTGGAATATTTGTTTTTACTTTTTTCTGGGTTGAAAAAATAAACCTTTTTTTTTTTTCCTGTTTCTTGTATTTTCTTCTTTCTGGTTCATCCTAATTTTTCTGTATTTTTAAGGAAGGGCCTTCTGAGACATGAAATTTTGAGTCTTCTTGTGTCTAAGAATGTCTCTATTCTATCCCAACATTTGAATTTGAGTTGAAATCCATTTTGCCTCAGGTCTTTGAAGGCGTCTGCTTTACTATCTTTAAGTATTCATCATTGGCAAATTTCAGTTAAAAATCTCTCAGTGTTTGAGATTGCTTCTTTACAACTGTTTCAAAATTTCTCAATGAACCAAGTCTTTGTTTTGTTTTGTTTTGTTTTGTTAAATGTGCTGGCAATCATTTGGCCTTCTCATTTGGAATTCTTGTGTCTTTCAGGTCAGGGTAATTACCTTGAATTATTTATTGATTTATTAGCCCCGATTTTTTTCCCTCTTCTCTATTTCTAAAATTTCTACTGATGGAAAGTTAGATCTCCTGCGTTGAGTTTCTATGAACTTAATGCTTTCTTTTATATTTTCTCTTATATTTTTTCTTCCTTCCTTCCTTCCTTCCTCCCTTCCATCCATGCTTCCTTTCTCTTTGTTCTACGTTTTGGAAGTTTTTAAAATTATATTAAGTGACTCTTGCCACAGAGGCTGAGTGAATGGCAGAGTTTTTGGGATCTTGGCCAGCAGCTTTCTTTGGGTGGCTGTCATCAAAGTATAGTTTCCTAGATGAGGCCACAACTGGCTTAACTAATTCAGTGATCCTGATTATTAGCTAGCCAATGCTCAAATTTTGGACTGTAAAATCAAATTTTCTAAAATAGTCTATAGAAACTGAGGAAGTATGCTTTAGGTATGATACAATTGTAGGGAATTTGTTACTTTTGTTTTCTGAAGCATTTGGCACATACAGGAATAAAGGGCATGCTATTTGAGGACCAGATGGCTATTCTCAAGCTGCTGAGGATCCGGATGTGCTCCTGAGCAAACAAGGCCAATACTGACGTTACATAAAATTTCCTCACATGTAAGACCAAGAACCCT
This sequence comes from Canis lupus dingo, assembly GCF_003254725.2. Classification (NCBI taxonomy): domain Eukaryota; kingdom Metazoa; phylum Chordata; class Mammalia; order Carnivora; family Canidae; genus Canis; species Canis lupus. The sequence continues at coordinate 61,828,550 of NC_064259.1, read as the reverse complement.
GCCACCCTGAGGGGGAGTTTGGGTGATTCGATGTCTCTGCTGTCTCCAGAGCTCTTCTGCAGGCCAGGGGGGCACATTCTAAGCAAGCCTTCCCACACTTCTTTTTATCATCCTCTCCTCCTTACACTAAGAAAATTGCCTTCCAGGAGGGAGTCTTGATATTTGGCTGGGTTCAAGGATGCTTCAGCAGATTATCTGAGCTGTTTTATAGTCTCAGGCTCAGTCATCACCACTGATTATGAGGAGAAGTGGTCAGAACTTGGGGAGAAAATAGATCCCATGATACTTTAGTTAATTTACATTTATTGAGTGCCTATTTACATGTTTAGCATATGTGTATATAACACAGAAAAAGCTAGAGGAGTTCTCTGTTTTACTCTCTGAATCTTACATTTAATGGGTAATTTGTAGAGTTGATTGGAGAAAATAACAAAATAAATAATTTATCAAATCACAAATATGATATACATCCCTTTGGAGGTCTTAGATCATAGATTGGAAGATAATAAAATTTGAGAAATAGGATCAGTCAAAACTCAACTTCCTTTGTCGACTTCAGATAAAAAATTCTGATATGACATGAGCATGTACTTCATAAGAAGCGAGGCAGATAATTAGTAGAGCTCCCATATTTTAAAAATATTATATTTATTTATTCGAGAAAGACAGCATGAGGCAGTGAGAGTGAGAGAGAGAGAGAGAATGAGAAGGAGCATGAATGGGCAGAGGGAGACATTGTTCTTGTCTTGGTTCACCTCCCTAAACCCACTCTTAGTCACTAGTGAGTTGTGGCTGTGACTTTCAAATGTTACCTTACTCTTTGAACATTTTTAACCTTACTTATCTGAAAAAGAGGCTTTCTCCTCTTGGAAGAATAATTTTAAAGAAAGAACATCAATCATGGAAGTTGTTGGTGACAAATAGGTGCAGAAAACATCTGAGCTGTATTCATCTTTTTTTTTTTTTTGTATTCCTCTTGATTTACTGATCAAAACTTGTGTAAGGTAGCTAAAACTGCTTTCTAGAGAAAATGAATACTCTTAAATACATAATTGAAAAAAATGGAAACTGCCACAAAACTTTAAGCCCACATCTCAGAATTTTAGGAAAATAAAGCAAACACTAAGGAAGTAGAACGTAGAAAATAACAGACAAGAGTAGAACTAAATAAAACAGAAAACATACATATAATAGAATCAGAAAACCAGATATGTTCTTTGAAACACTAATAAAAGTGGCATGTCTCTGATTAGATTAAAAGTCATCAGGAATGAGGGCAGTCCGGGTGGCTCAGCGGTTTAGCACTGCCTTCAGCCCAGGGTGTGATCCTGGAGACCCGGGATCGAGTCCCACATCAGGCTCCCTGCATGGAGCCTGCTTCTCCCTCTGCCTGTGTCTCTGCCTCTCTCTCTCTCTCTCTCTCTGTGTGTGTGTCTCATGAATAAATAAATAAATAAATAAATTCTTTAAAAAAATGTCATCAGGAATGAAAAAGGGACACAGTATAAAGGAGCAGACATTTTCTTCATACAGGGATGAGAAACAGCTCAACCTTTTAAAGAGAAAGGACTTTGGTCTCCATCCTAAGGGCAGCAAAGTTTTCAAATGCAGAAGAGACAGAATTCACTCTGCAATCAATCCTGGAGAGAGAAGCCCCTAAGGTTTAGGTTGAAAATGGGATCTTAAAGAGAAGGGGACACAGAGAAGAAAAAGAGGTGAGGCAGGAGAAGGAGAAGGAGGAGGAGGAGGAGGAGGAGGAGGAAGGGGAAGAGGAAGAGAAGGAGAAGTAGTATAGGGGGACTTGAGCCTTGGGCATGGTTAGTGAAAACAACCATGTGTTCTTCCCCACACCTCATCTCCCTTGCTCAGAGGAAGACTCTGGACCAGTAGAACTGGAACCAAAGCTAAGGTCTCTAGAGGAAATACCTGGTATATTTTCTGTTCTATTCATTGCCATATTTTATGGAGAAAATGGACATAGCCACAGATGACATTTAGTCTTCTCAAATTACGTGATTACTAGGAACAATGTTGGCAATTGTATTTCTTAATAACAATTGTGAAGCAGTGTTTCATAGTTTAGAAGTTCTTAAATGAATGGTAGTTAATAGTGCAACTTTATTCGTAACCAAATGAATAATATCCAACAATTACCAATGGCTTCTGTGCCAACCAAAATTCAATTAAAAACTCATCAGTTAGGGTGTCTGGGTGGCTCAGTCAGTTAAGTGTCTGCCTTTGGCTCAGGTCATGATCCCAATGGTCCTGGGATGGTGCCTTATGTCTGGTTCCCTGATCAGCAGGGAGTCTGCTGCTCCCTTTCTTTTTGCCCCTCCATCTGCTTAAGCTCTCTCTCTCTCTCTCATGCTCAATCTCTCTCTTTCTCTCAAATAAAGAAATTTTTTAAAAGTTTTAAAAATAATTCTTCAGTTAATAAAATATGTGAATATAATTATTCATGGTAATAACTAAACGATAAGGTTATTTAGGTTTTTTTTGAAGATACTATTAAAAGAAGTTCGAAGTAATAAGCAACCTCTGTTTGCCCTCCTAAGTCCGGAGAAGTGGAAATAAATTAATTTGTAAAAGTCCTATTAAGAGTTAATACTGTACCATGTGGGGTATATGGATAGAAAATCTACTACATAGTGCCAACTCTATGGGTTCAGAATGAATCATCCCAAAGTAGCATATGGATTATTTTAAGTTGAAAACAATCAAGGTGCAAAGGACTCAGGAAGAAAGTTTGACCTTCTTCTTAACAGCCTAAATGAATTTAGATAAAGAACCTGCTCCAGGAGGAGAGCAATTACTAAGGATCATTTCAGGGGTGGTAGATAGGGAGGAACTTAGCAAAGTCTATTAAAATTGTGCCTTATGTTCCATTGTTTCCAAGTGGCCCAGCAAACTTTTGTTTACCAAAGAACAAATGTTTATTTCATCTTTCTGTGAATTGCTTTCCTTCCCTTTGAAGCTCCAGGCTCTACTCCCTTCTCCTTAGTTCAGGATAATTATACCTCATTTTGCCGGACTATCTTTGGAATCTCTCATGTTTAGGTGGATTTCCTGAAGGTATGTAATTAAATTTGATTTTCTCCTGTTAATCTTTTTGCTTTCAACACTTTTATTCAATGTCAATTTAATTCCTAGACTGGCCAGAAGAACCTTGAAGCATAAACAAAATTTTTCCTTATGAATTTTTCCTTCTTACAGCTTTAATTAACAGGAGAATGTCTTGAGTTTTCAGAAGATCCTGAGTGGTACAGATGACTGTTGTTATGAAACCTACAAGGGTTCTGGTGGTCATTGATGGCAGGATGTTTATTATTGTGGAGCAGGCCAAGTGGAAGGATTTCAGTCTCATCTAAATCCTTTTGCGATCATTAAAGAAATCATGAAACCAGCAGATGTTAGACTAAAGCTAAGTGGGTTACAGTTGGGATAAGTGTTGAGAGGGCAGCTGGTAAATAGACTTCATGAGCTTTAGTGTCTTGTCTTTCCAGATGCATAGCTGAATGAAAGGCATCAGAAGGTGATTGAGATAACTTCAGATCCCAGTGTAATTCTTAAAGTCACCACTAAAAAATATTCAAAATCATATATGTAGAAAGCTAGTAGAGGAATTAAGACAAAATCCTAAAAAAGATAGAGCTTAACACAAAAAGACTCCAAGAAAGGAAAAGAGAGGCCAAGAAAGAATAATAATAACAAAATCCCCGAGTGACATATTCAAAAAATGGCATACCTAAATATAAGCATAAATTTATAATCACATGATTGTAAATGCACTAAATAGCCAGTCAAAAGAAGAAATTGTCATATTGTATAGAAGCACAACGAATAACAAAATTCAAAGATACAAATGCACTAAAGTGCTGGAAAAAGATATGACATGCTAACAATAAATATAAAAAAGTTAGCATAGCTATATTAATATCAGACAAATATGATTCAAGACAAATAGTGATACTAGAGAAAAACTTCGTTTTTTAAAGGGTCAGTATATGCTAAAGATATAGAAATTGTGTGTTTGTGTATGAATGTGAAATAACAGAACTTAATAATGTATGAATTAAAAACTGAAAGAAATAAAGGGAGAAATAGAACCCACACACAAAGAATTTAATATACTCTCAGGCACTGACAGAACATACACAAAAGCTTAGTAGGCATATATGAGATACCAAAACAAGGCAAAGGTATTCATTATAAGAAAACCATAGAAGAGTATATCTTATCAACAAAGGACACAAGAAAATACTTAAATTTATTTATTTACCTTAACAAAATAATTCATTGAATTCAATCTAGCAAAGCATGGAAAGGATGGTACATTTGCATTGTATCTCAAGAATGCAAGTTTAGCTTAACATTCAAAATTCAATGTACTTCACCATATGAGCAGATGAAAAAGTAAATAAAGACATATTATGTTCTCAATAGGTGCAGAGAAAGCCCTTGATAAAATGCAACCTCCATTTGTGATAAAAATGATCATCAAACTAGAACTAGAAGGGAACTTCTTGAATCCATCAAAAGCTACACAAAGGCTATGTAGAACATCATAATTAATGATAAAAGACTTTAAGCTTTCCCCTTAAGACTGGGAATAAGGTAAGAATATTTGCTCTCACCACTTTTATTCAGTGTTGTATTGAAGACCCTAGACAGTGCAAAACGATGTGGAAAATAAAAGAAAGACATGAAGATTGAAAAGCATGAAGTAAAAGTGTCTATATTTACAGATGACATATTAAATGAATATATTCATCTATGTACAAAATCCAATGGAATCTACATAAAAACTGCAGAAATACACGAGTTGAACAAAGTCACAGGATACAAGGTCAAATATAAAAGATTCAGTTGTATTTCTATACACTGCTACCCTTTATTGCTCTCCACTGATTGCATTTGAAGTCAAAATTCACTTTAGATGGGCTTTTGAAGTGGATTTTTTTCCTTAAATAAATGCATAAGGGGCTAATGGCAGAAGAGTTTTCAGAATAAAAGAGCGAGCACGCATCTATTCAGCCTCTCAGGGAGGTCACCAGACACATGTGTAGAAGCTAAAAGCAGGTAGAGGCCATGGCTTGTTCTTTGTGTAGGACACACTATTTGGGCTTAATGCAATTATTGAGCAAACACCCTTCTTTTTAGTCATGTCAATTTCCTTAGTGATACGAGTAACCATAAAGTGTATACAAGTAGGAGACATGAGAATGGGAGTGTTAGAGACTATCTGCCAGCACTTACTTTTAGTTTACATCTGTTGTGACAGAATATACTTTGTAATACTTCAAGTGTTTTGATTCGTTCAGACTTTTCTTAAGGCTCAGAAAATGTCTCATGGCAAATGTTTTTTGCGTACTTGAAAATAATGTGTATTATCTGTTCTTCAGTGGATTGGTCTATAAATGCCATTTGGGTTCATTTGATCAACAGTATTCTTCCAATCATCTGTATATCTGATGATCCTCCCTCCCTCCTCCTTCCCTCCCTGTCTCTCCCTCCCTCTCTGTCTTCCTTGTCCCTTTGTTCTATTAATTACTGAGAGAGAGTTCCAATCTACAGATATAATGATGGCTTTTTCTAGTCTTTTTTTCATCATTTTATGTGTGTGTGTGTGTGTGTGTGTGTGTGTTGTATACAGTTGGCCTCAAACAATACAGGTTTGAACTCCATGGGTCCACTTAACACACAGAATTTTTTCCATAGATATTGTACAGTACTGTAAAGTATTTTCTCTTCCTTATGACTTTTGTAATAACATTTTTTCTCCAGCTTACTTAATCGCAAGAATACAGTGCACAGCACATGTAATATACAAATATGTGTTAATGGGCTGTTCATGTTATCAGTGAGGCTTCTGGTCAACCGTAGGCTATTAGTAGTTAAGTTTCGGAGGATTAAAAATTATATGTAAATTTTCTACTGCGTTGGGGGTTTGTATTACATTGTTCAAGGATCAGCTGGGTTTTAAAACACTCTATAAGCACACACACATTTAGAATTCATATATCTGGTTGATGATTTGCCTGCATTATCATTATGAAATATTCCGCTTTATCCTCCAAAATATTATTGTCCTGACATCTACTTCAGTAATAACCTAGCCATTTCAATTCTTTTGGTATTGTTGCATAATATATCATTATTCATTATTTTGTTTTTAATTCACTTTTTGTTTTATGTGTAAAGTCAGATTTTGTAGTACAACCTGAAATCTGGCATTGTGATGCCCCCAGATATGGTTTTCTTTTTAAAAATTCCCCTGGCTATTCGGGGTCTTTTCTGATTCCACACAAATCTTAAAATAATTTGTTCTAACTCTCTGAAGAAAGTCCATGGTATTTTGATACGGATTGAGTTAAATGTGTAAATTGCCCTGGGCAACATTGACATTTTCACAATATTAATTATGCCAATCCATGAGCATGGAATATTTTTCCATCTCTTTGTGTCTTCCTCAATTTCTTTCAGAAGTGTTCTGTAGTTTTTAGGGTATAGATCCTTTACCTCTTTGGTTAGGTTTATTCCTAGGTATCTTATGCTTTTGGGTGCAATTGTAAATGGGATTGACTCCTTAATTTATCTTTCTTCAGTCTCATTGTTAGTATATAGAAATGCCACTGATTTCTGGGCATTGATTTTGTATCCTACCACGCTACCAAATTGCTGTATGAGTTCTAGCAATCTTGGGGTGGAGGCTTTTGGGTTTTCTATGTAGAGTATCATGTCTTCGGCAAAGAGGGAGAGTTTGACTTCTTTTTTGCCAATTTGAATGCCTTTAATGTCTTTTTGTTGTCTGATTGCTGAGGCTAGGACTTCCAGTACTATGTTGAATAGCAGTGGTGAGAGTGGACATCCCTGTCTTGTTCCTGATCTTAGGGGAAAGGCTCCCAGTGGTTCCCCATTGAGAATGATATTTGCTGTGGCTTTTTGTAGATGGCTTTTAAGATGTTGAGGAATGTTCCCTCTATCCCTACACTCTGAAGAGTTTTGATCAGAAATGGATGCTGTATTTTGTCAAATGCTTTCTCTGCATCTAATGAGAGGATCATATGGTTCTTGTTTTTTCTCTTCCTGATATGATGAATCACATTGATTGTTTTACGAGTGTTGAACCAGCCTTGTGTCCCGGGGATAAATCCTACTTGGTCTTGGTGAATAATTTTCTTAATGTACTGTTGGATCCTATTGGCTAGTATCTTGTTGAGAATTTTTGCATCCATGTTCAGTGTGGTACTGGCACAAAAACAGACACATAGATCAATAGAACAGAATAGAGAACCCAGAAGTGGATCCTGAACTTTATGGTCAACTAATATTCGATAAAGGAGGAAAGACTATCCATTGGAAGAAAGACAGTCTCGTCAATAAATGGTGCTGGGAAAATTGGACACCCACATGCAGAAGAATGAAACTAGACCACTCTCTTTCACCATACACAAAGATAAACTCAAAATGGAAGAAAGATCTAAATGTGAGACAAGATTCCATCAAAATCCTAGAGAAGAACACAGGCAACACCCTTTTTGAACTCAGCCACAGTAACTTCTTGCAAGATACATCCACGAAGGCAAAAGAAACAAAAGCAAAAATGAACTATTGGGACTTCATCAAGATAAGAAGCTTCTGCACAGCAAAGGATACAGTCAACAAAACTCAAAGACAACCTACAGAATGGGAGAAGATATTTGCAAATGATGTATCAGATAAAGGGCTAGTTTCCAAGATCTATAAAGAACTTATTAAAATCAACATCAAAGAAACAAACAATCCAATCATAAAATGGGCAAAAGACATGAACAGAAATCTCACAGAGGAAGACCTAGACATGGCCAACAAGCACATAAGAAAATGCTCTGCATCACTTGCCATCAGGGAAATACAAATCCAAACCACAATGAGATACCACCTCACACCAGTGAGAATGGGGAAAATTAACAAGGCAGGAAACAACAAATGTTGGAGAGGATGTGGAGAAAGGGGAACCCTCTTGCACTGTTGGTGGGAATGTGAACTGGTGCAGCCATTCTGGAAAACTGTGAGGAGGTTCCTCAAAGAGTTAAAAATAGATCTGCCCTACGACCCAAAAATTGCACTGCTGGGGATTTATTCCAAAGATTCAGATGCAATGAAACGCCGGGACACCTGCACCCTGATGTTTCTAGCAGCAATGTCCACAATAGCCAAACTGTGGAAGGAGCCTCAGTGTCCATCGAACAATGAATGGATAAAGAAGATGTGGTTTATGTATACAATGGAATATTCCTCAGCCATTAGAAATGACAAATACCCACCATTTGCTTCAACGTGGATGGAACTGGAAGGTATTATGCTGAGTGAAGTAAGTCAATCGGAGAAAGACAAACATTATATGTTCTCATTCATTTGGGGAATATAAATAATAGTGAAAGGGAATATAAGGGAAGGGAGAAGAAATGTATGGGAAATATCAGAAAGGGAGACAAAACATAAAGACTCCTAACTCTGGGAAACGAACTAGGGGTGGTGGAAGGGGAGGAGGGTCGGAGGTGGGGGTGAATGGGTGACGGGCACTGAGGGGGGCACTTGACGGGATGAGCACTGGGTGTTATTATGTAAATTGGCAAATTGAATACCAATAAAAAATAAATTTATTATATAAAAAAATAAAGTCAGATTTTCCTACAGAAAGTATAGTGGATGTAGCTGGATCTCAATTTTTTAAAAGATTTTTTTTATTAAAAAATAAAAAAATAAAAATAAAAAAGATTTTATTTATTTATTCATGAGACACACACACACACACACACACCCAGAGAAAGAGAGAGAGAGAGAGAGAGGCAGAGAAACAGGCAGAGGGAGAAGCAGGGTCCATGCTCCATGCAGGGAGCCTGACGTGGGACTCCATCCCTCGTATCTATCCAGGATCACACCCTGGGCTAAAGGTGTGAAGGTGGTGCTAAACTGCTGAGCCACCCGGGCTGCCCAGATCTCAATTTTTATTTATTTATTTATTTATTTTTTAATAATAAATTTAGGTCTATTTTTAACTCTTTGAGGAAGCTCCACACAGTTTTCCAGAGTGGCTGCACCAGTTCACATTCCCACCAACAGTGTCAGAGGGTTCCCTTCTCTCCACATCTTCTCCAACATTTGTGGTTTCCTGCCTTGTTAATTTCCCCCATTCTCACTGATGTGAGGTGGGATCTCATTGTGGTTTGGATTTGTATTTCCCTGATGGCAAGTGATGCAGAGCATTTTCTCATCTGCTTGTTGGCCATGTCTATGTCTTCCTCTGTGAGATTTCTGTTCATGTCTTTTGCCCATTTCATGATTGGATTGTTTGTTTCTTTGGTGTTGAGTTTAAGAAGTTCTTTATAGATCTTGGAAACTAGCCCTTTATCTGATACGTCATTTGCAAATATCTTCTCCCATTCTGTAGGTTGTCTTTGAGTTTTGTTGACTGTATCCTTTGCTGTGCAAAAGCTTCTTATTTCAATTTTTTAATCAGTCTTACTATCTCTGTCTTTAGTTTGGTTGCTTATATTTAGACTGTTTACATTTAACATAATTATACACATTGTTAAGCATGCCATATTGCTATTTCTTTTCTGATTGTTTCTTTTGTTCTTGTTTTAATGCTATATTTTTTTTTTCTCAGCTCATGGATATTCACACTTAGGTTGGCCTCCATTGGCAGGATTACTTAGCCATCAGAGAGATACTGCTCTTCATTATGTAGTCACTGCTTATTGCGCTGACAAAGCTCTGATGGGAAGAAATTTATCTTTGGATATTCATATTTCAACAGCTGCCTTTAAACTAATGATTGTCAAAACTGAGGAATTTATCCTAAGCTGTCATCTGTGTTGGAGCTTTCATGGCTGGCAGACATCTTTGGAGAGAAGTGTCCTCAAAGAATGAGGCCAACAAGGCAAAACTAATGTATCTAATTGGTGGTCCTCATTTTAAGCTGCTGATTTGCAAATTGGAAGTTATAGAAATCAGAACCTCCTCTAAAGAGTCATTTGGCATGTGAAATTAGAGGATGGAAAATTGTCTTGGTGTGTCCAAAAATTTATGTTCCAGGAACGTATCTGTCTTCAAGCTGTTGTAAATGATGGCTCTATTCTGGTAAGAATAGATAATGCTGATCTCAATGAACAGTTTCTGTGCCATGGCAAGGAGCATTTTCAACTCTGGGGAATCTGGGAATCTGCTTCCCTGTAGTTGGAAGGAACTGGTACTGCTAGGAGCACAGCCAGAGACCAAAAAGGGATGCTGTGAGACCTCCACCCACATACCCTACTCTGATTTCTCCAACTTTTCCCATTCCATGGAAAAACTGCTTTCCAGGAAAAGCTTCTTGTTCTGGTATAGACAGAGGAATCTCTAGCAAGGTCACGTTGGATGGCTTATCAATAATTGGCTCAGTTGAGATCCCTGGGTGGTTCAGCAGTTTAGTGCCTGCCTTCAGCCCAGGGTGTGATCCTGGAGTCCTGGGATTGAGTCCCATATCGGCTCCCTGCATGAAGCCTGCTTCTCCCTCTGCCTGTGTCTCTGCCTCTCTCTCTCTCTCTCTCTGTGTCTCTCATGAATAAATAAATAAAATTTTAAAAAAATAATTGGTTCAGTTATCACTAATAATTAAGACACCAAGTAGTCCATATTGGAGCAAAAAGAAAAATAAGAAATAATTAATTTTGGCACTGTCCCCAACTTTCCCCCCAATATTGCAAAGAATGAGAAAGGTTAAGACAGGTAAGGCCTATGTGCTGAGTTCATGGAGGTGTGCATCTTATTTTCTGCATTTTCATAAATCTGATAGTGAATTCCTAAATAAAACACTTTGAAATTCCCTGTGCAACCGTATCACAGTAGGCATATCCTCAGTATTCATAAAACAAAACCTTTCATACCAGAAAAATACATGCTTTACGAATGCAAAAGAAAACCAACATGAAATATTAGACAATAATTTAAATTCATATAGATCATTCAAATTAATGAATGTGGTCTTAGAAAAGGTGGTATAGTGAAGCCCTGGAAGACTTAACTCTGTAAAACAAAATGAAAGCTGGTAACGTATATGTATTTTTTCTTCTATCCCCACCTATGCCTTGAGTCCTCCAGAATTAAGGATTTCTCATCTGGGTATGTATTTGCTTGTTTGTTTTCTTTCTTGCCACACTTATTCATCGCCCTTTCCCTCTTTAGCCAACTTCTGGCAATTACTGATGTTTTTTACTGTCTCCACAGTTTTGCCTCTTCCAGAATATCATATAGTTTGAATCATACAGTGTGTAGCCTTCTTCAAATTGGCTTCTTTTACTCAGTAATGTGCATTTAAGTTTCCTCCATGTCTTTTCATAACTCATTTCTTTCATTTATTTTTTTAAGTTAAATTCAATTTGCCAACATATAGTACATCATTAGTTTCAGATGTAGTTTTCTTTTCTTTCTTTTTTTTTAAAAAAGATTTTATTTATTTATTCATGAGAGACACAAACAGAGAGGCAGAGTCATAGGAGCCCAATGTGAGACTTGATCCCAGAACCCCAGGATCATGACATGAGCTGAAGGTGTTCAACCACTGAGCCACCCACGGGCCCTCAGTTATAGTTTTCAATAATTCATCAGGTGTATAAAACACCAAGTACTCATCACATCACATGCTCTCCTTAATACCTGTCACCCAGTTACCCATCCCCCCAGCCTCTCCTTCAGCAACCCTCCATTTGTTTCCCAGAGTTATAGATGGTATAACTTTCCCATCGAAATAGATGGTAACTATTCATCCTTTCTGATGGCTGAGGAATATTCCACTGTATATACATATATCTCATCTATTTATCCATTCATCTGTTTAGGACATCTTGGTTCCTTCCACAGTTTGACTATTGTGGACATTGCTGCTATGAACATTGGGGTGCAAGTGCCCTTTTGTTTCACTACATCTGTATCTTTGGGGTAAATACCCAGTAGTGCAATTGCTGAATCATAGGGTAGCCCTATTTTTAACTTCTTGAAAAAACCTCCATACTGTTTTCCAGTGTGGCTGTACCAGTTTGCATTCCCATCAGCAGTGTAAAAGGGTTCCCCCTTCTCCACATCCTTGCCAACATTTGTTGTTTCTGTCTTGTTAATTTTAGCCATTTTCATGGCTATGAGGTGGTATCTTATTACGGTTTTGATTTGTATTTCCTTGATGACAAGTGATGCGGAGCATTTTTTCATGTGCTTGTTGGCCATGTGTAGGTCTTCTTTGGAAAAGTGTCTGTTCATGTCTTCTGCCAATTTTTTGACTGGAGTGTTTGTTTTTTTTGGTGTGTTGAGTTTGAGAAGTTTTTTATAGATCTTGGATACTAGCCCTTTATCTGATATGTCATTTACAAATACCTTCTCCCATTCTGTAGGTTGTCTTAGTTTTGTTGACTGTTTCCTTTGTTGTGCAGAAGATTTTTATCTTGAAGTGCCAGTAGTTCGTTTTTGCTTTGATTTTACTTGCCTTTGAAGATGCATCTTATTAGAAGATGTTGCAACCGAGGTCAAAGAGGTTGCTGCCTGTATTCCCCTCTAGGATTTTGATGTATTCTTCTCACATTTAGATGTTTCATCCATTTTGAGTTTATCTTTGTGTATGGTGTAAGAGAATGGTCTAGTTTTATTCTGCATGTGGCTGTCCAATTTTCCCAAACCATTTATTGAAGAGATTTTTTTTCCATTGGATAATCTCTCCTGCTTTGTCAAAGATGAGCTGACCATAGAGCTTAGGATTCATTTCTGGGTTCTCTATTCTGTTCCATTGATCTATGTGTGTATTTTTGTGCCACTACGACGCCGTCTTTAATAATTACAGCTTTGTAATATGGCATGAAGTGACTCCTCCAGCTATGTTTTTTTTTTTCCCCTTAACATTCCTCTAGCTATTTGGGGTCTTTCTGGTTTCATACAAATCTTAGGATTTGTTCCAACTCTGTGAAAAATGTCCATGGTATTTTGATAAGGATTGCATTGATTGTGTAGAGTGCTCTGGGTAGCACAGACATTTTCACAATATTTACTCTTCCAATCCATGAACATAGAATACTTTTCCATCTCTTTGTATCTTCCTCAATTTCTTTCATAAGCGTTCTCTACTGTTTAGAGTGTAGATCCTTTACCTCTGGTTAGGTTTATTCCTAGGTATCTTATGCTTTTGGGTGCAGTTGCAAATAGGGTTGATTCCTTAATTTCGCTTTCTTCACTTTCATTGTGCTGTGCAGAAATGCCACTGATTTCTCTGCATTGTTTTTGTATCTATCACACTGCTTAATTTCTGTATGAGTTCTAGCAATCTTGGGGTGTAGTCTTTTGGATTTTCCATATACAGTATCAGGTCATCTGCGAAGAGGGAGAGTTTGACTTCTTCTTTGCCCATTTGAATGCCTTTATTTCTTTTTGTTGTCTGATTGCTGAGGCCAGGACTTCTAGTACTATGTTGACTAACAGTGGTGAGAGTGGACATCCCTGTCATGTTCCTGATCTTAGGGGGAAGGCTCTCATTTTTTCCCCATTGAGAATGATATTTGCTGTAGGCTTTTCATAGATGGCTTTTATGATATTGAGGAATGTTCCCTCTATCCCTACGCTCTGAAGAGTTTTTTTTTAAGATTTTATTTATTTATTCATGAGAGACACACACACATGCAGGGAGCCTGACTTGGGACTCGATCCCGAGTCTCCAGGATCACACCCTGGGCTGAAGGCAGCGCTAAACTGCTGAGCCACCCAGGCTGCCCTACTCTGAAGAGTTTTGATCAAGAATGGATGCTGTCTTTTTCAAGTGCTTTCTCTGCATCTATTGAGAGGATCATATGGTTCTTCTTTTTTCTCTTATTGATGTGATCTATCACATTGTTTTACAAGTGTTGAACCAGCCTTGCATCCAGGAGATAAATCCCACTTGGTTCTGGTGAATAATCCTCTTAATGTACTGTTGGATATTATTGTCTAGTATCTTGTTGAGAAGTTTTGCATCCGTGTTCACCAGAGATATTGGTCTAAGATTCTCCTTTTTGGTGGCATCTTTGATTTGGGGATCAACATAACGCTGGCCTCATAAAACAAGTTTGGAAGTATTCCCTCCCTTTTTATCATTCAAAACAGCTTTAGTAGAAGAGGTATCATTTCTTCTTTAAACATTTGGTAGAATTCACATGGAAAGCTATATGGCCTTTTACTTTTGTGTCTTGAGAGGTTTGTGATGACTGCTTCAATTTCTTCACTCGTTATTGGCCTTTTCAGGTTTTTTATTTCTTCCTGTTCCAGTTTTGGTAATTTGTGTTTTTTCCAGAAATGTGTCCACTTCTTATAGATTGCCTAATTAATTGGTGCATAGCTGTTCATAATACATTTTTTAAAAAGATTTTATTTATGAGAGAGAGAGAGAGAAAGAGAGAGAGAGAGAGAGGCAAAGACACGGACAGAAGGAGAAGCAGGCTCCATGCAGGGAGCCTCACTTGGGACTCCATCCCAGGTCTCCAGGATCACACCCTGGGTTCAAGGCAGTGCTAAACCGCTGAGCCACCTGGGTTGCCCTGTCTTTATTTTATTAATTGATTGATATACTTTGTAGTTCCCACATTAGGGACATAAATATTCATCATTGTTAGATCTTCTTGTGAGATAGACCCTTTAAGTATGATATAGTGTCCTTCTTCATCTTTTACTACAGTCTTTGGTATGAACTCTAATTTATCTGATATGAGGATGGCTACCCTAGCTTTCTTTTGAGTTCCATTTGAATGGTAAATTGTTCTCCACCCTTTCATTTTCAGGCTGGAAATGTCCTTAGGTCTCAAATGAGTCTCTTGTAGACAGCAAATAGATGGGTCTTGCTTTTTTATCCAATCTGAAACCCTGCATCTTTTGATGAGATCATTTAGCCCATTCATGTTCAGAGTAACTATTGAAAGATATGAATTTAGTGTCATCATAGTAACTATTCAGTCCCTGTTTTTGTGGATTGTTTCTTAGGGCTTCCTCTTTCTTTAACAGGGTCCCCTTAATATTTCTGGGAGAGCTGTTTGGTGGTCACATATTTTTTCAGTTTCTGTCTATCCTGGAAGCTCTTTATCTTTCCTTCTATTCTGAATGAGAGCTTTGCTGGATAAAGTATTCTTGGCTGCATGTTCTTCTCATTTAGTACCCTGAATATATCCTGCCAGCCTTTTCTGGCCTGCCAGGTCTCTGTGGAGAGGTCTGCTATTAATTTGATATTTCTCCCCATATATGTTATGAATCTCTTGTCTCGAGCTGCATTAAGAATTATCTCTCTATCATTGAAATTTGCAAGTTTCACTACTAAATGTCGAGGTGTTGAACAGTTTTATTTATCTTTTGGTGGGTCCTTGCTATCTTTTAGATCTAAATGCCTGTTTCCTTCTCCAAATTAGGGAAGTTCTCAGCTATGATTTATTCAAATATACTTTGTGGTTCTCTCTCAGCCTCTTGTCAAATCCCAATTACATGTATATTCTTCCTTCTCAAGCTATCATTTATTTCCCTAAGCCTTTTCTCATGAACTCTTAATTATATTTCTCTTTTGTCCTTGGCCTCCTTTCTTTCCATCAACTTGTCTTCTATGTCACTTATTCTCTCTTCTACTTCATTAACGCTAGCAGTTAGGACATCCAGTTTGGATTGAATCTCAGTTATAGTATCTTTAATTTCAGCCTTATTAGATATCATTTCTGCAGTAAAAGAGTCTCTAGAGTCCTTTATGTTTTTTTCAGAGCTACCAGTAACTTTATAATTGTACTTCTGAATTGGATTTCTGACATCATATTTAAATCCATATTCAGTAACTCTGTGGCAGAGAGTATTGCTTCTAGGTCTTTCTTTTATGGTGAATTCTTCCTTCTAGTCATTTTGTCCAGTGCAGAGTGGCTGTATGAGTAAGCTGAGTCAAAAATATTAAGCACAACATAAGTAAAACGCCCTAGTTGATTCTGAAGAGGTCAGAGACAGGAAAATAAAAAGAAAAGAAGAACAGAACAAAATAAAATAAAAGGACCACTAAAGGAAAAGCAAATTTAAAAACAAATTAGTAAAAATAAAAAACTAAAAACAAAGCAGAAGAAGAAAAAAAGAAAAGAAAAAAAAAAGATGGGGGAATGCTGATGGTGAGGAAGTTGTGGTGGAGAGAGAATATAGCCTCTCTAAAGGGACTTAGTGGGCGATCCTCTTGGTTCTGAGTGTATTTTGTTCTATATTTTAGAAGATGTTCTATCCCGAATTTAAACAGCAATATTTATATAAATCCCCAGCATCAACCACAAAAACATAACCAAGATAAAAAAGGGGGGGCATAATTGAAAGGAAGAGAGAATATAGTCTCACAGAATATATCACCATGGCATTCCACTTGGTTTTGGGCGTATTTTGGTCGTGTTTTAGAAAGTACTAATTTCCACCAGTGTAAAACAAAATGAGAGAGAAAAAAAACAAAAACCAAAAAACAAAAACCCATATCCACCAAAATTAAATTGAATATGTTGAATGGAATCCAGAAGTGAAAAATATATCTAAGACGTGTAACTGTAGAAATATGAAAATCAAAAAAGGAAAAGACTTAAAAATGAAGAGTTGGTAAAATATTGTAGTTAAGGTGGGAAAAGAGAACAAATATTGGAAAATTTTAACCTGATATAAAAATGAGTCATAATGAAAAAAAAAGAAAGAAAAGAAAAAGACCTTCTAGTTCTATATACTATTTTCCCTCAGTCCTAGAGCTTTCCAGCACAACTTGCTTTTCCCTTGTTCTTCCATGAGTTCTTCTGGCCTGCTGCACTGATTCTCAGGTGTCTGTCCTGGGTGGAGATGCTCTGCTCTTTGTCAGGTGCCAGGTTCAGTGTGAGCTGTTTACCCTCTGAGGCCTTTATTCCCTAGAGGCCCCACCTTTCCCAGGTGCAAGGTGACAAGAAGAGAAAAAAAAATGGCAGTGGCCAGATTTCTAGCTCTGGAGTTGAGCTCCCTCTGAGTAACTAACCAGAGTCTGCCCCTCCACACTGACCTAGATGCTCCTGGGGGCAGGCAGCAGTGCACTGACCTACCTGCACAGCTTGCCGGGGGCCCAGCATCAGGAGAATTCTCAATTTCCTGTCCCCTTCCTGCTTCTGCCTGTCCCAGGGGGAATGGAGGATATCCAGTTTTGTCTGCCTTTGTGCCCTTGGATCCAGGGCCTTGTGTCATCATTCCTTGAAGGGAATGGAGCATAGCCACTTCCAACTGTTGCTGGGCTCTTGGGTAAAGGGAGCTCCGGAGCTGGCCCACATAACCAGCTGGCTTCTCTCAAATGCCCCAGAAGGTTTCCGTGCTCCAGCCCTTTACCAAGATGGGATTGCGGTTAGTGGTGAGCTTTCTCCCTGCGCCCCCACTCTTATAGTTTCTCTGGGAATCTTAATGCTTCACTGCCCCTTCTGCAATTCTGCCCAATTTCCCTGCCAAACACTTTTCCATCAGGGAAAGCTCAGGTGTGGATTTTTAAAGTTCCTGTTTGTCCAGGGTTGGGATTTTGTGCCCTGGAGGCCCTCACTGCTCCTCTTTCACCTGACTTGTTGTGTTTCCCCTCCACCACTTTATTTATTTATTTATTTATTTATTTATTTATTTATTGCTTTCCTACTTTGTTAGAAGAGAAAACTTTCTGTAGCATTTCAGCTGTCCTCTCTTTACAACTCAGGTCAAATTTGTATGTGTTCAGGATGTTTTGAAAGTTATCTAGGTAAGTTTGTGGGATCATATGAGCTGAGGACCCCTACTCTTCTGCCATCTTGCCTTGACCATAAATGCTTTTTTAAAAATAAAATCTCTAAGGAGATTTTTGAAAAGCACAACAGAAGAAAAACAAAGTAGATAATTAAAATGCAATTGGGATACAATGAAATGGAAAAAAAAAGATTGAGAAAAATCAAGAGAGCTAAAAACTAGACTTTTGAGAAAGCAATAAAAATTCGGTATCTCTACCCTGGAACCTAGCAATTGCACTACTAGGTATTCGGTAAATAGGATACAAAAAAAGTGATTTGAAGGGGCACATGCACCCCAATGTTTATAGCAGCAATGTCCACAATAGACAAAATATGGAAAGAACTCAGATGTCTATCAACAGATGAATAGATAAAGAATATTACTCAGCCATCAAAAACCATGAAATTTTACCATTTTCAATGGATGGAAGTAGAGGGTATTATGCTAAGCAAAATAAGTCAGAGAAAGACAAATACCACATGATTTCACTCATCTGGAATTTAAGAAACAAAACAAATGAACATAGAGGAGGAGAAGGAAAAATAAAATAAGATGAAAACAGAGAGGGAGGCAAACTAAAGACTGTTAACTCTAGGGAAGAAACTGATAGTTGCTGGAAGGGAGATGGGGGGATAGGATAATTTGGTGATGGGCATTAAGGAGGGCACATGATTTAATAAGCACTGAATGTTGTATGCAATTGATGAATCATTAAATTCTACTCCTGAAATTAATAATACAGTATATATTAACTAAATTGAATTTAAATTAAAAAATTTTTAAAAATTCTGGATCTCTGATAAGATAAAGAGAAAAGTAACAATCAATTAATATAAATTTAAAAATATATTTTATCTGCATGTATGATCTCTTAAAACTAAAAATAATTTTCTTTTTTCTATTTTTCACAAAGTAACACAAGTGATACATACTCTTAAGAATCCTTCTCAAATATTTATTCACCAATAGGTATTTGGACATTTCTTTGAAAAACAATGTTATTATTTAAAATATATAATTTAATCCATTCTCATAAGGTGCATTGGTGAAAATCTCAGAAAAATAAGTTGTAGAAAAACATTAGAAGTGGTATCTTCTACTGCTCTGACCCAATTTCATTCTGAGCTATGGAAGAAGACTAATGGAAGAAGCTCCCCTTCTGCGAAACTGGAAAACAGAATCCTAGGAGATAGCCTTATGGCATCTAGGGTGGTGGCCAGGATCTGCTCTTGGGAGCAGCAAGAGTAGCAAGACCTGGTGAGATCTGGGACAAGATGAAGTTGTAGTCTGAAAAGGCAGAGAAATTAGGCTGAATCTGAGGCACTGAAGAAGGAAATGGAGGAGCAGAGGAGCCCATGGTGTTATGCAGTTGTCCCTTCGTATACTGATTTTTCTCACCAATAAATGGGGGATACCAAAGCCATGGAGAGAAGACACGATTCTCCTACTAAACATATCTATTCCATGTGGGGCTGAAACTTGAACTAATGTCCCCTGAATCTTCCCTTAATTTCTTCCTTTTCCAGCACAATAAGGAAAATGAAGAGCTAAACATATATGACAGTCTTTTAAAGCTAATAGTGTTGACACCTACAACAATCAATAATAATTAAGAAGCAATAGTGATTTCTGGCTTAAAAACTCTTAAATGAATAGCTGTTCGCAATATCAGGAGATTACTAAAAAGATAATTTCTAATGATCTAATATGACTGTGATAATCAAAGTACATTCACTTAAATTCATGAATATAAAATGCATAAAATATAATAATTCCATAGTAAACATGAGGATGATGAGCGGGCATACTGCCATGTGGATTCAACTGAGGGACCTATATTTTCAAATGTGTAGGAGATAACCTGGTTCCAAGTGGCCAAGGACCAGCTGAAATGTGTTTACCAAGGATGAAAAGAACCAAATACAGTTTATGGGGAGTGTTCTGTCCTGAGGAGGTGCATGTGGTCATTGACTCTGGGTGTTCTTCTGTCTTTTATATGGAGAAGGCTAAGGAGAAGACCTTCTAGTCTCGTCTGGGCCAAATAATGGTCAATAGAAGGAGTGGTGGGACCAGCGAGTGCAAGAATAGCAGGTAATGGAGGGGACATACTTAAACTACCCAAGCCTTTCTTTTCTGAGAAAACAGAGCTCAGGCACAGGTAGCTGGAGTGATATATATATGACACCAGCTTAATTGTGCAGGTAGGCTGTGGAATGAATGGGAGGAAGCTTCAGAGACATCCTTCAGAATCAGAAAGAAAATTGATTGGTAGCCATTTAGAGGACTTTCCAAGTCTCCAAGTTTTAACAGGAAACTGTAACAGCCAAAGAAAGCAGGGCTGCAGTGAATCACTGAGAAACTCTGTGTGGAGGATTATGGAACAAGATGTTTCAGAGTGAGTATTAAGGAAGTTTTGGGAAAATAATTACCCAGATTGTTGGGGGGAGGTCATTAAGAAGACATGACCACCAGGTGATCCGTAAACTGGACGCAGGCACTTGAAGGCACCTTATCCCTACCCTGTCTTTGGTATGTGGATTCTGCTTGCTTTCCCTATTCCCAGAAGCTCTAAGAACACAGGCTCAAGATAGTGATGTCATGTTGAGACATCTGCATGTTATACGTGACTGAACCCAGTTACAGCCTCTACATAAAAGCTTTTAAGATTTGGCTGGGTGGGTGAGGAAAAACTACTTGTCTTGCAACTGCCCAAAACAAGTCTCATAAGAAAATTCCCTTGTTCATGAAAACTGCACCTACGAATCTGGTGTGGCCTGTGTCTTCCCCTGCCTTCCAAGTACACGGGTCAGTTTGATTGAGCTTCCAGGAAGCTTCCATGGAGGTTGCAAACCAACAAAGGCACATTATTAAGTCAACTGGCTAATTGTCCCTATGAAAGTGGGGGACCCAGGAAATCTAACAAAAATCCCCTACCCCTGGACAAGCAGAGCAGGACTAACTCCATTTTGTGCTATACCCACTATCTCATGTAAAACCCCCCACATGACCTGCCTATTGTTTAAGGCACTCCCTCACCCTCGTTTAGCTATTAAGCATACCCTTATCAGAAACCAGCACACATAGGAATGCGGGACCTCTGACCTTTAAACACCAAGGAATGAAAACCCCTCTTTTGCCCGCCAAACCTGCACGCCAATTCTAACCAGAATAATAGGCTAGTTCAAATGGTCACTATAGGGTGAATCATAATTCAATTGGCCACCTGCGTGTGGACTGACATGACTGTGCAACTTTCTGCGTATGTTACAATCTCATTGGCCACAGACCCCTATAATACTACTATGCTTCTTAGTCTCAGGGTCCAAGTCCCTGCTCTGCTGTATGGAGTATATTTGGACCCAAGCTCAAGCTTGTAAATAAACCCTCATTTACTTGCATCGGTGTCGGCTCCTTGGTGGTTTCTCTGATTCGCAATCTTGGGCACAAGAAAAGTTTCTATGAACATTGGCATCTTTTTCCTTTAGATTCCCTGAGACACAGGATGGCATCTGATCAACATCAGAAGCAGTATAACTGGCCCTGCCAACCATCTCAGGACACCCACTTAGGTGTCCTCAGTTGTGCTCCCTTCAAAGTGCCCACCAATGCGGTGCTCAGCTATTGACCCCCCTTAGCTGTGCCAATAGAAATGCCTCCCTGTGCAACTTCCTCTGGATCCCAACCTGCTAGCAGGATCCCACCCAAAAGGAAGTAACAACCCCAGAAGCTATGGGGGCAGGAAGTGTCAGAACAGATGGCCCTTCCTCTCATATTCTCTTCTAAAGGTTAGCTCCTATTCTTTGATAATATTTGAAATAGAGACGGATTCCTTCCTGGAAGCCTTAACTGTTCTTTGGAAAGCCACACCTTCCTTTCAGATACATCAAAAAAAGCATTTTTTAGCATTACCAGAGCCTCAGAAACAATAGCAGCACAATCAAGTCCATACTTACTCCAGGGTGTAGCTCAGGAGTGCTAGGTCCACCAGGCCACAGATAAGAGTGTGGATTGTGGGATCTTGGCAGCTATCTCCTGCTTCTCTAATGCCTTATATATTTTATGGTGAGAAAAAAGGCGATGTTTTTGTCAGAGACAACAGTGCCTCTGATAATCTCCTGTTTCTATCACACTATTCTGCCTTCCATGGGTTTTCCGAAGTCTTTATATTATGTGATCACTAGTACATTCTTCAGATTTTTAAAACCTCATTTATCCATGGACACAGTTACATTAAATTTTTCATGGCTTGCAAGGTGTCTTGAACTATCAGTTCATATGTTTATGTAGAAGGAAAGGCCACCTCAAGTGAGTTCATACACATTTCATGGCACATCTTAAAGCTATTTTTATTTTTTAAAATATTCTATTGAGTACTGTGTTTTATTGTTGCCTGGAAGAACCATGTAATAGTGTATACTTATACTAAAACTCTTTAAGTAAATCTTTTATTGAAGTGTAGTATACATAGAAAAATATATAAATAATGAGTATACAGCTTAATGAATTTTCCCAAAGTGCACATATCCATGTAAGAGGTAATTATATTGAGATATAGGACATCAAAAGGGTCTTGGAAAACCGTTCCAGACTAGCTCAGTTCACTCATGCTTCTCCCATCAAACCCAGCCATTATCAATCCTTATTCAGACTTCTTGAGTTATTTCCTTTAGAAAATAGAGCTATACTTTATGCAATTTTTTTTTTTTTTTTTGGCCTGGCTTCTTTTCTTAGGTTCCTGCAGATTGTCATCCAAGCAATAGTTCTTTGGACCATAGAGCTGTGTAATATTTCATTGTATGACTATAACACTATTGTTTAAATCTACTCTAGTGTTAATGAATTTGGGGACTTTTTCCAGTTTTCAAGTATTAGGAAAGGTGCTGCTATTCATTCTTGTATATAGCTTTTAGCAAACATATGTGCATATTTCTGTTAGCAATATATGTAGGGGTATAATTGCTGCATCAAGGGTTAAAGGGACATTACCACACAACTTTCTAAAATGGTTAAGCCAGTTTATATTGTTATCAGCAATGTTTTAGAATTTTAATTGCTTCACACTCTTGCCATAACTTGATATTGCATGTGTTTTAATGTTAGCAATTCTGGTGGGTATACAGTAGTTTCCTCCATGATTAATAAGATTGAGCTCCTTTTAATTGGCCATTATAATAACATTTTTGTGAAGCTTCTGTTCTGGACTTTGACCATTTTTATTGAATTGTTTGCCGTTTTTCCAATTCATTTGTAAAATTAATTTATATAGTGTGGAGATGCCCCTTTAAGTTATAGATGCATTAAAAATATCTTCTCACATTATATGGGCGATTTTTTTTTCACAACGTCTTTGATGACACTTTTATGACACATTTTTCTGTAGTTTAATGTTTTCCCCTTACAGTTCTTTCTCTTTGTGTCCTATACAAGAATTCTTTACTTACCCTAAACAAAGAAACATTCTTCTAAGTTTTCTTGGAGAATCTTTATGCTTTAACTTGCACATTTAAAACTAGTCCTTCTGGGATTTATTTTTATGTATGATGTGAGATATGAAACAAATTGCATTTTTTCCACATGAATAGTTAATTGACCCACAAAATGCATTTTCTTCCATTTGAATAGTCAATTGACCCAGTTTCTAGATTCTGTGTGATTACATAGGTCACTTTTCTTTCCTTGTGCAAATAATTCTTGATATAGAGCATTGTAAATCTTCCTTCCATGTTCTCTTTCAAGAATGCTTTGCTAATTTTTGTCTTTTGAATTTCCCATATATTGTAGAAACAAGTTGTCAGTGTACACATATACATACACATGTTTGCTTGACTTTTGACTAATGTGTCCATTGAATCCATAGATTTAATTGAGAGTTGACATCTTTGCAATGTGGAGTCTTCTAATCCATTAACTTGTTAATAACTTTACAATTTTCTCTCAATTACAGTTTGAAATTTTCAGTTAAGCAGTGTTGCATATCTTTTGTTAGATTTACTCATAAGTATTAGATGTTTTCAATGTTATTTTAAATAATATCTGTCTTTAAGTATCAGTTTTTTTTTTAAATTTTATTTATTTATGATAGTCACAGAGAGAGAGAGAGAGAGAGAGGCAGAGACACAGGCAGAGGGAGAAGCAGGCTCCATGCACCGGGAGCCTGACGTGGGATTCGATCCTGGGTCTCCAGGATCGCGCCCTGGGCCAAAGGCAGGCGCCAAACCGCTGCGCCACCCAGGGATCCCCTAAGTATCAGTTTTTAATTGTTGGTTTGTAAGGGAGAAAATTCTATGCTTCAGGTCCTTTCAGCTGGGCTAAGAGTTGAATCAACATGAGAACAGGTAACAAGAGAAAGCCAAAGCTTTATTATGTGCACACAGAGGTCTGGCAATGAAATTGATGACCAAGGCAGGCAGTTTTTATACTTTTCAGACAAAGAGACAATATATCAGTGAGACATTGACACGACAAAAAAACCCCATAACTTTAGGAGCCTCGATTAGTAAGGAGTTCTAAAGAGAGTTTGGGCTAGAATAGTAAATTAGTAAAGAGTAACAGGGGTTGTTTATACAGCCTACTCTGCTCTAAATTCCCCACCTCCTGTGATAAGGGTGCCTTTTTACCTCCTTTCACATGGGGATTTGTTTCCTGCTTTCAAAGGGTTGGAAGAGAGTTTGAGTGTCCTTCTAGCATAGGATGTCTTTAAAGTGACTTTTGGTTAAAAAGTCAGTATTTCCAAGAGGCATATTTTGGGGCAGTCTGCCCTTATCCCTTACAGTATTAGGGATAATACTGTCTAATAAATAGACAGAATTTATTTTTTTTTATATTTGTCCACTTGTATATCATGATGAATTCACTTATTTATTCTAATTGATTTCATTGGAGATTATTTCAGGTTTTTTTATATGAATCATTAGGTGATATGAGAATAACAATATCAATTTCTTTGCAATCTTTACATTTTTTTCTTCTTGTTATTTTTTTGTTTGACTCTGTTTATTTTGCCTATTGCACTCACCAGAACTTCTAGTCAATGTTGAAGAAGTTGTTATATTGGTTAACTTTGACTCATTCTTAAGCTCAGAGTGAAAATGCTAGTCATTTCACAATTGTTTGTAGAGTTTATTAAGCAGATATTCTTCATTAGATTAAAAAATGTTCCTTCTGCCTCTAGTTTCCTGAGAGATTTGTAAAAAATCATTCCTGACGTTTAATTTTATCAAATGCCTTTCTGAATCTACTGAGGTGATAAGATGACTTCTGTGTTTTTATTCTGTTAATTTGGGGAGTTATACTGATTGATTTTCAGACATTAAACCAACCTCACATTCTTGAAATTGTCAGGTTTAATCCGATTGGTAGTGAAATGGAATAGAGAGGCCAGGCAAAAGTTGGTCGAAACAGGATTCTTTTTTTTTTTTTTTTTTTTTTTTAAGATTTTTAAATTTATTTAATCATGAGAGAGAGAGAAAGGCAGAGGCACAGGCAGGCTCCCTGCAGTGAGCCCGACGCGGGACTCGATCCCAGGTCTCCAGGATCACACCCTGGGCTGAAGGCAGCGCTAAACCGCTGAGCCACCCAGGTTGCCCCAAAACAGGCCTTTTTTTTAATGGGAGGCGCTCTCGGGCGAGGTTCCGCAGCCCGCAGGGGAGGGAGAGAGCGGGGAAGTCTTGGGCCGGGAAGTCGCCCGAAGAGTTTTCGGAGGGAAGCTGGGGGCAGGGCAGCATTCGGATAAGGGCAAGGGTTACGGGTCTTTGGGAGCTTAGGTAGGCGGTAAGGTGGGTGGTGGTGGGGGGAGGCGGCTGGCCTGGGGTCCGCCGTTTTGAGGTTCCCAGTCTGGCCAACCCAACAGAAATAACTCAATTTGGTTACATTATCATTTTTATATGTTGTTGGATTTTACTTGCTAATATTTGTTTAAAATTTTTCTTCTCTTATTTTCCTTTCTTATTATGTCCTCATCAATGTTAAATTTAAGACTTACCTTCTCTAATGCAAGACATTGTGAAATATGTTCAGTTTTTTAAAATTTCCTGGAAAAAAAAGTAAGATTGATATTATTTCTTAAATGTCTGAAAGACTTTTCTTTTGAAGTTATCAGACCCTGAGAGTTTCTTTTAATATAATCAGATATTTAATTTCTTTAAAGCTAAATAAGTATCAGAATTTTATATATCTTCTTGATCACTTTTAGTAAGTTGTGATGTTCTAAGAATTTGTTGATTTTCTCTACATTTTAAATTTAGTGTATATAATTCCTTATAATAAGGTTGGCAAACTTTCTGTAAAACAGCAGCTAGTAGATGTTTTATGTTTTGAGGACAGTCTGGTCCCTGTTGTAACTGTTCAACTCTGCTTAGCAAAAAAAAAAAAAAAAAGCAGCCATAAATTTATAAATAAGTTTATAAATAAGTGGGTTTGGCTGTCTTCCAATAGAATTTTACTTACAATTTTTTTTTTTTTTTTTTTTTAAGTTTTAAAGAACAGATAGTAGGCTAGATTCAGCCCATGGGTTGTATAATATCTTCTTTCATTTTTAGTATCTGTTTTCCTTTTCATTTCCAACATTAATAATGTGTACTTTCTTAAGGGGGAACACAGGGCTAGCTGAGGACAAAGCAGGAGCTTTGGGGCAGCACATTGACAAGTCCTTGAAACAGGCAAAAAGACATTCCTCTAGGGACTCAACTGCCTCCATGTTCATCCTGTGCTCAGGGCAGAAGGCAATCTTGGCCTGACTCCAGGAGCCTATAAGTCTACTTTAACATATAAAAATTCCTTTAGAAATTTCCATGGTCTCTAAATCCCCAAGATACATGTTGGCAATGATCCCCCAAGCACATGGCCCACTGATATACATCTGAAGGGTCTCATGACTCAGGTTTTAAATATTAGTGACCTTTTTCCCAACGATAGCTGGCTCCCTCAAGGTCCTGGAGACCCTGCTTCCAAAATTCCTTAAAAAGTACAGCTATCCTCCAACCCTTCCCAACTCCCAGGTATATAATCAGCCACCCCTCAAAGCTCCAGGGCAGCAGCTCTTCCCACCATTTGCACCAAAGACATCTCAATTGTTTCTTGGTCGTCGGCTCTGGGCCTCACCTATATTACAAAACTTCATCACTTTCTTCTGTTTTTACTGATTAGTTTTCATATAAATCTATCAATTAAGCAAGACTTATCAAGAAACCAATTTGTATCTTTGTTAATTTTCTCTGTTCTTTCTTCTTTGCTGGGGTTTAACTTGCTGCTCCTTTCCTAGCTTCATAAGATGCTAGGATATTGCTGACACTGCACAAGCTTAGGTTATTGATTTTCCTGTTTCATCTATCTAAATTGTGCATTTATAGCTATATATTTCTCTCTAGTCACTTCTTAGCTGTATTTCATAAATTTTGATATGCTTTAACTTTACTATTATTCAGCTAAAATAATAAAAAAAGAATTCCACTGCAATTCCTTTTTTGACTCAAGGGTTACTTAGAAGCATATTGCTGCACTCTTAAGCAATTGGGTATTTCCTAGTTATATTTTATTTTTAAAATTTCTAGCTTTATTCTAAGTGGTTATATAACACTCTGATTCAAACTTTAACATTTTGAGACTTGGTTTATGGCAGCTCTGTGGTCATTAAAAAAAGAAGAAAAAGAAGTTCTACAGGCAAAGTATTTTAGTTTTTTAAAAATCTAAATTCAATTTGGCAACATACGGTATAACACCCAGTGCTCATCCCATCAAGTGTCCTCCTTACTGTCCATCACTCAGTTACTCCATCCCCCCACCCACCTCCCCTTCTGCAACCCTTTGTTTGTTTCCCAGAATCAGAAATGTCTCATGGTTTGTATTCCTCTCTAATTATTCACACTCAGTTCCCCTCATTTCTTTTATAATCCCTTTCACTATTTCTTATATTCCCCATATGAGTTAGACCATATGACAATTGTCCTTCTTCAATTGACTTATTTCACTCAGCATAATACCCTCCAGTTCCATCCATGTCAAAGCAAATGGTGAGTATTCCTCTTTTCTGATGGCTGAGTAATATTCATTTGTATGTATACACCACATCTCCTTTATCCATTTATCTGTTGAAGGACATCATGGCTCCTTCCACAGTTTGGCTATTATGGACATTGCTGCTATGGCCATTGGTGTGCAGGTGTCCCGAGGTTCACTACATCAGTATCTTTGGAGTGCATAAAGTGCACTAGTGCAATTGTGGATGGTGAGGTAGCTCTATTTTTAACTTTTTGAGGAACCTCCATGCAGTTTTCGCAGTGGCTTACCATTTTGCAATCCTACCAACAGTGCAAGAGGTTTCCCCTTTCTCCACATCCTCTACAACATCTGATGTTTCCTGTCTTGTTAACTTTTGCCATTCTCACTGGTGTGAGGTGGGATCTCATTGTGGTTTTGATTTGTATTTCCCTGAGGCAAGTGATGCGGAGCATTTTTTCATGTGCTTGTGGCCATGTCTATGTCTTCTTTGGAGAAATTTCTGTTCATGTCTTTTGCCCATTTCATGATTGGATTGTTTGTTTCTTGGGTGATGAGTTTAATAAGTTCTTTATAGATCTTGGAGACTAGCCCTTCATCTGATATGTCATTTGCAAAAATCTTCTCCCATTCTGTAGGGTGTCTTTTAGTTTTGTTGACTGTTTCTTTTGCTGTGCAGATGATTTTTATCCTGATTAAGTCCCAGTAGTTCATTTTTACTTTTGTTTCCTTTGCCTTTATAGATGTATCTTGAAGAATTTGCTGTGGCCAAGTTCAAGGGGGGTGTTGCCTGTGTTCTCCTCTAGGATTTTGATGGATTCTTGTCTCACATTTAGATCTTTCATCCATTTGAGTTTATCTTTGTGTCTGGTGTAAGAGAGTGGTCTAGCTTCATTCTTCTGCACGTGGCTGTCCAATTTTCCCAACACTATTTATTGAAGAGACTGTCCTTTCTCCAGTGGATAGTCTTTCCTCCTTTGTCGAATTAGTTGACCACAGAGTTGAGGGCCCATTTCTGGGTTCTCTATTGTGTTCCATTGATCTATGTGTCTGTCTTTTGTGCCAGTACAACTGTCTTGATGATCACAGCTTTGCAATACAGCTTGAATTATGGCATTGTGATGCCCCTGGCATTGGTTTTCCTTTTCAATATTCCCCTGGGTATTCTGGGTCTTTTCTGATTCCACACAAATCTTAAGATGATTTGTTCCAACTCTCTGAAGAAAATCCATGGTATTTTGATAGGAATTTCATTGACTGTGTAGAGTGCTCTGGGTGGCATAGACATTTTCACAATATCAATTCTTCCAGTCCATGAACATGGAAAATTTTTCCATCTCTTTTTATCTTCCTCCATTTCTTTCAGAAGTGTTCTATCGTTTTTAGGGTATAGATCCTTTACCTCTTTGGTTAGGTTTATTCCTAGGTATCTTATGCTTTTGGGTGCAATTGTAAATGGGACTGATTCCTTAATTTCTTTTTCTTCAGTCTCATTGTTAGTATATAGAAATCCCACTGATTTCTGGGCTTTGAGTTTGTATCCTGCCACATTGCCAAATTGCTGTAGGAGTTCTAGCAATCTTGGGGTGGAGTCTTTTGGATTTTCCATATACAGTATCATGTCATCTGCGAAGAGGGAGAGTTTGACTTCTTCTTTGCCCATTTGAATGCCTTTATTTCTTTTTGTTGTCTGATTGCTAAGGCCAGGACTTCTAGTACTATGTTGAATAGCAGTGGTGAGAGTGGGCATCCATCTTGTTCCTGATCTTAGGGGAAAGGCTCTCATTTTTTCCCCATTGAGAATGATATATGCTGTGGGCTTTTCATAGATGGCTTTTTAAGATACTGAGGAATGGTCCCTCTATCTATAGGCCCTGAAGAGTTTTGATCAGGAATGGATACTGTATTTTGTCAAATGCTTTCTCTGCATCTATTGAGAGGATCATGTGGTTCTTCTTTTTCTCTTGTTGATGTGATCTATCATGTGGTTTGTTTTGCAAGTGTTGAACCACCCTTACATCCTGGGGATAAATCCTACTTGGTTCTGGTGAATAATCCTCTTCATGTCTGTTGGATCCCATTGGCTAGTATCTTGTTGAGAATTTTTGCATCTGGCCCTGGACTTTTGTGTCTTGGGAGGTTTTTGACGACTGCTTCAATTTCCTCCCTGGTTAGTGGCCTGTTCAGGTTTTCTATTTCTTCCCGTTCCAGTTTTGGTAGTTTGTGGTTTTCCAGAAATGCATCCATCTCTTCTAGAATGCTTAATTAATTGGCATATAGCTGCTCATAATATGTTTGGAAAATCGTTTGTATTTTCTTGGTATTGGTTGTGATCTCTCCTCTATCATTCATGATTTTATTAATTTTAATCCTTTTTCTTTTTAATAAGGCTGGCTAATGGTTCATCTATCTTATTAATTCTTTCAAAGAACCAACTCCTGGTTTTGTTGATCTGTTCGACAGTTCTTTCATTGAGTTCTGCTCAAACTATATTAACTCTTTTCTTCTGCTTGGTATAGGTTTCTTTTTGCTGTTCTTGTTCTTTTTCTAGTTCCTTTAGGTATGAGGATAGCTTGTGTATTTGAGTTTTTTCCAGTTTTTTGAGGGATGCTTGTATTGCGATGCATTTCCCTCTTTGGACTGTGTTTTTTTTGTTTTGTTTTGTTCTTTGTTTTTTTTTTTTGTTTGTTTTTTTTGTTTTTTGCTGTATCCCAAAGATTTTGAATGGTTGTGTTTACATTTTTATTAGTTTCCATGGATCTTTTTAATTCTTCTCTAATTTCCTGGTTGACACATTCATCTTTTAGTAGGATGCTCTTTAACCTCCACGTGTTTGAATTTCTTCCAAATTTCTTCTTGTGTTTGATTTCTAAAGCATTGTGGTCTGAAAATGTACAGGGGACAATCCCAATCTTTTGGTATTGGTTGAGACCTGATTTGTGACCCAGAATGGTCTATTCTGGAGAAATTTCCATGTGCACTTGAGAAGAATGGGTATTCAGTTGCTTTTGGATGTAAAGTTCTGTAAATATCTGTGCAATCCATCTGGTCTGGTCCAGTGTATCATTTAAAGCTCTTGTTTCTTTGGTGATGTTGTTCTTAGGAGATCTGTCATTTGCAGAAAGTTCCTTGTTGAAGTCTCGCGGTATTAGTGTATTATTATCTAAGTATGTCTTAACTTTGGTTATTAATTGATATACTTGGCAGCTCCAAGTATATGCCCCTTGGCAGGAGCATAAATATTCATGATTGTTAGGTCTTCTTGTTGGATAGACCCTTTAAGTATGATATAGTGTCCCTCTTCATCTCTTACTACAGTCTTTGGGATAAACTTTAATTTATCTGATATGAGGATTGCTACCTCAGCTTTCTTTTGAGCACCATTTGAATGGCAAATGTTTCTCTAACCTTTCAGTTTCAGGCTGTAGGTGTCCTTAGGTCTCAAATGAGTCTCTTGTAGACAGCAAATAGATGAGTCTTGCTTTTTTTTTTTTTTTAAAGATTTTATTTTTTTTTATTTATTCATGAGAGACACAGAGTGAGAGAGAGAGAGGCAGAGACACAGGCAGAGGGAGAAGCAGGCCTCATGCAGGGAGCCTGATGTGGGACTCGATCCCCGGTCTCCAGGATCACGCCCTGGGCTGCAGGCGGCGCTAAACCGCTGCACCACCGGGGCTTCCCGAGTCTTGCTTTTTTATGTAATCTGAAACCCTGCATCTTTTGATGGAATGATTTAGCCCTTTCACGTTCAAGGTAACTATTGTAAAATTTGAATTTAGTGTCATTATAATACCTATTCAGTCCCAGTTTTTGTGGATTATATATTTTGCTTCGTCTTTCTTTTATAGGGTCCCCCTTAATATTTCTTGCAGAGCTGGTTTGGTGGTCACATATTCTTTCAGTTTCTGCCTATCTTGGAAGCTTTTTATCTCTCCTTCTATTCTGAATAAGAGCCTTACTGGATAGAGTATTCTTGGCTGCATGTTCTTCTCATTTAGGACCCTGAATATATCCTGCCAGCCCTTTCTGGCCTGCCAGGTGTCTGTGGAGAGGTCTGCTGTTAATCTGATATTTCTCCCCATATAATTTAATCTCTTGTCTCTGGCTGCTTTATGGATTTTCTGTTTATCTTTGGAATTTGCAAGTTTCACTATTAAATGTTCAGGTGTTGAACAGTTTTTATTGATTTGGGGGTGGGGGTGCTTTCCATCTCCTGTATCTGAGTGCTTGTTTCCCTCCCCAAATTAGGGAAGTTCTCAGCTATGATTTATTTGCTCAAATATGCTTTCTGGCCCATTGTTTGCCGCAGCATTTACTGGAACCCCAATTATATGTAGATTCTTCCTTCTGAGGATATAATTTATTTCCCTTAACTTTTTTCATGGTCTCTTAATTCTTTTTCTCTTTTTTCCTCAGTTTCCTTCCTTGCCATCAACTTGTCTTCTATGTCATTCACTCTTTCTTCTACCTCATTAACCCTCATCATTAGGACCTCCAGTTTGGATTGCATCTCATTTAATTGATTTTTAATTTCGGCCTGATTAAATTCTGCAGTCATGAAGTCTCTTGATTCCAGATATGCTTTTTTCAGAGCTACCAGTAGCTTTATGATTGTGCTTCTGAACTGGCTTTCTGACATCGAATTGTAATCCAAATTCTGTAACTCTGTGGCAGAGAGTACTGTTTCTGATTTTTTCTTTTGTGGTGAGTTCTTTTTCTAGTCATTTGGCTCAGTGCAGAGTGGCTGTATGAGTGGGCCCAGTCAAGAATATTAACCACAACCTAAGTAAGTTTCACCCTAGATGATTCTACTGAGGTCGGAGACCAGAAAATGAAAACAAAGATCAGAACAAAATAAGACCATAGGACCAATAAAGTGCAAACAAATTTTAAAACAATGTAGTAAGAAATAAAAAGGCCAAGTATCCCAAAGAAGAAGAAAAAAAAAAGAAGAGAAAAAAAGCAAAAGTAAAGAGGAAAAGAAGAAAAAAAAAAGAAAAATAATAGAAGAAATAAAGGGGGGACTGGGAGATAGAGGTGGTGAAGACGTTATATTGGAGGGAGAATGTAGTCTACCTGAGGGGTCCTAGAGGTTGATCCTCTTGGTTCTGAGTGTATTAAGTTCTGTATGTTAGAAGATGCTCAGTCCCAAATGTCTACAAACCAGCAATACTTATAGAAAGCCCCAACATTACCACCAAAACATAAATGAGATAAAAGGAGGGTCCAGAATGGGAATGAAGAGAAAATATAATCTCACAGAATGAACCAGCACTGGGTACTGGGTGCATGCAGGTCATGTTTTAGAAGGTATTCACTTCTGCCACTGTAGAATAAAATGAGGTAGAGGAAACAAAAAACACAAAACAAAAAACCGTATGTCGTATATCTCCCAAAATTGAGTATGTTGAAGTGA
Organism: Canis lupus dingo; assembly: GCF_003254725.2. Taxonomy (NCBI): domain Eukaryota; kingdom Metazoa; phylum Chordata; class Mammalia; order Carnivora; family Canidae; genus Canis; species Canis lupus. The sequence goes on along the minus strand of NC_064259.1, from coordinate 61,795,357 downwards.
CTCTAGAAGTGGAAAATATATCTAAGACATGTAATTATAGAAATATGAAAGTCAAAAAGGAAGAGACTTAAAAATAAAGAGGTGGTAAAATATTGTAGTAAAGTAGAAAACGAGAAGAAATACTAGAAATTTTTAGTCTGATATAAAGATGAGTTGTGGGGATCCCTGGGTAGCTTAGCAGTTTAGCACCTGCCTTTGGCCCAGGGTGTGATCCTGGAGTCCCAGGATCGAGTCCCACATCAGGCTCCCTGCATGGACCCTGATTCTCCCTCTGCCTGTCTCTCTCTCTCTCTCTCTTTTTCTCTCTCTGTGTGTGTCTTTAATGAATAAATAAATAAAATCTTAAAAAAAAGAGTTGTAATGGAAAAAGAGGAAATAAAAAAGGGGGGATACCCTCTAGTTCTATATACTGTAAATCCCTCAAATTCCCCTGGAGCTTTCCAGCGCTGCTTGGTCATAACTTACTCTTCCCCTGTCCTTCCCACTGGTCTTTTGGGGGAGGGTCTGCTGTGCTGATTCTCAGGTGTGTGCACCTGGGGAGATGCCCTGCCCCCGCCGGGTGCTGGGCTAAGTTGGAGCTGTTTACCCTGTGAGGCCTCTGTTCCCTGGAGACCCCCCCGCTTCCAGGCACACGTGGAACAAGGAGGAACGACACCACTGGCAGTGGCCAGGTCTCCAGCTCTGGAGTTTGCTCCCTGCAGTAACTACTGCAGTCTCTCAGTCTCCCAGTCTGCACTGTCCTAGGTGCTCCCGGGAGGGTGGGCTGACCTGCACAGCTTGGGGGCATCCAGTGGCAGGAGAGTCCTCACTGTTCTGTGCCCTCCCCGCCTCTGCCGGTGCGCAGGATCGTGGGCTGTGTCCGCCTAGCACCCTGGGATCCGGGGCCTGTGCTGCTGGAATTGCGCCCCCAGGGCACCGCTCCCAAAGGCAACAGGGTGCAGAACCCCTCTGTATGGAGCCCCTGCCTGACCCACCGGCTTCTCCCCGAGGCCCCGCCGGGCGCGCTCCAGCCCTTTACTGATACAGGCCGGTGGTGCGGGGGCTCTCCCCTGGGCGCATCTCCTCTGTTAGTGACTCCAGGAGCCTGGAGGCGTCCCTGCCCCTCCTGCGGTGCTGCTTGATTTCCCTGCTAAGCGCCATTCCGTTCGTTGAAGATTTTTAAAGTTCCTGTTCTCTGGGGCTGGGCTTTCCTGCTCCAGAGACTCTCACTGCCTGGCCTTAGCCCAGCATCTTGCGGGGCCCCTCCCCCACTTGATTCTTTTTTATTTATTTTATTTTTTCCGCCTTCCTACGTTGGTGGAAGCTAACCCTTCTCTCTGTAGTGGTCTGGCTGTTTTCTCTTTAAATCTCAGGTTGAATTCGTAGGTGTTCAGGACGGTTTGAAAGTTATCTAGGTCGGGACAGGTGAGTTGAGGACCCAACTCCTCCGTAATCTTGTGTGATGTTCTTGACCTGCAAATTAGGTCAAATGTGCTAATTATGTTTTTTTTTTTTAAATCTTTTCTATACTTACTGATTTTAAGCTATTTATCCTATCAGTTATAGCAAAAGATGTGTTAAAGGTCCCCCATTGTGATTGTGGATTTGTCTATTTTTTCACTTATTCCTGTCAATTATCATTTACATATTTCGTTGTTACATGGTTCATACCAATTTAGAAATGAATAGGTAAAGAAGATGTGGTATACATACACAATGGAATATTACTCAGCCGTAAAATCTTGCCATTTGCACCAATGTAGGTGGAATGGAACTAGAGGATAGTATGCTAAATGGAATAAGTCGGTTACAGAATGGCAAAAACCATATAATTTCACTCATATGTGGAACTTAAGAAACAAAACAGATAAACATAAGGGAAGAGAAGGAAAAATACTGATGGATCACTAAATTCTACTCCTGAAACTAATAATACAGGATATGTTACTTAAATTGAATTTAAATAAAATTGTTTTAAAAAAGGAAAAAAAGAGAATTGTTATATTTCCTGATAGCTTGCCTGTTCATTATTTTTGAAATATTCCTTTAATTGTCTGAGGTAAGCAGTTTCTACAATCTAGAAAATGGCAGGCCTCTTCTGCCAAGCTGTTAATATGCAGATTGAGTCCATTGACTAAGGAGTTGAGGTGAATTCAGGATTTGCTGTTGCTAGGGTTATGTCTGTGCACCAAAGATTTCAAATTCTCCTAGTATTATCTTGTGCTTAGTGTGGTGGCTGGGACTCTGGAGAGTTTTCTTAATTTTCCTACTCCAATCTCAGCTTTGGGTCTTCCTGGTGCAGTTACACCACCACAAAGGCGGTCTCTTTCTGAGCTTTTATCTCCTCTAGCATGGATAACTACTGGATGTTACTTGGTGGTGCAAAAGGGCATTGTCTATTGTCCTGGTTCATCCTCAGTCTCAGGTAAGCCTCAAGTGCTTATGTCTTGAGTATAGGGCTTTCTCAGTGATCCTCTGCCTCCTTCCTGTGGTGGCCAAACTCTTCCTGGTATTGTTGGTAGCTCTTATGTGAGAAAGAATTTCTGCCCTCACCCAGTGTACTGACAATATCTCTAATGATGGTGATGATGATACTTCTAATGATATTGTTATAGGAATTTGGGACCAAGCCTTTTCCTTAATCTCCCCCACCAGTAGAGGACTTTTTCCTTCTATTTTTCCCCCAGCCATAATGGGTCTTTATATGTGCACTTGGGGCAGCAGAGTTTGCTGCCCCTTCCCAGTAGCTTAAGGTTTTTGTTTTCCAAGAAGGAGAAGGGTCTTAGTGGGGCTTTACACTTTTACAGTGATGGCTGCTCGCCTCCCCTCCATCAGCACTACTCCTCTGTTGTCAGTGTTTCTCACAAGCACACAGTGGATAAGCAGAAAGAAGGACATTCAAGTGGGTACCAAATCCCTTGTTGCTCTGACCTCTGAGGCCCCCATACTGTTATGCTAGCTCATAGTCAGGCTTGGGAAATTTAGTAGATATTTTAGCTGAGTTCTTATTTAGGGTATGGCTTCTGACATCCTTCTCTGTGGTTTGACTCAGGTAAGCCAGATTTTCTACACCCTCAGTGAAAAGTGAAACTCCTCTCCTACATCTGATATCCCTTTATATCTCCTCTATCACTTCTTTTTAGATTGACTGTTTTTATTATTCCTCCTTTCCCAATAGTTTGTAGAGTTGTTAAAATAATTCTTTTAAAAAGCATTCTAGAAGTTATAACAAACATTCTTGGCTTATAGTCTAATAAACATCAGTATTTTTTTACTCTTTCTCAGAAAACTCTGGGAACCTTAATGCATTGTTTTTGCTAACTTAACCCCAGGCTCTTGAGTTATTGTTATCATGCAATTTAATTATACATATATTTTAAACTTCACACATCATTATTATTAACGTACTGTGAGTATTTATTTATATTTAGCCAAATCTAGATTCCACCTTTATGTATTTCTCATTCTCTGCCAAGGAAGAGGTTTCCCCTCTCCCCTGTATTTGGGTTCAACCTGGAGGGGCTGTTGAGATGGAGAAACTCATTTTTGACTTCTATTCACTTACTGAGCTGGCCACTCATGAATCCAATGTGAGCATCCCCCCTTCCCAGGCAGCTGGTCATGAGGAACTCCCCATTAGCCAAAGAGCAAGTGTTGGTCAACAGTAGGTCTCAAGAGCCAACAGTGACTGGGCTGCTGTAGCAGTCACCTGTGGGCTTTTTACGGGATAGCATCTGTTCCTACAGTTGACTCAGTGCCTCAGGAGAGGTTCATAGATCCTTAGGGACCAGGCTGGCAATAGCCTTTTGATCTGAAGGGTTTGGGGCACTAAACTCAAAGACACAGCAATGTCTTAATTGTCACGGATGACAGACACTTTTTGGAGGTAGTCCCTGTCATTGTGATTCAGTTTTAAGCAAATGATTCACAAATTCTGGATGGAATTCAGGCATTTCTTTAAGCAATTATGTTTGGGGAGGATACGAGGAGTCATTTTCTGTTAGGGAAAGTCCCTTGGCGTGTCCAAGAATCTATGCCCCAGTGATTATGGACTCAATTGTTATGCTATGGTTTGTAGATTCCTGTTCTTCAGCAATTGAGGGTGGCAGCTTTACTCCTGGCAGTCATGACCAATACTGATTTCACATAAAACACATTGTTTCCTGGCATGGGACGCTGTCAGGTACCTGCTTTTCTGGTGGGAAGTTAGGTGGTTCAGTGTCTCTGCCCTGCCTAGAGCTCACTTGAAGAGCAAGGAGGACGGTTGTTCCTCCTTTGCCCTGTTCTGCTCATATTTCTTCTTCCTTTGGAAAACTACATTCTAGGAAAGATTTTTGATCTCTTTACTTGATCAAGTAAATTCCAATAGGATCATTTCTGAGTTTGAGGAGAGAAAATATATTACATCATTCATGAATTAAGTCACTAAACTTTTATACAGTGTCTTCTATTTGCCGGTCTGTATTCTAGATCATGTGGATATATTAGTTAGAGATGAACAAGTTCTCAGCTCTGTCCTCCTGGAAAGTGCATTTGGAGGTGGTGGTAAAATGTCTCTGTATTTGACTAGTGGGGTATATAAAGAGAAGATAGATATTCAACAAGTAGGCAATATTAAACATGAAATCCCTTGCTTTGAGGGGCTTATAGCCTAAGTTTGGAAAGAGAAAATATACACCTTGTAGGCATTAAACCTCTTTGTTCTGCTATACCTATTCTTTTATAAAATCGACATTCTTGTATGTGTCTGCGTGTGAACATAAAATATCATCTTACACTTCTCTTAGGTTTTGTGCATGTTGGACCTTATTGTATTCTTAGAGTTTAGGACACCTAGGGTATGGGGTATGTATAAGGTGTCCTGAAATTCAGGGATGAAGGAACTGCCCCTTTATAATTTTTTGAATAAGCTAAGAATCCTCAACTATCCACAGTAAAAATGGAACAGCATTAGTGACTGAAGGGCATAAGGGGGAAAAGCAACAGTGGTGAGTTCTGACCATGGATAAAATAGAAAACTATAGTGCTTTTTTTATGTTGGATAAGTTTCTAGGTAGGCAAAAATTAGGTTATTCTGGAAGGATCTGAAGATATATTAGGGAGGTATTTCCCAAACTTTCCTGAATTCTATGTCATTTTTCTCATTTTTTCATATTGCCAACATTAATACATTTCTTAATAGTTTTTATTAAAATTACCTTCACATCAGTATACTTTAAAAACTTATAGTAATTCATAGTTCTATAATATATTCCATAAGTTTGAAATTTAACTTAAAATTGTTTCAAATTTAGATTAAGATAGATAATCATTAAAATGCAAAAACCGTTTGCCATGTAGGATTGTCTTCTGTAACAAGTCACACTTTTGCAACCATTGGGAAATGCTGCAACATGAATTAGTGTTTATAAATGGAGCATTGCCTTCCTAAGAGATTCCTTCCTTTCCAAAAACTTTCATTCTCTTCTTTGATCCTTCTTTATAAGGCAGATCCTTCTTTATAAGGCAATTCTCTCAGCATGGAGTAGAAATGAAGGCTGTGGAATGGACATTTCAAGTGGGCGTGGGAAAAGAGATGAGTTGGTCCTTGCTACTCTACCAGATTAAATTACAGGCTGAGGCCATGGGGGCAGGGGCAGGGATAGGAGGCCTATTGGAGCTACTGAGAGGAAAATAGATCTATTGGGGGTCCTGGCTACTCTTACGCTGGGTGCACTAAAAGCGCTGTACCTAGTAGCCCATGTTGTCATATGCCCGGCTCCTGCAGTAGTATGTAGCTTCTTAAAAAGATCAGACTCATACTTCTAAAAGTAGTTATTAAATATTTAAAACATTTCTCTGTAATAAGTATAAACATGGAATTATTAAAATTACTAAAAAAGAAAAAGTCTTTAGTAATCATTCTGGAGGAAAAGTAAGGATGGAATAAGCTGAGGAACTGGGATACCACTCTTAGGCAGTCCTGGGGGCAGATGAGCCTCCTGAGAAAAAAATTGGAGATGGCATCACTAAAGGAGCACATATAATAAGCTACATCTGATGTCTCATAGCAAGCAAAGAGACCCAGGAGTCTATGCCAAAGGAAGGCTCAATGTGATCTCACCCCAGACCTCGTGTCCACTCAGCCACACTGCTAAAGTATATGAGAAAGTAGAACAAGATATATGTGTAACTGAATGGTAGTTAATAATAATGCCTGAATTATGAATATTCTGATATAATTCTTTCTTGAACTTATTCCTGGTTTTCTTGTCAACTACTTAGTCATTAGTTAAATATTAAATTAATAACGGATATATTGGTACTTTAATGGCTGACTAAAGAGGTCATTCAAACATTGAATTTTTTCAGAGATGGGACACCAGGTCAAAATGTTTGTCCTTCAAATGTTGAAGAAATTGAAGGAGATTATTTGGGAATAATTCTACAAGAGGAAGTAGTGTGTAACAGGATAGGAGAATCATGAGAAGAACTTATAGTGGCAACCCTGGGTTGGGGCTTGGATGCATGAAGGCAGAAGTCTTGGTTGGAGTCCTGGCAAATTCCAAATAGCCACAGTGGTGCAAGTTTGTTAAAACTACAGTTCCAGGCTCAGAGCATATCTATGTCCTATTCAGAGGAATGTAGCATGTGAAAATATGATGTTGGTAGTCACTCTTGGGGGGTGTTCATATGTCTAATTGTAAACAAAGTTAAAGGAAAATATGTCCAGTGTCATATAAACTCATTAGTGATTATTAACTTGAGCACTGGGACTAAAGGGAAGCAGCCTGAGGAGGAATGGGCTATAAGTACCATTTGAAGAGATGCCTAGGGTAGGCCAGATGCCCAGTTATCTAGGCAATGAGACCTAAAAACAGTGGCCAGTCTTATGATGCAGATAATCTGAAGGGATGTGGAAGGGGTGCTAACCCTCTTCATTCAAGCTCTCCATTAGCTGCCAGTCAGAGAACTCTGCAATCTCCAAACCGAGACAAGGTACTGAAAGTTTCCAGTAAGGCAGGGCCCCAGGTAGCAACAGTTCCAGGGGAATGCTTTTGGATGGTGGACCTTCTCAGGTTTGGGCTATTCTGTTTTCCACTATGGCTTTCTTTTTTTTTTTAATTTTTTTAATTTATTTATGATAGTCACACAGAGAGAGAGAGGCAGAGACACAGGCAGAGGGAGAAGCAGGCTCCATGCACCGGGAGCCCGACGTGGGACTCCATCCCGGGTCTCCAGGATCGCGCCCTGGGTCAAAGGCAGGCGCCAAACCGCTGTGCCACCCAGGGATCCCCCACTATGGCTTTCTGCAAGATGGTCTCCATCTCAGCATTTCAGCAGTTTTGAGGGAATCTGGAGAGTGGTTGGTAGGATGTGGGGGAAGGGTCATCTCTCACTTTAGGTGTTTCAAACTGTTTGGTTTATTTTGGAGTCCAAATTGGTCTCTTTAACCTCACTTGGACAATGGAAGTGGCAGATGGTGATAGATTATTTTTGTCTAATTTTTTAATTTTTGGAGAATTGCTTTAAAGTTCACAGGAGAAAATAAATTGATAGGAAATTAAAATAAGTGAGAGATAAAGGAATCTTTATTTTCTCATGATCATTTAATTAATTAATTAATTTATTTATTTATGATAGTTACAGAGAGAGAGAGAGAGAGGCAGAGACATAGGCAGAGGGAGAAGCAGGCTCCATGCACCGGGAGCCTGACGTGGGATTCGATCCCGGGTCTCCAGAATCGCGCCCTGGGCCAAAGGCAGGCGCCAAACCACTGTGTCACCCAGGGATCCCTCTCATGATCATTTAAAGGGTACCTAGGGACACCTGGGTGGCTCAGTCAATTAAGCATTCAACGCAATTTTGGTTCAGGTTGTGATCTTACCATGAAACAAGAATAAATATTTCATCACAATCTGTGGGTTCTGAGTCCTAGTCCAGTGTCTTTTTTTTTTTTTTGTATCTTTGCTGATCTTCATACCTGCTCTGCCTGAAATGATGTGTGACAGACAAATGGCTTCTTTTCTATAAATACTTCTCTCTTCTCTCTGACCAAGAACCACCTTTGATTCCAAGCTTCCTAAAATCTCAGATAGAAGAGCAAGATCAAACCTAACTATGTGCCTTCTGTCTACAATACAGGCAGAGATTTCTTTCCCTGGGCAATGTACCTTCCTGTCAGGATCATAAATAAAGAGTGTGTCTTATGGTCAAATGTAAATTCAGTTTCTCTTTCTTTCTTTTTTTAAAACTTGCTTTTGGTAATTTCAGCTGATAAGTGTTTTATTGTGATGAGGGTAGACGTGCTAGTGGTGTGTATGTGTGTGAAAACCTTTTATCCCTTTTCCTTTTGGATACAGAGTTTCGGGATCTTACAATAAATGTTTCATGAATCTTGTTTAAATTAGATCTGATATAATGGTACACCAAAATGTATTTCTTCTTTGCTTTGAATCCATGTTCTACTACTTGCATTCATTGTGACTCCTGGGTAAGTTTCTTCCTTATTCTGAACTTCAATTTTCCCAGTTTCAGAGTGAGGAATATATACCTACATCACAATCTTCTTATTCATTAAATGGGATAATATAAGGAAAGTTCTTACCATGTTTAGAACCTGGAACTGAATTAATAAGAAATGTTTATTGTTATTATTAATGTTTTTGCTCTAGCAACAAAAGCAGGTAAGAAAGGCTGATATATACTACAGATTCAAAGTTACCTCTGTCAAAATACCACAAGCATTTTTCACAGAGCTAGAACAAGTAATCTTAAAATTTGTATGGATCCACAAAGGCCTCAATTAGTCAAAGCAATCTTGAAAAAGAAAAGCAAAGCAGGAGATATCATAATTCTGGACCTCAAGGTCTATTACAAAGCTGTAGTCATCACGACAGTATGGTACTGGCACAAAAACAGACAAGATCAATGGAACAGAATCGAAAACACACAGAAACAGAAATGGACCCAAAACTCTATGGCCAACTAATATTTGATAAAGCAGGAAAGAAAATCCAATGGGAAAAAGATAATCTCTTCAACAAATGTGTTGAGAAAACTGGACAGGAACATGCAAAAAGATAAAACCAGACCACTTTCTTATACTATACACAAAAATAAACTAAAACTAAAGATCTAAATGTGAGACCTGAAACCAAAAAAGTCCTGGGAGACAGCACAGGCAGCAATTTCTCTGACATGGGCATAGCAACATTTTTCTAGATATGTCTTCTGTGGAAAGGGAAATAAAAAGCAAAAATAAACTATCAAGACCATATCAAAATAAATAGCTTCTGAACAGTGAAGGAAACAATCAACAAAGCTGTGAGGCAAACTATGGGATGGGAGAAGACATTTGGAAATGACATATCTGATAAAGGGTTAGTATCCAAAATATATAAAGAATATAAACAACTCAACACCCCCAAAAACAAAGAGTCCAATAAAAAAATGAACAGATATTTCTCCAAAGAAGATATCCAAATGGCCAATAGATACATGAGAAGTTGCTCAATATCATTCATCATCAGAAAAATAAAAATCAAAACTACAATGAGATACCAACTCACACCTGCCAGAATGGCTAAGATAAAGAACATGAGAAACAACTAGTGTTGGCCAGGATGTGGATAAAAAAAAGAACCCTCTTGTGCTATTGGTGGGAATGAAAACTGGTGCAGCCACCAAAGAGTATGGAAGTTCCTATGATCCATTAATCACACTACTGGGTATTTACCCCCAAAATACAAAAACATGAATTTAAAGAAATACATGCACCCCTATGTTTATAGCAGCATTATTTACAATAGCCAAGATATGGAAGTAGCCCAAGTGTCCATCTATTGATGAATGGATAAAGAAGATGTGGTATAATATTCACAATAGAACGTTATTTGGCCTTAAAAAAAGAATGAAATCTTGTCATTTGCAACAATACAGATGAAGCTAGAGAGTATAATGCTAAGCAAAATAAGTCAGTCAGCAAAGACAAATACTATATGATTTCACTCATATTTGGAATTTAAGAAACAAAACAAAACCAGCAAACAAACAAACAAAAAAAACAAGCAAAGAAAAAAGAGATAGAAAGAGACAAACCAAGAAACAGACTCTTAACTACAGAGAAAAAACTGATGGTTACTAGAGGGAAAGTGAGTGGGGTGATGGCTGTAGTAGGTGATGGGGAGTGAAACATGCACTTGTGATGAGCACTGGGTGATGTGTGGAATTCTTTTTTTTTTTTTCTAGGTTTTTTAAAAATTTATTTTTTAGGGATCCCTGGGTGGCGCAGGGGTTTGGCGCCTGCCTTTGGCCCAGGGCGCGATCCTGGAGACCCGGGATCGAATCCCACGTCGGGCTCCCGGTGCATGGAGCCTGCTTCTCCCTCTGCCTGTGTCTCTGCCTCTCTCTCTTTCTCTCTCTGTGACTATCATAAATAAATAAACATTTAAAAAAAAAATTTATTTTTTAAAAGTTAATATGTGCATAAAAGGAAACTGAAAAACACAAGAAGCAAAGAACAAAGTCATCCATAATCACAAGGAGTTTGCAGTTTGACTTCTAGGTCCCGTGTGTGTATCTATCTACACAAGTAAGCATTTTAAGTAAGATTGTACAGTTATGTATCATGCTTTTACACACCATGAATATTTATCATGTCAAAGTCCCCAAACTATGAGTATTTTGATAACCAAGAATACACCAACTCCATCTGAAAAAAAAAATGTAATCCTGCCTTTCTTGGCGACAAAAATGGCAACAGGACTCTGGATAAAGATATTGGCAGAGTTACAATTAAAATACTGCATTCCCTTAATGTTCAATTAAAACTGAGACATAAAGTAACAGAGTACACAACATATAATGCTTCTAAAAGAATTCATCATCCAACCTATAATATTCAATTAGCAAAGAGGTATGTTTCCATTGAATCACTTAATGTATTCCTATAGTACAGCCAAAGAGACTAATACACGTTATCATTAAAATGTAAATATGAAAACATCCGCATACAATTCTCCCTCTATACTTCCTTCTGCCCCTCTGCTGCCAACCTAGTAAGTTCTGACATTTCTCAGAGACAGCTTAACAATCTCATGTCCAAGATGCTTCTTTCCTATCAATGATAACAAAGAGAAACTTATAAATTGGTTAATTCACTAGCTGTACATTTTATCATACATTGTCACCTCAGGACATCCAAAAAGCTTAGATGTTGCAAAATAACGAAACTTCTCGAATTCTTAAATCACTGTATTGTACACCCAAAACTAATACGATATAGCATGTTAACTATACTGGAACTTAAAATAATAAAATAAAATAAGAAAGACTAGTATAAAAAATAAAAATGTTTTTTAGTTTGTTACGCTTTCACATCCTGATTGTTCTTCTTCCCTTCCAATCGAATTCAATTTCCCTCTGCTGCTTTAAGGACCTGTTGGGGATGAGTGTAGACTCACACAGACTATAGCAGATCTGAAAACAAGGGTAAAAGGGAATTGAAGTGAGGGCCTTGGAAAAGAATGTATCTGAATGTTTGTTGCTCCCCCACATGAATGTCAATTCCACAGAATTGGATCAGTCATAGCGCTTGGCTCAAGACACACTGCAATTGTTGTTCACATAGGGCTCACTGATATTATATTAAAACATATTTTCAAATCCTATGTACCAACCAAGAACTAGAACTGACAACAAGTTATATCCACCTAAGTAGCAGCCTACTCCTCACCCTTCCTGAAATTTATGTCTATCATTTCATAGCTTTTCATTTCAGAGTTTTATTATTATGTTAATTGTCCTTGAACTTTAAAAAAAGGAGTATTTTCTTACATGTAGCTTTCTGGGTCATGCTTTCTCACTACCACTATACTGCAGAGTCATCCATATCATTCCATATAACTATACTTTATTCACTTTTTGTGCTATATGATTTTCATTATTTCACTAAACCACATTTTACTATCCATTCTCTTATCAATAGAATTTAAGTTGTTTTCATCCTGAATATGTATGTGCACCTACACAAATATTTCTCTTCATATATACCCTGAGAAATAGAATTTTTGGTTATAATGTGTGTATTAAATTTTATGAATTATCATCATATTTTCCCATATTTTAGTTGCATTATCTCACATTCCATTAACAATCCCCAAAAGTCCCATCAATCCCTATTATCTCCAATATTTGGTGCTTTAGGACTTGTTAATTTTTGCCAAACAAGTAATATAAAATAGTAACTTACTGTGCTTTTGATTTATATGTTTAGGCATCATCATATAATCATTATATCACTACATATATAATCATATACATATACATATATGGGTTTCTTTGTGAAATAACTTCTCATGTATTTTACTTAATTTTTTATTGAAAATATTGTTTCTTATTTATGAGTAGAAGTTGATATTATTGGAGAAAAATGTTTACTGAAAGCTTGGTAGAACGTGATAAAAATATAATTGGGGGTTTTGTTGGGGCCTATTTTGGTTGTCAAATAACTTATATCACATTACAATTTAAATTTCTTTCTTTTTTTTTTTTTAAGATTTATTTATTCATGAGAGAGAGAGAGGCAGAGACACAGGCAGAGGGAGAAGAAGGCTCCATGCAGGGAACCCGATGTGGGAGTCAATCCCAGGACCCCGGGATCATACCCTGAGCCAGAGGCAGAGGCTCAACTGCTGAGCCACCCAGGCGTCTCTAAATTTCTTCAATAATTATAATTAAGATTTGTATTGTTTCTAGAGGAAGTTTTTTTTTTTAACACCAAATTTAATTTTATTTTAAAATATTGGCTAACTAAAATCTCTGAAACCTGAGTAAGCTTCTGGAATAAAAATCATTAATGGAAAATTCTTAATGTTCTAGGTTTCTTTTCTTTTTTCTACTCTGGTTTTAAAATGACCATTTTTTCCCCATTCTGATATGCCTTTTTAAATTTTTTTTATTTTTTATTTTATTTATTTATTTATTTTAAAAATTTGGCTTTTTAAAAGTGATTTTAAGTGTGCAATTCAGTGGCATTAAGTACATTCACAATGTTGTGCAATAATCACCACTATCCATTTCCAGATCTTTTTCCATAATCCCAAACAGAAACTCTGTACCCATTAAATAATAATTCTCCATCCTCCCTCCCTCTAGCCCTTGGTAATTTCTACTCTGCTTGCTGTCTGTAGAACTGGACTCTTCTAAGTACCCCACATAAGTGGAGCCATAAAATATCCTTTTGTGTCTGACTTGTTTCACTTAGCATAATGTTTTCAAGGTTCATCCATGTCGTAACATGTATCAGGACTTCATTTCTTTTCATGGCTGGATAATATTCCACTGTGTGTATGTTTTACATTTTGTTCATCCATTCATTTGTTGTTTCCACCATGAGCTAGTGGGTAATGCTGCTATAAACATCGGTATGCCAATATCTCTTTCAGTCCTTGCTTTCAATTCACTTGGCTATATATTTAAAAGTAGAATTGCCAGATGATATAGTAGGTCTGCCTAACTTTTTGAGGAACCACCAAACTCTTTTGTACCATTATACAGTTCTATCGCAAATACGAAATGGATCTAACTTTTCCACACCATCACAGAGACTTGTTACTTTCTGTTTGTTTTATTTTTTTGTCTGGTAATTGCCATCCTATTGATTGTGAGGTGGTGTCTCACAAGGGCTTTGATGTGCATTTCTCTGATGATTAGTGATGCTGAACATCTTTTCATGTGCTTATAGACCATTTGTAGATCTTCTTTGGAGAAATGTCTATTTAAGCCTTTTGCCCATTTATGAATTGGGCTTTTTGTTTTGTTTTAGAAGTTCTTTATATATTTTGGATATTAATCTCTGATAGCATATGTTTTGGAAATATTTTCTCTCATCAATTTTCTCTCATGTGGAAATATTTTCTCTCATCAATTTTCTCTCAATTGCTTATTCACGCTCTTTACAGTGTCCTTTGATACACAAAAGTTTTTCATTTTGGTGAAGTTCAAGGTATCTATTTTTTTCTCTTATTGTCTGTGAATTTAGCATCATATACAAATAATCATTGCTAAACCCAGTGTCATGAAGCTTTCTCCCTACATTTTCTTCTAAGAGATTTATAGTTGTATCTCTTCCACTTCCGTCTCTGATGCATTTTGAGTTAATTTCCTCATGTGTTGTGGGGCATTTCACTCTGAGTAATGGACAGATTTTTGTTACCTTTTCAAAGTAACATTTTAAGATGCTTTATTCAATAATGTAGTCTTTGAAGAATCTTTTGACAAGAAAAACAAGAATGTAGAATTATCTGTAATTACACTAGCCAGAAGTAATATCACTCTTAACCAATTGTTTCATGTGTGTTCCATCTTTTCTTCAATACATATGAACATCTTGTCATGCTCTACATGATTTTTAAAATTATAATTTGAATGTTTTGATATGCTAAATCAATTTCAAAAACATCCTTTTATCTCTCAAGTTTTTGTGTAAATTCCAGTTAGTTAACATACAGTGTAATATTAGTTTCAGGTGTAGAATTTAGTGACTCATCACTTACATACAACACCCAGTGCTCATCAAAACAAGTACCCTCCTCAATCCCCATAAATTACTTATTCCATCCAATGACACTCCTCCCTTGTGGTAACCATTTGTTTCTTCTCTATATTTAAAAGTCTGTTCCCTGGTTTACCTCTTTTTACTCTTTTCTTCTTTTTTTGTTTCTTAAATTCCAAATATGAGTGAAATCATATAGTATTTGTCTTTCTTTGACTATTTTGCTTAGCATAATACCCTCTAGTTCCATCCACATTGTTGCCAGCAATTGCACTACCTTTCACCCAGAAATAAAGACCAAAGGCAGAATTTCAAGGGGACTTGAAATGACCATTTCTTTAAGCATAGCAGGAATATTTACCATAATTCTTATTTCCTTGTATTTAATTCTTCCCTGCTTTGTTGTATAATCTTCCCTGCTTTGTTGTATAATCTTGATTTGCAGTGACTATTTTGTTCAATGGTATATAACACATAGTAGAAAAAATGTGATATGAAACATTAAATTAAGATTTGAACAAAATCTATATGAATCTTTCTGGCAATGACAGTGTTTGTAGACTCTTGATGTCAAGGTGCTGCAGTGCTAGTTCCATCCCCGTGTAGTTATAGCCAATGAGAATGTAGGCCAAAAGCCCTTCCTGACTGGCAAGAGCAATGACAGCCTGGGAACTGAACTTTTCTAAAGAATGGACATGAGGCTGGGTAGTCCCGGTGCTCCTTTATTCCCTGTACCATAGCTGGTGAGTGATGTAGAGGTTTTCCATGTCTCCCCTTCCTTTTCCACTTCCTCCTCATTCTCCTCTTCCTCGTTTTCTTTCTTTCTTTCTTTCTTTCTTTCTTTCTTTCTTTCTTTCTTTCTTTCTTTTTCTTTCTTTCTTTCTTTCCTTTTCTTTCTTTCTTCTTTCTTTCTTTCTTTTAATATAACAGTGGGAATTTTTTTTAAAGATTTTATTTATTTATTCATGAGAGACATAGGGACAGAGACAGAGAGACAGGCAGAGGGAGAAGCAGACTCCTTGATGTGGGACTCGATCCCAGGTCTCCAGGATCAGGCCCTGGGCCGAAGGCAGTGCTAAACCGCTGAGCCAACTGGGCTGCCCCTTGTTTTCTAATTATAAACTACATTCTTCAAAAACTTCCTGATTACTTGGACAAGACAAAGAAGCTCTGGCAGCATCACTTTAAATGTTTAATATATATAACATTTAGTCCCACTGATTGCAGGAAGAGGTAAAAAAAAATGAAAGGTCTAATCATATAAAAATTATATTGATTTTTATATAATCATAATGATTAGTTTTATATGAAAATTACTCAATGCATTGACATATATGGAATAACTCATACGTACCAATGAGTTTGGACAGATAAGAGGTATACCTAGGAGAGTGAGAACATAATGTGGCAGGTTGAGGGGTAGGGGCTTAAGGAAAAGACAGAATAAACATGCCGATACATTTTTAAAATTACTGCCTTTCAAAGACCTACAATCTGTTTGGGAAGAGAGTCAGAGAAAAATATATAGGATCAACCTAAGTGCCTATTTCTCCTGGATTTCAGATTTCTAATGCTGTGATCCTTTTTCTTCTCCCCAAATCTACTCTCAGTCATTTATATGTGATGTTGTGAGTCTAAAATTATTTATTTATTTATTTGTTTGTTTGTTTATTTATTTTTGTGATTGAAACTTGGTATTTACTTATGGAATGAACACGATTTATTTCTTGATGAAGAAATTTAAAGCCTACAGCAGCAGTCTAAGGAGGTGTTAGAGCAAATAAGATGGGGACATCTGGGTACCATGAACAAATGTGTTCCCACAATACACAGTAACATAAAGCCAGTGTTGTAACTTTATTCCTAAGCCAGATGGGACACCTTCACCAGCCATGGCCCAGAAAGAAAATCTTCAGTGTTCAAGGGAACAGTAAAACAAAAACCACTATGTTCATTGAAGCATTATTTACAATAGCCAAGAGATGGAAGAAAGAAAATGTGATATTTTTATAAAGCATAGCCATAAAAAGAAGTAAATCCTGCTTTTTATGAAAACATAGATGTATCTTGAAGGCATTATGTTTGTGAAATAAGTCAAAGAAGGACAAATATCATATTATTTCAGTTGTATATAGAATCTAAAACAAAAACAAAACACCGAGATCACAGGTAGAGAAAACAGATCTGAAAAAAAAAAAAGAAGAAAAAAAAAAAGAAAACAGATCTGTGGTTGCTAAAGGTGAGGTGGGAGGTGGTGGGATAAATGAGTGAAGGAGGTATAAAGATATAAACGTCCTGTTATAAACCAAATAAGTCATAAAAATGCAATGTGCAGCATGGTGACTACAGTTAATAATACTGTACTACATCTTTGAAAGTTGTTAAGGCAATAGATCTTAGAAGTTCTCATCACAAGAAGAAAATTTGTGGCTATGTATAGTGATGAATGTTAACAAGATGCATTATAGAGATCATTTTGCAATATATACAAATATCAAACATTATGTTGTACACCTGAAATTAATGTTACATGTCAATTATAACTCAATTAATAAAAGAAACTGGTGATTGCTTTTAGACTATTTTCCTTGTAGGCAGGTAACCATATTCAAAAGGCTTTTCATAAATCAATGCCTTTTCATTAGGTCGTCTCTCACTTATGGGACAGAAGGCCTGAGAATAGGGAGTGTGTGCTCCTAAAGAGACATTAGCTGGTACCTAATGTTCTGACCTAATGGTATCTGCTGGCTTAAAAGATGAAGGAGGGACCAGGATAAAAGCAGAGAGCGCATTTCTTAGGAGTTTAGCTGCCATCTCTGGGTGGACACCAGAACAGTGTATCCTGGTAGCTTGTTTGTGTCTCTCTGTGTTCCCCATAACCTGTGAGCAAGGCAGGGGCTTCATCTTGTTCTCTATTATGGGGAACATCAGAGGAAACCACATAAGTGTGTTTTAATAATGTTGAATAAATCCTTTTGGTTTTTGTTTACTTCACTCCATTTCTGTCAAGTGGTGATTAAGAGTACATTTAAAAAAAAAATAAGGGCTCAAATGTATATCCTTAAGGTCAGCAAGGAGGAAAAATTCTGAGAATAATCAATACCAATCTGAAATGTCTCCTGGGAGAGTAGCACCTCTATGAATGGGGTGGAGAAGACAGCTTCAGAGTGGTGGGAAATATTGGTCAGATCCTCCTGTGGTTCTACAGGAGGAAAGAAAGAGAAGGAGAGGACTTCAGTCTTGAAAGGTGTCAAGAGATGACCCAATGCCATCAATCCCTGCTTCAAGAGTCAGGTGTCATTCTCCCCTGTTTATAGAGGAAGACTGCTTGTGTTCACATGGCTTGTCAAAGATAGAACTGGGACAAAAATTTCTGTGGTCTCTCCTGTATTATGGTTCTCCAAAGACACAAAACTAATAGGATATTTCATCTATCTATCTATCTCATATGGGCATCTCTCTCTCTCTCTCATATATTTATATATGTATATATACATCTGTATCTATCTGTATACATCATATATATACATATGTCTATATATATCTGTATCTATCATTTCTCTCTCACACTATATCTACCTATATCCACCTTTATTTATCTATCTATAGATAGAGAGAAAATTATTATAAGATTTAGGTCATGTGATTCTGGAAGCTAGCAAGTCCTAACTGTAGAGCCAATGTCTCAGTTTGCAGACCATCAAGAAGGAGAATTCAGGGGCATTATCTCTTACTTAGGAGAGAGTCAGCCTTTTGTTCTTCAGGCCTTCAATGGATTGGATGAGGCCCACTCATATTAGAAAGGGTAATCTGCTTTACTCAGCCTGCTAATATAAAGGTTAAAAACATCCAAAAACACCCTCACAGAAACACCCAGAATAATATTTGACATTGTGGCCAGTCAAGTTGACACAAATTAACCATCACACCTTCCTTCTAGCAAAGTGACAAATTGTATGAAGAAAGTAGAGGTATACATAGGTATATTTGACATTATTTCACTATGATTCAATATGGAAAAATCTTAAAAGTAAGTAAAAAATTGGGATGCCTGGATGGCTCAGCAGTTGAGCATCTGCCTGATCCTGGGGTCCCGGGATCGAGTCCCATGTCATGCTTCCTGCACAGAGCTTGCTTCTCCCTCTGCCTAGTCTCTGCCTCTTTCTCTCTATGTCTCATGAATAAATAAATAACACCTTTAAAAAATAAGTAATAAATTATAATGCACTTATTAATGATTAAGTAGTTGTAAGCAAATGGCAATAAATTTCAGTGACTTAATTATTAAGAGTGATTTAAACTTTGTCTTGAATTAACCAATAAATTCTATGTTTAAATAATTATTAAATATAAAATATGTACATATAAAATGGTTGTTCCAATGGCATCACTTATTAGATTGGGTTTCCCAGTGATTTGAAAAGGGCAGAAAGCATGAAAATTTGAACAGTACTTTAAGTTATCTTCAAAAGTTAAAGAAAGTCAGGAGAAATAATGCAGGAGCAGACAGTATGTCATGCTGGGAAGTCATGAGCAAAAAGCTTACTTTGTGTTGTAGATCTAGGCCCTGGGGTGGCATGTGAATTGCAATGGGTGATGCTGTGGTCCTAGTGGATTCCATGTGGCCTAAGGTGGTATAGATTTATAAAGACCACAGGAATCAGCCTCATGTCCTCTATTGGAACAAACAAAGGAATGAAACCAGGAGCCGAGGTAATCATTTTACTGAATATTAGTAAGTATCATACAGGAAAGTCTAGTGAGATGTTCTGCAGCCTCACCTCAGTCCATGTTAAAAGAAGAAAAAAAGAGACTTAGATTAGCAAGCCATAGGATCAAAAGGAAACACATTATAAGAAGAATTTGGGCAAAGAAAAAGGTGTCAGCAGGTAGCTGGGCTCTTTTCAACCTAGCATGTGCAACAAAATGGCAGCCAACCAAAGTGGAACAGTATAGGCAGTTGTATGGTTCAGGGAAGGTGAAAGATAGGAGAAAATCATCTTCCCCAATCAAAAAAAAGAGCCTTTGACCACTAGTTAGAGAATCCCTAAATTCTCCCCTTGCCATAAGTCACAAAAGCTGAGAGCTAAGCGTTTCTGTGCTGTGAACACTTAACCAGTGAGGAGACCCTAGGGTAGGATATTCCCTGTTTGCAGAGCCCCTGTCTAACAAGTTACAGGTAGATTTGCATTTTGGTTGGGAAATTATTGGACCAGGCCACTTTTAGGCAGCCCCACATCTCCTTGGGTGGGAGAGCAAGCTCTATAAAGAGGTTCTTTGCATCACTTTGTTCCAATGGCATCATCAGACTTAAGCACTATCTTCTTGGTGCTTAAAAGTCTTGACCTATTTTGGAGGACCTGGTGAGTCTGATTTTTTGAACTCATCTATTTTTTGTTTGTTTGTTTTGTTTTGTTTCTGCTTTTAAATGTTGAACTTAATCTGTGGCCAGCAAGTTCAGTGGATCCAAAGTTATCATGTATTTGAAGCTCCTTAGGCTATGCAAACTTAGTATTTGGGGAGAATGATATACTTTTTTCATTTGGGTTTTGGTAGATATTTTGACATCCCCCTGGAAGAAGAAATTAATAGAAAAACTTTGATAAGAAAAGTAAAGAACAAAGTATTTTTCTCTTTTCCATATATTTTTGGAAATATCTGCTGTGATTTCAAAGGTTTATGTCATAGAAGGCATGAGGCCATTGCATTCTTCCTGAGTCACCCTTTGTTCTGTACCTACATTAACTGAGACCTCATGAGAGATAATGATGACAGGGATTGCTTGTGAGGATGCCCAGGATTTCAGAACTTGTGACTGCTTTTCTTGAAGATGTTACAGTCATGCAATTACCATTAATTAGCCCTTTCAAACAGAAATATTTTTTTTTTCAAACAGAAATATTTTGTTTGGAAAAATGGTATGAAAAAAGAAAGCATTTTCTCCAGGTTGATGAAGCAATTTGCCAAAGAGGACAGAAGGGAGAAGCTGGAAAGTTGTAAAAAGGTAGTTACAAGGTTAAAAAATATTCTTGGAAATTGGAGAGAGAATATGGATAAGCTTTGTTTTCTCTCTCTGTAAGAGTCTCATCTTTTTTTTTTTTAAGATTTTATTTATTTATTCATGAGAGACACAGAGAGTAGAGAGAGAGAAAGAGAGACAGGCAGAGGGAGAAGCAGGCTCCGTGCAGGGACCCTGATGTGGGATTTGATCCCGGGTCTCCAAGATCACCCTGAAGGGTCACTAAACCGCTGAGCCACCGGGGCTGCCCAAGTCTCATCTTTTGAACACTGTCATATGTTTTCTTTCAGATTCTAAGACTACAGAATTGTTGTCTTATTAGAATTGTTGTCTTCTCAACAGGAGCAATAAAAGCAACCCTGCCAGCAACCTTCCATGTGCCTACCTAAGTGTCCTGAGCCTTGCCCACCTCCAGAATGCCCTGAACCTTGCTCAACTCCAAAGTGCCCAGAACCTTGCCTACCTCCAAAGTGCCCTGAGCTTTGCTTACCAAAGTGCCAGCAGAAATGCCCACCCAAGAGCAAGTAGCACCTTCTCAGGACTCATCAGGACCAGGAAGGATAAGGACATTAACTCTTCTAATTCCACAGCCCCTGTATCTTTGGGGTAAATCCCCAGTAGTGCAATTGCTGGGTTGTAGGGTGATATATATATATATATATATATATATATATATATATATACACACACACACACACAATGGAATATTACTCAGCCATTAGACAAATGCCCACCCTTTGCTTCGATGTGGATGGTACTGGAGGATATTATGCTGAGTGAAGTAAGTCAATTGGAGAAGGACAAACATCATATGGTTTCACTCATACGGGGAATATAAAAAATTGTGAAAGAGATTATAGGGGAAAGGAGAGAAAATGAGTGGGAAATATCAGAGAGGATGACAGAACATGAGAAACTCCTAACTCTGGGAAACGAACAAGGGATAGTGGAAAGGAGGTGGGCGGGGGGATGGGGTGACTGGGTGATGGGCACTGAGGGGAGCACTTGACGGGATGAGCACTGGGTGTTATACTATATGTTGGCAAATTGAACTCCAATAAAAAAACATACAAAAAATTTTGTATGGAAAAAAAATAATTCTACAGCCCCACTCACCTTGTCTTCAAAGCCTAACATGGGTACAGAAAAAGTTTCTCCACTCTGTAACCTGTACCATGTCTGTGATGACTCCTACATCATAGGAGGAAAGGTTTCCTCTCAGGGTCTGTAATACCATTACTCTCCAAGAGGTAGTTGCAAGGGGGCAGTCCTCAGATGTACCAGGTCCCAGAGCTTCAGAAGGAAGGGCAAAAGGTCTCTGTGGAGAACCAGCAGAGGTTTCTACTACCCGAGCCATTGTCACTTTTCTTTCATTTCCTGAATAAACTACATTTTTGTTGTCATGGGATAAATATTTTCCTTCTCTTTACATCTGCTTGTTAACAAGATCATGTAATCATTTTCTTTCTATCCTTTCATCTGAAGGTCTAGGGTCTCATAATCAGTGTTGCCTGATTTTTGGGTCACGTCAGAGATTATTTCTATATTATTTAAAATCTGTTATTTTCCTTAATTACTATTTAATTGATTTGAGGAACAAATTATTTAACTTTTCGGGACTTCAATATCTCTACTACAAAGTGGAAAAAATGACATTTACATTACAAACTTGTCAGGCATAAAATTGAGTGAAAACGTCAAATTTAATTGGCACAAAGCCTGGCATATAATCAGTACTCAATAACACAGCAGATTGTCACTGTCTTCATCATCATCACCGTCACCACTATCACCATCACCATGTTTGCCCAGGAAAGTGGCTGGGACATAAATAGTGGAGGAAACAAGAAGATTCTTGTGATTTTATTACCTATTAATATTCCGCCATTCTCTTTCCTTTCTAATTCATTTTTATTTTATGGAATATTTCAATTTAGGAATTGGTGTATTTTTCTGCATAAAATTATAATTGTTCTTAAAACATGAGGATGCAAAAGAAAGGGAATGATAAGGATCCCTATAAGGCAAAGTGATTACTCTTCTGTGTGTGTACAACCTGCTCTTCTTACTCTGCAACCCACCAAAATTCAAGATCCTTGTATGTTTGTTCACCTCTGAAATTGATTTCTGGAGTGTACTAATCCCACATTTACTGGGGTGTACATCTTTATTTAGGCTTGCAAAGTTACTGTTACTATGCAGCTTGTTTTCTAATTGTTTAGCCAACTGTCAAGTAAGCTGCAAAAATAGGGATATGCTCTCTAAATATATCCTTTCTTATGAATTGTTAATTAGATCTCTCTCTCTCACACACAAAGATAAAACATTATTTTTAAAAACAACAAAATCTTTATATTAAATCCTACTATACTTGCACATATTTAAGATCAAGATTCCTGGGGAGGAGCAAGATGGCGGAAGAGCAGGGTCTCCAAATCACCTGTCTCCACCAAACTACCTAGAAAACCTTCAAATTATCCTGAAAATCTATGAATTCGGCCTGAGATTTAAAGAGAGACCAGCTGGAATGCTACAGTGAGAAGAGTTCGCGCATCTATCAAGGTAGGAAGACGGGGAAAAAGAAATAAAGGAACAAAGGCCTCCAAGGGGGAGGGGCCCCGCGAGGAGCCGGGCTGAGGCCGGGGCGAGTGTCCCCAGGACAGGAGAGCCCCGTCCCGGAGGAGCAGGAGCTGCACCGACCTTCCCGGGCGGAAAGGGGCTCGCAGGGAGGTGGAGCAGGACCCAGGAGGGCGGGGATGCCCTCGGGTTCCCCGGGACACTAACAGAGCAACTGCGCGCCCAGGAGAGTGCGCCGAGCTCCCTAAGGGCTGCAGCGCGCACGGGGGACCCCGCGGGACCCGGAGCAGCTGAAGGGGCTCGGGCGGCGGCTCCGCGGAGGGGGCTGCGCGGCCCCGGGAGCAGCTCGGCCGGGCTCGGGCAGAGGAAGAGGCTCCGTGCGGAGGGGGCTGCGCGGTTCCAGGAGCAGCTCGGAGGGACTTGGGCGGCGGCTCCGCGGAGGGGGCTGCGCGGCCCGGGAGGGCGAATCCAACAGCGCAGGCCCCGGAGCACAGGGCGCCGGGACACAGCCCAGGATCCGGCCTCCCCCGGGACAGGCAGAGGCCGGGAGGGCCCAGGACAGCGAGGACGCTCCTGCCCCAGCTGAGCACATCAGCGGCCCCGCCCGGAGCCTCCAGGCCCTGCAGACGGAGTTCCTGCCGGAGCTGAATCCAGGTTTCCAGAGCTGCCCCGCCACTGGGGCTGTTCCTCCTGCGGCCTCACGGGGTAAACAACCCCCACCGAGCCCTGCACCAGGCAGGGGCAGAGCAGCTCCCCCAACTGCTAACACCTGAAAATCAGCACAACAGGCCCCTCCCCCAGAACACCAGCTAGACTGACAACTTCCAGGAGAAGCCAAGGGACTTAAAGTACACAGAATCAGAGGATACTCCCCGGTGGTTCTTTTTTTGTTTGTTTGTTTTTGTTTTTGTTTTTGTTTTGTTTTGCTTTTTGATTTGTTTCCTTCCCCCACCCCCTTTTTCTTCTCCTTTCTTTTTCTTTCTCTTTTTCTTCTTTTTTTTTTTTCGTTTTTTTTCTTTTTCTTCCCTTTTTTTTTCTCTTTCTCTTTTCTTTCCTTCTTTCTCTCCTCTCTTTTTCTCTTTTTCCCAATACAACTTGCTTTTGGCCACTCTGCACTGAGCAAAATGACTAGAAGGAAAACCTCACCTCAAAACAAAGAATCAGAAACAGCCCTCTCTCCCACAGAGTTACAAAATCTGGATTACAATTCAATGTCAGAAAGCCAATTCAGAAGCACTATTATACACCTACTGGTGGCTCTAGAAAAAAGTATAAAGGACTCAAGAGACTTCATGACTGCAGAATTTAGAGCTAATCAGGCAGAAATTAAAAATCAATTGAATGAGATGCAATCCAAACTAGAAGTCCTAACGACGAGGGTTAAAGAGGTGGAAGAACGAGTGAGTGACCTAGAAGACAAGTTGATAGCAAAGAGGGAAACTGAGGAAAAAAGAGACAAACAATTAAAAGACCATGAAGATAGATTAAGGGAAATAAACGACAGCCTGAGGAAGAAAAACCTACGTTTAATTGGGGTTCCCGAGGGCGCCGAAAGGGACAGAGGGCCAGAATATGTATTTGAACAAATTCTAGCTGAAAACTTTCCTAATCTGGGAAGGGAAACAGGCATTCAGATCCAGGAAATAGAGAGATCCCCCCCTAAAATCAATAAAAACCGTTCAACACCTCGACATTTAATTGTGAAGCTTGCAAATTCCAAAGATAAAGAGAAGATCCTTAAAGCAGCAAGAGACAAGAAATCCCTGACTTTTATGGGGAGGAGTATTAGGGTAACAGCAGACCTCTCCACAGAGACCTGGCAGGCCAGAAAGGGCTGGCAGGATATATTCAGGGTCCTAAATGAGAAGAACATGCAACCAAGAATACTTTATCCAGCAAGGCTCTCATTCAAAATGGAAGGAGAGATAAAGAGCTTCCAAGACAGGCAGCAACTAAAAGAATATGTGACCTCCAAACCAGCTCTGCAAGAAATTTTAAGGGGGCCTCTTAAAATTCCCCTTTAAGAAGAAGTTCAGTGGAACAGTCCACAAAAACAAAGACTGAATAGATATCATGATGACACTAAACTCATATCTCTCAATAGTAACTCTGAATGTGAACGGGCTTAATGACCCCATCAAAAGGTACAGGGTTTCAGACTGGATAAAAAAGCAGGACCCATCTATTTGCTGTCTACAAGAGACTCATTTTAGACAGAAGGACACCTACAGCCTGAAAATAAAAGGTTGGAGAACCATTTACCATTCGAATGGTCCTCAAAAGAAAGCATGGGTAGCCATCCTTATATCAGATAAACTAAAATTTACCCCAAAGACTGTAGTGAGAGATGAAGAGGGACACTATATCATACTTAAAGGATCTATTCAACAAGAGGACTTAACAATCCTCAATATATATGCTCCGAATGTGGGAGCTGCCAAATATATAAATCAATTATTAACCAAAGTGAAGAAATACTTAGATAATAATACACTTATACTTGGTGACTTCAATCTAGCTCTTTCTATACTCGATAGGTCTTCTAAGCAAAACATCTCCAAAGAAACGAGAGCTTTAAATGATACACTGGACCAGATGGATTTCACAGATATCTACAGAACTTTACATCCAAACTCAACTGAATACACATTCTTCTCAAGCGCACATGGAACTTTCTCCAGAATAGACCACATATTGGGTCACAAATCGGGTCTGAACCGATACCAAAAGATTGGGATTGTCCCCTGCATATTCTCGGACCATAATGCCTTGAAATTAGAACTAAATCACAACAAGAAGTTTGGAAGGACCTCAAACACATGGAGGTTAAGGACCATCCTGCTAAAAGATAAAAGGGTCAACCAGGAAATTAAGGAAGAATTAAAAAGATTCATGGAAACTAATGAGAATGAAGATACAACCGTTCAAAATCTTTGGGATGCAGCAAAAGCAGTCCTAAGGGGGAAATACATTGCAATACAAGCATCCATTCAAAAACTGGAAAGAACTCAAATACAAAAGCTAACCTTACACATAAAGGAGCTAGAGAAAAAACAGCAAATAGATCCTACACCCAAGAGAAGAAGGGAGCTAATAAAGATTCGAGCAGAACTCAACGAAATCGAGACAAGAAGAACTGTGGAACAGATCAACAGAACCAGGAGTTGGTTCTTTGAAAGAATTAATAAGATAGATAAACCATTAGCCAGCCTTATTAAAAAGAAGAGAGAGAAGACTCAAATTAATAAAATCATGAATGAGAAAGGAGAGATCACTACCAACACCAAGGAAATACAAACGATTTTAAAAACATATTATGAACAGCTATACGCCAATAAATTAGGCAATCTAGAAGAAATGGACGCATTCCTGGAAAGCCACAAACTACCAAAACTGGAACAGGAAGAAATAGAAAACCTGAACAGGCCAATAACCAGGGAGGAAATTGAAGCAGTCATCAAAAACCTCCCAAGACACAAGAGTCCAGGGCCAGATGGCTTCCCAGGAGAATTTTATCAAACGTTTAAAGAAGAAATCATACCTATTCTCCTAAAGCTGTTTGGAAAGATAGAAAGAGATGGAGTACTTCCAAATTCGTTCTATGAAGCCAGCATCACCTTAATTCCAAAGCCAGACAAAGACCCCGCCAAAAAGGAGAATTACAGACCAATATCCCTGATGAACATGGATGCAAAAATTCTCAACAAGATACTGGCCAATAGGATCCAACAATCCATTAAGAAAATTATTCACCATGACCAAGTAGGATTTATCCCTGGGACACAAGGCTGGTTCAACACCCATAAAACAATCAATGTGATTCATCATATCAGCAAGAGAAAAACCAAGAACCATATGATCCTCTCATTGGATGCAGAGAAAGCATTTGACAAAATACAGCATCCATTCCTGATCAAAACTCTTCAGAGTGTAGGGATAGAGGGAACATTCCTCGACATCTTAAAAGCCATCTATGAAAAGCCCACAGCAAATATCATTCTCAATGGGGAAGCACTGGGAGCCTTTCCCCTAAGATCAGGAACAAGACAGGGATGTCCACTCTCACCACTGCTATTCAACATAGTACTGGAAGTCCTAGCCTCAGCAATCAGACAACAAAAAGACATTAAAGGCATTCAAATTGGCAAAGAAGAAGTCAAACTCTCCCTCTTCGCCGATGACATGATACTCTACATAGAAAACCCAAAAGTCTCCACCCCAAGATTGCTAGAACTCATACAGCAATTCGGTAGCGTGGCAGGATACAAAATCAATGCCCAGAAGTCAGTGGCATTTCTATACACTAACAATGAGACTGAAGAAAGAGAAATTAAGGAGTCAATCCCATTTACAATTGCACCCAAAAGCATAAGATACCTAGGAATAAACCTCACCAAAGATGTAAAGGATCTATACCCTCAAAACTATAGAACACTTCTGAAAGAAATTGAGGAAGACACAAAGAGATGGAAAAATATTCCATGCTCATGGATTGGCAGAATTAATATTGTGAAAATGTCAATGTTACCCAGGGCAATATACACGTTTAATGCAATCCCTATCAAAATACCATGGACTTTCTTCAGAGAGTTAGAACAAATTATTTTAAGATTTGTGTGGAATCAGAAAAGACCCCGAATAGCCAGGGGAATTTTAAAAAAGAAAACCATATCTGGGGGCATCACAATGCTAGATTTCAGGTTGTACTACAAAGCTGTGGTCATCAAGACAGTGTGGTACTGGCACAAAAACAGACACATAGATCAGTGGAACAGAATAGAGAACCCAGAAGTGGACCCTGAACTTTATGGGCAACTAATATTCGATAAAGGAGGAAAGACTATCCATTGGAAGAAAGACAGTCTCTTCAATAAATGGTGCTGGGAAAATTGGACATCCACATGCAGAAGAATGAAACTAGACCACTCTCTTTCACCATACACAAAGATAAACTCAAAATGGATGAAAGATCTAAATGTGAGACAAGATTCCATCAAAATCCTAGAGAAGAACACAGGCAACACCCTTTTTGAACTCGGCCATAGTAACTTCTTGCAAGATACATCCACGAAGGCAAAAGAAACAAAAGCAAAAATGAACTATTGGGACTTCATCAAGATAAGAAGCTTTTGCACAGCAAAGGATACAGTCAACAAAACTCAAAGACAACCTACAGAATGGGAGAAGATATTTGCAAATGACATATCAGATAAAGGGCTAGTTTCCAAGATCTATAAAGAACTTATTAAACTCAACACCAAAGAAACAAACAATCCAATCATGAAATGGGCAAAAGACATGAACAGAAATCTCACAGAGGAAGACATAGACATGGCCAACATGCATATGAGAAAATGCTCTGCATCACTTGCCATCAGGGAAATACAAATCAAAACTACAATGAGATACCACCTCACACCAGTGAGAATGGGGAAAATTAACAAGGCAGGAAACAACAAATGTTGGAGAGGATGCGGAGAAAAGGGAACCCTCTTACACTGTTGGTGGGAATGTGAACTGGTGCAGCCACTCTGGAAAACTGTGTGGAGGTTCCTCAAACAGTTAAAAATATACCTGCCCTACGACCCAGCAATTGCACTGTTGGGGATTTACCCCAAAGATACAAATGCAATGAAACGCCGGGACACCTGCACCCCGATGTTTCTAGCAGCAATGGCCACGATAGCCAAACTGTGGAAGGAGCCTCGGTGTCCAACGAAAGATGAATGGATAAAGAAGATGTGGTTTATGTATACAATGGAATATTACTCAGCTATTAGAAATGACAAATACCCACCATTTCAACGTGGATGGAACTGGAGGGTATTATGCTGAGTGAAGTAAGTCAGTCGGAGAAGGACAAACATTATATGTTCTCATTCATTTGGGGAATATAAATAATAGTGAAAGGGAAAATAAGGGAAGGGAGAAGAAATGTGTGGGAAGTATCAGAAAGGGAGACAGAACGCAAAGACTGCTAACTCTGGGAAACGAACTAGGGGTGGTAGAAGGGGAGGAGGGCGGGGGGTGGGAGTGAATGGGTGACGGGCACTGGGTGTTATTCTGTATGTTAGTAAATTGAACACCAATAAAAAAAAAATAAAAAAAAATAAATAAAATAAATAAAAAAAAATAAAAGTAAAAAAAAAAAAAAGATCAAGATTCCTCTTTCTATAACCTTCAGTCATAAAGCTAGAAGTGAAGGATTTCAAGATGGTAGAACTACAGGTGGAAGGGGATTTCCAGATTGCTGCTCAATTCTCTCCATGCTGTGACACAAGTGAAAATTAACTCACTGTATGATACTGCTCACAGAAGTCCTCTCTGCTCGAGTTACACATTCAATGTGCTGAGATGCACACCTAGGGAGAAGACGGGGACAGCAAAAGAAAAATAACTACTGACACTTGAGAGTTGTTTCTACTATAGCTAGTGTTATTTGACCTAATATTGAAATTAGTTCCTTGAAATGATTAACATAATAAAGTTAGTTAACACATCCATCACTTCACATAGCTACAATTGTTTGAGTGTGTTGAAAACTCTTAGTGACAGCACAGTTTAACTATAGTCATTATGTCATACCACCAAAATTATTAATCTTATAACTGGAAGTTTGTCTTTGGTTTTCCGCACATTGCCTGTGATTTGCATAGATTTGTTTTTCATATTTGTATTCTGTTCAGAGCTTATAGTGCTTTTAAATATCCAATTTGATTTTCTTTAATACCTTAGGAAATTTTCAGCTATTGTCTCCTCAAATTCCATTTTTGTCCCATTCTTTCTCTCTCCTGGGACTCTACTTACATACTTGTTAAATATTTCACCTTGTCCCATAAATTAATTACACTCCTGTCTTCATTTTGTATCTTTTCTTTCTTCAGAACTTCAGGATATCAGCTGTTATTATACTTTATACTTTCCCAATCCTCTCTTTAGCTGTGTATTTATTTTAAAAAATAGATTCCAATTATCTGATGAAGTTCTGCATCTTATCTATTTTTCAAACATAATAATTATTTAAAATTCTGTGTCTGATAACTGTAATAGCCATATAATTGGTATTATGGTTTCATTTTCTTATTCTTCCCCCTTTTTGGTTCAGTTTCTTGGTGTTTATAGTTATTTTTGATTCAAGGCTAGATATTTTGTATAAAAAATTATGGAGACTGTGCATGGTCTTTCTTCCTTTAGATAATATTCGTTTTATTTTCTGTAGCAGTTTGATTAGGAAACAATCACTTTAATAATCTAATCATAGAATAATATGATTAGAATGTATGTTTCAAACATTATAAGGTATGGCTTATTTCTGATGGTTCTTTATCCTAAGGACCCAGAAGTTCAATTTAAGAGTCTAAAGTTTTTTACCCGTAACTTCTTAGTCGTGGCAGGCTCTATCATCCAAATTTTGCCTCCTCAGCATTTTTGAATGGGTAAGGCATTCTTTAGCTTTTAGGTCTACTAAAAGCTGCTTTCTGTTCATGTTATAGTACTTAGCTATTGGAAAATACCTCAAGTGGAAGGGTGATATAAGGCTTTGGATTCAAATGCTTTCATGTACACTCTAGAATCTTGGGCCCTCAAGTCCCTTGACTTTCCTGGACTCTACTTTTTGTCTGCTCAGTCATTTGAAATTGCTAGGAGTTTTTCTTAGTCTTTGATTTCTCAGTGAATTGTTGAAAAAATGGGTTGATAAATGAGCACCATTGCCTGGGTTGGAGAATTCCTCACATTTCTTAGACACTATAAATCCTTGCAACTGTCAGTTAATTTAAGCTTCCAGTGACTTAGCATTTAACCCAATGAGTAGGACATTTCCTATAAATAATATCAATGTGACATAGTATTTTTATAAGATCATATGAATTTCTATTTATTTTTATAAATAGATCAACTCCTCTTCATTATCTCACACCTCCATAAATGAGGCAGGATGGATCTATAAAAGTAATTGTGCCTCAAAAATAACATTATGTGACTACTCAATCACCATCTGCTCTAGAAAATCAGGTGAATATGATATCTTGGGATCATTTCCATTTGAGGCAAGCTGATGTTATTTAGAATCATTCTGGAGGCAGAAGAGGACTATTGTTAATAATTAATGATGTGGAACTTATCTAATATATGGAAGTTACTAAGTGGGAAGTGAAGTGCTACATGTTATTTTGGCTTGTTTTATAGTGTGTTTTGTTAAAATTCACATGAGAAAAAGAATAAGGAGTTAAAAGGAGAGAATTTTGGATGCAAATTGAATGAGAAGAAAGGGTTCTTTTCTACTCTATGAAATTTAAGACACAGTATTCTATTGAATTTCAAAGTCTTGTACACTAAATCACAAGCCCTTTGAGGACAGAATCTGGGTTTCAGCAATTTTCTTGGCATAGTAGTTGGTCCCTTTCCCAGGGAAGCTTTGTTAGATCACTAATGGGTGCTTCAAAGGACAGAATGTTGAAAAACGGTTTTTGGGACATTGATCAGAATATCATGAATTAAGTCTGCTTTTCTGAGGTTCTTTTTTAACCAGTCAACATGTGTTGCTCCTAAAGAAGAGTAGAATTTTCTGTGGTAAGTGTCACGATCAAGGCAGTTTTGCCAATGAAGGACAAACTGATGCTAAAGGAAGTTTATGCTAAAAATGCTAAAAAGGAAGAGGAGGAGCTATATGATTTCCTAATGATAGTTTTGAGATCAATGAACTTTCTTAGAATTAAAGCAATGAAGGCTCAGCTCATTAGATGGGCTTTTGACTTGCTTGAAGTAGAGAAAAGTTCCTCCTATTAATATAGTTGATAGAAGGTTTTGCTTTGTTTTGTTTGTTTGTTTTCAAATTTCCCGAGACACAGGAAGGATCTTTCATTAGCAGGAAATTAGCATTAGCAAGCTGCCTTTGTAGCCCTCTCTGTGTCATTACCTACGGTAATGACTCAAGGGTCTTGATTTCTCCTTCCTATCTCCAAAGGGCTTAGATTCATGTTCACCTTGGAAGCACTCAATAAACAAATACCTCTTCTCTCGTCTAGTTTCAGTAACCACCTCTGTAGAACACTCAACTGGGCCAATAGAAATGAAGCCCTTAAAAAAAAGAAAAAAAAAAAAAAAAGAAATGAAGCCCTCACCTTGTCTGTATAAGTATCTGCTCAAAAGCAAATATGTTTCAGATATCTTAAGACCCAGAAACAACAAAAACAACAGATTTTACCAGTAATATTAAGTCTTCCAGACCTCAGAATAGAGTCCTTATATTAAGCAAAAAAGTCTCTCCTAGAGAGCCATGAGATTTATCTCTACTATCTCTGAGCTCTACAGTCAACTTTATCAGCCTGACTAGGGAAGTTTTCATTCAGCTTCCCAGATTAAGCACATGTTTTATGGTTGAACAGAAAATATGAATATCTATAGTTAATAAAAAAGATTGTATTAGTAACATAAAAATTTCTTAGTAAAGCCTAGGCCCATATAGCTTCACTGCTGAATTCTACTAAACATTTGAAGAAAAATTAACAAAAATACTTCACAAATTCTTGCAAAAAATAGAGAAAGGGGATGTAATACCACCGAACTGCACATTTATAAATAGCTAAGATAATAAATTTATGTTATGTGTATTTTATTACAATTGAAAATAATTTTAAAAAGTAGAAGATATTTATCAACCCATTCTATGAAGCCAGTACTATCCTGATACCAAAACCAGAAAATAACATCACAAGGGGAAAAAAAACTATACATGAATATCCCTTAAGGATATAGATGAAAAACTCTTAATAAAATACTAGTGAACCAAATCCATTAACTAATAAGGAGGATTGTGTTCCATGAGCAAGAGAGACTTGTCCCAGGAATGCAAGGTTAGCTTAACAGAAAGAATCAATCAACATAATACACCATATTCTTAGGATAAAGGACAAAAAACACATGATCATCTCAATAAAGTCAGAAAAACTATTCAACAGAATGCAATAGCTTTTCATCATAAAAAAAAGAAACTAAACTAAAAAAACTTGGAATATCCTCAAGCTGATAAAGGTCATCTTTGAAAAATCCATAGGTAGCATCATGCTTTTTTTTTTTAATATCGTGCATAATGGTGAAAGATGGATTAATTCCCACAGAGATCAGGAATAAGACAAAGATGTGCATTCCTGACATTCTTTTGAAGTACTGAATGTTGTACTGAAGGTTTAACTAGGGCAATTAGACAGGGGGGAAATTAGGAAACTAGGCAAAACAGCAGCCAGTTTGAAAAGGAAGATGTAACACCATTTCTATTCACAGATGGAATGATTTCATATATAGAAAATCCTAAGGAATTCACAGACACACACATACACTCACAACTATCAGAACTAATGAAAAACTCCATCAAGATTGCAGGACATAAGATTGAGATACAAGAATCAATTGTAATTCTATACACAGTGAATACCTGACAGTGAAAATAGAACAATTATCTTCATAATAGCATCAAAAAGAATAAAACACTTAGGAATAAAATTAATAAAAAGAAGTACTATTATACTGAAAACTATGTGTTCATGGATTGGAAGACTTAATATTATTAAGATAGCAATGCTCCCCAAATTGATCAATAGGCTCAACACAATTCCTATCAAAATCCTAGTTGCGTTTTTACAGAAATTGATATGTGGATCCTAAAATTCAAAAGGAAATGCAAAAGACCCAACTAGCCAAAACAGTCTGGAAAAAGAAACACTGAATTGGAGGATTCATATTTCCCCCAGTTTTAAAACTCACACAAAGTTACAGTATTCAAGACATAAAGAAAAAGTCCAGAAACAAATCTTTACATTTATGGTCAATTGATTTTTGACAAGAGTGACAAGACAATACAATGGGAGAAGTATAGGGTTGGCACAACTGGACCACTACTTCATACTATACACAAAAATTAACTCAAAATGGACCATAGATCTAAATATAAATCCAACAACTATGAAACTCTTAAAAAATGTAAGAATGAATCTTTCCTGCTTCAAAATAGGCAATGGTTTCTTAACTACGACTCTAAAGGCTCAAGTGACAATAAGAAAAAAGAAGTAGATATGTTAGAAAAATAGAAACTTTTAGAAAAATTAAAAACTTTTGTGCTTTAAAGGACACTATTTGAGAGAGTGAAAGACAACTCACAGAATAGGAGAGTATTTGTAAATCATTTGTCTGATTAAAGATTTTTTCCAGAGTATATAAAGAACACTTAAAAGTCAACAATAAAATGAAAAATAACACAATTCAAAATGGGCAAAGACTTTGAGTAGATATTTCTCTAAAGAAATTATACAAATGGACAATAAGCACATGAAAACATGTTTTCCATCGTTACTTGCTATAGAAATGCAAACCAATTAAGACTGTAACACAATACCACTTTGTATCCACATGGATGACTATAATAAAAAGACAGACAGTAACAAGTCTCACTAAGGATGTGGAGAAGTTAGAGCCCTTGTACATTGCTAATGGGAATGTAAAATGGTGCAGTTGGTTTGGAAAACTTTTAGACAGTTCCTCAAAAGGTGAAACCTAGAGTTACTATATGACACGGCAATTCACTCCTAGCTATATACCTTAGCAAATTGAATACATATTCACATAAAATTTGTACATTCATAACACCATTAATCATAATACTAAAAAATGGAAACAACCCAAATGTGCATCAGCTGATGAATGTGGTATATCCATGTGCTATATATTATTTGGCAATACAATATTATTTGAAATTATTTGAAAGGCTAATGCATGCTACAACATGGATCAATCTTTAAAACATGCTATAAAGAATTGCACAAAAAAGATAAAAGGCCACATATTATGTGATGCCATTTACATGCAGTGTCCAGAATAGGGAAAGATATAGAGACACAAAGTTGACTAGTATTTGCCAAGGGCTTGGGGGAAAGTGGCAGCTCATCCATATGGAGTTTCTTTTTGGAATAATTCAAGTATTTCAGAATTAAGAATTAAAAAATGATGATGATTGCACAACTCTTTGACTATACTAAAAATTACAGGTCTTCCAGGGCACCTGGATGGCTCAATCAGTTGAGCGTTGGACTCTTGATTTCAGCTAAGGTGGGGATCTTGGGGTTATGGGATTGAGCACCATGTCAGGCTCTGCACTCATTGAGGAGTCTGTTGGAGATTCTTTCTCCTTCCCTCTGCCCCTTCCTCCCCCCACTTGTATGTGCTCACTCTTTCTTACTATCTCTAGAATCAATCAATCAATCAATCAATCTTTGGAAAAACAAAACAACTACAGGCCTTCCTTAAGTTATGAGGGAATTGTATTCCAATAAATATTTCATAAACTGAAAATGTCATAAGTTGAAAAAATGTTTAATACACCCTACTGAACGTCATAGCTTAGCCTAGCCTACCTTAAATATGTTAAAACACTTATATTAGTCTACAGTTAGACAATATCATCTAACACAAAGCCTATTTTATAACAAATATTTATTTTTTATTTTTATCTTTTAAAAAGATTTTATTTATTCATGAGAGAGAGAGAGAGAGAGACGCAGAGACACAGGCAGAGGGAGAAACAGGCTCCGTTCAGGAAGCCTGCCTGACGTTGGACTTCATGCCAGGTCTTCAGGATCACACCCTGGACTGAAGGTGGTGCTAAACCACTGAGCCACCTGGGCTGCCCTTATAACAAATATTTTAGTTTATTGAATACTGTTCTGAAAATGAAAAACAGAAAGGTCATTTGGGTACAGAATGTTGTCAGTGTATTGGTGTTGACTCTTGTGATTGCACGGCTGGCTGGGAACTGTGACTGCTGCTGACCAGCATCACAAGAATAGGTACTGCATTTCACGAGCCCAGGAAAAGATCCAAATTCAAAATGTGAAGTTTGATTTCTACTGAATATGTATAGCTTTTGCACTACTGCAAAATCGAAAATGCTATGTCAAATAATTGTAAGTTGGGGACTGTCAATATTGAAATATACACTTTTTAAAAAGGATGAATTTTGTGGTATGTGAATTCTATTTCAATAATGCCATTTAAAAAAAAGAAAAAAAATTTTCAAGCAGGAATACAAAGGAATAGAGGGAAACCAAGAATTTGGAAACCTGCAGAGTTGGGAAAGTCAGTTACTTTTAGATACTAAATAGAAAAAGATAAAATTAAGAATGATTATGAGAGAATTAAGGCTCAGGTTCACAGCCAAGTTTAGATTAAGATTTAATGCCATCTCACTTCAGTTTACTTTTCCAAATAGTGTCAAAGAAGCTAGAGTTGAGAAAGGCATTGAGAAAAGCATAAGAATAAATAAGAATAAGAATGTTTTCTAGGAAAGAGGATATCTGAGTGGCTCAGTTTGTTGAGCATCCAACTCTTGACTTTGGTTCAGATCATGTTCTCAAGTTTGTGATATCAAGCCCGATGTGGGACTCCACACTCAGTGGGGAGTCTGCTTGAGATTCTCTCTCTTTCTCACCCTCTATCCCTCTCTTTCTAAAATAAATAGATAAATATTTCAAAAAGAATGTTTTCTGGAAAAGAAATTTGGGTATAATTACTCCTTATAGAACTGATTGGAAGCAAAGAGATTAAAAATCTATGAAGTTTTTGAGGAATCATATCCTCAAAGCAACCACAGGCTGGATGTCATACAAAACAAAATATGGTCTTAAAAGCCTTAAAACCACACTAGGTTAGAAAGTGAGCTACAGTCAAGGAGGGCACAATCCACAACACACACTTAGAATTTGATCATGTAAAAGAAATGATCCTACCAATGGCAGAATGATGAACAGTGAAGGAAAAGTGTACCTTCCAAAGAACAGAATCAAGACCTTCTGTCACTTCTGGATGTTGGAGTGGGGGAGAGTATAGCTTCATAGGCCTGCTCAGTTGGGTGTCAGAATACTAGGGCCCAGTGTTTGTCCTCCACTATCTTCTCTTGCATATGGTAGTCTCTCTTTAGTTTTCCTATACCCACATATCTATTGGTTGCTGGATAATAGGAGGAAATGGTTTATTTGTTATCTCATAGCTTGCTGAACCAGTAAGAGCCATAGGAAGACATGGTAGAAAGAATTTCATATCACCCAGAGAATCTTGATTTTTGATTTTAGTTTTCTCCTTTGGTGGATTGAATTCTGCTTATGAGACACAAAGAGTAAATGGATATTTGAGAATCAGAAGCATAGCCTGTGGCAGAGTGTGGAGGGCTCACCAAAGCTATTTTCTTCTTTCCCCTGTTTTCCTCTTTGCACACTGATACACTGCCTTTCTTGGTTTTGTGAGGTATAGAGGATTATATAACCAAGCTCTATCTAAGCCCATCTTATGCACAGAAAGGATGTGTGTCATCTCTTATTCCAGGTGTCTTCTCCATACTCAGTCGATTTCCATGCTCTTGTACCTGAATTCAGAGAGGGGCAAGGCGCTCAATGATGGTGAGACCATGTGAGGGGAGAAACCTGGCTCCCTTTATGACTATGTGGAGCAAAGATCTTGCCAACACATACTGAATTTGGGTGTAAGTAAGAAATACTTCTGCTGGGCTAAGACACAATTGGGAAAGACAGGATGTTTGTTTGTTATAGCAGCTAGCCTATGCTGATGAATAAACATAGCATGATCAAAACACCTTTTTTTTGCTTTGTTTTGTTTTTCCCTTTGTTTGGTTAGTTGGTTCTGGTGGTAGGAGACAGTATTTACTTGAATATGATAGCAGATTTCATCAACCAATTAAATAAGAAGACATTTAGGATCATAAGACTTTTATGGTGAATATTTTCAAATAGATATGTGTTATAATCTTAAAGAATGTAATCAGGTAAAAACATTATGATAAAAAGTAACACAACTGTTTGAGTTCTACCAATGTTCATGGTTTGTTCATTATTTCTTAGGAAAAATATGCCTCTTTTTATAATGCTGCAGGGAAATTTCCTTTTTCTTTCAAATGGGATAGTGGGCTTCATAGCTCTCACTTCCTGTGGCTCCTACCACATCATGTGTGAGTAAACAGCCACCACCTGAGGGATCCAGAGGATCAGCTCAGAGAGGTGTTACTCCGGGAGACTCTCTATCTATGCATGGGTGAGTGCACGTTTTTGTGTGAAGGGTGAAGTAGAAAGTGAAGTGTGTTTCTCTAGAAGACTGTAAATGCCCAAAGCAGGCACTATGAATCCTCATCAGCTTTCTGGCACAGAGTAGGCATTCAATGAATGGAAGAGGATTGGTTGAGATAACAACACAAGTGGAGGCTCCAAGTCTTTGGATACATTTGATAGTCTGAATTATGGGTATTAGGAAATGAGGAGCAGAATCACATATGTAGAAACAACATCCTTTGAAATAATTAGGAATTGGCTGTTTAAGTCAGCAATATGGAAGCTAGATTTGGGGGCAGGGAGTCAGTCAGCTTGGACAGGTACTAATCAGACTCTGATGTGATTCACTGAATTGCAAGAGGAGCCGTGCTCCAGTCCTAGATGACCAAAGCAACAGCCTCTGGATGGCATTGCACAACTTCCCATTGCCAGCCCAAGAAGGCTCCATGGAGACAACCCCCCACCAACCTAGTGCCAAGACCAGATGCCTCTGAATGAGGCCTTCCTCGCTAACTTCTGTACAAGTTCTACTTCACAAGGGAAAGAAAAGCAGTGAATCAGAACACTGTACATAATCAGGAGTGGAATTGAAAGTGCATTTAATGGGGGAAGAACAGAGCTGATCCTCTTGTTTTCACCTTATGTCCTTCAGATGAATCCTGAGCAGCAAGAACTGAAGTGCTAAGGTACCAAGCCTCACAGCTTAAATCAGAGACTCAGAGGCTGCATGTTAGGAAGGAAAACTTCATAGCACATATTTTAAGTGCAAATGAGGAGAGGTTATAACTCAGGGTGACAGTATGCTGGCTGTAAGGCAAACAGGATGCAAAAACAGATTAGAAGGAGATTCAGCATCTGGTGGTTGGCTCCCCAAGGGCTTGCTTGACTGTGAACTTCATTACTTCTGCTTGAGATGGCACTAGAGTGACTATTGAGGGACATGGCTCAGGAACCTTGAGGGGGCAGGGCTTAGGATCCTTGGCATGGCAGGGCTCAGGAACTTTGGGGTAGCATGGTTCCTTGCTTTTGGGGGCACACAGCTCTTGAGGTGGAGGCTGGCATCGCTGTTTCTCCTGCTGCTGCTGAGGCTGGGTGAGAGGGATGCAGAGCTGCTTCTGCTGGTGAGAACTCATGCTTCATAAAAGGCTGGACCTACAGACAGAACAGATGACTTAAACAGGGATTAACTAGGGTAGAAGCCATGTTCCCTGCTGCTTCAGTTCTCTCAAGAAACAAATGTTCTTCTTTCTCCCTTTCCACGACAAAGGACACTTTAATAATTTCTGAGACTTTGAGGAGGATGAAAATAAAGGCAATTTGGTTTGTCCCACTTGAGTAGGGCCTCTTTCTTCCTGGCACATCTTAAAACCCAATCAACAACACAACACAATAGCAGGCTCCTGGTAGGAATGTGAAATTTCAAGATTGGATCATATGGAAATGTGATATTATTTAAAATGAAAAAAAAAAAAAACAAACATCCCAGTAACTTCAGCCTACCCAAACATTTCCAATAAATAGAATGTCTTGTCATCGGTAAGATAACTACTGATTCCTCTAGAACCCACACCATGTTGCCTCTGGCTTCGCTCCCACTCCCCTGGCCTCCATGTTTTCCTCACTCCTGCTTGTTCAAGTACGGCCAAGCTGCCATGGATCATAGATCACCTCATATGATACTTATGGGAGATATTTCTAGAGCAAGTCTTCCAGAAATCATTTGTCTTCAAAAATGTCATAGTACTTCATTCACTCTTCTTGCCTCATGCTGATGACTTTCTATGTTGATTTTAGCTCATCATGCCCATGTCTTTTTTTTCATTTCTGAATAAATTGTAGTTTCATTGAGTGTGTTCCTTGTTGTCTAAATGTTTTTTTAGCAGCCAAAGTGCCATATTAAATTCCCACAAAAAAATAAACTCTCACAAAATGATTTGTTGAAAGAATGAAATTCTCTGTAATGCAATTATGAATTAAGCAAGAATGATAGCATCACCAAAAGTTCAGTGGACTTCAGTTCTCATCTTTATTCGGCTGACTTTGGGTTCTTGCACAGTCCAGCCTCTTTTCACTGACACAGCAGGAACTGGTGGGACAGAATTGATAATACCTTAAATCCCTTTAAGCCCAAATTATGATGACTTTTTAAAATAAAGATATTTCTAGAGATTATAACTCTGATGACTAAACTTCAATAGTGGGGAAAAGATACCAAGACCAGGAAGTTCTAATAAAAATCAGATACCCTGAGTGAATGGTAAATAATTGCAAGGAAAGAGACTCATCTGGTGAGCAGATAGGAGCAGGCTATGTGGTCACTTGGATCTGGTGTGGTGTTCCCAGCCAACTAGCTTTTTATACAGGGATAGAGATCTGTCTTGGAAATGGAATATTTTTGGGACTGCTACTTTGTCATTCTTTGCCTGATAAATATGATTCACTCAATCCCTTGATTTACTTATTGGTTCAGCTTTTGTGATCCACTTGACAATTTTTTTTGGCACTTGCTAGCCAACAATGATGTCACCTGGACCTAAACCTGATTGAGCATCCTTTGAACCCAGGCGTAGTGTTAATGGTGATGGAGAGAACAGGAAGTTCCAGGGCTGCTGGAACTAGAAACAGACCTTTTTTCTGGAAAGTCCTAATTCTTAGCACAGACCAGGCTTGTTGACTGCTTAAAATATGAAGTGGATGCAGATAGAGATGAACAAGATCTTTCTGGTTCTTCTGGAAGGTGAAGGGCATGGTGGCATCAATTTCCTCAGGTGGAAAAAAGTAATTCTGTTTATCCATAACTCAGTGTACCCAGATCCAGGAGGCAGAAGAAAATGTTAAAATGATTTTTTTTTTTGGCCATAGGAAGTCTTTACTTCAAGAAAAGCTTCAGAGTTAATAGTGGATAGAACACGAGGATCCTGATCAGTGAAAACGCCGGGGAAAGTAATTGGGTTTAGCAGCTCCAGAGCAATGCAGTACTTTTGGCCCATTCCACTTGTTCTGTTAATATACCAGCAAGTCTTGAAGACTGTCTGTAATGGACATCCCTTCCTGGGGCAGCATAGGGACAAGAGATGTAGAATTCTCTGACTCTTAATACTGAGTTGATTCTGCTCAAGATAAAATAAAACTGAGTTCACGGATACAGGCCTATCCTCAACACACAATCTGTAATGTGGTCTTTGGAAAATCTAAATAATTCTTCAGACCATGTTTGGGTGGTCCCTCCCTCCTTACTTTGCTTACCTAAATGCTTGTGGGGTACCTGTTGGCTCCATGGCAGTGTCACCTCCCCTCAACTTAAGCCTGGGCCTAGCTAGCCATCACCAGGAGCTGCACCCACTGTACCCTCCTGGCCATCGTGTGGAGTAGATGCTCTGTGGATTGACAATTATAGAATGGATGAGTAAATGAATGACATTTGTTATGAGACACAAGAGGCTACTCTGACACTAAGGAGTTTCTTATAAGAGAAATGTTCTCTTGCAAATGAGTCTCATGGCATGAACAGGGATGAGAAGTAAAGGCTCACCAAGATATGGGTGTTTCTTCCATTGTCCCCACCCATTGTGTTCTTCTCTACTGGAGTTGAAGTGGTCACTTCTCTTTGGGCTGGGACCACTGCCACTACCATCCTGGGTTTCAGCCTTCTTGCATCAATTGAACTCTCTCCTAGGCTTGGATACAAGCCTCTCCTCACTCAGACTCTATGTCTAAGGACTCTGTAGAGGGAGTTCTAACCACACCTTGCCGCTGATCTGCTGGGATTCTCAGACCTAGAGCAATCTACTTCCTGTTCCTTGGTCCTCCATGGCACTGGCCAAGGGCCTGGCTGACCTGAACCTCAGCTCTGAAGCTAGGCTACTGTTCCTTCTGTCTTTCCTAGTCCCATAATAGTGCAATAGAGAGCTGTCATTTGATATTCTCTAGGCTTCGATCTAATACATTTACCTGACTTGTGTCTCCTTTCCCCTAGTAACATCTTTTCCTTTCTAGCTCCTGAAATTTATCCTTTATCCTTCTGCTTTTGTCCAAAGTGTACTGAATATCTGGGGATAAAGGTTTTTTCTATTTAGAGAAGCTCAATTTCTTCATTGTTAGTTATGGATTAACTAATGAATTTTCTGGAAAGCCACATGGCTTCTGATTGTAATAGCCTCTCCCCACATGCCTCTGATTTTTATACTAATGCCCTGTCAGGCTCATAGGATGCTAATTTTCTTATATCCTGCTCTTACTGTTTAACTGTTCTAATACCTCTTGAGTATCCCTACACTTTCTCAGCTTACTCCTAGAACGTTGTATGGTAATAAGCTCAGGAAATAAATCTTGCTCTGTTAAGCGTCATCCCAAGGAGATCAGGGCCGATGCTGGTGAAGATGCCACCTCTTATCATGACAGGCTATGAAGAGCATTTGATGCACTGTCAGGAAAAGGAGGATTCACTTGTCATTACGTTGTTTTGTCTCTGCCAGCTGCTAAGGCTCTTTTAGCTTTGGGAAATGCAAAGTGGCCTTCAAAGGAGAAAGCTTGGGCAGACACTGTATAGGTGGTTATTGGAGAGGTAGAAACTGGAGGAGAGATCCTGTGGTGGTGCACAGCGGCAAGGTGGGCTTTGCAGAACTTTGGAAGGTGCTGGACAATTGAAGTCCGTGCCTCTAGAGCTGAGGGAGAATGTCACAGGATAAGTAGGTGTGACTGCAAGAAGTGGAAGGTAAGGCAACCTCTAGTGTAACATCTTTCTCGTTACTCAGCAACATCTAAAAGAAACAGGTAACTGAATTAGCAGAAGGTCTCTCCTGCATGAAAAGATGAAAAAGTTCATTTGATGAGTTAGGGCAGTATTTTTCCAACCTGTGAAGATATTTATTCAGCTCCTAAAACCATCATTATAACATTGGATTGCTTCTCCTACCTTCCCATTTAGCATTTTTCCTTACCAGAAATTTGTTTTACTATGAAGACTCTCCGTGTATATCCCATTGTTCAAAGAAAATGTTCTTGCCTTTATGCAGTAAAAGCAAGATGAATTAAGGACAACTGACCATATTTTTGAAACAGTGACTCAAGAATTTTTCCTTTTCCTTGTCTACCATGAAGTTCATTTCTACTAAACACCTCTTGGGAATGAGGCATATGTTGTTGAGGAGAATGGCTACATTTAGTTCACTCTTCTCTGAAATCAAC
This sequence comes from Canis lupus dingo, assembly GCF_003254725.2. Lineage (NCBI taxonomy): Eukaryota > Metazoa > Chordata > Mammalia > Carnivora > Canidae > Canis > Canis lupus. Next base: position 61,751,955 of record NC_064259.1, on the reverse strand, counting down.
ATGGAGGAAGTCTTTCTCAAATGGAGACTCTTTTGTTCCCATTGTCTTTCTTTTTAATGTCATCTACCTAACTTTCTTGTCCATGATGATTTCGGGATAACCCTCATAAAACAAAGTAATACTACACACTATCTGTATCTTCTCCACATACAAGGAGAAGTCATGAGAAAAAGCACGAAATCATCAAACATTCTTTTTTTCAGATTCAAAATATAATCTGATTGCTCCAAAAAAATAAAAAAATAAAAAAAAGATGTGAATCTCAAGAACTCAGGCTCAGCCATGTGGGAGATTATATCCTCACAGAGAGAAAAGTGGAACATCCCAAGGCTGAGCAGGTTCAGTTATTTCTCAAGCTCAGTACAAGTCATCTGAAAGTACAAGTCAGGGAGTGTCATCTGATGACATGCTCCGGAACCTCCCTTCTGGGCTATGTGCTCAGCATCGCAGGCCCTGTCCAACATTGCAGCTACAGCAAACTGCTGGAAGCAGTGGAAAACTGTGAGGATTCTCTAACTCTAGATCAAAGGAACTCCTCCAATTCATTAATTCAACAGATTTTTAAGAGCTTACAGTCTGTCAGTCTAGGTTTTAGACTCCTGGGTTGCATCAGTGAACATTAACAAAGTTCTCTGCGGAATTCACATGCTATAGGGGAGGGTGGAAATAAATAAGCATGATGACTATGGAAATTATATATTAAATACAATAGAGAAAAGAAACTAGTGTAAGCATTGGGAGCACCAAAGAGATGAGAGTTGGGTTTTATGTCTTCCTTGAGAAGCTGGTGTTCAAATAGATTTGCAGGAGATGAGGGAGCTAGATGTTAGAATATCTGTGGAAAGAGAATACACTTCCAATGCTCCAAGCTAGAGCCTGTCTGGCATGTTCAGGGGCATTGTGGCCAGACTGGAAACAGTAAGTGGCAGGGGCCAAAGGGAAGTGAGTATATCTACTGCCTCTACAGTCTGCCATCAACCACCTTTAGCACATTATGATCCTTCCACAGCACCTTCTTGGTCTGCAGGAACAATCAACTCAGAGTCAAATGCGTGGAGAAATGTTTTCTGAGCTGTCCACATATCATTTGCATCCCCCTGGTTCTCTTGGTTTTTAAGGTTTGTACTCTATAGCGTTAGGGATTAAAGTCACATGTAAAGCCTTTCAAGGACAGAAAGTTTACTTACCAAAGAAATGCTCTTTTAGCAGCCTTTAGTTTCTCTTGTGTGATGAGAACACCACTGAGTCACTTTCATTTGATAAATACACATTTGTGATGTTTGAAAAGATATCCTTTGTTATAACGTAATGTTAAAGAGCTATATTGGACAAATTCACAGTACAGACATATGAGTTTGTGGTAAAATAGGAATTCTGGTATGAGTAACTGAATTTTGGGAAAATATACCTTCACATATCCTTTAGTACAAGCCAAATGCCACCTGTCTGGTTTTCGTGGCCCTCCGTGGTTTCTTACCTTAAACCCTGGCCCAGCTGTCCTTCTCTTTAGTGTCAGCCTGTAGGACAATTATCTCCCAACCTAAATATCAGAAAGGGAGACAGAACATGAGAGACTCCTAACTCTGGGAAACGAACTAGGGATGGTGGAAGGGGATATGGTTGGGGGGGTGGGGGTGACTGGGTGACGGGCACTGAGGGGGGCACTTGATGGGATGAGCACTGGGTGTTATTCTATATGTAGGCAAATTGAACACCAATAAAAAATAAACTAAAAATATTATCTCCCAACCTGGTCCCATCCACCCTTGTTACTGTGGATTTTTTAGATGTTTAAATGATACTGGCTTTATGTTTCTTTAGAATAGAAGGCTCTCTGCATTGCTGACATTGGGACACCTCCTTCTCCACCTTTTCCCAGCACCTCCCTAAGTGTTATCCTGTGTGGGAACATTTAGTCAGTAAAATTGTTACCTGCTACTTAAAAGGCAAGCTATTTGTCCAATAAGTTTACAGTTATTTAAAAGAGTGACCAGAAAGATGCAGTGGTTTGGTTAGCATCCATTACTATGATTTCATTTGGCAAAATATTAATGGGTTCATGAGGGAAATGGCCACTTTGTGACAGTAGAAAGGAAAGGAATCATTACAGTACAGAAATTTGATTTTAAAAGTCAGCTATAAAGGTGGGGGAATCTGTGAAATAGATGAAGGGGATTACGAAGGAAAAACTTCCAGCTATAGCATAAATAAGTGATGGGGATGAAGAGTACAGCATAGGGAGTGTAATCAGTAATGTTTTAATAACAGTGACATGATGATGGCACTTACTGTTTGGAAGGAATGATCCTAAGGTTATGAGACATGGAAGGGAAGGAGTCTGAGTTCCTGACTGCCCACATTGGACTAGGGCATACATGAAAAATAAAATTCTATTTTATGAAGTCATGGACATTTTAGTGTTGTTTTTTGTTGTTGTTGTTTGTTTTGTTTTGTTTTGTCATAGGAGAAACCCTACCTTGACAAATAACATGGATAATAAGTTTTGTTTGATTATTATTTGTTTCTTTGTTTTAGTGGTAGGTACATGTTTTATCAGGATTTAGTAAGAGACTAATTAAATAAGAATTATTATAGGGACTGTAGCTTTAAGGATTTTCAAATTGAGTTTTCATTTTTAAGTAATAGATCCAGGTAAAAGTGGCATGATGAAAGTATCATCATTGACTGATTTATAACAAAATGCTCATAGAGTTCTTTGAGTTTTATTAGTCTTAATGGAAAATAGATAACTATTTTAAAATAGTCATAGAAAAATAAAACCACATCTCACATTCCTATAAAAAATATAGGCTAATGTACTACTGATCAGTATATCTTATGTCCCAAAGCTCTAAAAAATTCTATCATATTTCTTATAATTTTTCACTGGGATAGTGATGTGGGTCTTCTATTCCTAAATCCCTATTGTCCTCATGAAATTTACATGGAAAGTGGACAGACACTAATGGAAAAGGGGCCTCTCAGAAGATTTGGGGGAGACCATCCTACTCACAGTGTGCACCCAGGGTTCTAGAAAATACATAATCCATTTTTCCAAAAACATTATAGGTATAGACAGGAAAGAACATATTTTGCATTTCCAAGTCCTGCTGCTTTAGATGTAGGAGCAGAATGGGTTTGGGATAGTTCAGGTTCAAGGCCTACCAGAAGACAGTAGTGATTCAGGATCAACAGGTGAGACCCAGAAGGTTCCCTGCAAATTCACAGCATCATTTGGTGAAAATAGCAATTCAGCATCTCAGCAGACATTAGATAAGCTCCCATTTGGCAGGTGGCAGGCTAGACCCTGAGTTGACATCCCTAAGCAAGACAGAGGGGGTTCCTGCCCTTATGATGCTCACAGTGCAGAAAATTCAGGTGTGATCCAGCATTCAGAGTGCGAGGAAACCCCTGAAGTGGGGAGTGCAGGGCAGTTTGGCCCTGACAGCTGTGCCTGCAAACATTTCAAGAGTCAGATGAGTCTAACAAGACCACAAAGCTCAGGCAGGCCACATGGTTCTGGGGAAATAGGGGTAGTAGGGTGGAGGGGTATTAAATACAGAACATAAAAGAGAATAGACAGAAGAGAGGAGAGAGAATTGAGAAATTAAGCTGGAGTTTAGTAAAGAATAAATTAAAATATGATTGATCTAAGCACCCAGAAGTGACACTTTTTGAGTCAGAAATATGCAAGTACAGAGAACTTGCTCAATCACCACTTTCTGTCTGAGCCAGGAAGAATCTGTTCTTAAAAATTATGGAAATCATACTTCTGGTAGGATGAAGAGAAGCGAAGGTGAAGCAAACAAGGAAGAATCACAAAGAGAAACCAAATGTGCATTTTTTATCTGCACAGTCAACATGAGCCACCAGGCTGTAGGCCTAAAGCTTGCCAAGCTGTGCATAGTTTGGATCTCAATCTCTTTATACTGAAATAGTATCTGCTTTGGTAAATGGATAGCGCAATGGGGACAATTTTGCCAGGCCACAGAGGAGAAGAGCAGCCAAGGGAAGACAAGGAACTGATACAAGAAGGGGACAAATCCTCCTTTAACCCTTAATTGGCATCATCTGTCCAAGTCAGTGAACAGGATGTGGGATCCTGGGGCTTTGAGTGTGAAGAGGGTGTTGAAGTACCCAGGGTCCCTACCAGAAGATGGAGAACTGAGGTGGGGATATGTGGGGAGGAGAGAGACACCATGGTTACTCTAACAAGGATCCTCTGCCCTTGGGCTGCAGGGCCTCAGAAATGTTCTTGATGGGCAAGATATAGTTTTTCTAGTCAGAAACATCTTCACTGATTCTATATTTTTTAACATCATGGTAGAAAGCTTTAAAAACCATAAAATAACATTATATAGTGTAATGTAGAAACAGGGCTATTGAAAGAAAGAAAGAAAGAAAGAAAGAAAGAAAGAAAGAAAGAGAAAGAAAGAGAAAGAAGAAAGGAAGAAAGAAAGAAGAAAGAAAGAAAGAAAAAGAAAGAAAGAGAAAGAAGAAAGGAAGAAAGAAGAAAGAAAGAAAGAAAGAAGAAAGAAAGAAAGAAAGAAAGAAAGAAAGAAAGAAAGAAAGAAAGAAAGAAAGAAAGAAAGAAAATGAAATGAACACTCACAGGGGACATGTTAGGTGACATTTATCTCTTTTCATTCCTGACATTTTATAGCTTAGTCGCCTTGCTCTGCCATTTCATGGCTGATTATTCACCTCACTTGGATCACATATTCCCACTTGTAACTCTTTTCTTAATCACTTAATAAATAGCTTCCTCTGGATTATTTTTGGAGAGGCATGAATGTGGGTATATGTATGCTTGTGCACGTTCATGTGGTTCTGTATGTGTTCATATGAGAAGGACATGACGACTTTCCCTCCTAAAGAAGAATGCAAATTCTCCAAGGAGAGGCACTGTGTATCCTCTCATTCCTTTTCCTGGTACATATTAGGGCTGGCTGCACACAGTGGGTCCCTAGCAAAAAATAATATGATCTGAGCTATGAGGGTGGAATCTGTGTGGGTTATTCTGTGAGTGTGTGGTTACTTACAACAAATGTGCCTCCTTGTGAGTGTGTATCTGCGTGTGTTAGGCATCTGGAAGGTAAAATGAGTGGAGAAAACCAGAATATCAGGTTCACAAATGTAGGAGTAATTTTTTTTTTTAATGATAGTCACAGAGAGAGAGAGAGAGAGAGGCAGAGACATAGGCAGAGAGAGAAGCAGGCTCCATGCACCGGGAGCCTGATGTGGGATTCGATCCCGGGTCTCCAGGATCGCGCCCTGGGCCAAAGGCAGGCGCCAAACCGCTGCGCCACCCAGGGATCCCTAGGAGTAATTTTGGAGTAATAAACAGGAGCCTTATGGGCAGAGTACTATGGATGAGAGGTAGCTTGAAGAAGGCACACCGGAACTAAGGCATGACAGGCCAGTGCCAGAAGACAGCCCTGCTGCAGAACGATAACCTTTGGGTTCCATCATAAAACAGCTATTGCCATTTCAGGGATGCCCCCTAAATATAACCATGTGAACACTCATAGAAGCATATGGTATCATGATTAGATAGATAATATTTACATTAACTCCTCTGTCTATAGGTCCTACTCACTATGGTAGAATGAAGAAAGGGAAGATTTAGTCAATAATACAGTCAGGAGTGGAATTAAAAGTTATTTAATGGGAACAGAGCAGGAAAAATGCATCCTTCCAACCCAGATTGCCTCCTCAGATGAATCTTGAGGAACTGAGGATCAGCAAAGCCATTAAGGCCTGCATAATTCAGAGGCTCAGAAGACTCCTCAAAGTATGTAAGGGAAAGTGTCATAGCATATATTTTTATGATGCAAATAAGAAAGAGAAAGAAGAAAGGAAGAAAGAAAGAAGAGCAGCCAAGGGAAGACAAGGAACTGATACAAGAAGGGGACAAATCCTCCTTTAACCCTTAATTGGCATCATCTGTCCAAGTCAGTGAACAGGATGTGGGATCCTGGGGCTTTGAGTGTGAAGAGGGTGTTGAAGTACCCAGGGTCCCTACCAGATTATAAAATATATGCAATGAAGACACAAAAGCAGAAGGAGAGAAAGTAGTCAGCATCCAGTGGTCAGTTCCTCAAGAGCATGGGTCCTCAAGGGTGTAGCTCCTCAAGGTCATGGCTAAGGACCACATCATTTCTGCTTGGTCTTCTGGCCTGGAATAATGGTTGAGGGACTTGGTTCTGGTACCTTGGTGTAGCCAGGCTGAAGGACCTCAGAGTAGGCTGGCTCAGGGACCTTGATGTGGCCTGATTCAGGAATTATGGGATGGCCTGGCTCAGGATATTTAGGGTAGTTTGGTTCAGGAAGTTTGGTGTTCCCAGGTTGCGGTAACTTGGTGTCGCATGGATTCTTGGTTATGGGAACAAATGGCTCCTGAGGTGGAGGCTGGCAAGTCTGTTTCACCTGTTGCTGCTGAGGTGGGGGAGGAGGGGTGCAGGGCTGCTTCTGCTGTTGGGAACTCATGCTTCACAGGAGGCTGGACCTGCAGACAGAAAACCAACTCAGTGGTTTGGTAAAACAATGAAACCAAGTTCAATGAGTAATATGTCTTATTTCATGATCTTTCAGAAGCAAGAGACTTTCTGTTTTCATGCTTTTGAGATTGAAGGAAACTTTGGTGATTATCATACACTTTCAGGAGGAGAAGCTTATAGTGATTTACTCTGCTCTGTGGAAGTGGAATCTTCTTTTATGCTTTGGAAGGTTTTTTCATTCTACCTCTGCTTGTTCACACATGCTCACCCATTACGGCTCTCCTTTTAGATACTCTCTGCTAGATTCCAAATCATCTTCTTCACTTTGCCACAATACAAAGCTGCCTTGTTCTCTCTACTAATTGCTTTCTATGCAGTGTGTTTGCAAATTATGCTCTCTGATGGATTGTTGATTCATGGAGTAAAAAAAAAAAAAAGAATCATATCTTTTAAACATCTAAATTGCCAATACAATGCCTTCAATATTGCAAATTCTCAATAATTACTATAGGGAGTATTAAAATATCACTACAACTGCCCTGGACATGGGCTGTAGTTCATATCCTCCTGCTAACTGAACAGGTGGTCGACAGAAGCCACTCCCCTTTTTGACTCCAAGTTGCATGGCTGTAATCTGAGAAGTCAGAAAAGATCTATCAAGTCATCATAAACACAAATTGCATTGCATTTAAAGTAAATATATCCTAGCATCGCAAAGAGATCCCAATATCAATAAAATACTATCACGCAAATACTGAGAAAATCCAAGTGGAGAGACTCACTAGGCATGCAGAGAAGTTTGAGCTGACAGGCTTCTCAAGTCTGGTGGGGAGTCTCTGGCCAGCTGGCACTTTATACAGAATATGATGAGCCTTGCCTTAAGGAAGTGGGAGTTTTTAGGGCTACTCTATCTTCTTTCCAGCTTTTGTAATGAAAATCTCTGGCTTAACAATTTTTTGGCACCTACCATTTGACAATGAGGTCACCTGGGCCTGCCCTCACTGTCCATCCTTTTTGGTGAGGTTGTTATGGGTAATAGGATTCTTAGGTGGAGATGAGTTAAATCAAGTAGAAGTGCTGGGCTTCTGGGAACAGAAACAACCATGTCTCTTGGGCAGGACCCTGGTATTTAGCTCAGATTAATTCTGCTTTAGTCTTCCAAGGGAATGTGGAGATGAAGAGCAGGCACTACTGGTTCTTCTGGAAGACTATGGAAAGTTTGGCAATAAGTGAATCATCTCATGTTCTCTCTCTGTCTCAGTTGATCCAGGACTGGGACAGGACAGGAAAGGCTGAGACAGAAATGCTTCGCTCTGGTGAGACCCTTAATATACCATGTTGACCACAGGTAGTAGATATTACTGGGAATGGGCAGTCAGGGTTGATTGGATCTGTCTGACATGGTGCATAGCCCAGAAGAGTCTCCCTTTCATGGGCTCCCTCTTCTCTGGAGGCAACACAGGAACAAGACATATCTGATTTTCTGAATTCATACACCATCAACATCCTCCCATCAGGACAAGGTGAAATGGAGGTCACTAATCCAGACTTGATCTCAAACTAAAATCTCTTCTTAAGCATGACCCTTGGGAAATCCAAACATCCTTACAATTCGGATATGTGAATGGTGTCTCCCTTCCCACTGTCCTACCTCTGTGTTACCTCCCATGAACCTGAGCCCTGAGGCACAGCCACCACCATGAGTGCCTTTCATCAGTTCCCCCAAAGCCTTACTTGTGCTTTATCCTCATATGCTGTTTGGTAGGTGGAGCAAATACTAAGAAAATCCAGGTAATGGGGAGCTACTATTTTCCTTGACCAACCTGCAGATTAATAGGAGGGTAGAAGGGAGGAAGAGAGGGAATAAGAGGAAAGAGAAAGAAAATTGGATTACTTTAGAGAGATGTCTGTATATTGCTTTGACAACCATAAAGTGATTTCTTGAAAATGATTCATCTTATGATGCCTGATGGCATAGGCTAAGAAGGGGTGAGGGCTCATCATCTTTGCTGCCTGCTTCCTTCTCCACCCATGTTCTTCCCTCTCTCCTAGTATTTAACCAGTCAGCTCCCTCTGGGTTGGTGCCAGTGCCACTGTCACACCTAAGCTCTAGTCTCTAGTATCACATTAGCCATCCTCTGGGGTGAGTCTCAGTACCTCTCCTCAACCAAAATCAATATGTTAAATCCTTATCCTTTCCTCTCTTGATCCGGGGTTCCTGGATGCCACAGCATGAAACGTTTGTGGGAATTTTCAGTGCATTTGAGGAAGTGCAGGCTTGGATAGTTAATGCCTGATGGCCACATTTCCCCGTAACTGATAGATAATGTTTCTCTTTTACAAACCCAGGGAAACCCCTGGGTTTGAAAGACTATTTTTTCATATTTAATAAGTACAATGGAATGAATTTGTACATTACAAACACCTGTGATATTATCACCATAATCAAGAACACAGATATATCCAATACCTCCCATTATTTCCTTCTCTTTCTCTCTCTTCTTTGTCTCTGTCTCTCATTTTGGTGTGTGTGGTGAGAACATTTGACATGAGACCTACTCTTTTAAGTTTTAGATACACTCTACCTTAGTCTTAACTATTGGCATTACATTGTAGAGCAGATCTCTAGAATTTTTTGATCCAGTATAACTGAAACTTTCATCCACTGAGTAACAATTCCCTGTTTCCCACACTCTCTCATCCAGAAAAAAACACTATTGTATTCTCTGCTTCTAAGAATTTGATTATTTCAGGTGCCCCATACAAATGGAATCATACAGTATTTGTCCTTTGTGACTGGCTTATTTTGCTTAGCTTACTGTTCTTTAGGTTCATTCATGTTGTCACAAATGACAGGATTTCCTTCTTTGAAACCCAAGTTGTGTTCCATTTTGTGTCTACATCACATTTTCTTTATCCATTCATTTGTCGGGGGCACTTGTGGTATTTCCACATTTTGGCTGTTATGAATAGTGCTACAAGGTCATGAGAGTACAGATATCTCCTAGAGTTTCCTGCCTTGTTAATTGTCCCCATTCTCACTGGTGTGAGGTGGTATCTCATTGTGGTTTTGATTTGTATTTCCCTGATGGCAAGTGATGCAGAGCATTTTCTCATGTGCATGTTGGCCATGTCTATGTCTTCCTCTGTGAGATTTCTCTTCATGTCTTTCGCCCATTTCATGATTGGATTGTTTGTTTCTTTGCTGTTGGGTTGAACAAGTTCTTTATAGATCTTGGAAACTAGACCTTTATCTGATACGTCATTTGCAAATATCTTCTCCCATTCTGTAGGTGTCTTTTAGTTTTGTTGACTGTACACCAGTGAGAATGGGGAAAATTAACAAGGCAGGAAACATCAAATGTTGGAGAGGATACGGAGAAAAGGGAACCCTCTTGCACTGTTGGTGGGAATGTGAACTGGTGCAGCCACTCTGGAAAACTGTGTGGAGGGTCCTCAAAGAGTTAAAAATAGACCCGCCCTAAGACCCAGCAATTGCACTGCTGGGGATTTACCCCAAAGATACAGATGCAATGAAACGCCGGGACACCTGCACCCCGATGTCTATAGCAGCAATGTCCACAATAGCCAAACTGTGGAAGGAGCCTCGGTGTCCATCGAAAGATGAATGGATAAAGAAGATGTGGTTTATGTATCCAATGGAATATTCCTCAGCCATTAGAAATGACAAATACCCACCATTTGCTTCAACGTGGATGGAACTGGAGGGTATTATGCTGAGCGAAGTAAGTCAATCGGAGAAGGACAAACATTGTATGTTCTCATTCATTTGGGGAATATAAATAATAGTGAAAGGGAATATAAGGGAAGGGAGAAGAAATGGGTAGGAAATATCAGAAAGGGAGACAGAACATAAAGACTCCTAACTCTGGGAAACGAACTAGGGGTCGTGGAAGGGGAAGAGGGCGGGGGGTGGGGGTGAATGGGTGATGGGCACTGAGAGGGCACTTGATGGGATGAACACTGGGTGTTATTCTGTATGTTGGCAAATTGAACACCAATAAAAAATAAATTTATTATTTTTTAAAAAAAGAATTTAGTTCCTCAGTCATGACAGACACATTTCATGATCTCAATAATGATATGTGGCTGGTGGTTACCGTACTGGACTGCATAGATAGAGAATGTTTCCATCTCCACAGAAACGTGTATAGGATGGCATTGGAACCTGCAAGTGTGGCATGGCTAAGAATGATTCTTTCTCGTTGATTCCTAGAATATTTCACAATAACAAATTCAAGAAAGAAGTCTATTCCTTGATCTCACTTCATGGAAACTATGAATGAAACCTATTGAAAATGCCACCTCCCATTAGAAGAAGAAGCTTTGAAGGAAATGTGAGGGAGATCCTCTAAAAGGAAGAATCCTTTATGTTTGTTGTGTTTTAGTCCTGCAAGCTTTTGAGACTTTTCTTGCTTTTGTGGAGTGCACTGCAACTAGCTGGATAGAAGCAGCATCACAGGACAACACATCAGCTGTCACTGTGGACATGACTAAGGTGGGCACTGTGTGGGCGGACACTGGGGAGGTGTTGACCTAGATAAGTAGACACTGAAAAGTTAAATACTGACAATCGCAAGATGACTTCTGTGGATTTGTGTAAGGTACAGGATATTTTGGGGTCCGTGTTTCTAAGCACTGGAGGGCGCATGGTCAAGACATGCGGGTGGGATTCCAGGTGGTAGCAATAAAAGCTGCACTGCATCTGCTTTTATTTGAACTCTGGGAAGTTCAAAGGAAGCAAGTGAAGGTGTTAGTGGAGGTGAAAGAAACCAGTATTATTGGTTATCATATTATGAGCTGGGAAAGTCTCTAATCTGTGAGGATATTTTTTGATCACCTAAATCTATGATTACAATGAGTGTCTGCCTTCTTACTTGGCTTTTATTTTTCTTCTCAGCAATTTGTTCTATATCTATAAAGAGCCTCCATTCTTATGTCATCATTCAAAGAAAATTCTTTTGTGAAACAGGAAATATTGGTCAAATTCAACAAAAACTCCAGGATTCAAATTCTTTTTATTTTATTTTATTTTTTTTTAATTTATGATAGTCACAGAGAGAGAGAGAGAGAGGCAGAGACACAGGCAGAGGGAGAAGCAGGCTCCATGCACCAGGAGCCCGACGTGGGATTCGATCCCCGGTCTCCAGGGTCACGCCCTGGGCCAAAGGCAGGCGCTAAACTGCTGCGCCACCCAGGGATCCCCAGGATTCAAATTCTAAATTGTGTTCAGAAGAAATCATCATCATTATGTACCATGAAACTAAAGGTTTTTAGGAAATGATGCAGATGTTGTTCCAAGAGATCACACCCTGGTATTTGTCATGTGTTTTCTTGAAAAAAAAAAAAAAAAAACATGAATATCAAGAATTCCAACTCATCTAATTCTCTAATACAGATTGAGAATCAAATTTTAAAAGAATGACAATTATGAAGAATAGCCATTTGTAGGGTCAGGAGGCCTCTGTCATAGAGAAGTGGAACAGCCCTGTGAAAATCCTAACAGGATTGGGCAGCCTTGCTGCTGTGCCAGGCAAAGGCTCAGGACTGGAGGCCCTGCTTCACTTGGCAGTTTGAATGACACAGGCACTGAGTGTTCACAGAGCAAGTTTCAGAATTCCCCTCAAATCCACAGCATCTTCTGGTGAAGGTACAGACTATTCAACATTCTACAAGACATCAAATAAAGTCCTATCATTTGGCAGATGCCTGCTTCTGGAGAGTTGTGGGGTGGCTGGAGTGGGGCTGTTGAACATACAGCAGAAAAGAGACAGGAAGAGAAAGAGAACACAAGGAACAACATGGTGGAGAGTCAAGGACATTATGTAAGCAGACGCAGGGAGACAACTGGAAGAGAGGTTAGCATAGACACGTGGAAAAGAGTCAGACACAGCAGAAAACAGCCCCCAGTCCAGTTGAACTCCCTTAGTGAACAATCCTCATCTAAAGGAGGTTCTATTGTTTTACCTTCAGCACAAGTGGAGACTAAAGTGCTCCCAGGACAGAGGAACATGAGGGTGAGGAAACCCAGATCTATCCATGAAGGGAATCAAATGTGCATCCCTTGATCTGCACAGGTGAGATTGGGACCACACCATGCATCTACAGTCTACCAACCTGTGTGCAGTTTGTCCCTCAAATTCCTCACCTGAAAGCAGTATCCTGCCCTCTACTGTTGGTTGGGAGAATGACATTCTATTAATGAAGAGGGAAGGAGCAGAGGGAAGAGGAACTTACACCTCATTTAACCCTTGGTGGTGGCAGGTGCAAAGTCAGTGAGCAAGACTGGAGCCCTTGGCTCTGAGTGGGGAGGAGGGAGTGGTGTTCTGGGCGTTTCCCACAAAAATGATTTAGAATTGCATTGGGGTCTGTATAGAATATCATTTTTAAAAGGCTGGACTGGTACCCCCCTCTTTTCCTAGGATGTAGGATGTTGAATAGTCTATACTTACTTTTCCTTATAGGTAGCTGGCCTAAAAACTGCTGCAAGGTTTCAAGAAGATTCTGGAAAAAATTTCCTCTAGCTCATCAACACCTTGGACTGCTTTGTTTTTTTAAAACACATGAAAACAATTATGTTGTAGAATGTGTTTATTATTTATTTATTTATGTATATTTTTTTATTGGAGTTTGATTTGCCAACATATAGTATAACACCCAGTGCTCATCCCATCAAGTGCCCCCCTCAGTGCCCGTCACCCAGTCACCCCCACCCCCTGCCCACCTCCCTTTCTACCACCCCTAGTTTGTTTCCCGGAGTTAGGAGTCTCTCATGTTCTGTCTCCCTTTCTGATATTTCCCACTCATTTTCTCTCCTTTCCCCTTTAATCTCTTTCACTATTTTTTATATTTCCCGAATGAATGAAACCATGTAATGTTTCTCCTTCTCCGATTGACTTACTTCATTCAGCATAATACCCTCCAGTTCCATCCATGTTAAAGCAAATGGTGGGTATTCATCCTTTCTAATGGCTGAGTAATATTTGTAATCACATCTTCTTTATCCATAGAATGTGTTTAAAATAGAGACATATTCAGGGATGCCTGAGTGACTCCTTTGGTTGAGCATCCAACTCTTGATCTCAGCTCAGGTCATGATCTCAGGGTCATGGGATCGAGCCCTGTGTAGGGCTCTGCAGTGTGGACCCTCCTTCTATTTCCCAGGGCATCTGGGTGGCCTACTTGGTTAAGTTGCTGCCTCTGGCTCAGGTCATGATCCTGGGGTCCTGGGATCAAGCTCTGTGTTAGGCTCCCTGTTCAACTGGGAGTCTGCTTCTTCCTCTCCCTCTGCTCCTATCCTTGCTTATGCTCTCTCACTCACTCTCTGTCTCTCTCAAGTAAATAAATAAAATCTCTAAAAAAAGATTCTTTATCTCACTCTGTCCCTCCCACTCCTGCATGCCTGCTCTAAATAAATAAATAAATAAATAAATAAATAAATAAATAAATAAATTTTAGAGACATTCAAAGAATAAAATAACTGATACCTTTTATTCTTCATTCCAACATAATCACTGATTAAGTTTTGCTGTATTTTATGCCAGATTTTTAAAAATGTATACATATCTCCATACATTTTTAAACAATCATGTTATGTGTTACATGCCATAATATTTTACATGATCTTGAAATTGCCTGAACATTATTCCATTTGACTATTATTTTATAATTGTAGTATATTTCATGACAGATATAGAATAATTTGTTCAATCAATTTTCTCTTTTGGAGAATTTATGTTGTTTCCCTGCCAAATTCTTTTGCTATTATATATAATATTGGAGTGATGATACTTATAAATAAATCATTGTGTGCCTGAATGCATATTTCCCAGGGGAATGCAGAAGGCATGCAAATGTGTAAGGATTTTTATTAAGATCATTCCTTGACTTTATGCCCTTAAGAGCTGTATGTCACCAACCAGTGCCCCCAGTCATGGCCTGCCCTTGTAATGGTGACTGCCCTTAGAGTTATTGCTGACATAACCCTCCATGCCAACAAGTAGCAATGTGAAATCCCCTGGACATGCACAAAACTTGCAGACCCAGGAGACATCATTCTCTCTCCCCAGTCTGATGATTACTTATCAACTTGCAAAGCTTTGCTGGATAATTTTTGTCTTATAGTCTCCAAATTTCTCTTGAGGTATTTCCAGATCTATCTGGAGTGCTTATGAATCATACAGGTATAAGGCAGGTGATGGGCAACACACCTGTCACCTGACATTTTTTGCTTGCCTCACATCTACTTGATGTTATTTTATAAGTAGGCTTCATTCCCCAGTGACCACTGCAGCCCCTCTGGGAATTCTGTTGGTCTGTCAGCCTGTAGGCTTTTTGCTGGTCATCAGCAAAGTCAAGAAGACATGGTTATAGGGAGAGAGCAGAAGGTGGGAATCTGAAAAGCTGAGCCCTGAATGTGACTTCTGGGGGTCTTGATGAATTATCTTCCCCTTTTTGGAGAAGGATATGAGTTTGTTTATCTGGAAGTTGAATGGGCTTGCTAGGTACTTTCAAGTGCCCTTTCACCTAACATTTTACTCGATGATGACCTGCTCTCCCTCAATTTCAGGCTATCTTATCTTCATTAAACAGTCTTCCTTCTGAAACTTGCCTAAACTTTCCTTTTTCTTCTTTGATGCATTTACTTTTATGTTCTCTTTGGAGAGGTACCCTGTATACGTGTGGGGAGAGGGGAGAGAGATTGGGCACAAACGAGCACAGAAAGGTGTGTGTATGCTTTGGTGTCAGTGCACATTTGCATGAGTGTCTATTTACATGGAAAGTGGTGAAGATCACACCCTTAGGCTTCTCCTGGGCAGGCATTGTGGATTCTACTCTCCTTTGTCCTGCTATAGCGTAGGGGTCTCAGTGAAAGATAAAAACTAGGGTGATCAAATCAGCATATGTGTGTGTGTGTGTGTGTGTGTGTGTGTGTGTGTATGGGTGTCATGTGATTTGTGGGGGTGTGAAGTCTGTGTGTGTGTCTATGAGTGTTTTAACACTTGGTTTCATGTGTTAGGGCATCAGCAAGAGAGGATGCATGAATTTTTATAAGCACTATTTCTTTGGAATAACAATAATGAAGGAATAAACCAAACAGAAAAAGGGTGAATTGGGAGCCAGGACTGAGTCAGAGATGGCTTGAAACAGGTACCATCTACACTCAGATAGGACTCACTCAGGCATAAAAGAAGCCCTGCTCTAGCTAGGGCTGCCCAAAGTAAGGCTCTGGGTAGCCTTGACCCATTGCCAGTCCATGAACGTGTACATACACACACACATGCACACACACACACACACACACATGCTCTCACTGCCTGTTCCAGGCCCTTTGCTGCTTCATATTGAGAGAACAATGAAAAAGTTGATTCAGCCAATGACAAGAACAGCCAGCTATGGAGTTAAAAGTGGTTTAATAGGGATAGGGAAGGAAAGATCCACTTGATCCCCAGGCCCCTCTTTAGACAAGAGTAGCTCAACCAGTGAGACTGTCTACATCTTTCAGAAGCTCAGAGACCTCCAGAGGAGTGTGAGGGAAATCTCTGTAGAGGGTGCAAAGAGGGAGGGTTATGACTCAGAGTGACAACATGCTAATTGTAAGTAAGAGACAGAAGGACAATGGGAGAGGGGATTCAGCATCCGGTGGTTGGCTCCCCCGGGGCTTGTTTGGCTGTGGACCTCATTACTTCTGCTTGGTCTTCTGCTGAGCTGGTACTGGAGTCACTGTTGAGGGACATGGCTCTGGAACCTTGGGCTGGCAGGGCTCTGGAACCTTGGTGTGGCAGGGCTCTGGAATCTTGGTGTGGCAAGGCTCTGGAACCTTGGGGTGGCATGGCTCCTTGGTTTTGGGGGCACATGGCTCCTGGGGTGGAGGCTGGCATGGCTGTTTCACCTGCTGCTGAGGCTGGGGGGGAGGGATGCAGGGTTGCTTCTGCTGATGAGAACTCATGCTTCACAGGAGACTGGACCTACAAACAGAACAGATGACTTAAACAGATTATCTAGGATAGAAGACACATTCAATGACAAATATGTTTCTTTTCAGGCCTTCTTGGAAGAAACAGCCCCTCAGTTCCCCTGGCCAACCACCCAAACACACTTGAAAGTAAAATATGCTTTGATAATTTCTGGGTCCTTTCAAGAGGAGGAGTTAAAGTCAATTTGTTCTGCTCCATTTCAGTGGGGTTCATTACCCAGCAAACTTTCTTCCCCAGACATGTAATATTTCTCATTGACAAGTACCCAGCACCACACTGAGATCTTTTGGACAGTGACATTATAGAAACAATTGCAGTCTACCCATCCCTAGGACCATGTGGCATACCTGTGACTTAAATATGCCTCTGTGAGTCTCAGCTCCTGTGACCTCATTCTGCCTTTGCTTATGCAATCTGCTCTGAAATGCTCTCCTTCCCATTTTGCTTGTCCAGATATGCCTCCATTATAGCTCATATCTTGTACCAGGAGATCCTGAGCATAGCTCCCCCAAACTGCCATGGCCCTTCTCTGTCCCTCTGTTCCCATACCAGTCAGTATCTGCTTTGTATTTCACCTATGTATAAGCATGCATTATCTTCCCTGCTAGGCTGTGAGCTTGCTGAGTAAGTTCCATAATGGTCTGATCTACCCAAAGTGACTAGCATGGTGCCTGAGATATACAAATGCACAACAGAGGTCCATCTCATGAATCAACATTTTTATAGGTGTCATACACAGAGAAAAGAGTGGTGTTGCTGAAAGGGCCTGGGCCTCAGTCCTAGTCATAATCTTGCTACTAACTTACTGTGGGTGGGTCCTTGCACAGGCTTGTCCCCTCTCTAGCCCCCAGTCCCATAGCTGTTTACCAAAGTGGCAGACTTACCTGACCCTAAACTCCCTTCACACTCAAACTGTGCTGTAATCTAAAACGCCCAGGATTCTGTAATTAATATCCTCACCAGCCCTCTTACACAGGTTTGCCTTTGTCCAGTTTCCAATAATAAAAAAAATAAACATGAATTTCAAATTGATTCCAATCAGAGACTTACCTGGTACACAGAGAAAGGGGTGCCTGGTTGCTCTGATCTGATGTAAAGTCAGTGGCCAGCTAGCTTTTTATAGGATGCATGAGCCCTGCCTCAAGGAAACAGAATCACCCCAGGCCCCCTCTGTTTTCATTCCTTACTTGTCAAACATGATTCACCCTATTCCCCTCAATTACCAGTTGGATCAGCTTTTGTGATGAAAACCACCCACTTGATATTTTTTGGCACTGGCTGTGTGACAAATGATGTCACTGATGCCTAATCCCCAGTGCCACCCTCTGCCTTAGACCCAGGCTTTGGGCTTGTGTTGGGGGAGAAGTGAGCCACAGGCTTCCTGGATAGTTTAATGAGTTAACCCTGGAAGAAGACATGAATCTTTTTTGTGGCCTTGCTACCTTCTTGCTCTCTCTTTTCTTGAGGAGATTGTTCCTCCTGTTTTGTGGGATAGAATATACTGGGCACAGGAACAAGTGGGAGAGGTGTGCAGAGGATCTGAGGTGGGTACCAGTTGTCTGCCTTAGAAAGGTAAATGCCAGAGGTCATCAATTTACTGATTACAGACTCCTTGTCTAGGGGTCCAACCCATTTCCTCCATCTTTCTCCTAACTTCACTGAACTATACACATTCAGATTACTTAATTATCCCCCCAACCCCACCCCTCCCTGACTGGTTGCTAATCTGGGTAAACCTGCTTTGCCTTCACCAACCACACCTTCACCCCTCTCCTACTTCAGAGATTTTTTAAGCACTAATTCCTCTTCTGGGATAACCTTCTCCCTCCACTCCACCCAGCCTTCTGGCCCTGGCCCTTCCTTCCTAACCCATCTGTATATTACTCACACACTGCCAAAACCTGAAAGTTTTTTCTAACTACCTTAGCCCCTTGCCCAAGCCCATCCATGGAGCCCCAGGATGAGACCACCCTCAACTCTCCCTTGCACACTTCTAGTCCAAGCCCTGACACCTGGAGGTCTTGTTGGCTCCTCTCTTGGCTCTGTATCTCCTGGGGGGGTATCTCAGCATCAGGGCTGTGCCTGCTCAAAACAACAGCACTCCCATGGTGATATTTGTTTCCACATTCACTCAACAAATAGGAATGGAAATCCTAGTATATGCCGGGCATGTCCCATTCTGGGAGCTATCCAAGTGTGAAGCCACTTCCCTCAACAGACTGGAAGATACCAAGTATCAGAGACACATTCTACTTTAGAGCCACTAGTTTAATGGCTCTAGAGAGGCTCAGTCCATACTCTTCAAGTGATGGCTAAGGGATTTGAGGTTACAAGAAGTGAAATAACTCCCTCAAGGTCAAATAACAATCCCCATGAAGAAATGAATTCTACACCAAAAGACTGTTCTTAAAATTTTTGTGTTTAAATTCAATTAGCCAACATATAGTGGTACATCATTGACTTTAGATGGGGTGTTCAATAATTCATCAGTTGTGTATATAGTATGTTCTTTTTGTTTTAACCCCCACCTCCTCCTAATGCCTGTAGAGGAAATTAAGCCCAGGCAGGAAAATAATTACAGGTAGAAAAGGGAACTCAGACTCCCAGCTTTCAGCTGAGTCCACTTGGTCCTGGAGGGCTTTGTATGATGGGCAAAGTGAGAAGGAAAAAAGAGTCTTCCCTTTTGGGTAAATCCTTAATCTTTGTAAGATGAATCCTCTTAGGCAGGAATAAAGCTGCTTAATGTTTGAAGTGGCCCTGGAATTAACAGTAGGTATTTCTAGCTCCGCTGAAAATAGGAAGGGCATGAATTAGCATAGGTGGAAATAAGGGACTCATTGAGCATATCATCACTCAGTGGACCAGGGTCTGAGAGAAGAAGGGAACAGCTAAGATGTCTGTCTGGAACCAGAGTTCCCTTCACTTTGGCTTAGTGACAGAGCCTGGGTACCCTGACCATTAATGACACTGAAGCTGGCAGGAGGTGAGCAGACTCTGAGCTCCTGCCCAGCCATGCCTTCCTTCCATGGTGTTCAGATCTTCAAGATTATCCTTGCCACATGGAATTTCTTTCCTGGAAACATAAGAACAGGGATCCCCTGAGTCTTTACACCAGTAACTTCCTGTGATTAACATAACATGAAACTGAAGTCACTGGTTAAACGCTGTTCTCAAAACACATCTGTTACTGGGTGTGGCCTTTGGAAAAATCCAAATCACGTTTAGAACCCAGGTGCGTGGATAGCTCCTCCTCTTCATTCCCCTTCCCTGCCCCCAAACATACATCTAGCAAGCCAGCACCTGCTGCCTCCAGCTAGGTCACCTTTTGTGAACTTGAGTCCTGAATCAGCCTCTCCCTGTGTCCTTATGGCCATTGGTATATCTCCATCCTCACCCAGTGCTGGTGGGTAGTACCTGCTTAGCAAGCTGGTGATTATAGAATAATTGACTGCCTGCCTGAATGAATGAATGGCATTCTTTGTAAAGAGAGGCCCAGAGACTGCTGGGAAGTTCCTTGTCTTTGGGAGTGAGCTGGGAAGAAGAGGAAAGTCTCAGCAAAGGACAGATGGTGCAGCCTTCCTCATGCATCTGCTCATTGTCAGTCAGTTAAGTGACCATCTGTCTCTGGGCTGGTGCTAGTGCTGTGACCACAGGTGAGCTCCCAGCATCTCATCTCACTTTTGTTGTCTTCCAGGCTTGGGCTAGGTCCCTCTTGTCACCTAAACCTGCTCTCAGGAGCCTTGAACAGAAGGAGCACCAGGGAGAACCTGCTACTCTACCTAGGAGGATTCTTAGCTGGAGGATCTTGCTTCCTGTTCTTCTGTCCTGTAGGGTCACCCAGCATGTCTCAGGCTCTGGAGGATCTGAACCCAGCTCTGCAGTTGGGGTGCCCTGTGCTCTCTCTAGGCCTTGGCCCTGAATGCAAAGAAATTTCCCTGTCACTTGATAACCTACTTTGGCTGGAATCTCCTGTCTTCCTTGACTTGTGCTCCCTTGGCCCCACCCAATGCTGCTCTGGCTCTAGCCTCTGGAACTTTCCATGACTCCCAACATTATTCTCCCTGTTTGTTCATCTAAGGCACACTCAGTGGTTTGTAGTAAGTCTGTTCCCCCTTTAAAAGAAGCTCCTTTCGGGGAGCCAGGGTGGCTCAGCAGTTTAGCGTTGCCTTCAGCCCAGGGCGTGACCCTGGAGACCCGGGGTCGAGTCCCGCGTCGGGCTCCCTGCATGGAGCCTGCTTCTCCCTCTGCCTGTGTCCCTGCCTCTCTCTCTCTCTCTCTCTCCCCCTCTCTCTCTCATGAATTAAAAGAAAAAAAAAAAGAGAGAGAGAGAGAAGCTCTTTTTCACTATCAGTATGAGTTTAACAGGTGAATCTGGCCCCACAAATGTCCCACATAAAGAAAGGGGGAAACGGGGTGGATTACAATGGGAAGTACACCTCTCATGATTTCATAGGACCTCCTTCTCAGAACACAGGGGCTGCTGCTGTTCACATGGCAAAATCTGGCTCCCCTCTGGACCAGCTGCAAGAACATCCTTTAGCTCAGCATGTGCCTCTGACTCAGCACACATTTGCAGAATGGGGAAATTTGTAGCCCTCAGTTCTTCAATGATTGGGTCCTTCCCTGCTTACATCACTCCCTCCTGTGATTCCCCAAGACTCAGAGTATACCAAGAATGTCATGCAGAATTTAAAAGCTAGTCGTTTTATCATGGGGGCCATGTTTAAAACACACAAACACCTTGAAGCAACCAGTAGTAGAGACCCTTCCCCAGTCACCTTAAGGAGTTAGGGGCATCAGAATGATGGCTCATTTTAGGCCATGATGATTTTAAAGAAGTCTTCACAGCACATGGGGTCCTCCACATGAAAAAAGAGGAGGAAATGGAAAAAGAGACACCAGATACCTGGTATGTAGAAGCCTGTGGAACTCTTGGGCTCAGCAGGCAGGAGACGTAATGTTTGCAGAGATTGATGCCAAGGTGGAGAGGGACCAGAGTCTTAGCACTGCACAGCTTCTATGCTGGTGCTGGTCCCAGAGAAGGGAAAGGACAACTGGGGAGGGAGGGCACTCATTCCAGGCCTCAAAGCTGCTTTGGCAGCAGAATCAGACTGCAGCTTGGGATGCCCAATTTCCTCTCTACCCCCACTGTCTCTCTAAGAACAGGGCATGACCCCCTCAGATTTCCTCTTTTCCCCTCTCAGTCCCTCAAGGGAAGGAAAAAAAGTTAAATCTGTTTTTCTTGCTTGAGACAAGTAGAAAAGAAAGGACCCAGGCTTAGTGTCTGGCCCAGCTACTCCAAAGCCTGTTATCCTCTTCATATCAGGATGATTTTGAACTCATAATCTAACCTTTTTGTCCCTTGATGTTCCTATCTTTGAAATGGGAACATTAATGAGTACTTCACAAGACTGTTGTAAAGACACAATAGCCAAACTGTGGAAGGAACCTTGGTGTCCTTTGACAGATGAATGGATAAAGAAGCTGTGGTCTATGTATACTATGGAATATTCCTCAGCCATCAGAAAGGACAAATACCCACCATTTGCTTCAACGTGGATGGAACTGGAGGGTATTATGCTGAGTGAAGTAAGTCAATTGGAGAAGGACAATCATCATATGGTTTCACTCGTATGGGGAATATAAAAAATAGTGAAAGGGATTAAAGGGGAAAGGGGAAAAAATGTGTGGGAAATATCAGAGAGGGTGACAAAACGTGAGAGGCTCCTAACTCTGGGAAATGAAAAAGGGGTAGTGGAAGGGGAGGTGGGCAGGGGGACGGGGTGACTGTGATGGGCACTGAGGGGGGGGCACTTGACGGGTTGAGCACTAGGTGTTATACTATATGTTGGCAAATCAAACTCCAATAAAAAATATACTAAAAAATGATGAAATGGAATGGTGCTTCAAACACTCTTAGAATGAATGGACTAAAAATGTGCATACTAATTCCTGCTAATTAGTCTCATTCTTTCTTTTCCGTCCAATACAAATGAAATGAAACTTCTTTCTATTGTCTAAGTGTTTCCCTTTTTCTGCCTTATGTCCATGCGTGAGTGTTATGTGTGTGCTCACATGTGTATGTGTTTGCGTATGAGTGAGGACTCCAATGCTGAGTGCCCCTTGCCAGTGGAGCACCATGCTAGGGCTTTCCAATTGCTTTTTCTCCTCTCATTTTTTCCACTAAACTTTGAAGTGTGATTGTGTCAGATTACACAGTTCATGCATTATATGAGCTGGGGTGAGGAGGTGGCTAAAGGTGTTGGAGATCATGTAATGACCTAGGCATGCCTTAGATAAGGAAACTGAGGTAGAAAGGCATTAAGAAACTCTCCCAGAGGTCAAAAGGTAGGAGATGCCAGGATATAGTCCCTTAACAACTCTGCCATATTGCTTCTCAACATTAGTTGGTTATTCTATAAGCTACTCTCAGGACAAACACCGACTGGGTCCTGATGTTCTTGCACAGCTGAATGATCAATTGCCCATCTATTAACAAGTCATTGAACCCATTCTACAGATTTGGAAGCTCAAGCACAAAGAATAAATCACCTGCAATGGCAAATAGGTGGCAGGGACAATATATAAATCCAGCACTGATGCCTTTATGCATTTCAGTTGATCTTACCTATAAGTTAGGAATGATAATATTTTCTTCCAGAGCTGTTATTAAATGAGATTACATATGCAAAGCAACTCCTATTGTGACTACAGCATAGTAGATGGATACCAGCTGTCATGTGTATTTCTTCCCCCTAGGGTCTGCAGTACAATGATTATTGGAAACTCATCTCCAGTGACTAAGAACATACTATAATTTTCTTGGTTTGTGAAGTAGTCAGTTCGTCATTTATTTATCACGTGTTTTCTGAATCACAATCAAATGTCAAGCATGAAGTCCCATCCTTTATGAAGTCCGGTGGAGGAATAGGCAGGCTTATGTAAGTTTCTGGGACCCAATACCCATTGGTGAAGGGTGTTTCCCCAACTGACCTAAGCATAAGAATCACTTGGGATGCTTGTTAAAAGTACAGTTATTACTTCTTTATCCTAATGACATAGAAATAACTAAGGGAGGCTCTAGGATCTGTATTTCTAAAGTGTTCATTGGGTGGTTTTTATGATCAAATAACTGGGGGAACACTAGGTTCTCAATCCAATGGCTGTTCTCCCTTGATTGCAATGGGCATCATCTGGTATCTTTTAAAAATTTTGTCTTAGTTTCACTTTAGTTCTAACCATTGGATTTTTAAAATAATAATAAATTTATTTTTTATCGGTGTTCAATTTGCCAACATACAGAATAACACCCAGTGCTCATCCCATCAAGTGCCCCCCTCAGTGCCCGTCACCCATTCACCCCCACCCCCCCCCCCCTTCCCCTTCCACCACCCCCAGTTCGCTTCCCAGAGTTAGGAGTCTTCATGTTCTGCCTCCCTTTCTGACATTTCCCACACATTTCTTCTCCCTTCCCTTCTATTCCCTTTCACTATTATTTAAACTCCCCAAATGAATGAGACCATATAATGTTCGTCCTTCTCCGATTGACTTATTTCACTCAGCATAATACCCTCCAGTTCCATCCACGTTGAAGCAAATGGTGGGTATTTGTCATTTCTAATGGCTGAGTAACCATTGGAATTTTAACAAGTCCTTGAACGCTATCAGGATTGAAAATCACTGTTCTAACAGAATGGCTGAATTCCTATTCCCTGAACCCAGACCGCCCCAGTGCCCTGAACTCCTCTCTGTGGAAAGGAGGTGAGATGAGTGTTGGACACATATTGATGTTGATGCAACTAGATGCTGATGGATATGAGTGTTTAGCCTGAGGACATTGGGAGCCTTGGGAAGCAATTAAGTCCCATCCAAGAAAGGCTAAGTACTTCCACACACCCTTGAACCCAACCCTCTCTACAAAGAATCATCAAAGAATAATCTCTGGCTGGCTTGGCCAGGCAGGTTCTGGAGCCAGTGGCTTGGAGTTAGTAGATTGTCCCATGTCACGTCCCTGGACACCATCATGTACACAGTACACAGACGTTTTTGCTGGTGTTGGGGGAGGCGAAACTACAGGTATCCCTCACTTTTTGAAAGTTTGCATTATACCACTTTTTAAAAACCAAAGACCTACATTAGTCTCCATTTTTGCTAATCAAAAGAAATCTAAAGAATATTCCCATGTTTATGACAAAAAAAGGGCAAAAACGCTTTTGTTTTGCATCATGCCCTCTTATAGAGGCAGTATGCACTCTGAGCAGCAAGAGCACACCTGCCAACCTCATTGCCCAGGGACTGTACTCAGCATCTCATCATCCAGCAACCAGGATCTGAAGTACATTGACTATTGGCAACTCATCTGCAGTGACTCAAAACATTCTATAATTTTCTTGTGGAAAATTCTTGTGGGAAATTAAAGTTCTTTCATAACTGTCCATGAACACCTGTGCTTTATCTTCATTTAGTTTATTCACCCTTTAGCAAGATGTGTCCTAAGGTTATCAGAAAAGGCTAGGAGAGGTTATTTTTTAGGTCTGGGAATGCTAAAATGTCCCATATTAAATTAATGGTCATTGCTTCTTTGCTTCATGCTATTTCAGTTCACTGAAGTTTCCACAGGAATGCTCTACTTTTGGATAGTGGGGAAACCTGTACCTCTAGCCATCTTAGGTTTTTAGCTCAGACCCTTTAAAAAATAAAAAGAAAGATTAACAAGAGTAAAAAAACAAACAGTATATTAATATGTACAGTGCACATCTCCAGAGAGAAACCTAAGACAAAGAGTAAGTTGCACAAACCCAGGACGGTGACTTGAATAGCATTTTCAACAAAGAAAATGACAGAACAGACTTGCCAGGGCACCAAATCGTGAGAAGGTAAACATGGGTGGGAATTAAAGAGGAAAGTTTGTTTGCAGATTCCTCTGATGCCATCTCTGGTCTGGTTTGGAGTCTGTTTCCAGTAAAAGGAGAATTTATAGCCCACCTCTAGTAGAAAATGGAGGATTTTTTCTGTGTTTTGCTATTTTTTAATTGCCTTCAGCTCAAAATAATTATTTTTTAAAAGATTTTATTTATTTATTTGAGAGAGAGAGAGAAAACATGACCAGGGGAGAGGGACAGAGGGAGAAGAAGCAGATTCCCTGCTGAGCAGGGGGCCCAATGGGGGACTTGATTCCAGAACCCTCGGATCATGACCTGAGCCAAAGGCAGACACTTAACTGACTGAGCCACCTAGATGCCCAGCTCAAAATAATTTTGTCAAAGAGACATATTTAGGGGGTCAGGTGGGGCATTGTTCTATCTCTTGGGGTGGAGAGAATTTTCTGGGCAAGTGGAATGATGAAAAGTTGGAACAGGGTAGTGAGCTTCCTCCTCCAATGCCGCATTTAGAAGTTTTCTAGGTATACTTTCCTTTCCTCAGAAGAACAGAAATGTTATTTCAAATCTCATTGATTTGTTGTGGATGGGGTTTGAAGACAGAATGGGGTGAGAAAACAGTGAAGTATGTACAGAATAGTGAGAAAAGTCATTATTTGTCAAATCAGTCAGGATAGGATACATTGCCTGAGTATTTTTTAAATTAACTTTAAAATTTTTTGGAAGTACAATATTATATAGGAAAATACACACAGCTCAATGAATTTTCACAAAGTAAATGCACCCATCTATCTAGCACTCATCGAGAAATGCAGAACATGAACATGTCCCGGGAGCTTCACATCTCACCTGCCAGTGGCCTGACCATACTTCAGTGGGGTCATTCTGTATGTTCTCTTACTGTCTGCTTTCTTTCCCACAGGGATGTTTGTAAGACTCATCTCTATTACGTAGTGTATTGTGTACACTGTCATTGCTATGTAGTGTCTTATTGTATGAATATACCACAATTTACTTATCCATACTTCTGTAATAAATATTTAATATATTTTCACCTTGAGGTTATCATAAGTCTTGCTACTATGAACATCTTCATCTATATGTTTTACAATCAAATGTATGCATTTCTTTTGTATATACGTTAAAGAGTGAACTTGCTAGGATAAAGATGCATTTATTCAACTTCAGAAAATAGTCCAAAGTTTTTAAAAGTGGCTGTCCAATTTACACCTCCATCAGCAGTCAAGAGAGCTGCTAT
The DNA here is from genome assembly GCF_003254725.2 of Canis lupus dingo. Taxonomy (NCBI): domain Eukaryota; kingdom Metazoa; phylum Chordata; class Mammalia; order Carnivora; family Canidae; genus Canis; species Canis lupus. The sequence goes on along the minus strand of NC_064259.1, from coordinate 61,725,320 downwards.
CTACACATACCCTCTCCTACACATGGCATTTTCTATATTTTTAATTTTTCCCAAGATGTTGGACTGTGTAGCAGTATCTAATTTGAATATCTCAGCAACTTTTTATATCTATTGGTCATTTGGACATTTTCTTTCATGAATCATCTGTTTAAATCTTTGCTCATTTTCCCAGTAGGTTGTTTGTTGTTTTTATTGATTTTAGGAGTTCTTTATGTATTGTGTGTCTGTATCATGTACATATTGTAGTATGTATTTATATACATACACATACACACATATATACATATATATACACATGTGTGTGTGTGTGTGTGTGTGTGTGTAAAATTCTCCCAGTCTGTGTCTTTTAATAGTATCTTTCGTTGAATAGGTTTCTTACTTTTGATGTAGTCAAATTTACTAATTTTTTTCTACATAGAACTTTTTTGCTATTTAAGAAATGTTTGCCTACTCCACGGTCACTAAAACTTACTTCTGTGTTTTCTTCTAAAATCTTGTGTTGCTTTACTTTTTAAAATCTGGATCTATAATTTATCAGGAATTATTTTGAGGGGGAAGCTGAGAAGATGGTGGAGGAGTAGGGGTCCTCATTTCACCCGGCCCCACCAACTTACGTAGATTACTTTTAAACCATCCTGAAAACCTATGAATTTGACCTGAGATTTAAGGAGAGAACTGGGATTCCCTGGGTGGCTCAGCGGTTTTGCGCCTGCCTTTGGCCCAGGGCGCGATCCTGGGGTCCCTGAATGGAGTCCCACGTCGGGCTCCCTGCATGGAGCCTGCTTCTCCCTCTGCCTGTCTCTCTCTCTCTCTCTCTCTCTGTCTATCATAAATAAAAATAAATCTTTAAAAAAAAAGAGAGAACAGCCACAGTGCAATGGAGAGAAAGGTTTTCGCTTCTAACAAGGCAGAAAGGTGGGGGGGAAAAGTATCAAGTGGGGGAGGGGCCCTGCGAGGAGCCAGGCTAAGGCCACAGCTAGAGCCTCCGGGACTGGAATGGCCCAGCCTGGGAGAAGCAGGAACTTTAAAAAATCCACACCGGATTCTCCCCGGAAGGAAAGGTGCTCAGCAGGGAACCTGCGCAGCACCGCAGGAGGGGCAGGGACTCCCCCAGGCTCCCGGAGCCACTAACAGAGGAGGTGCGCCCGGGGAGAGCCCCCGCACGCGGCAGGCTGGTCTCGGTCAGGGGCTGGAGCGCGCCCGGCGGGGCCCCGGGGGGAAGCCGGTGGGTCAGGCGGCGGCTCTGGACCAGGGGCTGCGCCCTGCTGCCTGCGGGAGCTGCGCCCCGGGAACGGGAACGGGAACGCGAGGCCAGCAGCACAGGCCCCGGATCCCAGGCCCCGAGCGGACACAGCCCAGGATCCTGCGCTCCCCCTGGGGGAAGGCGGAGGTGGGGAGGGCCCAGGACAGCGAGGACTCTCCTGCCGCTGGGTGCCCCCAAGCTGTGCAGGTCAGCGCCCCCTGGCACCTGGGGGCACCTAGGCCAGTGCGGAATGGGAGACTGCGTTCATTACTGGGGGAGCTGACTCCAGGGCTGGAGAGCTGGCCGCCGCCACTGTTGTTCCTCCTTGGGTCACCCTGTGCCTGGGAGGGGTGGGGCCACCAGGGGACAGAGGCCTCACAGGGTAAACAGCTCCCGCTGAGCCTGGCACCCAGCAGGGGGCCGGGCAGCTCTCCCAGGTGCACACACCTGAGAATCAGCATAGCAGCCCCTCCCCCAGAAGACCAGCTGGAAGGATGGGGTAAGAGCAAGTTCTTGAGCAAGCAGCGTTGGAAAGCTCCAGGGGAAGTCGAGGGATTTACAATATATAGAACCAGAGGGTACCCCTCCTATTTTTTTTTCTCTTCCTTTTTCCAGTACAGCTCATTTTTATATCAGACTGAAAATTTCTATTTTTTTTTCTCTTTTCCCACCTTAACTACAATATTTTACCACCTCTTCATTTTTAAGATTCTTCCTTTTTAACTTTCATATATCTACAATTACAGGCCCTAGATGTATTTTCCACTTCTAGATTCCCTTCAACATACTCAACTTATTTTTGGGAGATATATGAAATATGTTTTTTTTTTTCCTCTGCCTCATTTTGATCTACAATGGTGGAAGTTAACGCCTTCTAAAACATGACCAGCATGCACCCAGAACCAAATGGTATACCATGCTGCTTCATTCTGTGAGACTCCTCATTCCCATTCTGCTCCGTTCTTTTATCTCATTTATGTTTTGGTGGTCAGTGGTGGGGCTCTGTACAAGTATTTCCAGTTTATATAAACTGGGGACTAAGCATCTTCTAACATAAAGAACTTGACATACTCAGAACCAAGAGGATCACCCTCTAGAATCCCTCAGGTAGACTATATTCTCCTCCACTACAACTTGTCACTACCACCATCTCCCAGTACCCCCCTTTTTTCTCTTCTTTGTCTCTTCTTCCTTGGGATTCTTGGCCTTTTATTTTTTACTACGTTGTTTTAAAATTTGTTTTTCACTTTAGTAGTCCTTTTTCTTTATATCGTTCTGATCTTTGTTTTCAATTTCTGGTCTCTGACCTCAGGAGAATCATCTGGGGTGAAATTTACTTAGGTTTTGGTTGGGGTGAAATTTACTTAGGTCATGATTGATATTCTTGACTCAGCCCGTTTATACAGCCACTCTGCACTGAGAAAAATGACTAGAAAGAAAAACTCACCACAAAAGAAAGAATCAGAAACAGTACTCTCTGCCACAGAGTTACAGAATTTGGATTACACTTTGATGTCAGAAAGTCAATCAGAAGCACAATTATAAAGCTACTGGTGGCTCTGGAAAAAAGCATAAAGGAATCAAGAGACTTCATGACTGCAGAATTTAGATCTAATCAGGACAAAATTAAAATTCAATTAAACGAGATGCAATCCAAACTGGAGGTCCTAATAATGAGGGTTAATGAGGTAGAAGAAAGAGTGAGTGACATAGAAGACAAGGAAGATGCCATAGATGGCAAGGAAGGAAGCTTGCCAAAAAGAGAAGAATTAAAAGAACATGAAGAAAGGTTAAGGGAAATACATGATAGCCTCAGAAGGAAAAATCTACATATAATTAGGGTTCCAGAGAGTGCCAAGAGGGCCAGAGGGCCAGAAAGTGTATTTGATGTATTTGAACAAATCATAGCTCAGAACTTCCCTAATTTGGGGAGGGAAACAGACATTCAGATCCGGGAGATAGAGAGGATCCCCCCAAAATCAATAAAAACGATTCAACACCTTGACTTTTAATAGTGAAACTTGCAAATTCCAAATATAAAGAGAAGATCCTTAAAGCAGCAAGAGAAAAGAGATCCGTAACTTATATGGGGAGAAGTATTAGATTAACAGCAGACCTCTCCACAGAAACCTGTCAGCCCAGAAAGGGCTGGCAGGGTATATTCAGGGTCCTAAATGAGAAGAACATGCAGCCAAGAATACTTTATCCAGCAAGGCTCTCATTCAGAATAGAAGGAGAGATAAAGAGCTTCTAAGACAGGCAGAAACTGAAAGAATATGTGACCACCAAACCAGCTCTGCAAGAAATATGAAGGGGGACTCGGTAAAAGAAAGAGGAAGTCCAAGGAAACAATCCACAAAACAGGGACTGAATAGGTATTATGATGACACTAAGTTCATATCTTTCAATAATAACTCTGAACGTGAATGGGCTAAATGATCCCATCAAAAGATGCAAGGTTTCAGACTGGATAAAAAAGCAAGACTCATATATTTGCTGTCTACAAGAGACTCATTTGAGACCTAAGGACACCTACAGCCTGAAACTGAAAGGTTGGAGAACCATTTACCATTCAAATGGTGTTCAAAACAAAGCAGGGGTAGCCATCCTCATATCAGATAAATTAAAGTTTATCTCAAAGACTATAATAAGAGATGAAGAGGGACACTATATCATACTTAAAGGGTTTATCCAACAAGAGGACCTAACAATCATGAATATTTATGCCCCTAATGTGGGAGCTACCAAGTATATCAATCAATTAGTAATCAAAGTAGAGGCATACTTAGATAATAATATACTAATACTGGGAGACTTGAACACGGCACTTTCTGCAAATGACAGATATCCTAAGCACAATATCTCCAAAGAAACAAGAGCTTTATTTTTTTTTCTTTTTCTTTTCTTTTTTTCCTTTCCTTTCCTTTTCTTTTTTTTTTAATTGGAGTTCAATTTGCCAACATATAGCATAACACCCAGTGCTCATCCCATCAAGTGCCCCCCTCAGTGCCCATCACCCAGTCACCCCTACCTACCCCTACCCTCCCACCTCCCTTTCCACCACCCCTTGTTCATTTCCCAGAGTTAGGAGTCTCTCATGTTCTGTCTCCCTTTCCAATATTTCCCATTCATTTTCTCTCCCTTCCCCTTTATTCCCTTTCACTATTTTTTATATTCCCCAAATGAATGAGAACATATAATGTTTGTCCTTCTCCAATTGACTTATTTCACTCAGCATAATAATCTCCAGTTCCATCCATGTCGAAGCAAATGGTAGGTATTTGTCGTTTCTAACGGCTGAGTAATATTCCATTGTATACGTATACCACATCTTCTTTATCCATTCATCTTTCGGTGGACACCAAGACTCCCTCCACAGTTTGGCCATTGTGGACATTGCTGCTATAAACATTGGGGTGCAGGTGTCCCAGTGTTCACTGCATCTGTATCTTTGGGGAACAAGAGCTTTAAATGATACACTGAACCAGATGGATTTCACAGATATACACAGAACTTTACATCCAAATGCAACTGAATATACATTCTTCTCAAGTGCACATGGAACTTTCTCCAGAATAGACCACATACTGGGTCACAAATCAGGTCTCAACTGATACCAAAATATTGGGATTGTCCCCTGCATATTCTCAGACCATAATGCTTAGAAACTAGAACTAAAGCACAGGAAGAAATTCAAACACGTGGAGGTTAAAGAGCATCCCACTAAAAGATCTTTGGGGCAACCAGGAAATTAGAGAAGAATTAAAAAGATTCATAGAAACTAATGAAAATGAAGATACAACCATTCAAAATCTTCAGGATACAGCAAAAGCAGTCCTAAGAGGGAAATACATCACAATACAAGCATCCCTCAAAAAAATTGGAAAAAACTCAAATACATAAGCTATCTTCACACCTAAAGGAACTGGAGAAAACAGCAAATAAAAACTACACTAAGCAGAAGAAGAGAGTGAATAAAGTTCGAACAGAACTCAATGAAAGAACTGTAGAACAGATCAACAAAACCAAGAGTTGGTTCTTTGAAAGAATTAATAAGCTAGATAAACCATTAGCCAGCCTTATTAAAAAGAAATAAGACTCAAATTAGTAAAATCATGAATGAAAAAGGAGAGATCACAACCAATACCAAGGAAATACAAACGATTTTAAAAACTTATTATGAGCAGCTAAATGCCAACAAATTAGGCAATCTAGAAGAAATGGATGCATTTCTGGAAAACCACACACTACCAAAACTGGAACCGAAACAAAACCTGAACATGCCACTAACCAAGGAGGAAATTTAAGCAGTCATCAAAAATTTCCCAAGACACAAAAGTCGAGGGCCAGATGGCTTCCCAGGGAATTCTATCAAACGTTTAAAGAAGAATCAATACTTATTCTACTAAAGCTGTTCAGAAAGATAGAAAGGGATGGAATATTTCCAAACTTGTTCTATGAGGCCAGCATCACCTTAATTCCAAAACGAGACAAAGACCCCACCAAAAAGGAGAATTATAGACCAATATCCCTGATGAACACAGATGCAAAAATTCTCAACAAGATACTAGCCAATAGGATTCAACAGTACATCAAGAAGATTATTCACCATGATCAAGTGGGATTTATCTCTGAGATGCAAGGCTGGTACAACGCTCATAAAACAACCAATGTGATAGATCATGTCAAGAAGAGAAAAAAGAAGAACCATAGGATCCTCTCAAGAGATGCAGAGAAAGCATTTGACAAAATAACAGCATCCATTCCTGATCAAAACTCTTCAGAATGTAGGGATAGAGGGAACATTCCTCAGCATCTTATAAGCCATCTATGAAAATCCCACAGCAAGTATCATTCTCAATGGGGAAACACAGGGAGCCTTTCCCCTAAGATCAGGAACATGACAGGGACGTCCTCTCTCACCACTGCTATTCAACATAATATTAGAAGTCGTAGCCTCACCAATCAGGTAACAAAAAGAAATAAAAGACATTCAAATTGGCAAAGAAGAAGTCAAACTCTCCCTCTTCGCAGATGACATGATACTGTACATAGAAAACCCAAAAGATTCCACCCCAAGATCGCTAGAACTCCTACAACAATTCTGCAGTGTGGCAGGATACATAATCAATGCCCAGAAATCAGTGGCATTTTTATACACTAACAATGAGACTGAAGAAAGAGAAATTAAGGAATCATCATCAAGACACACTGATCAATGGAACACAATAAAGAATCCCAAAATGGGCCCTCAACTCTATGGGCAACTAATATTCAACAAAGCAAGAAAGACTACCCACTGGAAAAAGGAAAGTCTCTTCAATAAATGGTTCTGGGAAAATTGGACAGCCACATGCAGAAGAATGAAACTACACCATTCTCTTACACTAGACACAAAGATAAACTCAAAATGGATGAAAGATTTGGGCAACCACGGACTAGCTGGAGTAACTGAACCAAACCAAGCCCGGACTTGCGTCCCTCATTCACTCAAAAGGCTCAGGAGCCTAAAGGGTGAATAGTTAGTTGACGCTTGAGAAAGGGCTTGAGCAATGGTTTTCAGAGCTCGCTTGTATGTGATGGTCCACATAACACATTAGATACAATGTATTTTGGCCTGGCCATAAAGTTGAATAGGGGTCTGTGCTGTTCTTGCTGGTCTGTTAACCATATCTAATATTCCTTTGAGGTATGTACATCTGGAGCAACAAGCTTATCTATTTACCAAGGTCTTCTGGCGCCAGTGGGTCTGTCTTGCGTGCTGAGAAAGGGGAACCTTGGAGGGTTTCACAAACATGCTAAGAACAGATACTTCTTTGTCTTCATTTTGCTTATGCTATATAATGTTGTAGAACCTTGAATAAAGCTGGCACTGCTTAGACATCATCCACTGTGTCCCTCTTGTCCCCATCTCTTTACTTTTCTTTTATTTTTTTTATCCCCTTACCCTTGGGACCCTGATCGTGTTGCCGCAGAGCGCGCAACAGAAAGATCTATGTGAGTCAAGACTCCATCAAAATCCTGGAGGAGAACACAGGCAACAACCTTTTTGAACTTGGCCACAGCAACTTCTTGCAAGATACATCTATGAAGGCAAGGGAAACAAAAGCAAAAATGAATTATTGGGACTTCATCAAGATAAAAAGCTTCTGCACAGCAAAAGAAACAGTCAACAAAACTCAAAGACAACCTACAGAATGGGAGAAGATATTTGCAAATGATCTATCAGATAAAGGGTTAGTCTCCAAGATCTATAAAGAACTTATTAAACTCAACACTAAAGAAACAAAGAATCCAGTCATGAAATGGGTAAAAGACATGATGAACAGAAATCTCACAGAGGAAAACATAGACATGGCCAACAAGCACATGAGAAAATGCTCTGCATCACTTGCCATCAGGGAAATACAAATCAAAGCCACAATGAGATACCACCTCACACCAGTGAGAATGGGGACAATTAACAAGACCGGAAACAACAAATGTTGGAGAGGATGTGGAGAAAGGGGAACCCTCTTGCACTGTTGGTGGGAATGTGAACTGGTGCAGCTACTTTGGAAAACTGTGTGGAGGTTCCTCAAGGAGTTAAAAATAGATCTGCCCTATGACCCAGCAATTGCACTGCTGGGGATTTACCCCAAAGATACAGATGCAGTGAAAGACCGAGACACCTGCACCTCAATGTTTATAGCAGCAATGTCCGCAATAGCCAAACTGTAGGAGGAGCTTTGGTGTTTATTGAAAGATGAATAGATAACTCAGCCATTAGAAATGACAAATACCCACCATTTGCTTCAACGTGGATGGAACTGGAGGGTATTATGCTGAGTGAAGTAAGTCAATCAGAGAAGGACAAACATTATATGGTCTCATTTACTTGGGGAATATAAAAAATAGTGTAAGGGAATAAAGTGGAAAGGAGAGAAAATGAGTGGGAAATCTTAGAGAGTGTGACAGAACATGAGAGCTTCCTAAATCTTGGAAATGAACAAGGGCAGTGGAGGGGGAAGTGGGTGGGGGATGGGGTGACTGGGTGACAGGCACTGAGCGGGGCACTAGACGGGATGAGCACTGGGTGTTATACTATAAGTTGGCAAATTGAACTCCAATGAAAAATAAACACACACACATACACACACACACACACACACACAATTATTTTTTTGGATACCCAAGGTGAGAGTTAAGATGTATCATATAAAGGCCCATTTGACTCATCACCATTTATTGAAAAAACATTCTTTTCTCATTTGTTTGTAATGCCATTTTTTTGTTTTGGTTTTGTTTGGTTTCTTTTCTACCTCTTCTTCTTTTTTTTTTTTTTGTAATGAGTCAGGTGATTGTGTCTGTGTGATTATATTAGACCCCAAAGAGTCTTTCAGTGCATGAATGTGACACATGTCTGCATTTGTTAGTTCTTTAGTTTCTCTCTCTTTTTTTTTAAAGATTTTATTTATTTATTCATGATAGTTACACAGAAAGAGACAGAGAGGCAGAGACACAGGCAGAGGGAGAAGCAGGCTCCATGCAGGGAGCCCGACGTGGGATTCGATCCCGGGTCTCCAGGATCGCGCCTCAGGCCAAAGGCAGGCGCCAAACCGCTGTGCCACCCAGGGATCCCTAGTTTCTCTTGATAATGTTTTATACATTCAGTATAAAAGTCTCATATATCATTTAGGAAATTTAGGTAAAGTAATTGAATGCCCTTGTTTTGGTTTCTTTGCTCCACCTAGCTTTATTGAGATACAATTGTCATATAATATTGTGTAAATTTAAGATGCACAATGTGGTGTTTTAGTAGATACCTATACTGTAACATGTTTGTCTCTATTTTTATTGAGGATAAGGAAAAGCAAAAATCATAAGTACAGCTCAGTGAATTTTTTATATAGCTATACACCCTTGTCATCACTACCCATGAGAGAACATTTCCAGAAACCCAGAGAACTCCATCATTCCCACCTCTGTCAGAGCTCTCACCAGGGATAACCACTCTTCTAACTTCTATCATAACAGATTAGAGTTCTTAATAGTTCTGTCAATCTGGCACATTCTTCCCTAAGGCTTCCCCCCTCTCTCACAAAGGCCAATCGTTGTCTGATAAACATACTAAAAATCCCACTGTGCTTTTCACAGACTTCCTACTTAGGATTTTAATGTCCTGACCTGAACATTCCAAGAATTCACTAAATTTTAAGAATGGAAAAATCAGTCATTTGCTTGAAGTCCCAGAAAGCATCCACCGACTCGGGTTTCTCTGTCCCCCAACAAGAATCTGCCACAGTGGAAAACCCAAGTTTTCATTATTTTCCTCATGCCCAGAATCCACAAGTGATGCCAGGTAAACTTTTTTCAGCTCACTTCTGAGGTTCTCCTTCCTCTGAAGTCTTAAGATCTTCATCTGAGTTCAGATAATTTATGAATTTATTCTAGATTTGCACTAGATTACCGGTTTGCTACAAGGCATACCATTCCGTTCTAAAGCAGAAGTTCATTATGTATTTGGGGATGTGATATCAGTAATACCCATAGGCTTCAAAGGCTCTTAATTTAATGGGGAAATAAGCACATAAAAGTGAATTATAATGCAGAAATAATTATATGCATAATTCATAAAATAATTATATTACTAATAGAAATTATTTTCTATGTACAAAGTTATCATGAGAGTTTATAGAATGTATCCATTCTTTCTAAAATGTTAAGTGAGGTTCCATAGAGATGTTTGGACTAGACTTTTAAAACAAAGAGGGAAAAAAAAAATAAAAAAAAATAAAACAAAGAGGGTCTCCTAGATAGCAGAGTGGAGAATGGAAAAATTCCTCCTAGGCAGAAGGAATAGCATGAACCAGAAAACATAGATGTTAAAATTAAATGTTACTTTTGGGGAGAGTGAATTCTTTGGTGCTGCAGAATTGTGTTATGTTTTGGGTCTTGTAGGGGAATTTTGGAGTAATCTAGTAGTTTTTATACTTTATATAGGAATTATGGAGCACTCTTAAATTTTCCTTCTGGTCAATGAATAAGTTAAACCCAGTAATGCCTAATGTCCCCTTTTGTTCTGACATTATATTACCTTAAATGAAGAGGAGTCAGAAATAAACAAATCAACCTTCTTTCACTACATGTATTTTTTTCTTTCTTAAAAAGTTTTCATTTAAATTCCAGTTAGATAACATGTAGTGTTATATTATCTTTAGGTGTACAATACTGTGATTCAACACTTCCATAGAACACCTAGTGCTCATAGCAAGACCTCTCCTTAATCCCTATCATCTATTTCACCCATTCTCCTACTCACCTCCCTCTGGTAACCATCAGTTTATTCTCTATAGTTAAGAGTCTGTTTCTTGGTTTGCCTCTATCTCTGTCTCTCTCTGTTTTTGTCCTTTGCCCATTTGGTTTGTTTCTTAAATTCCACATATAAGTTAAATCACATTCATCACATATATTAATGAGATTTTGATATAAGACATTGTTACTTTGTGAGCCTCTGATGGATGGAATTACATAAAAAAATCTTAAAATTTATGAAATCACAAAGATCCCTGGTAGTCAAAACAATCTTGAAAAACCAAGCTAGAAGCATCATACTTTCTGATTGGAAGTTATATAATTACCAAACAGTATTGTACTGGCCAAATAAATAAGACAAAACAAAACAAAAAACCTCCCCACAAAACAAAACACATAAATCAGTGGAAAAGAATAGGGAGCACAGAAACAAATCCATGCATCTAAGGTCAATTACTTTACAACAAGAAGGCAAGAATATATAATGGAGAAAGGACAGTCTCTTCAATAGATGGTGCTGGAAAAACTGGATAGCCATATGCAAAAAGAATAAAACTTGACCAACTGTCTTACACCATATACAAAATTAACTCAAAATGAATTAAAGACTTGAATGTAAGACCTGAAACCATAAAACTTCCAGAACAAAACATAGGCAGTAATTTCCTTGACATCACTGTTGGCAATGACTTTTTAAATCTGACACCAAAAACAAAGGCAACAGAGGCAAAAATAAATGAGTGAGGCTACATCAAACTAATAAAAAGCATCTGCACAACAATGGAAGCCATCAACAAAATAAAAAGGCAAACTACTGAATGGGAGAGAATATTATTAATCATATATCTGATCGGGGGTAATATCCAAAATATATAAAGAAGTCATACAAATCAATAGCAAAAACAATTTGATTATAAAATGAGAAGATCAGAATAGACATTTTTCCAAAGAAGATGTCCAGATAGCCAACAGGCACATGAAAAGTTACTCAACATTATTAATCACCAGGAGATACAAGTCAAATGACAATGAGATGTCACCTCACACCTGTTAGAAGAGCTATTATCGAAAAGACATGAAATAGTGTTGAGAAAAGGGAACATTTGTGCCCTGTTGATGGGAATGTAAATTGTTGCAGCTAGTATGGAAAATAGTATGGGGTTTCCTCAAAAAGTTAAAAATAGAACTACCATATTATCCAGCAATTCCACTTCTAGGTATTTATTAAAAGAAAATGAAAACACTAACTTGGAAAGATATATGTACCTCCATATTCCTTGCAGTATTATTTACAATTAATTTACATTATTTATAATTTATAAAGTATGGAAATGACCTAAGTGTCCATTAATAGATGAATGGATGAAGAAATTATGGTGTATATACACACACAATAGAATATTATTCTGCCATGAAAAAGAATGAAATTCTGCTGTTTACAACAACATGGATGGATCTTAAGGGTGTTATGCTAAGTGAATTAAGTCAGAGAGAGGAAAACAATCATATGATCTTTTATCTATGAATGATAAATATATATGTGTATATATATTATTGTCTCTTTAAGATGTATAATCTAAATAAACAAAGACTAACCAAACTCATAGACACAGAGTAAAGATTGGTGGTTGCTAGAGATGGGAGAAAGGTGGAGTGGGGGGAGATGAGTGAAGGGAGTAAAGAAGCGAGTGAGTGAAGGTAAAAGGAAGAGAGGGAAATTTCCTTATGAAGGAAATGGGTTCTCACATATTCACAGTTCTCTGTGAATGAGACCTTGTCCTTGGTCATTGGTGTGGAAGGCATGTTTCCTTCCCCATTGAACTGATAACCTGAGACTCAGACTGCAGCAGAGGAACTCCTTGTTTCAGTTGTTTCTGTCTTGCCAATTAGCTGCTTTATGCACATCTGATAGCCTTGGACCCTAAGTGTCTGTGGGAGGACTCACCAGAGCTGTTCCCATGTCTTCCTGACATTCAAAACCCACATGACCAAGAATCTAGCTGGAGCTTAGAAGGGAGGAGCCAGGCAAGGGGTCTGCTAAGATGCACCAGCCTTCTTACCTGACAGAGGAGTTCATTCAGGATTTAAAGACTGGGGCCAGAGGGCTGTCAGAAAACTCTTTTGGGTTAGAAATATTCACTTCTGAATTTTAACTCTTTTTACTATGCTTTGACTTTCCTGGTTAATGCCTTCACCCACTAAATGTTAAGTAATTACTACTTGGAAATATCAGCCATGGATGGCAACTTTAACAGGAATTGGAGAAAGTGGTTATTTTTTTTTAAGTTTGTTTGTTTATTTATTTATTTGAGACAGAGAGAAAGAGAGAGAGAGAGAGAGAGAGAGAGAGAGGCAGAGACACAGACAGAGGGAGAAGGAGGCTCCATGCAGGGAGCCCAACGTGGGACTCGACTCCAGGTCTCCAGAATCAGGCCCTGGGCTGAAGGTGGCACTAAACTCCTGAGCCACCCGGGCTGTCTTGAAGGTGGTTATTAATTCCTTTTTAGTGCAGTATGTTAAATGGAAAAGCAATTTATTATTGCTGTTGCCTATGATGGCACCTAGAATTCAGTGAGCAAATCCCAAGGGAAGAATAAAGCCCAAGTGAGAAATTCTGGCTGTGTGTGTGGCTGCTCCTGCCTATCCAGGGCCTTGCCATAACCACTCATCTCTTTATATATGGAGAAAACTGCTTCTTTCTAATACAAAAAGCCGTCTTGCATCAGAGTGAAGAAGCCATCTGTAAAAATAGGATTTCTTTTATAAGCCACATAAAGTTAGACTGATAAGGCCAATTGTAAAATTGTACATACTCTGTACTTGACTATCCTTGGAACAACTTTCCCATAGTAAAACACATCCCTGGAACATACCTTTCCCTGTGTAAGAAAATGACCATGACATCCAGAGCAGATTGAGACTCAGGGTCGACTGTCTTGGTAAAGTTCTGGAAAACCAGGATGGCATAGTGGAAAACCAAACTCATGGTAGAACTTGCTAAATATTAGATGGCTGGGTGATTGAGTGTGAATTAATGAATAAATGAATGGAAAACACATAAACAAAAACATGAAAAGTTCATTTGCACTTGTTCATAGATGTGCTTTAAGGTGCTCTTACATCATACATGTTTTTCCTGCTTTTTCAGAATCACAACTTCCAAGAGACCAAAACCACATTTGTCAGGTAGGCTAGGAGCCTCTAATGGTAGGGGCTAAATTGTTCCTCCCTTTGTCCTTCTGTAGATAAGATTTCTTAGCAAGGGTCTCCCAGACTCTTGTCAAATAGCCCCGGGGCTTTCTCTCCCCTCCTTTAAGTGAGATGCATCAGGATCTGACCTTCCCTATCATTAGTTACAAGATCCACAATGCCCATGAGGGTGCATTCCTGGCACAAGTGTTTGCACACTCACTTCCCCAAAATGCCCCCTCTGAACCAATGAGTGGGTCGTGGACTAGGGTAGGACACAATGACACAAAGCGCAGATTTATTAGGGGAGGAAAAAAGGTGAGAAGCTCATGGAGGGGGAGTTAGAGGAAGGGATAAGGCAGAAGCTGTTACCTCAGCCTCCAGTCATGGTGGAACCCTAGAAGAAGCCCAGATGCATCTCTTGCTTTGGGGCACGGATGAGGCCCTAGTCGTAGCCAAGCTAGAAGCTGGAAGAAATGAGGCTTTCTTGTATCTACCTAGAAAAGCATCAGGGTGGGATGAAGACTTGAACAAAGCTCAATGGGAAGAAATCCTGACAATGTTTCACTGGACGCTGGGCAGGAGAGAGTGAGAGAGAAGGGCAGCTCTTGGGGCTAAAGGGAAGAGGAGCATGAGAAAGAGAAGGCTCTGTTAGCCTGGATGTACCCCGGCAGTACCCCAGTCTAGCCTTGCTTCTGTTTACTCTTGGGGGTTTGCTGGGCCAATGGGCACTTGTGCTGGGTGGGGATCGCTGTGAACTTGTGGGGAGCATTGTTTCTTGGACTATGGAGCACATGGATCCTTAGTTTGGGGTATAAATGACGGGGGTTGCTGACAGGTTTGCTTCACTTGCTGCTGCTGGGCTTTCTGGGGCAGGTGCTCTCTCCACTGCTGCTGCAGGAACAGGGGAGCCTAAAAGAAACCTAGGCAGTGGACACCATGAGAAGTGTTCCCTCCACCATCCCTCCCTTCTGACTCCTAAAGCAATGTTTCCTTACAATGGCCAAGGACATGATAAGTGATTAATTGCCTCAAATTGGTCAGTGAATTGACTCACATGCACCCATTGTGATCCTCTCCCTTTCATTCTTCTATGCTATTCTGATTTCATTTCCTATCTTCCTTCATCCTCCCATAGACTCCTGATTTAACTGAATATATAATTGATTTCTCAGTCTGCCCAGGAAACAAGATGAAATGCTGAGTTGAGGATAAAAAGATAGCACAAACATTTTATAAGATTGAGGCATGAAGTCTTGGTTGATGGGTGTGCAATGTCAACTGGCTGCCTTGAGTAGTGCAGTGAGTGCTGGCAAGGATAGAAGGGCATGGGGCAGGGGGCAGAAGCAGTCCTTGTTTTAGAGGGAAGTGTTGTGGTGTGTAAGTGATGGGGAAAAGCCTGTTCCAGGTACTCACAGGCCAAAGTTGTAGACTTGGCTCCACACCGGACTTACCTTGGGTTATTAGGCTAGTCATTTAGTATAGCCACAGGATAGAGGTTCTGGCCCTTCTATCCTTGCCAGAACTCACTGTGAAGTGAGAAGAACTGGGGAGCTGAAGGTCATGTAGATCACTGGAGGTCAAGGACAAGAGAAGGTTGTTTCACCAAGAGGCGACCTGGTTCAGAGCAGGAGCATTGGCCAAGAAAGTGCAGACCATGGGCTCTAGATCCAAATCTGCCACCCCCTGGCCAGGCACACCTGTGGGCAATTTGCCTTCCCTGGATCTCCAAACCCTTATTTGAAAGATGCTGATCTGGAAACGCCTTCCCAGCTCCAGCATGTGTCCCTGGTTTTGTTTGTAGACATCCTTCCTTTCTTCTTATTTTGTGATTATAAAGGGAAGCATAGGTTCTGGGTGGCAATCATGATAATAAGGCATGGGAGCGTCACAGTGTAAAATGCAATATATAACATACCTGTTTCTGTAAACCTAAAAGCAACATTTGAAAAGGCTTGGTCATAGGGCCGAAAAGGCAGCTTTGCAAGAATGACAATGTTTGGAGGAAGCTCGAAATTCCTACAAAATGCTACAACTCTAAATATCTCCCCTCTATGAGAAAAATCCTTTTGCCAGGGAGTGAGGCCTAGAATCAGATAATTAGTCATACTCAGTTAGGGTGACGGATGGAGATTGAATTTCCTGAGTAACAGCATGACATTTCTTTAATGTCACAAGGCTTAAGTCACTTCTCTGATTACCCAAGAATAGGACAGGAGCTTGCCTAGTGGCTGGAGACAGTTTGAGAAGGAGGAAGGGCCCAGCAGGTCCGAGTAGGAAGAATCCAATCCCACTTACCAGAAGTGCAAGCAGGACCTCAGGAGAGGAGGCTGAGCACAGGTGCAAGGACAGCCTCTCCTAGAAACCTTCTAAGGCCCCCAGCCTGCCATAGACACTTGGTCTGGCCCTGATTACCTCCTCCCAGGGAATTCCTTACCCACTTCTCCCACCTGCACTTCCTCCAGGGATTTGCCTTACTGATCTGTTTTGATGGAAAATACCACCAGATAATACAGCATTCTGGGTCCCTGTCTCACTAAGTGGACTCCATCTATTTAAGGTGTTGGCTCAAACTCAAGGACTCAAAATCTCTAAAAAATAGAATAAATCTGAGGTGCTTTTTGCTGACTGAGAGTTGTAAGAAACATTGAGGAAAGAGGAAGAGGAGAGGAAATATGAGTTTGGGCCATGCCTGGAAAAATATGAGCATCACCTTTGCTGCTTTACTGTTACTGGTTGAGCACTAAGATCTGACACTGCTATGGGCACTCCCTAGTGATGAGGTCACTCTTTATGTCCCCTATTTCATTGTAAATTTATTTATTTATTTATTTATTTATTTATTTATTTATTTATTTATTTATGAGAGACATAGAGAGAGAGAGAGAGGCAGAGACGCAGGCAGAGGGAGAAGCAGGCTCCATGCAAGGAGCCCGACATGGGACTTGATCCCGGGTCTCCTGGGCCAAAGGCAGGTGCTAAACCACTGAGCCACCCAGGCTGTCCCTCATTGTAAATTTATAGCCCCCAGAAGGCAAATGTCATTGTTACTGTTTTGTGGATAAAAAAGTGAGGCTGGGAAAGATCATGTAGCTAGTAGACAGCAGAGACGGGACTGGAACTCAGTTCTGGATGGTTCAGAGAACCCAAACATTTGAGAGAGAAGTCAAAAGTCTCCGCACAGAAGTCCCCAACCCCATGCCCTACTAGGTAATGCCTGTGATTTTCCCAACCCAGCTGGGACTGTTTGCAATGTATTGTAGGAAGCTTTCCCTTGAGCACGAAGGACAAGAATGCAAATGGTCACCCACAGACTCACTGCCTCTGACCTGCCCCCCCTCCCAGGAATCGGCTGCTGGTGAGTATTAGTGGTGGGCAAGAGAGGATGGGGTAGCATTAGCTTCTGGGGTACAGTTGCCAGGTAAAATACAGGACACCCAGTTCAATTTGAATTTCAGGTAAACATAATTTTCTAGAATTCTATTTAAAATCAATTAGCAGTGTATTATTAGTGCCAGAGGTAGAGTTTAGTGATTCATCAGTTATGTGTAACATCCAGTGCTCATCACATCACGTGATCCCCTTAATCAGAAGTTTTTTAGTAAGAGTACATCTCAAGTGTTGCACAAGACTTGTCTATAGTACTGAATTACTTGCTAATATCCTATTTGAATTAAACTGAGCAGGCTGTATTTTTATTTGCTAAAGCTAGCAATTTACTCATGGAGCCATTTAGATGGCAGGAAGGAGCCCTGATCCTCCACTTGGCCTCATAATTCCTACCATGGAGAAGGCAGGACTGCTCTGGGAAGCTGGTCTACCTTTGTACCAATGTCTCAAACCTCAGGGTATAGTCCCACTAAAGGCATTGATGTACTCATTTTTGTCATTACCACAGCAAGAGTGTAAGGCTGCCTCAGAAACAATAGAAACATCTAGAAGTACTTTCCAAAACATTTTCAAACCCCTTGCCTTATTTAATTATCATGGCAATCCTGTCAGGTAGTATAAATAAGATTTTACAGTTTGAAAAAGTAGCTCCAAAGAAGTTAACTGACTTGTTCAACAACATGCAGCAAGCAGGGGTGGAGCTGGGGCAGGGGCCCTGGTCCAGGGGTCCTCTCCACTGCATCACAGTGGCCAGATTCTCTGTGGCAGACAAGCAACTGTTGCTAAGTGGGACCATGATTCAAGATCTTTCCTGAACTTTCTGTCATATGTGGCTCAGTTTTTAGGGTAAGCCTCACTTAAAGGTTAGCCCGTCCCTTAATTTCCTGTCCTGGCCAGGCCTCAGCCCCCTCTCCCTATAAGCCTATCAACTTAAAAAATATAACATTCTTTAAAAAAAAGTAACAATCTGGGCTCTAGATTCCATGTTCTGCATTCCACCTTTGCCTCACTTCTGGGCTCCCACTCCCACTATGCTCACCTAGACGCAAGCTCTCCAGAGGGGAAAGAAGCAGCAAAGACAGATTTGGCATGGACACAAGGAAGGCATTCTCATATCCCTGGCATTTAGAAGACATCAGTATATGTGTGCTCCCTACGAATGGAGTGATAACACCCTTCCTTCACATCTCAGGCACCCACATGACTTTTCTAGAATGAACTTTACTCCTCATTTTCCCAGTCTGCTCATTGGCCTCCTGCTTGGTCAATAAACAACTCCTGCTTAGTTTTGGGAACTCTCTCTAGTGATACAACTCTTAGAGGATGCTCTAGGGGTAGCTGGGATAGATAGCCAAACACAGCTAGCCTTGAAGAGGTGGTGACCTCTAAGTCATGAATCCAGCTCATATGCATCCAACACAAACTTTCCAAAATCCTGGCACTCAACATTCTCTTTAGCCACATTATCTCCGTTTTATAGAGGGGGAAACAGACTCAGCCCAAGGTCATACAGGGGCTAATGTCAAATGCAGGGCTAGATAAAAAAATCAGGGCCCCTGACTTCACAGCTTTTTTCAGCCAACTGAAGTGCCTGAGCAACTAGGCTTCTTCCAGCAGAGGCTCTGTTAATGACAGAAGTAGGAAGCTGGCTGTCTGCCTCCTCCTGTCCTACCTACCTATTCTCTTTCCTCCTTGGCACTCAGTGTCATCCTTCCCACGGAGCCTGTCTCCCTCCTTCCTCTAAGGAAACCTAACCAGTCCCTTGCCACCACGCTGCTAGGCATGGGTGCAGTTGTATTAGTCACTCAACTTATAAAAACCTCTGAATACAAGTTTTCACAATACTCTTTGAAGAAAACTAATTGTATGATAAATTTTATAAATGACAAAGTTAGTTGTAATGGTGGATGAATCTGGAATCCAGAAAATGGGGCTGACCCAAATCTCTTACATCTGTAATGGCTGATTTCTAGACACCTCAGCTGGCTGGGGAGTGGATCATTCTTTCAAAGGAAGAGGGGAGGCTTGTTGGCACCCCTCAAACCAGTCTATAAAAACAACCATCTAAGGGAAGGTGGGCGCTGAGAAACTAAGCAGACCACTGACTTCTCCCCACCATTCAGCCTTAGGTCCTGGCACTGTTGCCTGGCAAGTTCTGAGTCCTGCATCCTATCTTTCATCCTCAAAGGGCCAACCAGGAAACCAGGCTCTGCATCTTGCCTCCCTAGGGAACAGACACCTGAGAGCACGTACATGCCGTGAATATACATCAGGGAGGGGAGGGCACAGGCAGACTCATTTCTGAAGGTGAGTCAAAGCTTGAGAAACCCCAACCCCACCCTTCAGACAAATAGTGGGGTGACAGATAACAGAGATCTGACCCTGGGAGGGGACTCTGGCAGAGACGATGCTAATCACTTAGCTATCAATCTAGACACATCTCCTCCAGGGCACTTTTGGGGAAAAGAAGGGTTGTTGATGGCTCCATCTGGACACAAATGGAACGCATTTATTATGCTATCTCTAAGGATGAAACAAGGAAAGGAAAAAAAAGGAGATCTCTGATTTACCCATGAGAGGCTTTTAGGATGTGCTTGACAGAGAGGACAGTGGAGTTTGGGGCTGCCAATACTCCTGTATTTCAGCTGCCTATTTAGTAAAATGGACATTGAAAACTGAGCAAATCACCTTTCATTTGAAAAATCATAATCATGTCATATTTGCTTCATCTTGAGTTCTGGTACATACTTAACCAGCAGTCACAGTTTAGGATATTTCTGTTTCGAGTTCATTTCTCCATGAATTACTTGACGATCTGTCAACAAAAACTTTAGAAGATGCTACTTAAAGAGACTTTGTGACCTTTTTAAATGTGAGAAATTCATTTGATGCATGAATCATTTCAGCCTCTAATTTTTATGCTGGCAAATAAGATGCTCAGTTACTGATGATCAGTGTTCTGTGAAGTAGTATTGAAAGCAGTCCAAAAGGCAGAGAAAGAAAGGATAAGGTTCCAGAAATATGTGAGCAATAAATCTCCCCCTTCCACCCCTCCATGACACTTTCCTATAAGACCCCTGACATAATTCTATAAGACATATTTCTGTAAGTCCTAGGAGCTTGATAAACGGGGAAATGAAGTCCTGGATGGTGAAAGGCTAGTTCTGACAGGACACCCACAGACTGTCACCTGTGGAAACTGAAGACTGGCTGTGGAAGGGGAGGGGTGTGTGAGCAAAGTGCCTGCCTCTGGAAAGATGGCCAAGGTTGTCTTGGAAGTCAAGTGGAGTGGAAGCACTCGTCGTCCTCTCCTCTGACATGACATAGTGTGGTTAGAGGCAAGGGAGGGAGCCTAAGGAGTTAAGACACTGCTCTACTAATACCCCTCACTAGCTATGAGGCCTTAGACATGCCCCTTAACTTTTCTCAGCCTCAGTTTTCTTGTTTTCCAATATGTGGAGACTGACTACAATTTCCTCAAAGATTCCATTGAGCCTTCATTCTGTAAATACATGATTTGGGTCTGGGAAGCAGCTGAGTTCATCCTTGGAGGATTAATTGTGAGTAGAGGACAAGGATGCTGCATATGGGCTTAGCTGAAGAGTGCCATGTTGGTCAGAGGCATCTGCTGTGAGAGAGTTAAGTGGCCATGAGGATATAGTCAGTTAACCTTGGTTAGCCTGAAGCAGGGAGAGAGATGCTAGCACCTATGAGTGAGAACGACTAACATACTTGAAGAAGGAGAGAGGGTATGAACTCTTTGAAAATCCTGCACAAGCTGACACCACCTATGATTCCTACCTTGGCTCCCACCTTCCCTTAACTCAATCCCAGACAAGAGCATTGCTATTCCCAAAACTCACCTCATGCTTTCTTGCCTCAAATCATTCGATCTGCAATGGTGCACCAGTGAAATTCAAGGTAATCTTTAGGAAGCATTACTTTCTCTGTGACCTCTTTCCTAATTCTTTCCCAAAAGGTGTGTTTTCCTCTTCTGCTCACACCTACAGCTTTTTATTTGTATGTACTATGAACACTTTTTATGTAATGCTTTGACTTGAAAACATATAAATTATATACTAATCTTAGCATCACATGTACATTCCCTGATGGAAGGAGCTGTTTCAATCTCATCATATATGCATGTGTTTTACTATCTACTCCCCCCATACTAGCCAAACAAATATTATATCCACTCTATGAATATGGAAAGATAAATGAATGCCTAAATGAATGAGTGAATGATTTAGCAATGAATGAGTTGAACTGAATGACAAACCCACAGTTAGACATTGTGACTTTAGAGTCAGAATTGATGAAGTCTCAAGATGCTTTGTGAACTAGTACATCTTTTCAAGTTCAGGATGGTGCTTGTCTAAGTAGCTCTTTCTGTTTATCTGACCACATGCATTATCTTTGAAGACCTAAGCTGACATCATCCACACCTGCAAGAGGCCCAGATACCTGTGTGTGTGTGTGTGTGTGTGTGTGTGTGTGTGTGTGTGTTCATGGAGGACTTCTTTATAGCCAGCCAAATTGCAAGCTTCCCAGGGGCAGGAAGGATATTGAGGACAGAAGTTCTACCCTGGTAAGATCTGATACACTAGCTAGTTGGTGAGTGGGTGGTCCAATTACTAAAGGATGCTGTTGAGTAAGTGAGCCAGAAAGTGAGTGAAAGAGAAGGGTGAGTAAGTAAGCTAACAAACTAGCTTACTGCCTAGGTAGTACAACTGACTAGGGGTATGGTTGAGTAGTTGACCAGTTGATTTCTTGATCATTTGGCTGACTGTCTGATGATGGCTAATTTGAAAGGCAAATCCTGGTACAGTATAGCAAAGAAAGTCCCCTTGGGGACATGAGGCTAATGGTATAGAACAACAACAAAAAAATGCTCTGGATAGGAGTCCCTAAGAAATGTATCCTATAAATTGAACAAGTATCTCTTAATTTGCTTTCTTTCACTTAGGAGTTCATTATGATTTCCATCTCTAGTCAATTGAACTTACTGGACATCACCTCAAGTGAAGACCAGACAGAGGCAATCAAAGTGGAACAGTAGCTCTCTTCCCAGGCAGAATGCAGTTGGGGCAAAAGGACATTTCCATTTATGGCACTGCTCACTGAGGAACCTGATTATTCCTTCAGCCTTGGGTCCTGGGGTTGGGAAGTTGGGACTCAGATCATCCTCTGGCCAGAGAAAGGGGCCTCTCTGATGGTGGCTGAGATAGGGAACCAAACCAAACAGACAAATTAGCAGCTACCACAAGTTGGGGCAGTTTGTCTGGTTGGTACCCTGCTCTCTGACCAGAGAGAACTTCCTTGAGGAAGTGGTTGCAGAAGGCAGCAAACAAGGGTTAGCAGCCTCAGCTCAGACAGTGCCTGGCAATGACTGACACCCCCAGGTAGGTCCAGGACTCACAGAGCTCTGAGCTATGATTGGCCTTGCACACACTCAGTAGACTGAAATACAAGTATATCACTCCATCATAGCCATCCCTCTAGAGTGGGATGGAGGGGAAGGGATGGGACAGTGCCTGATATTCATAGTATCTAAGCCACTCCATGCCCACACTCTTCAGTGATTTCTCACAGGCATCAGGATAAAGTCCATAGTGGTTGATATGATTTCAAAAGGCCTTCATGCTCTGAACCCCTGGCAAGGCTTCCAGTCTCATCTCTCCCATTACCTCATCTCCCCTTCTCTCTGTACAAGTGCTCTACTGTTCCAGCCATAAGACTTGATGAACTATTTACAGGTTGTTTTCTTAATAATGTGCTGTTTTCTCATTCTCCTACTGCCAATAAGCCACTCCTTCTACTTGGAATGCCTATCCCTAATTTGTGCCTGACTAATCTTAAAATCTCAGACACTAGTTTGTTCTTCCCTGAGTATCCCTTATTCTGTCACCTTGGCCACCTTTGGTGTCAGTCCTGTCCTAACATCTACTCTGCAGTGTGGGGATATAATATCCCTTAGTCTGTCCTGTATTAGTTATGAGCCCTTTGAGGGCAGGAACATTCCCTACTTTCCTTCAACTCCCATTTGTAGTAGTATGGTACCTCATTCATAATGGATACCTGATGACTGTGTGTTCAGGCAAACAGTATGTGGTCAATCCAGGGTGTACAGAGATGTAGGCTCTTCCACTGTGTGCCTGGGAAGGGCACCAACAAGCTCAGACTGATGCGGCAGAGCCCAGTCCTTCCACATCATCAGGGCTGACCCTCCCTGGTGCCTTTCACAGCTTTGCTGAGGCATGTCAAGCATGCCTTCCATGTGCTTTGTTTACAGCCACACTTTCTTCCTCTCTGGCTCATGAGCCTGTGAAGAGCAAGAATCTATTTTTCTCCATCTTGGTTTCTTCCTCTGATGCAGGGCCTTAGTCATCCTTTGCATATAGGAGAACTTGATAAAGGTTGGTTAGCTTTTCTAGGATGATCTTCACAAATCAGAAGAAAACACTGGCATCAGTAATTCCAAAGGGTAGATATCCAAGAATCACTTTATGTGGGTGAAGCAGATTGTACTGTGTTCATAAAGATTTTGCTGCCTCTGCTCATTTCCCCCAGGGAGAATACTACCTTGCCTGTTGGTGATGGAAGCTGTGGCCATGGGACTTGCTTTTCTCATACAGTGTAAATTTTAGGAGCTGTAGTTCAGTACACTACCTTGCCCCTCTGCCATAAGGATTGACCATGTTCCAGAACAAGGCTGCATCCCAAAGTCAAATTAATGTGCAGCAGGGCTATGGCTGACCCTTAGTAGACACTGAAGGTGAAGGAGATGTAAAATTTTGTTGTTTTGAGCCCATGAGATTGAGGGCTCATTGGTTATTGAAGTATGACTTAGCCTATCCTGACCCATACACTTGGATGTGCAGGAGATGACTTCTTCCTCTTAAGGAGATTCTTCTGCTTGACTCTGTCCAAAGGGAAAGTAAATACTGAAGTTCAGTGTATACTAACTGGTAGCTAACACCATGACTCAGATGTGTGTGTATGTGTATGTGTGTGTGGTGTGTAGTGTGTGTCCCCACATGTGCATGTCCAAATGTGACTGCAGAGATACAATGGAAAAGAAGGGAAAGAGGGGCATCTGGGTGGCTCACTTGGTTAAGTGTCTACCTTCAGCTTAAGTCATGATCCCAGAGTCCTGGGATCCAGCCCCACATCAGGCTCTCTGTTCAGCAGCGAGTCTCCTTCTCCCTCTCCCTCTGCCCCTCCTCCCTGCTTGTGCTTTCTCTGTCAAATAGTCTGCTTATGGGCAACTGATATTTTCCCACAAATGACTTACAATCTACAGTTGGGAAACAAAATAAACCATCTCTTCTCTCACTCTAGCCACAGAACAGTGTGCCAAATCACATCACAAATCAGCCCCTAAGTAGTTGGGGCAGAGTGCCACCTGCTGGGCATGCCCAGGCAGTGCAACTGTTTTCAATTTCAAAGGATTATCTCCCAAACTGGTTACAGACCCAGAGGCAGGGAGGCCTCAGATGCAGAGGCCCTAGTGATTCCTCCTCTTCACTTTACAGGCAAAAATCTAAGGACCTCAGAAGGGACTCTTCTCACCCCAACAGCCTCCTAAGCTGGATCATGTTATCCTCAGAAGGAGGGATCATCTACTTCTGGAGTCAGTGCCTTTCCAAGTTTCCCTTGCTGGCTCAAGATGGTGGTGTGGTTTGACGACGACAAAACGAAGTGAGTCAATGCATAGGAAATGAGAAAGGATTCAGTGGGGTTCAGAAAAGCCAACCTGAATGGAAAGCAATAGACGCTCTCCTTGCAAAGGCTTCTATTTACTGAACAGCAACTACATAAAATGCAAGGGTCTCTACACTGTTGTCCCCAATCCCTTCAGGAGGAGAAGCACCACTGGTATTTGGCCATTGAGGAGACTGAAACCTAGAGAGGTTAAGTAATTTGTCCCAAGTCATGTAGCTGATTAATGGTTGGACCAGAATCCAAGCCTACACATCAGTCTGGTTCTAAAAGTCAACTCTACATGGCATCACATTGCCTCTTCTCAAACCATATGTCCCCCATGCTTTCTCAACCCTCTAGGACAGACCACGTGAACAGGCATGGCACAGACCACACAGGCCACACTCTGCAGTTCTTCTAAGGAGTCAGTTGATTGCAGCATGAGGAGTTGCTGAGCAGACACAGACACAATATTTCGAAGAGTACAGCATAGTTTGTGGGGGACCTAGCAACCTAGCAAAGCCAAACCCTGTGTTTGGTGAACGAACAATGTGGGGCAAGAAGACAATTGCCCAGATGTGACACAATGGAGTGTGACAATCCCTAGGCCCCCAAATGCAGCACACTAGGGAAGCTATAGGATATTTTAGTCTTTCCTGGGGATTCACCAAAAGCATTTGGGCAAGGTGATATCTGAGTATAGACCCCTGCCATCTTTTCCCTACTCTAACAAATCACTGTAACTGAATGAGGAGGGAAGACGTTGTGAAGCACAGGCTTCACTTGTGGAAAGCTTTCATATGCTGGTGGCTGGTGAGGCTGTGGGAGCCTCTGCCACATGGAAACAGGGCAGAGGTAGCCAGGGAGGCACCCTGGTACCTGGAACAAGGAGCTGAGAACACAAGCTGAGAATGAGTGAACCAGCCTTATTGACTATATAATCTGGTGGCATACCATCCTGGTGTCTGTTCACCTTTGGTTGTAATCAAGCTATTAGCACAGTCCTGCCAAAAGGCTGCTCTGGCTTCATTTTAGTAAGGAGGAGGCCACAATTAGCAAGGGTTCTCCAAATTGGTGGTGAATCTTGAGATGCAAGAATTTGGCTGAAGGTCCATATGTTCTGTCTCAGGCATTATTCCCATTGGTGACCCCACAGAACTGTCTCTATTACCACTCAGCTCCTACTCTTCTTCCTGCAAAAAACTTTTTCTGGCCCCTAGACCTAGGGCAGAGCCCCCCTCCCCCCCCGGCCCATTTTCCAAGTAGGAGAAGCCTGAGTTTGGACAGCATATGCTTATTTGTTGGCACTTGCAAGTGTCCTGAGTGCATGCCTGGCCTTGCTCACCTCCTTACAAGGTTACCATTCTTGCTGTTGGACTCTCTCCTATTACTTTCCCTTTTCATGCTACCTGCCCCACAACCACAGGTTACCAGCCCCTGGGGATAGCAAAGCCATCACTGTTCTGTTAACTATCCCCAGTCTGTCCTAAGGAGTATTAAAATCAGTGTCTTTAGAATCAAGATTCTACTTTTAAAACTTCCCACAGGGGGCCATCACAATATAAGACATGAAGGGAGACCCGCAGGAAACTTTTGTAAGATGATGGTGACTGATGACACTCTCCTGTCTGTCCATGAAGAGAATAGCGTGTGTGTGCGTGTATGTGTGTGTGCAGACATGTACATGCTCAAGTGCACATACACACAGTTTGTCTGCAGGGAGCCAAGACACAAGCCACCATCCTGACCCAATCTCATATAACGAATAAAATAAAAATATTCAGTGAAGGCTTGAACTTGTGGCTGTCAGTGGTTAATTGGTTTTAACATGACAACTCCATCTCTTGCCCTGCTCCCAACACAGAACTCTAGCTCCATGCACACTTACCTTGCTATTTACTTTTTGCTTCCTCCAGGCCATTATAAGCAAGAAAAGGGGCTCCTGGCCAGTTCTGTAGAGGCCAGAAGTAGCAGCTTAGCACCCCATGAGATGTCACCCATCTTCTCTTCCACAACATACCATACCATGTGAAATGCAAATGAGAACAGCTCAGCCCTTGTTTACCCTGGAGTAGTTTTTAGCCCAACCATCAAGGGAAAGTGGAATGAGTAAAAAAGATGGGCTTACATGAAAGATAGATGTATATTTGAATCTCAGCTCTACAGGTACTAGCTGTGTAGTCTTGGGCCAAGTTTGTTACCTCCTTGGGTCTCATTTTCCTCATTAGCAAAATAAGAATTGTTATTTTTTATGGTAGTAATGAATATTAGTAGGATAAGGGTTAAAATTCTAGTATAGTGACTTGCTTGTAGAAGTAACTCCTTTTAAATATATATATGTGTATATATATGTAAATGTGTATATAGATATATAAATCTAAAACTGGCAGTAGATTGTGTGTGCTATTGATTCCCTGAAGGGAGGCAGGTTGGTCCTAAGGCTGAGAGATCTTAAAATATAGATGTGGATTTTAGCTAAGCTTGCTCTGAGCCTCTACGACAAAGCCATACAAAATGTTGTGGTACCTAGGTGGCCCCACCCCGTCCCTACCTCTAAGAGCTTTCCGTGACTGCGATTACTTAGGGAATGAGGAGATTAAATAAGGATTGGAGTGGCCGAGTCATATTCTGGTGAGTCAGGATGGGAAGAGAAAGAATCTAGCAAGCCCAAGGTGGCCTTGTGCAGGTTAGGAAATTGAGACTAGGGAAAGGAAATAACTTGCCCAGGATCACACAGGCAGAACTCAGGTCTCATGAAGCTGTAGTGCCATCTAAAACCTATTGATGGTGAACCTCATGGTCCCATCAGCCCTTGGGGAGAGAGGACGCTCAAGCCAAAGGGCTGCCTGGAGGGCTGAGAACAGGAAGAATGGTTGCCTTTTTAGTTTCATCAAAGAGCAGGATGGGATCAGTCAGTCTGATAGCTGGCATAAATATTCCAGAAGAGGGGACTAAGTGCCAGGAATCAGGAGTCGGGTGTCAACAATGACTGTTCTCTGACCCCGGGCAGGACCTCCAGGTGACAGTAGTCCTTCACACACATACAGACACACACAAACACACACATACAGGCCCAGATGGCACCACAGTGACCCAGGAGGAGATTCAGCAGATTCAGATACAGGCCAGTGCCAGGAGTCCGTGATTCCCCCTCAGGAATGCCAGACAGCAAGCACACATGTACAAACATGCAGGAGAAGGGAGGGCAGGCCACACTGGACCCACCCACGGGCAGGGTTCCCACTAAAGGATCCTTGGTGGCTTGAGCTGGAGCCTCACTGCTGAAATCCATCACCAGCCTGGAAACCCCTGGGCCAGAAATCCCCTGGAACCGAGGCCAGGAACTGGCAGCTGAGAGATGTCTTCATCTTCCCAGAAAGCCTGTGGAGGAGGGGAAGGGCAGACCACTGTTGACTGTCTGCTTGAATTTCTAATTTGGGCCTGGAAGTTTGAGCAGCCCTCATTTTACAGTTTAGAAAAGTTAAGTTGTCCAAAGTTACTCAGTGACAAACAGAAGAAGGAATTTGAACCCAGGTCTCTCAGGCTTCGAGGTGGGTGGGTGTTCTTTTTCTTGTGCCACATCACCTTTCAGGGGATTTCTTTATTTGAAATATATAGCTCTATTCTTCTCTGAGGAAGACACACCTCTGTTCAAGCCCCAGCATCAGCCCCCCTGTCCCGAGGGTCAGATATCCCAGCTGGAATGTGGCAGAGGCCTGGAGAAAGCTAAGAGGATAAGCTGCAGGGACATGAGAACAAAGGCTGGACTCCATGCTCTGGTGCCATCACATGAGTGAGAGTGACACCATGAGTGTGTGTGTCTGTGCATTTGGGTGCCTGTGAGTGTGTGTCAGTGTGTGGCCACCTCTGTGTGATTGATAACATGTGATTAAGTGTTAGTATGTGATGATTTGTGACCTCATGTGTGGCTCATGAATATATGTGTGTGGGAATATGTGCATGGGTGTGCAAGCATGAGTGAGTGTGCAACAGTAAGCATGTACAGGGTTGATATTCAGCAGATATACTCCAGCATACACAGGTGCTGCTGACTCCATGGTTGAAGTATTTTCTTTAATTTTTTAAAAGATTTTATTTATTTATTCATGAGAGATACAGAGAGAGGCCAAGACACAGGCAGAGGGAGAAGCAGGTTCCATGCAGGGAGCCTGATGTGGGACTGGATCCTGGGAATCCAGGATCACACCCTGACCCAAAGGCAGATGCTCAACTGCTGACCCACCCAGGCATCCCATGAAGTATTAAAACCACTTCTGTAGCAGGTAACAAACAGCCACCATACCAACTCCTCTGCCCACCAGAGCTCCTGCCACCATCTGAGTGACCCACAGAGTCCTCTGCACCATTGCGAAACTAGGCAGCCCATAACCTGTCACATCAGGCCTTCCAGAATGCTGCTCCAGCTTCTGCTTTCAATGCTCAACGTCAGGCTACAAAGTTGTAGAATGTACTTTGAATAAGAATTCACTGTATGTAATTTATGTTAGTGTGTGAACATACATGAGGCAAACAAGTGTGACTGTGAGGAGGTTTGTAAACATGCTGACTTCCCCTCCCTGATCGTTTGATGGGTTTAAGTTTTGGAAAGACAGGATCCAGTCTTTACGCTTCTTCTAGCTACAAGCACGGTCAGAGCACTTGCTGTGTCACAAAGTAGACAGAGTCCTGAGTTTCATCTCAGGTCCATCGTCTACAAGGTGTTTTTACTGCATGCATGGAGGGAGCTCCTCTGAACCTCAGTCCTCTATCCCTGATAGGAATAGCCATATCTACTTCAGTACGGTGGTATCGACATGTGTGAGGTTGGCAGACATGTGTCAGTCAAGACTTTACCCCTGCACATGCTTCCTCAGCTTCTCAGCCTCCCTTCCTGCTTCCAGAGAGCCTGACCTGCTCACAGAGACAGGGCTGACTGTCTAAATGATAGCTGAGAATCACTGTGGGCTAGAGCTGCCAGGATTACCTCAAGGGCAGGATCCACTGTGGGCAGGTGTTAAAACAGGGAAGATTCTGGAAGTAAAGGGCAACCACCAAATGGGATACTTATGCCCTAAACTAAATCTTGTTTCCCCCTGTGAATACCCACTCATCCTTTGCTCTACTTTATTGGTCCTTGATCCTGAAATTCACCCTTCCCCTTTACACCTAAAGGTCTGGAGCTCACATCCTTCACTGTGTGGGAATAAGCAAAAAGTGCTTCCTGTAGGTTTGCTGAGCAGTCAGAACTGGAGAATAATAAATATTAGCAACAGCTAATATTTATTTAACAAATACTTGCTCACTGTTTGTTTACATTCTCAACGAACACCTCCCCCTTCCACCCCACCCCAAAAAGCAGTTAATCTTCACCCCCACCACAGAGATAAGAAAAGTGGGCCTAAGAAAGTTCTGTAACTCACTGCAAATCACACAGTGGAAATGGAGTGGTTCTGGGATCCAGACCCAGTATGACGGGAACAACAACAACAAAAAAATCGCCAAGATGGTCCACACACAAGCACATGTACATTTGTGCTAATTATGGTAATTAGTAAAGAGAAAATTAAATGAAGCCCAGAGAGGCAAAATTCAATCTCCTGTTACACTGGGGAGTGAGGGAGGGTAAGGAAAGAGGGGTAAAAGCCCAAATGAGAGAGCTGTAGGGGAAGGTGATGTATGGGGGTGAGGACACGTCTGTGGACTGTGCTGAATGGCAGCTCCAAATGTGGGGCTGTAACAAGTTTTCATTTTCAAAGTGTTCTCATTCTCTGTTTCTGAATCTCAAGGTGTGAGGCGTCTGCCGAATGTATCGCCCAAGTCATCCTTTATTTGGATATCACCCTATCTAAATGTTTTTTGTTTCATGGGGGTCTTCTTCCAGGGATTGTTGGACCCAGACACCCTGAGCTGGTTCCTCTGTTTTTATAGCATCCCTCACCTTCTGCACAAACAAGAAGGAAGGTGCTTTCTGAGGCTGCACAGATGGATTGACAGGGTGGTAGGGGATTAGATGGATGAGGACTAGAACAAAGGAGTAGAGACAGCTGAAAGACACAGGAGGCGTCTGATGGAGAAAGAGGAGCCCAGCCATGCAGGGAAGCGATGCTCAAAGCTCTGGTCTTTAGTTAGCTCTGTGTTCTCCAGGATTTGAAATATGTGTTGGGGATAATCCAGACATTTAACTCATAATATTTTCCTCTCTGCCTCCTTTTGGATACTTCTGCTGACTCTCAGTGACTTCCCTAGAGCCTGGAGGCATGAAAGGGTGGCAGGTTGTAGGAAAGGAGATTCCAACACCCCAATTTGTGGACTATTTTTTAGGAGAGGGGTTTGGTGGAGAGGAATGGAGTGGGTAATGGAAGCATTAGGAATCAGCAGTTTGGAATATCTGTGAGTCTGAATTATCTGATTATTGCAATTCTCCAGAAACTCGAAGAATTGAAAGTAAGGGGGCAATAGGGGAAAATAGTTCAGGGAAATCTCCAACTGAGAAATAATGGGGGCTGTGATTTGATCACATATTGATGGTGGATATTGTGTGTTGAGTATTCAGTTTGTGTAGATTGTCTCCTAATGACATTCGATTAGCTTGAAGAAACTTTGGTCTTCTCTTTTACTTATGGGAGATGTTTTAAGGCCCTATTTTCAATTCCTTTGGACCCAGAAACCCTTGGAGTCTGTTCTCTGAAATATAATTTATTTGCCTCAATCCTTCTCCTCTGCTATGTAGCTCTTGACTGGGGAGTTCCCTTGCTCTTTCTCAGCCTGCAAGGATGCTTTTTCTCCCAATGGTTCTCCAAATGGGCATCATCTTCCCCTGGTTCCAGTGGTACTTTCATTTTCTGTGAATATGGGATGTGTGTCCATGCTTCGAAGCGCCCTCCTCTCCTCCTTACCCCAGCAGGAGCACTGGGAATGCCCCACAGCTCACAAATGCATGTGTATCATGCTTGCTCCTTTGCCTGCACCCGCATGCCCAGCTCCCCTAGGGCTCTCGGGTGGGGGCGGGACACAAAATCTGCAGGAATGTAACATTGTCCAACAACAGAAGAATCAGACTGACACGTGATTGCCAGAGGAACTACATTTAATTGTTTGGAAAACAGGAGCAGAAATGGAGGGTGCTAAGAAAGGTGTCCAGCATGCTGCTCAAGCTTCCAGAAAGCAGGCATAGCAATGTAGATACATGTCAGTGAAGATGATTAGACAGTTCAGCATCAGATCATTGTCTGAGGTGGAAATTGCAGTTGCTAATTAATAAGAGATAGAGATCGAGGAAGCTGCCATCCTGGTGCTGCCTTTTCCTAAGTGTGGCTGCAGTCAGAAGCTGGGGGTGAGTGGGGCTGACAGATGGCTGTTTGAGAGAGGGGCAGTGAACTTCATGCTCTCTGTTTTCCGAGGAGGCTCGGCCTCTGGTCACATGCTGGGATCTTATTTCTGCTTGGACTTTTGGCACTGTTGAGGGGGTGGACATTTCTGTTGGCACTTGGGGGCACAGGGTTCCTTGCACTTGGGTGGAGGCTGACAAGCCTGTTTAGTTTGCTGAGGTGGGGGGCAGCATTGCTGGGGTGGAGCACACTGCTGCGGGGGAGCACACTGCTTCTGCTTCTGCTGAGACATTCTGAGTTGACACACAACTGGAAAAAGAAAGACAAAGAAGTGAGGAACACCTTCACCGTAAAGCACTCCCAGCCGGGGAATGGGGCCTGCTACATTCACATCCTGCTCTGCTTCTGCTTTGCCCTGATGGCTTCATAACTTAAGGTGTGTATATCTGTGTATACTTATGCATGCATGTAATGTGGGTGTGAGTATGTGTGTAAATGTGGGTGTGAGTATGAGTTGTGGCTAAAAGTTTGTAAGTTGTTTCAATTCTTTTCGTGACAGAGAAACATGAAGGAAAGAGGTAAGGAGGGAAGAGGAGAAGAAGGGAGAAAGGGAGAGAGAAAGAAGGAAGGACAAGGAGAGCAAGAACAAAAAGTAATATACTTTTATGGCAAAACTATGGAATCTGGAAGAGAACTGCCTAGGATCTGAGTCCTGGCTAAACCATTAATGTGCTGTGTAACTTTGAGCAAGTTACTTAGCCCCCTGTGCACACCTCTTTTAGGGTCGTTGTAAGGATCAAATGAGTATATAAAATACATACACATAAAGATGCATACATACATACAAGTGTGTATATGTGTGTACAAGCACACACACAACCACACAGAGTAGCTGTCACATGATGAGCACAGTGCAAGAGTTTAGATTTATTAAATAAATTTCTAAAAATTTAAGAGGGTGGGAAGGAGCATCTCTTTTCTCTAAGAGAGTTATAGAAAAAAGGAATCTACAGATAAAATGGATCTTTTAGCTTGATTCTTAATTACAGTTGAGAAAAACCAAACCCAGAGAAGGAAGTAATTAATCCCTAGCCCCTCAGCACAAGTAGGTAGAAACGATGGTCCCCAGCAGTGGAGCAGAGCCTTGCCCCTGTACCACATCATCTTGTCCCTGCAGCTCTGTGCTCCTTGGGGCCTCTGCTCCCCTATTCACCGACACAGTCTTCTTTCTCCCTATATTTGCCTTTTCCTTAAAATGCAACTCTTCTGGGTGCTCTGCCCCATGGCTGGTGTGGCCTTTCCTTCTACTGACTCCCTCTCAGCATCTGGCAAGATACAACACCCATAACACACCAGCAAGATCCTCAAGACACTAGCCTCTCGGCAGACTTTCCTTTCCCATTTTAGCCCAAGTCCCCACCCCCTCAGCTAGATGACTTATAGACCACTATTTGTTGGTGCCCAATAACATGGAAAAGAGAAATGCCCAAACTAGGTCTTTCTGACCAGCCACCCAGAGCTCTACCCCCACTCCTAGCCACTTTGGGACCATGTGAAGCAAGGCTGCAAGGAGAGGCACCACTTTGCCAGACTTACCCAAGTTTGCCAGTGGCTGGAGCGTGGAGATGCCCAGGGGTTTGGGATGCTCAGAGCCTGCCCACCTTTTATACATCTCACATCCCTGCCTAGGGCCATGAGGTGGCCTAGGGTGGGAGTGCTGTAATTAGTCCCCAGTCACAATAGGACCCACCTGCCCTTCCTCAAATTTCAGGTTTTACTCACTCCTTAGGACTGGCAGCCTCCCTCATGGCATGGCAAGACTTGCAGGCGGTGGTGCCTTCACACTGGCCTTGGCTCCACCTCCCCATCACTATACGAAGCTGGCTGCCTTTGATTTCCAAATCCACTCATGACTTTTGACTTAGAACCTTGGCATCTGGGATGGTCCCGAGCAGCCATTCAGGACACTGCCGGCTGTGGGAGTGTGAGGGCAGGGTTCCGGGAAGTTCTGGTTGA
The DNA here is from genome assembly GCF_003254725.2 of Canis lupus dingo. Lineage (NCBI taxonomy): Eukaryota > Metazoa > Chordata > Mammalia > Carnivora > Canidae > Canis > Canis lupus. The sequence goes on along the minus strand of NC_064259.1, from coordinate 61,691,156 downwards.
CAGAGGGGAGGGGGTGGCCTGGGTGGTGTACACAGACAGTATTGTTTTAGGGGAAACCTAACAACTGAGGAGGTGAATGGTTTTCTGGGGGGCCCATTAAACATGCATGACTTTGACTTAACCTAGGCTCGGATTCACAATCACCCTGAACTAGTAGAAATACAGGGCAAATGGCTTTGGGTTTTGTGCCTATTATTATGTAGGCAATAAATGGAGGCTGTAGTCCCTGTCCTGCCTTCTATTGAGAAAACCATTAGGTTCCATTAAGTGGAACTGGGTGGTTATAGTAGACAGTACTTATCTCTCATCTCTCTACATATGTATAAGTCACCCAGACTCTGGGGTTCCCAGGGAAGTGGTTATCATAAGATGGAACGGGTTGGGGAACCAAGCATTGAATTAGAATGAGCTTCTGGAGGAGTCACCCAGGGCCCATCCCAATTCTTCCTCCCTACTCCTGTTAGAGATTCCAGGACAGAGGGATGGCACAGGGCACAAACCTGGATGCCCTCCACATTTGACCAAGGATGGAATATATGTTCATAACATCCCCAAGAAGTACTGAGAGTGGGGCTCTGACCTTTACCAGTGGGTGACCTTGGGCACTTAAAGTCCTTGGGACTCAATTTCCTCATCTACTAAGGAGAATAACAACACCACAGTGTATGTTAAAAAGGGCAACATAGGTAAAGTATGAGTGTGGTATTTGGCATAGAATGAGTGTTCTACAATTGTTGGGTACTCCATGGAGTTGTTGCTGAAAATTAGGGCAAAATACACTCTTGGAAGTATGAAATAGCTGCAAAATTTGAAGGTAAGCAGTGGCATTTACCACCTAGTATCCTAAGATCTTGGCTGAAAGAAATGGATATCAGCAAACTAGTGTTGAGGGTGCTGTGTCTTAAGTCTCAAACTGAAATTTAGCTGTAGTTCTACTGAAGCCTTAGAATATCCCATGATCTTGGGAGGTCAGGCCATAACACTGAAGACATGGGCTTGGAATCAATGGTCTCTCTCCTCAACCACAGTCCTGACAGGCTGGGTATGGGACAAGTAAGTGAGAGAAACTGGGAAGAATCCAGGGGCAAGACCCCTTGGCCTGCTGTCACTCTGACAGAAGCAATCCCAGATAGTCTTAGAAAAGGATTTCAGCTCAGGTCCCTAAGAGCAGAGAAGAAAGGCTGTGCGGGGCAGTTATCACGGGATGACCACCATTTATTCATAAAGATGGAGTGTAGTCCCACCATTCACAGGGGACTGTGCCTGTGCTGGACCAGTGGTGAACAAGAAGGGGCTGGGTCCTCAGTATTCCCTAAGGCAACAGGGCATGGGAGGCCTGTGTGGCAAGTGTACCTTTGTGTAATGGGCCTGTGTACATGGGAAGGGGAGATAAAGCTGCTTCATGTCTTCTTCTTCCCCTCCTCCCAATGTTTATAAATTTTAAAAATTGAATTATAGCTGACATAACATACAATGTTACATTAGTTTCAGGTGTACAACATTCAACAACTCTATACGTTATGCTATGCTAGCTGTAAGAGTAGCTACCATTTGTCACCACACAGTGCTATTACAGTGCTATTGACTATATTCCTTATGCTGTACTTTTCATCCTTGTGATTTACTCATTTTGTAACTAGAAGCCTATATATCTCACCTCCCTTCACTCATTACACGCATCTCTCATCTGCCTGCCTTCAGGTAACCATTGATTTGTTCTCTGTATTTATGGACATATTTCTACCTTTTTTGCTTATTTGTTTGCTTTTGTTTGTTTTGTTTCTTAAATTCCACATGAGTGAAATCACATGGTATTTGTCTTTTTTCTATCTTATTTCACTTAGCCTCATATCCTCTAAGTCCATCCATGTTGTCACAAATGTGACAAAAGATTTCATTCTTTTTAATGGCTGAGTAATGTTCCATTGTATATAAATACCACGTCTTTTTTTTTTTTTAATCTATTCATCAGTTGGTGGACACTTGATTTGCTTCCATATCTTGGCTATTGTCAATAATGCTTCAATAAACATAGGGATGCATATGTTTTTTCAAAAAATAGTGCTTTTGTTTTCTTTGAGTAAATAGCCAGTAGTGGAATTGCTAAATCATATGATATTTTTTATTTTTACTTTTTAAAGGAATCTTTATACTATTTTCCACAGTGGCTGCAATATTTTTTGATTGCTTGACTTGGATTAGCTGAAGGCTCAAATCCAAATGTCATTGGAGTGATTCCTGCATAGCTGGGGAAAGTATGAACATCAGCTAATTCACAAGTTTTGGATATTAAATTCTGTTAACCTTTTTTTTTTTTTGTGCAGGCCCTGATCATACAGAACAGACTTTTTGTGGTGGATTCAGCTACCTCAAGAGTGTATATACAGGAACAACTGGGTGGCTCAGTTGGCTAAATGTCTGACTCTTGATCTCAAGGTTGTGAGTTTAAGCCCCCCCCCCCCCCATGTTGGGCACCACAAAGTATTACGCAGTACTGCTTCTACCACCAGGGGACAGGAAAAGGAATGGGTAATCTAGAAGCCACTAATAAAACTAAACGCTTATCTGAGCATTTGGAGCACCATTATTCTCTGGCTTTCATAAACATTGTTCTCTGTCTTTCTGTCTCTACAATCCTCTCTCTCTCTTTCTTTCTCCCTCTCCCCTTTTCTCTCTCTCTCTTACACACACAGACACACATACACACACATTGATCTCTCCCACGCTGTAGCCCTAAGTGCTTATGGGCCTGTAAGTCCAGTTCTCAGTAAAGTTGATGAGAGAGATGGTGTTTTCCTACCAATTTCCAAAGCATATGCACATATTCACTACTTACCATTGGTCTGTACCTAGTTTAGGCCCATAACCCCTGTTTCTTTGCATGACTCCCATCCTCTAAGAGTCCATATGTCTCTGGAAAACATTTCTCCCCCTTTAGGATTTCCCTGGTGTTCATCTCACTCTCATTTCAATTGTGTGAAAGCTGCTGAGGGAGTGCAGATGAGAGGTGTATAGGAAGGATGGATGTGGGGGGGAACCTTCCTTCCATAATGTGTCTGGCTTGAAAAAGGACACCCATTTGCTCAATTTCTAGTGCTGGGCATCCATTAGCACATTCACCCTGAGAAGAGCCAGGATCTGGCTAGGTCGAAGGGCAAAGGCTTGGGCTTTGCTGGGACCTAGTCAGTCATCAAGTATATAGGAAGCAGACACTATGTCCAGCACACTGGGGGATGGAGGACTGTGAGACCATGGGCTTTTGGGGAGATAAGGCCAGATCACTGTGACAGAGGACCTGGAGTTGGAAGGCAGATGAGCATGAGTCAGGACCTGAAGGAAGATATGAAACAAGGGTGGCACAGGATATTGAAGGAGCCATCAACCCTATGGGCTGGGCCACTATTAACAGCAAAACATCAGAGAAGATGGGAGAAGCTCCAAGATGATGGGCTCCTTCAGGGCATAAACACTGACTTCATCTTTGCAACCTGGTACCCTAGCAAAGATTCTGGCTCAGATTTGGAGCTATATAAATTTCTGTAAAATGAACGAGGACATTCCCGGTGAGGGACTATGAACTGACTAACCATTTGAAGGTGGGTAGATACTATGTATTTTTTGAGGGAAAGAGATTGGCTTGCCTTTAGTGGGTGATTGATGCTGATGAGCAGCAGGCAGTAATGATGGGATCAGGCACATAGAAGACAGACTTACCAGGATAGCTGAGATTACAGGGTGGAAAGTGCAATGAGACCTAGGATTTGGCTCTATCTAAGCAGTCAAATGTGACACTTTATAGTATACTGTATATAAAAAAAATTCTATTAAGTAACATAGGGAGGTAGAAAGGCATTGACTTATGTTTAGAAAGCCTGGGTATGCTTCCGGTTCTGACAGAAATAAGCTATGTGTTTTTGGACAATTGGCCTCCCTACTCTGAGGCTCAGATTGCCTATTTTGTGAAACATGATAATTCCAAAAGCCTTTTCTAAACATAAACATGGTATGACTTTCCCATAGGGAATGGGGAGCCAAAGGACAAACACGTCTGAAAGACTAGGTTGGCAGGAGGTGGGAGCAGGTGAGGGTAGGGATAATGGAGCCAGGGGCATCAGTTGGGAGAGAAGCAAGGATAAGGACCTGGCTTAGATGACAGCAGTAGAAGAGGAAAGAGAGGGACACATTTAAGAATGATCTTTAGCTGAGAATACACAGGACTAGAGGCTGAGAAAATGGAAGGGGACAGTGGAGGAGTCAAATAAAACACTATGACCCTAAGGGATAAAAACGAAGCATACAGAGGGTAGGGCTGGGAGCAAGGCAGAGAAGACCAGAGTCCTGTTCAAACATGTTATGTCTGTGCCTGCAGGATACCAGAGAGCTATCTGACTGTGCACTGTGCATAAACTGTGTGTACACACTGCTGGGCAGCAGTGGAGGGGCATGCTGAGGGACAGGAAGGAAGGAGATTTCACCTGCTGAGCAGAGTTTGTGCTGAGCACTGTAGAGAAACATGAGAAGTGCAGTCAAGGACACCTAGGTCCCAGAGGTGCAGTCCTCCTTCCTAGTAGCAGGGCTTGGTAAGGGAATAGAAAGCATTCCTGACTGAGAAGTGTCAGAGCTGAAAGGAGCCCAGTAGTCAGACAAAACATTCCCAATTCTTGGTCCAAGGACTGTGTCAGTACTTGGTGATATTCTTAACAGGCCACAGAAGAATGAGGAAATGTCACCATACTTTGTGGTGTAGGGTATAAGATTGTGAAGCTGTTTCTTTGGAAGTTCTTTCTTTCTGTTTTCTCTTTTGAGACTATACAGTTTCCAGGGTCATTAATTCTAAAATTAGCTTTATTTATTCAAGTGATAGTAGTTATAAAGGGACTTTGCCCTTACTTGGAAAAATTAAAAGTTGGCCCTCTTTTACCTCTTTTACCTGTTTGTTTTTTAAAAATAATTTTAGTTTTAGTGAACTCCAAAAGCCTGGGTACCTTGAATGTGATCCATCCAGTTTATCACTAACAAACATGGAAAAGGAAGGTAAACAAAGGAAGTAGTTACTTGAGGTCACATTTTATCAAATGCCCGAGAGAGGACTTGAACACTGGAAATGTGCCCCAAATCCAAACCAAATCAAACCAAACCAAACAAAATAAAACAAAAACCAACTAAATAAAGCAGTACTTTAGCCAAAGTCAAAATCTCAGCAGGAAATTCTCCTTCCCTCTTGTCTGCTCTTCACCACCATCCCCCTAAAGCCAGGCCTTTGCAATGATGGCAGGACCAGGCCTGTGTGGCTCCCACACATGTCTTTTCCCAGACTCTTCAGGACACAGTGCAAGGCTCTGGCCTGCCCCTGTTCTCAGGAGACATGCTGTGGCCTGCACTGTAACCTCACTGAGATGGAACCCATTCTTCCTTGCTTTCATCCAGCCTCTGATATCAGAGAGGATTAACCCCTTCAAACCACCTCTTCTTTTCCTGGCTCTGAGGAAATCCCTAGTTGTGAGAAGTAGTTCACTTCCAAAGTCCCCATGCTGGCTTTTACCCACCGGACCTTTCCATGCTCAGAACCAATGATTTCATCATGACAGGGATCTCCTGGGATGCTTTATTGCCCCCAGGGGATATATTGCTCTGTGTGGCCCCAAGATGTAGAAAGAAGTCCTCAAAAGGTTGAGGATCTACAGGGATCTGCCTCCAGGCTCCTGGTCTCACTTGGTGGTATTACTCACTCCTGTGCTTGTAATTACTACCTTTATGCTAATTACTTGCAAATCTGTATTTCCAGACCAGGCCTGCTACCTGGTGCTTCAGAGCCACGGGACATCCAGTCTCTGCCTTAGTATCTTCATCTGGTTGTCTCAAGCACATGTTGGTCTCAACACTGCCTCTAGAACCTTACTTGTTATCACTCCTCCTGCTCACTCTTTGTTTTGGTGAATAGCACCACCATGCACTCTTATCAACCACTCAGAAGACCAGACCAGAAACCTGGCACCACCTCTAACCACCTGCCACCACTCACCAAGTCTTGCTGATCTACCATCTAGATATGTAGCATATGCCACACACAGCGTATGTGATTTTAAGAAGCTCCTCCTTTAGCCTTTATCAGATCTTGCCTGGTTGTCAAAGAGTTCCCTTAACCCACTTCCCTGTCTGCAGTCTCTCTAGTGCAAACCATCTAATACACAGAAGCCAAAATGATCATTCTAAAAGGCAAATGTAAAAGAATTTCTTGTCTTTAAGAAATGCACACTGAAGTAGTTAGGACCAAAGATGTTTCATATCCACAATTTACTCACAAAATGTTCAGGAAAAAGAAAACAAAACATAGACGATAGAAAGATAGACAGATTCAGATACACAGCTATATACATCTATGTATCTATATACATATACCATACACGTGTGTATCTATATGTATGTGTACCTGCTGCATGTACATGTAACTATACATACATAGGGATATACATCTCTCTCCATATATATATGTATATACACAGGTATTTTCTTCCTAAACATGCATGCATATTTATGTATCTCTATGTAAAAATACATACACACACATACACAAAGGGGAGCGGAAAAGATATCGACATTTGGGTATCTCAGTGAATCTTCATGGAGGGTATCCAGAAATTATTTGTACTGTTTTTGACACTTTTCTGTAAGTCTGAAATTGTGTCAAAATACATAATTTTCAAGTAAACACATTTTAAATGTAAAGAGTCTGTGTCATTATCCTACATAGGATCCCTCACTGTTTCCTCATAGCCTCTACCTACAGGACCAAATCTAAATTCTGACACAACACAGCCTGCCCACCTCTCCAGCTTTATCTCACTATTCCCTGTGTCATACTTCTCCGCCATAAATAAGGGCCATCTGGTAGTTCCTGGCAGACAACTAGCCATTTCTCGTTGCAAAGCTTTGGCTCATGTGATCTTTCTGACCAAATCCCCAACACTCACCCAACCTTTTCTGGCTACTGGATAAGTAAGAGAAATGATTCAAACACTTAAAATGGTGAATGGAGCTGTGTGGACTTTCTATTTATCCACATCTTCTTTCCTTCTAGATGGCAATGGTTTGTTCCATTTTTGCTATGGGTGGTTCCCCTCACCCTGAATATAGGCACAAAGGATTCTGAGGTATAGCCTATGCTTTTAAGTGTGTTAGAGGCAGGTGCGGAAAACTTGAGTAGTGCCTCTGAGGAGACCAAAGTCTTCTGATGGGACCCTTGAATCTGTGTTTTTTATCTCTTGTCACTCAAGGGAGAGGACAGTTGTCATGAAGTCTGGTCCTGCTCCACTCCTGATTCTTTTTACAGAGACAAATAAATCTCTAGCCAATTCCCTGTGAAGTGCATAACGCAAATTTAAGCTGGAGCCAGAGGCATTTATGTGCTCATACCTGTGTGTTTGCTGTGGTAGGGGCAGGGATAAGAGGCAGACAAGGTACAGCTTCCCTCTGACAAGATGTATCCAACCCTTCACCCCATCTTTAGGGATACCAACCAGTTATCACAACTAATTTTAAAAAGTAATTGTGAGATACCCCCTTCCCCAAGCAAGAAGGCATTCTATAAGGTCTCATGGATGGAGAGGAAGGACAGCCACTGGCCTGGAACACCCAGGTCCATAGGATGCAACAGCTGCTTATATATTCTCTGACCTGGTGGGGACCCCTGGAACTGGAGATGGCTGTTCCTTCAGGAGCATTCAAGAGGGCATGGTCCTCTCACCAGCTTTAGTTTTGATGAAGATAAAGGAGAATCAGGATTACAAACCATCTTGCTCCTCCAAATTTCTGCATTTTTCAGAATTAGGGAAAAAGGCAAGTGAGAGAAACTAAAACTTAACTAAAGAAAACAGAAGTTAAGTTGATCTCTACATTAAGGAACTAAGCATAGAAGAGAGGGGAAAAGAAATGAGTGTGTACACACACTGAGCATCTGAGTGGTGGTAGAGATTCATTGCAATTTTAGAAAGGAAGAAGAGATCTTTTTCAAGGGTGATCATTTCTATCTGTGTGATATCTATATCCATATCTATATCTCTCTATCATCTATCTATTTTACTATATCTAGATAAGTGGTGAGAAATGTGATTTAAAGTTTTGCTCTGAGTATTAATGGAAAATTCTGTTGGTATTTTTCTAATGATCTGAAGTATTTAATTGTTTTCTGAGGTACCTTTTTGGTGTGACACGCTTCTTAAATCAGCCACAAATCTGTCCGATTATATGTAAATTTCAAAAAAATACGTAGCCAAAATACATTTTTATCTACCGATATATAGAAATCTATAAATATATGACTGTTTATCTTTGTAAAATATAGGCTCACCCCCCTGATTCTTAAGATTCAAGAGAAATGCATTAAATAAGCAATTTGAAATATAGTTCATTTTAGGTAACAAAGAATCAGGTGAAAGGGCTGGGGCATGGTCTCCCACCATTTATAGGCATGAGACATGTCAATGCTGCAAAGCATGAAAGTGCAGAGCCCAAGTGTGAGTCCCAGGAGCTTCAGGTCCCACTGAGGGATGGGACCCACGCTACTCCTGGCTCCCCCTGGGTGATGTCATTCTGCTTTCAGCAGTAAGGCAGAGGTAGGGTAGACAGAGGCAGTGGAGGACTCTCTTTTCTTCCTCCTCCTTTTCTATGCACACCCTTCAGCTGGGATAGTGCTGTCAAGTGGATGTGTAGAACCCAGATAACCTGGTATCCTTCCCAGTAGAGAGATCAAACACTGTGTCTGGAATTCTGAGTCATACCAAAGGTTCTGTAAGGATGGGTTTCTATTTCCTATACTACACACACACAGGCACCCTCAGTTGGTCTCAACTACTCTGGAGACTGGGTGCCTTCTTTTTGCCAGTTGCTAGACCCTAAGTAACTTGAAGACAGGATATTTTTATACTGCTTCCATTTCTGATGTACTCACCTCTTTCTTAACTACATGGTAGGTCCTCAGCAAACACCTAGGGATGCATTTTATTTATATGTATTTCCCTCAGTGCCCAGCAAAGGACACTGCACAGGTACCCAGGTACCATGAAAAATGGAAGCAGTATAAAAAGATCCTGTCTTCAAGTTACTTAGAGTCTAGCAATTGCAAAAATGAAAATGGACAAAAGGGGAGTTCAATTTTTATGTAAATTTGGAATCTTAGGGTTTCCATTGAGAATCAGATAGTGGACAGAGAGATAAGACTCTCTGGGGGAAGACAGCCCTGAAAATTCTGCTCAAGAGAGAAGAGAATTGTGGCCAGTTATGATGAATGGGCTGGGATAGCCAATGATGTACCTATACACTTTCCCATCACCATGCGGGTCCAAAATGAGCAGTAGCAGGGCTAGACAGTAGGGCTGACCCTGGCTGAGGACCTCACTGGGGGCTAATAAGAAGGCTTTTCCAGCAATAGAAGATTGGTCCAGGCTGAGGAAGGCGGCAGATGGTAGAAACCCTACAAGCTACAGCAGGGATGTGATGGGAGACTCCTCAGAGACAGTGAGCCTAGAGCTGTAATGACAAAAAGGGATAAGAAGTGGGATGCCTCAGTGGCTCAGTGCTTGAGCATCTGCCTTTGGCTCAGGACATGATCCCGGGGTCCCGGGCTTGAGTCCCACATTCAGCTCCTGGCAGGGAGCCTGCTTCTCCCTCTGCCTGTGTCTCAGCCTCTCTCTGTGTGTCTCTCATAAATAAATAAATAAAATCTTTTAACAATTTTTAAAAAAGAGAAGTACCTTCCAGCATGGAGGCCAAAGCTGAGAAGCAAATTAGTGCTCTTTGGAACAAAAAAATATCTTGAGAGGGAAAGGATGAAGATGTAATGAGGAGTTAGCTATTTCCATTTTAAGTGAGTAGTGTCTCATATTTTGAGATTCCAATAGAGAGAAAAGAAAAAAATTACCCTTACTATATAAAATTCAAATGGTATTTTTTCATGGAGCCTTTCTCAACCCCAGGAAATATGTCCTGTCTAAAGACAGACACTCTTTCTCACATCCACAGCCTTTCCTACATCTGCTAGGATATGTAGAATGTTCCTCTTGGTTCTCAAGACATTTGGGCATCTGATTTGTTAACCTCAATAGTGTTAAATGCTTGAGGACAGAGTCACAAATGTCTTCCCCAAAACTGGCACAGAGCCCGGCTCTTAACAAGATCCCTGTAAATGTTCCAGGGAATGAAGTCATGCTGTTTCATGTATGAGACCAGGGGCTGAGGGAGGTGCTTTGGGGGAGAGTAAATAGCAGTCTGAAGGGATAAAGCAACCAGATATCAATTTTCCAAGGTTGCCTACTAGCAAGCTTAAATGAATGTGGGGCTAAACACAATAAATATTTGTTGAATGAATGGTCTGAACAGAAGGTTATAGGAGGTTGAGATGAGATAGACAGTCATATAGGTAACAGCTTCTTCAACCTCTATCTCAAAAGGGATGTGTGCAGACACACATACACACCCTCAACCCCCGTATGCATACTTGCAGACTTAGGTGTGTAAAGAATTTTTGTGTTTACAGATATGTCTGTTTCTCTTCAAGGAAGGGTATAAATAGAAAGGTATCTTCATGATGCAAGCTCCAGATTTGCCTCTCTGGGCTCCTCCTTTTGTTGTGAAGCTGCTCAGGAGCATGGATCTATGCAGGGGTGTGGTCTCATATGCCAATGACGTTGGGTGGCTCTTTGCGTGGAAAGACCACCTCAGGAACACCTCAGGTGTGGTGGAGAAACAGAGAACTCATTCAGGCACACCTAAAAAAAATATAGGGACTAAACACTTAGTGAGCATCTACTATTTTCTAGGCACTGAAGTAGTACTCAGAGATAAATAAGGCATAGTGTCTGCCCCACAAGTCATGAGAATTGGAGCAAGAAACAAGTCTGTATAAATTATTTAAACAGATATACTAAGTACTTTGGTGGAGTTATTTGGAAGCTGTTGTAGAGGTAGGGAAGGACATGAACTAGCCAGGAGGCATTGCCAAAGGCCTCCTAGAGGAGGGAGACACTGATCAGTATTGTCTTCTCTCTCTCTCTCTCTCTCTTTATTGGAGTTCAATTTGCCAACATATAGCATAACACCCAGTGCTCTCACATCAAGTGCTCTCCTCAGTGCCCATCACCCAGTCACCGCAACCCCCCACCTACCTCCCTTTCCACCACCCCTTGTTTATTTCCCAGACTTAGGTGTCTCTCATGTTCTGTCACCCTCACTGATATTTTCCACTCATTTTCTCTCATTTCCCCTTTATTCCCTTTCTCTATTTTTTATATTCCCCAAATGAATGAGACCATATAATGTTTGTCCTTCTCCGATTGACTTACTTCACTCAGCATAATACCCTCCAGTTCCATCCACATCGAAGCAAATGGTGGGTATTTGCCATTTCTAAAGGCTGAGTAATATTCCATTGGATACATAAACCACATCTTCTTTATCCATTCATCTTTTGATGGGCACCGAGGCTCCTTCCTCAGTTTGGCTATTGTGGACATTGCTGCTAGAAACATCAGGGTGCAGGTGTCCCGGCGTTTCATTGCATCTGTATCTTTGGGGTAAATCCCCAGCAGTGCAATTGCTGGGTCGTAGGGCAGGTCTATTTTTAACTCTTTGAGGAACCTCCACACAGTTTTCCAGAGTGGCTGCACCAGTTCACATTCCCACCAACAGTGCAAGAGGGTTCCCCTTTCTCCACATCCTCTCCAACATTTGTTGTTTCCTGTCTTGTTAATTTTCCCCATTCTCACTGGTGTCAGGTGGTATCTCATTGTGATTTTGATTTGTATTTCCATGATGGCCAGTGATGTGGAGCATTTGCTCAATTGTTTGTTGGCCATGTGTATGTCTTCCTCTGTGATATTTCTGTTCATGTCTTCTGCCCAATTCATGATTGGATTGTTTGTGTCTTTGCTGTTGAGTTTAATAAGTTCTTTATAGATCGTGGAGACTAGCCCTTTATCTGATACGTCATTTGCAAATATCTTCTCCCATTCTGTAGGTTGTCTTCTAGTTTTGCTGACTGTATCCTTTGGCTGTGCAGAAGCATTTTATCTTGATGAAGTCCCAATAATTAATTTTTGCTTTTGTTTCCCTTGCCTTCGTAGATGTATGTTGCAAGAAGTTGGCTGTGGCCAAGTTCAAAAAAGGTGTTGCCTGTGTTCTCCTCTAGGATTTTGATGGACTCTTGTCTCACATTTAGATATTTCATCCATTTTGAGTTTATCTTTGTATATGGTGTAAAGAATTGTCTAGTTTCATTCTTCTGCATGTGAATGTCCAGTTTTCCCAGCACCATTTATTGAAGAGATTGTCCTTTTTCCAGTAGATAGTCTTTCCTGCTTTATCAAATATTAGTTGAGTATAGAGTTGAGGGGCCATTTCTGGATTCTCTGTTCTGTTCCATTGATCTATGTGTCTGTTTTTGTGCCAGTACCACACTGTCTTCATGACCGCACTTTGTAGTACAACCTGAAATCTGGCATTGTGATGTCCCCAGCTATGGTTTTCTTCTTTAGTATTCCCCTGGCTATTTGGGGTCTTTTCTGATTGCACACAAATCTTAAGATGATTTGTTCCAACTCTCTGAAGAAAGTCCATGGTATTTTGATAGGGATTGCATTAAGTGTGTACATTGCCCTGGGTAGCATTGACATTTTCACAATATTAATTCTTCCAATCCATGAGCATGGAATATTTTTTTATGTCTTTGTATCTTCCTCCATTTCTTTCAGAAAGTGTTCTGTAGTTTTTAGGGTATAGATCCTTTACTTCTTTGGTTAGGTTTATTCCAAGGTATCTTATGCTTTTGGGTGCAACTGTAAATGGGATTGACTCCTTAATTTCCCTTTCTTCAGTCTCATTGTTAGTGTATAGCAATGCCACTGATTTCTGGGCATTGATTTTGTATCCTGCCTCACTGCCAAATTGCTGTATGAGTTCTAGCAATCTTGGGGTGGAGTCTTCTTGGTTTTCTGTGTACAGTATCATGTCATCTGTGAAGAGGGAGAGTTTGACTTCTTCTTGCCAATTGAATGCCTTTTATTTCTGTTTGCTGCCTGATTGCTGAGGCTAGGACTTCTAGCTCTATGTTGAATAGCAGTGGTGAGAGTGGACATCCCTGTCTTGTTCCTGATCTTAGGGGAAAGGCTTCCAGTGTTTCCCCATTGAGTATGATACTTGCTGTGGGCTTTTCATAGATGGCTTTTAATATGCTGGGGAATGCTCCCTCTATCCCTACACTCTGAAGAGTTTTGATCAGGAATGGATGCTGTATTTTGTCGAATGCTTTCTCTGCATCTCTTGAGAGGATCCTATGGTTCTTGTTTTTACTCTTGTTGATACGATCTATCACATGGATTGCTTTACAAGTGTTGAACCAACCTTGTATCCCGAGGATAAATCCCGCTTGGTCGTGGTGAATAATCATCTTCATGTACTGTTGGATCCTATTGGCTAGTATCTTGTTGAGAATTTTTGCATCTGTGTTCATCAGGGATATTGGTCTGTAATTCTCCTTTTTGGTGGGGTCTTTGTCTCGTTTTGGAATTAAGGTGGTTCTGGCCTCATTGAACGAGTTTGGAAGTACTCCATCTCTTTCTATCTTTCTGAACAGCTTTAGTAGAATAGGTATGGTTTCTTCTTTCAACGTTTGATAGAATTCCCCTGGGAAGCCATCTGGCCCTGGACTTTTGTGTCTTGGGAGGTTTTTGATGACTGCTTCAATTTCTCCCCTGGTTAGTGGCCTGTTCAGGTTTTCTATTTCTTCCAGTTCCAGTTTTGGTAGTTTGTGGTTTTCCAGAAATGCATCCATTTCTTCTAGATTGCCTAATTTGTTGGCATTTAGCTGCTCATAATAAGTTTTTAAAAATCGTTTGTATTTCCTTGGTATTGGTTGTGATCTCTCCTTTTTCATTCGTGATTTTACTAATTTGAGTCTTTTCTCTCTTCTTTTTAATAAGGCTGGCTAATGGTTTGTCTATCTTATTGATTCTTTCAAAGAACCAACTCCTGGTTTTGTTGATCTGTTCCACAGTACTTCTGGTCTCAATTTCATTGAGTTCTGTTTGAATCTTTATTAACTTTCTTCCTCTGCTGTGTGTCGGTTTTATTTGCTGTTTTTTCTCCAGCTTTTTTAGGTGCAAGTTTAGCTTTTGTATTTGAGTTCTTCCCAGTTTTTGGATGGATGCTTGTATTGCGATGTATTTCCCTCCTAGGACTGCTTTTGCTGTATCCCAAAGATTTTGAATGGTTGTATCTTCATTCTCATTAGTTTCCATGAATCTTTTTAATTCTTCTCTAATTTCCTGGTTGACCCTTTTTTCTTTTAGCGGGATGCTCGTTAACCTCCATGTGTTTGAATTTCTCCAAATTTCTTCCTGTGATTTAGTTCTAGTTTCTAAGCATTATGGTCTGAAAACTTTTGCAGGGGACAATCCCAATCTTTTGGTATTGGGATTGGTATTTGGCATCGGTTGAGATCTGATTTGTGACCCAGTATGTGGTCTATTCTGGAGAAAGTTCCATGTGCACTTGAGAAGAATGTATATTCAGTTGTGTTTGGATGTAAAATTCTGTATATATCTGTGAAATCCATTTGGTCCAGTGTATCATTTAAAGCTCTTGTTTCTTTGGAGATGTTGTGTTTAGAATATCTGTCAATTACAGAAAGTGCCATGTTCAAGTCTCGCAGTACTATTATATAAGTATGTCTTTACTTTGGTAATTAATTGATTGATATACTTGGCAGCTCCCACATTAGGGGCATAAATATTCATGATTGTTAGGTCTTCTTGTTGGGTAGACCCTTTAAGTATGATAGTGTCCCTCTTCATCTCTTACTATTGTCTTTGGGATAAACTTTAATTTATCTGATATGATTATTATTACCCCTGCTTTCTTTTGAGGACCACTTGATAGGTAAATGGTTCTCCAACCTTTTATTTTCAGGCTGTAGGTGTCCTTAGGTCTAAATTGAGTCTCTTGTAGACAGCAAATAAGTGGATCTTGCTTTTTTATCTAGTCTGAAACCCTGTGCCTTTTGATGGGGTCATTAAGCCCATTCACATTCAGAGTTACTATCGAAAGATATGAATTTAGTGTCATCATAATACCTATTCAGTCCCTGTTTCTGTGGATTGTTTCCTTGGATTTCCTCTTTCTTTTACCGAGTCCCCCTT
Organism: Canis lupus dingo; assembly: GCF_003254725.2. Taxonomy (NCBI): domain Eukaryota; kingdom Metazoa; phylum Chordata; class Mammalia; order Carnivora; family Canidae; genus Canis; species Canis lupus. The sequence goes on along the minus strand of NC_064259.1, from coordinate 61,675,968 downwards.
CATATTTCTTGCAGAGCTGGTTTGGTGATCACATATTCTTTCAGTTTCTGTCTATCTTGGAAGCTCTTTATCTCTCCTTCTATTCTTAATGAAAGCCTTGCTGGATAAAGTATTCTTGGCTGCATGTTCTTCTCATTTAGGACCCTGAATATATCCTGCCAGCCTTTTCTGGCCTGCCAGGTCTCTGTGGAGAGGTCTGCTGTTAACCTAATACTTCTCCTCATAAAGGTTAGGGACTTCTTGCCTCTTGCTGCTTTAAGGATCTTCTCTTTATCTTTGGAATTTGCAAGTTTCACTTAAGTGTTGGGGGTGTTGAATGGGTTTTATTGATTTAGGGGGGATCTCTCTACCTCCTGGATCTGAATGCCTGTTTCTCTCCCCAAGTTAGGGAAGTCCTCAGCTATGATTTGTTCAAGTACACTTTCTGGTCCTCTGTCCCTTTTGGCACCCTCTGGAACCCCAATTAAATGTAGATTTTTCCTTCTGAGGTTGTCATTTATTTCCCTTAACCTTCCCTCGTGGTCTTTTAATTGTTTTTCTCTTTTTTTCTCACCTTCCTTCCTTGCATTAACTTGTCTTCTATGTCACTCACTGTTTCTTCCACCTCATTAACCCTAGTTGTTAGGCCCTCCCATTTGGATTGCATCTCATTTAATTGATTTTTAATTTTGGCCTGATTATATCTAAATTCTGCAGTCATGAAGTCTCTTGAATCCTTTATGCTTTTTTCCAGAGCCACCAGTAGCTTTATAATTGTACTTCTGAATTGACTTTCTGACATCAAATTGTAATCCAAATTCTGTAACTCTGTGGGAAAGAGTACTGTTTCTGATTCTTTTGTGGTGAGTTTTTCTTTCTAGCCATTTTGCTCAGTGCAGAGTGGCTAAAAACAAGTTGCAGTTGAAAAAGGAAGGAAAAAGAGGGAAAAGGGGGAAACAAATAAAAACTAAAAAGCAAGGAGGAGTATCCTCTGGTCTTATATACTGTAAATCCCTCGACTTCCCCTGGAGCTTTCCAGCACTGCTTGCTCAAGAACTTGCTCTTCCCCTGTCCTTCCAGCTGGTCTTCTGGGGGAGGGGCTGCTATGCTGATTCTCAGGTGTGTGCACCTGTGGGAGCTGCCCAGCCCCCTGCTAGGTGCCCGGCTCAGTGGGAGCTGTTTATCCTGTGAGGCTCCTGCTCAGTCCCAGGCACAAGGTGACACAGGGAGGACCCACAACAGCGGCGGCGGCCAGCTCCCCAGCCCTAGAGTCAACTCCTGCAGTAACTACCGCAGCTCCCAGTCCGCAGGGGCCTGGATGCTCTGGGGTCAGGGGAGGGGGGCGATCTGCACAGCTCAGGGCTGCCCTGCGGAAGGAGCGGGCTTGCTGCCCTGTGTCCTCCCAGCCTCTGCGTGGGGGCAGGCGGGGGAGCGCCGGATCCTGGGCTGTGTCCCCGGTGCCCTGGGCTCCCGGGGCTGCCGCGGCTGGAATCACGCTCCCAGGCCGCGCAGCCTCCTCCGCGCGGAGCCCCAGCCTGAGCCACCACCCCAGCTGCTCCCGGGGCTTGCAGGGCCCGCGCTGCAGCCCTTTAGGGAGCTCGGCCGCGGGGTGTGGCGTGCTATCCCCCGGGGCACACCTACTCTGTTAGTGCCCCTAGGAGCCTGAGGGCATCCCCGCCCTCCTGGGATCCTGCCCGAACTCCCTGTGAGTGCCTTTCCCTCCGGGAAGGTTGGTAAAGCTCCTGCTTCTCCGGGCCTGGGCTTTCCTGTCCTGGGGGCTCTCGCCACCCCCCTCAGCCCGGGTCATCACGGGGGCCCCTCCCCACTGGATGCTTTTTTATTTATTTATTTTCCCCCATCTTCTTACCTTGATAGAAGCGTGAACTCTTCTCACTGTAGCATTCCAGCTGTTCTCTTTAAATCTCAGGCCGAATTCGTAGGTTTTCAGGATGATTTGAAAGTTATCTAGGTAAGTTGGTGGGGACAGGTGACTTGGGGACCCTACTCTTCCACCACTTTGCCCCGCACCCAGTATTGTCTTCTCAATGCACTCATGGTGAGTGAAGCTCACGGATGCCCTCCTTCTTCCCTCCCCCTCTCAGAAGTTTCCTGATTTGAGGGAGAACTTTACTCATCCCTCTGGCTCAGAGAAGTCTTCACCTCCCAACTCTACTCCTCCACTTCCACCTAACTCTATAGTAAACCATTCCATTGTGCTACCATCATTCTCACAAAAGCCCAAAAGAGACTAAGAATTGGGCTTCCAGAGGGAATATTCAGAAATTAGTTTGAAGCACTGACCAATTCCCAGTCTTATGAGCTGTATGATGAGGGCCTGTTCTTGCTCGCCTCAAGGATCTCTGTGAGGCCTAATTAGGTGGGAAGAGCGGGAATCATCAAGAATGCCCCATAACAAGAAAACTCTATTTACAGAGTCCCGTGTGTCTGCAGCAACAAATACTACTTTCTGAGTGCCTACCTTGCACTGGCCACTTCCTGAGCACTGAGCAAATGGCACGGCAAAGCCCACACAGGCTCTTCTTCCTCAGGGCTGAGATCTGGTGGGGGACGTAAGGGAGGAAGATAGATAATAAGCACATACACAACAAAGAAACAAATAAGTGGATAAAAGCATCTCAGAGAAGTCATGAGGGCTATGAAGAAACTACAGCCTGGTAATGCTTAGTTAGAGTGGTTAAGGAAGGCCTCTGAGAGGCAGGGACATTGGAGCTGGCTCAATGACAGCAAGTTGGTCGTACAAAAATCTGTGATTAGAGGCAGACCAAGACCAAGTGCAAAGGCCCTGAGACGGGCTGGTTTTTGATGTATTTGATGAGTATTGTAGAGCTATAGCATGTTAGATGAAGAACAGGTGGATTCAGAGTACTAGGCAACAACCCTGTTTCACAGGGTACAGGATTGTGGACGTCTGAGCTGTTAATGAATTGCTCTGAGTTTTTCTTAAGAAAGGCCACTCTGACTGCTCTTTGAAAGCAGGTTGAGCCAAAGTATGAGTCAAGGCTCCTGTCCTCATTCTTATCTTGCATCCTTCTCAGAACCCAGAGTATATCTCTATTCTAATTTTTTATTTTAAGCTTAGCTAAGAAGTAACCAAGTTCCAGTAAGGGTGTAAGTGATATACTTACTGATACTAAGTGTAGTTCTCTTTGCACTATATTGCACATGATTGCTTTTCTGGAAAAGTGTCTTGATTTTAAAAGTATATCTTGGTCCTGCTGATCACAATCAACCCTATTAGACCACTGAGTCTTATTTGGTGAGGCAGTCACTGTGACAAGTGGCCTCTTGCTGAAGGAAGAGGCCCTCCTACTGCCCTTCTCACTGCTAATCTGAGATGGGAGAACCACCATCTCAGATTAGCCCTACTGTACATGTTAACCTGGCCTTCCTCTAGGCCTCCCGCTCTCACCTCTCAGAGTTCTTGGCTGCTCTGAGGAGCCCCAGAGTTCAGTAAGGATCATATGGATTCTGTCTTTCCATGTGGTTTGGAATTCACACTTCTTATTTCATTTTCAGCCATCCCATGCCTACAGGAGAGGATTGAAGAAAGAACAGTCTCAAACCAACCAGACTTCCCATTTTATTTCTCTCTGATTCCTACACAGCAGCTAAATTGAACCACTTAATCCCTTCATACCCATAGTGTTTCTCCCCATCTCTCTTTCACTCAGGTAGTTCCCTCTGGGCCCTGCTCCATGCCATTTTGGTATCCAGCTATTGGTACCCATTCTTCAAAGCCCAGATCATACGTCATCTCCCCCAGGAAGGTGTTCTGAGAATCCACTGTGAGATTTCCTATAGCTGAGTCCCCAGAGCATTTGCATGGGCATAGACTCTGGATTCACACAAATCTGAGTTTGACTCTTAGCAACTCTCTGAATACCTGAGTGTGTGACTTGTCCTCTCCGAACCTTAGTCTCCTTGTCTCTAAGTTAAGGATAATCACACATACATTATAGTGTTTTTGTGCCAAGGAGATGCGATCCTGCACCTAAAGACACTGGGACTGACCCATGGCCCACACTCAATAAATGGTGGCAATTGTTAGTAGACTCATCTGTGCATGTCTTATACCCCTGATCATCCTGAATCCTTCAGGGCACAAACTGCCCTATTCATCACCATTTCCATGGAGCTGTCTCAAACAGTGTAGATATCCAACCTTTGCTTTTTGGAGCCTTCCTGGGGCGGAGTCCTTCCCTTCCAGGCCTGCACTTCTGCATCATGACACTAGAGGGTAGCAAGAGACTACAAACACTTCAAAGACTTGACAGGCCTTCTTGGATGCTTTTCCTCTTGACTAGCCTGTACTACATTCAATCCCAAGTGTGTCTGACTCCAATGGGCATCTTTTTAACCTTAACAGTGGTACCTTGCCTAGTCAGACTGCTTTATTTGTTTGTTTGATTATTTGTTGTTGTTGTTATTATTACCAAGTACAGTTGGGCAAATGTTTATATCTGAGAGCTAAGAGCTAAGGTTGTCTTTCTTGTGGGATATGGAGATATTAAGTATTGATCTAATGAGATATTGTGGCATTACAGTAACTTTGGACATGACAATCTGGAGGAAACTAGAAAATGCTTAGAACTAAAAGGAACATAAATACTGCAAACCAGAACTCATGGGATATACAGTAAAAGCAACACAATGAAAGATAATGAAAGATTTAAACTTTTTATAAGAATGTAAAAGTTAATGATCTAAAAATCTACCACAAGAAACTAGAATTTAAGAAATTAGAATATTCAAAGGACAGTAGATGTAAGAAAACACTAAATATAAAATCAGAAGTCTGTCAGTCTTTTTAGATACTTACACTCTGATACTTCTATACCCATCCTCCATTTTCTCAAACCCCCTTTATGCCTAAGGTTATGGAGCTCGCTATGGCAACCAACATGCTCAGAGCTAGCCTGACAGCACCCTACTTCAGGTGGCTCCTCTGTCTTAAGGCTTCATGACTGCCATGCATAGAACACTCACAGGAGCCTGCCTCATCATCTTGGTGCCAACACAATGTGGAAGCATGAGGGAGGTAATATCCCCTAGGACAATCACTGAGTATTAAAGGCAGGATTCCAGGAAGAGATGACATTATTTCACTGTCTCAGGTAAGCAATTCTGATGCACATTTTGCAAGGTCCCGAGAAGCTCTAGAGTGGAATTTAGCTGCAGGTGCCCACAGTAACACCCTTGGATTGACTTTGCTCCTTATTTTGTTTGATTCCTTCTAGGGCCCCTGACTTTAGCTACTTGAAGTCACTTCTCAAAGTAAACTACTTGTATGCATTCTGTTGTCTTAGACCATAACTTTTTTTGGGAAAACTGAGCTAAGACATTGCTATAAAATGTTTTATTTTTAAAGATTTATTTATTTGTTTATTTTATTTATTTATTTATTTATTTATTTATCTATTTATTTATTTTTAATGAGAGAGAGAGGCAGAGACAGACAGAGGGGATCTTTTTATCTCCTGGATCTGAATGCCTGTTTCCCTCCCCAAGTTAGGGAAGTTCTCAGCTATGATTTGTTCAAGTACACTTTCTGGTCCTCTGTCCCTTTTGGCATCCTCTGGAATCGCAATTAAATGTAGATTTTTCCTTCTGAGGCTGTCATTTATTTCCCTTAACCTTTCCTCATGGTCCTTCAATTGTTTTTCTCTTTTTTATTCAGCTTCCTTCCGTGCATTAACATGTCTTCTATGTCACTCACTCTTTCTTCTACCTCATTAACTCTAGTCGTTAGGACCTCCCGTTTAGATTACATCCTACTTAATTGATTTTTAATTTCGGCCTGATTAGTCTAAATTCTGCAGTCATGAAGTCTCTTGATTCCTTTATGCTTTTTTCCAGAGCCACCAGTAGCTTTATAATTGTGCTTCTGAATTGACTTTCTGACATCAAATTGTAATCCAAATTCTGTAACTCTGTGGGAGAGAGGACTGTTTCTGAAGCTTTCTTTTGTGGTGAGTTCTTCTTTCTAGCCATTGCTCAGTGCAGAGTGGCTAAAAACAAGTTGTACTTGTTAGAAGGGCAAACTCTTCTCTCTGTAGCTTTTCAGCTATTCTCTCTTTTAATATCAGGTTGAATTCGTAGGTTTTCAGGATGATTTGAAAATTATCTAGGTAAGTTGGTGGGGGCAGGTGACTGGGGGCCCTACTCCTATGCCATCTTGCCCCACTCCCTCTACTCTTTACATTTTTAAGTTGAAATAGATTTTTCATATATATTTTAGTTATATAATAGGCCACAATTTCTGTATTGTCATTATTTGCATCTTTCAGTGATTTTTTTGGGTAAATTTTAAACATATACAAAAGGATAAGATTGTAGAATGAATCCCATGTATATCATCCAGTTTTAATAATTAACAAATTATAAACAGTCTTGTCTCATTTATATCCCCAATAATTGCCCTCTATGTTTTTTAAAAGCAAATTCCAAATTCATGTCACTTCATCTATAGATATCTCTAGAGAAAGGACTTTTTTTTTCTCCAAGCCGTTATGTTGAATGTTATCTTAAAAGTACCAAAGAAGCATTTATTATGAAATATCCACTCCGTGTTTACATTTCCAATTATCTCATTAAAGTCATTAATGTTTTAAGAACTTATTTGAATTGAAATAAAAATAAAGTAGATTCATTATTATTGGTTAATATATCTTAAAATTTATTTTATTTTATATTCAATTATCCAACATATAGTATATCATTATTTTCAGATGTAGTGTTCAATAATTCATCAGTTGCATATAACACCCAGTGCTCATCACATCACATGCCCAATACTCAATTACCCCATCTCTTCACCCACTTCCTCACCAGCAACCCTCAGTTTGTTTCCCAGAGTTAAGAGTATCTCATGGTTTGTCTGCCTCTGATTTCTACCTATTCAGTTTTTTCTCCCTTCCCCTGTGCTGTTTCTTATATTTCACATAAAGTTTATTTTAATCTATAAAGTTCTCTGTCCATTTTTTGTCTCCTTGAAATTTTTTATGGAAGAAAATTACGGAAGTATTTGTCATTTAGAGCATTTCATGGTCTAGATTTTGCTAGCCGTGTCCTCATGTTGTCCTTCAACATCACATAGGCTTTGGTAGTTTTGCCTCCATTTGTTAATATTATGATGCTTATTCATATGACTGCCCTTGGGCAATGGAACCTGTCTTGTCCTCACATACACAAAGCCTGAAGTGCCTAAGATTTTATGATTCCATGGAGTGACTCTTAGCCAATGACTTATAGGCACTGGAGTGAGGAAGGTTGGCTGTCTTGCCTCACATCAGTACAGCCCTGAGGCTTCCTTTATGCTCTACGGTTCTCCTGTGGGACCAAGTTAAAGCTATCTGCCATACGCCTTTGCCTGAAACCACACACCTGTATGGTTTCATCTTCTTGTACTCCTTTACTAGTTTCTCCTGGAAGCACTTCCTTCACAGATCACTTGCAAAAAAAATCCTCGTCTCAGGGAGTGCTTCTGGGAAATCCAGGAATGACAACCAGCTGTGGTTCCAGAAAGCCAATTCTAACAGGATTATGTTATTGTCTCACTCATTGGCCAGAAGAGACAAGAAACCCTTCATTGGTGGTAAGTGGAGTCATTGATCACCCTTCATATGTTGTAACATATCATTACTATCTTTTATGGTGAACTGGGGCAAAATATAGTCAGTGGAAGGTGTTGTTCTGGCTTGTGCAGTATATGTGACACTTGAGACACACAGAAGAAACAGTAACCATTATGGACATTATGGGATTGGTTGATTATTCCTGGATCCTACTGATGCTTTAAAGAGAAAAAAATCACAAACTCAGGTTATCCACTTACTATCTTAGGACATGATATGAAAATCAGAAAACCTCCATAGTAGTGTTTAAAAACCCTCCTCTACTGCAGAGGGCAGATGGTGCTAAATACAAGGCCCGGGACCTAATTGTGACCTTCATAGAAAGCCAAATTTGTAGCATCCACATGTTCCTCTTTCGTTTTAAATGAAGTATAGCTGACATACAATGTTACATTGGTTTCAGCGTACAACATAGAGATTTTACAGGTTTATACATTGTGCTGTACTCACCATAAGTGTATCTACCATCTGTCACCATACTATGTGATTGCAATACCACTGACTATATCCCTTATGCTGTGCCTTTCATCCCTGTGACTTGTTGATTCCATAACAGGAAGTCTGTAGCTGCTACTCCCCTTCACTCCTTTTGCCCATTGCCTACTCCCTCCCCTCTGACAAACGACAGTTTATTCTCTATATTTGTAAGTCTGTTTCTGGTTTGCTTGTTTATTTTGTTTTTTATATTCTAATATGAATGAAATCATATGACATTTGTCTTTCTCTGTCTGACTTATTTCATTCAGCATTATGTCCTCTAGGTCCATCTGTGTTGTCACAAATGACAAGATTTCGTTCTTTTTTTATGGTTGAGTAATAGTCTATTGAGTATATATATATATACATCTTCTATATCCATTTGTATGGATGGACACTTGGGTTGCTTCCATATCTTGACTATTGTAAATAATGCTTCAATAAACATAAGGATGTGTATATCTTTTCAAATTAGTGTTTTTGTTTAATTTGAGTAAATAACTAATATTGAAATTACTGTATCATATGACATTTCTATTTTTATTTTTAGGGGGAACATCTGTACTCTTTTCCATAGTGGCTGCACCAATTTACATTCTCTGCCCCCAATGCATGAAGGTTGCTTTTCACATGTTTCCTATATCAAAGCAGAGCCCTGGGGAAGAAAGGGAGACATATTCTCAAATATACTTGGTAACACTGAATTCCAAAATCCTCTGAATTTTCTCAGCCTCTAGAAATGGACTACTCTCATTGGATAGGAGATCTAGGTCCTCCTCCATTGGCTGAAGACTCTGAAAATACTTCAACTAAAGCAGATGCCTTGTAGACAATACTTCTTTAACTTGAGATTTGCCCCTTTCCTCTCCTGGCCATTGGTTAAAGTCTCAGTAGAGCCAGTCAGATTAGTGCTGGTTCTGCTTTATAAAAGGGAAGGCAGGGAGAATTTTTCACTGAAGGAGTTGCAAGCAGTATGTTCCAGTACACAGGAGTGCTTTCCTGGGAGAACGTTAGCCCATGGGGAGGAGGAGAATAGGAGACTGAATAGGAGACTATTTATTGATCTGAGGCAATACTTATAGCTCACTTCCCCAAATGTCCTAATGTGCTTTTGGGATGCTTGTAGGACTTGAAAAAAAGTTATGGTGAAGGTACCAGGCTGCCTGAGAGTATTGAGGAAAGGATAAAGTGTTTGAGAGGTGGATGTGGTAGAATGAATTCATAATACAACCCAAACCAGGCAACTGGATATGTTCTTCAGGAAAGCTTGGGAGACACTCCTTTCACTAAAGTTACAAAGAATGTACTGATGAGGGGGCATTATCATCATTGAGAAGCCAGATACTGGCTGTCTTCTGTCATCTGGGGCTGAGGTAGGAAATACTTATTGAACTGGGCCCCACAGTGTCAGTGAGGATGATAGAATTCTGGAATAGTAGAGGATAGGTGGCATTAGTTAGCCATTAGAAGGAAGGGAGTTGTGATTACTGTAATAGTCAGCAAGACTGGAATGTCAGAATGTTTACCTGGGTGCCCTAACTCACAGGAATCTAGAGCAATAGGTAATAGAAGTTGGTATTCCTAGAGACAAGATGGATGGGCAATCATTAGGGATATATATTTGTTCCATATATATGGCTGATGTTAGCTATCTCAAAGCTAAGTTACAATTTCTTCCCTGATATTCAGTCTTGAGGCAGTTCTCAGACCTAGAACCCATTGACTGAAGGGAGATCCAATCCTCTTGAGAAAGGACTCTGTAACACCTCAAGTATATACAGTAGTGATGCACTCAATTATTTCCCAAGTAACTATACTTTGGAGAAAGAGAAATATCCAAATCTTTTAGGGGCTGGTGGATGTATAGTCTAAGCTGACATTAATATTGGAGGCCCCAGGGATCATCCTAGCCTTCCTGCTATAATAAGGAGGTGAGAAGGTCAGGTGATACAGTTTTGGCTCAGGTCCTTTCCACAATGAGTCCAAGAGGTCTGTAGACATACTCAGAGGCCATTTTTTTTTTCAGTTCCTGTATGCATTGATGCCTTAAAGATAAATGAACTTGCAGGATTAACATACTTAGGACTAAGCAGTTTTCTCATATTTGTTTCTTGATCCATGGAATAAGAGTTATCATAGTAGAAAGGTCAAACTGAAATCCGTAACACTGTGCAATTCCCCTCCCTCACTGCCCCTAACCAATATAGCAAATAAAATACAGTACAACATCATCCTGGGAAGAATGGCAGAAATGAGTGCCACTTTCATAGTAGTTCCCATTATATATTCCTGTTTAATTCACCAATTGAACTCCTCAAAAACAAAACAAAACAGAGGGATCATAATGAATGATTGTCATGGCTAATTTTATGTGTCACTTTGGAGGGTGTTTACAAAGCTAAACGTAGTTTTATTGTGTGATCCAGCACTGTGCTTGTAGGGATTTGCCCAAATGATTTGAAAATCTATCTCTAAGACAAAAACCTGCATGCAAAGATTTGCAGTAATTTTATTCATAATTGCCAAAAAGTTGAAGCAAACTAGACATCCTTCAATAGGTGAATGATCAACAAATTGTGTATATTCATACAACAAAATGTAGAATATGCATACATATTATTCAGTGATAAAAGAAAATGAACTACCAAAATATGAAAATACTTAGATCAACCTTAAATGCATGCTAACTCTGGGAAACGAACTAGGGGTGTTGGAAGGGGAGGAGGGCGGGGGGTGGGAGTGAATGGGTGACGGGCACTGGGGGTTATTCTGTATGTTAGTAAATTGAACACCAATAAAAAAAAAATAATGAAACTGTCAGAGTTTAGGGGAACATTTCATAACATCTCAAAGTAATGCCACATACATTGTGTATATATTTTATACAAGAGGAACAATAACTCACATTTTCCTGAGAGCAGATTTTTTTTTCTGAGAGCAGATATTGAATAAAATGAACATTAATGGGTATTAACAATTTTCCATTATTAAAATCTCAGATTGTATACTTTATAAAATTACATTAGGTATAAGTATAGGTCTAAAGACACCCTTCTCTCTAAACATATACATATGTTTCACATTGCTGCGTAGATCTACTAAATGTATTTTTCTGCCTTCCAGGGCCTGTGCATTTTAAAAATAAATAAATCATTTAAATGAAAAAAAATGCATATTACTAAGTCAAAGAAGTCAGTCTGTAAAAACTACATGCTGTAAGATTCCAGTTATATGAAATCCTAGAAAAAACAAAACTATAGAGACAGTATAAGGATCCGTGGTTGTCAGGGGTTCAGGGAGAGCAGGGAAAGTGTGAACAGGTAAAGCATAGATAAGTTTTTTAGGGCAATGAAACTATTCTGTATGATAATGTAGTTGTAGATACATATAATTATGCATTTGTCAAAGCCAATAGAATTTTACAGCATAAAGAGTGAATCCTCATTTATGAAAATTGAAAAAAAATTTAGGAAGTTGAGGAATCCTAGGGAAGAATGCATACTGTGATGAAAGAATCTATGTTACAATGTATGAAACAACCTCACTAGAAGGAGTGACCTCAATAACTTTCTAAATGAGAGGGACCTGTAAGACTGAAGGCAAAGGAACTGTTCATAGGCACCATCCCATAGTTGATAATGATATCTATACCCATGGGAAGGGTTCAGATGAATAACTCTGCTTCAGTTATATGTGTATACTAGAGATGAATGATTAAGAAAATAGGTGGGGATGGTAGGTACCAGATTTCTTACTGTTGGAGTCAAAATTTGAATATGGGAAAGGGAAAGAGCTAGAATGATTCATATAGTAATGGATTACAGTCAAAGAAATCAGTATAAACTCATGGTTGCCTTGATTTAAATACAAATGGTTACATAGAGAAACATATATACACATACACACAGGTTAGAATATTCAGTATATTTTCTTTGTCAGCTGAGAGGTCCTAAAAGAAGTGACAAACCAGTAGCAATGAGCATACCAAGTATTCATGTCTTGGTTTCTAATATCATTCTTCATAAAGTGAAAAAAGGTCACTGAAGAAATTATTGATTCTAGACAGGGGAAGAAAACATACAAGACAAGCCCAGAGGATTTTGTGGTGCCAGAAAGTACCAAAGTGCTCAACAAGCAAAACAAAGACAAAACAAAGAAACAAACAAAAAAATAAAACCAAATTGAAAAATGATGTATCAAGAAAGGACTCAGGAGCTAACTGAAAGAGCTCCCAAAGGCCAAAGCTGGAACAATCTGAGCAACAAAATAAAATACCATTCAGGTCCTTTGCCCATTTCTAATTTGTTTATTGCTATTGTGTGGTAAGTGTTCTTTATATATTTTGAATATTGACACTTTACCAAATGTGTGGTTTGCAAATATTTACCCTATTCCTTTTTCATTTTGTTGTTTCTTGTACAGAAAATGTATTAGTTCTAGTTGTTTACTTTTACTCTTGTTGCCTGTGCTTTTGTTGTCAGATCCCCGTCCCCCCCCCCAAAAAAAAATCATTGCCAAGACCAATGTCAAATAGCTCTTCCTCTATGCCTTCTTCTGGGAATTTTATTATTTCAGATCTTCCATTTAAGTCTTAAACCCTTTTTCAATTGACTTTTGTATATGGTTCTAAGATAAGAGACCAATTCTATTCTTTTGCATGTGGATATCCAGTTTTCCCAACACCATTTGTTGAAGAGCCTATGCTTTTCTATTGTGCATTTTTGGCATCTTTGTTGAAAATTAGTTGACTTTGTATGTATGGATTTATTTCTGGTTTCTCCTGTTCCATCAATCAATGTGGCCATTTTTATGTCAATACCACGCTGTTTCCAACAAGTATATGAAAAGATGCCCAACATCAATAATCAGCATGAAAATGCAAATCAAAACCACAATGAGATACCATCTCAGACCTGTCAGAATGGCTAAAATTAACAACACAGGAAACAACAGATACTGGCAAGGGTGTGGAGAAAGGGGAACCGTCTTGCACTGTTGATGGGAATGCAAACTGGTGCAGCCACTCTGGAAAACAGTGTGGAGGTTCCTCAAGAAGCTAAAAATAGAGCTACTCTATGACCCAGCAATTGCACTAATAGGTATTTACCCAAAGGATACAAAAATACTGAATTGAAGGGGCATATGTACGCGATGTTTATAGTAGTATTACAACAATAGCCAAACTATGGAAGCCCAGATCTTCTTCGACTAGTGAATGGATAAAGAAATTGTGGATATAAACATATATAATATATATAATGAATTATTACTCAGGCATCAAAAAGAATGAAATCTTGCCATTTACAATGATATGGATGGAACTAAAGGGTGTTATGCTAAGTGAGATAAGTCAGTCAGAGAAAGACAAATACCATATGATTTCACTCATATGTGCAACTTAAGAAATAAAACAGATGAACATAGGGGAAAGGAAGGCAAAAGAGAGAGAAGGAAACCATAAGAGACTCTTAACAATAGAGAACAAATTGAGGCTTGATGGAGGGAGGGAGGTAGGGGATGGGCTAGATGGGTGATGGGTATTAAGGAGGGCACTTGTGATGAGCACTGGGTGTTATATGTGATGAATCACTGCATTCTACTCCTGAAACCAATATTATACTATATGTTAACCAAAATTTATTTTATTTTTTAAAAGATTTTATTTATTTATTCATGAGAGACGCAGAAAGAGAGAGAGGCAGAGACACATGCAGAGGGAGAAGCAGGGTCCCCACAGGGAGCCCGATATAGGACTCGATCCCAGGACTCCAGGATCACGCCCTGAGCCAAAGGCAGTCACTCAACCACTGAGCCATCCAGGCATCCCACCAACTAAAATTTAAATAAAATTTTGAAACAAACAGAAAAAGAAATTTTAAAAAGAAGCACAATGAGATAAAACCTCACACCTGTTAGAATAACTATTATAAAAAAATCAAAAGCTAATGAGTGTTGGCAAGGATATGGAGAAAAAGGAACCACTGTATGTTATTGGTAGAAAAGTAAACTGGAACAACCTTTGTGGAAAATAGTATGGAAGGTCTTCAAAAATTAAAAATAAAACTACCATATGACCCAGCAATCCTATTTATTAATATGTGCTCAAAGGAAAGAAAATCAGTATCTGAAGAGACATCTGCACCACCATGATCACTGTAGCATTATTCACAATAACCGAAATATGGAAACAATCTAAATGTCAACAGATGAGTATATAAAGAAAATGTGATTTAT